>NC_081317.1:103227622-103852622 GCF_026419965.1 Kogia breviceps
TGGAGTCTTAACCACTGGACCTCCAAGGAAGTCCAAGAACTGTGTGTTCTTAATGTTGAATACAGTGCCTAGCACATAGGCGTTTAGTAATTGTTTAAGTGAAAGCATAAGAAGCTTATTTTATTGAAGACGGTGTAGGAAAGAGCACAGGCGCTGCTAATTACTAGTTGTGTTACTTTCGTCATTTGTTTTCCTTGCTTCAAGTTTAAAATGGGAGATAACCGTACCTACCTCAGAATTTAAAGATTGTATTTCATATTGTACAGTATTATGTAGAGTGCTTAGCATAGTACCCATAGTGGGTGCTTAATAAATGTTAGCTGTTCTTTATTAAATGAATTCTTCTTGAATCTTGGTGAGATCTGACAGCAGGTCTGTTTGACTTTAAGTGGCATATGTGCAATGATAGTTTAACAGTGTCATATTTTCTATTTTCCAACCTTAATCTCTTTAGCTTTTGAAAAGACTTAAACGTAAAATCCTTAATAAAAATGGTGAAAATTTCCTTTTCTATAGTATAGATAGAATTTTGGAAATCATGTATTCAGAAACAGATCTATTTGATGAGTTCCTACTACAAGCAGCATGTTTCTGGTTATACTCAGAAGCTTAAATACTGTCTTGAAAAGTACTCAGTATAGCGTATGATAACTTCCCAAAAATGTGACAGAAAATTAGAACTCCGGAGCTTCCGATGACTAATAACCACCGGGAAGAGCAGATGACTAAAACGTAGACTATATCTCGTAAGAAATGTTTGCTCCTTCACTCTATAAATTGATAATCCTTTCAGGTTTAAACTTTAATGATTGATCAGTGGCCTAAAGAGGTAAGACTTAATTTGTGGTTTTTTGTGTGTATGCCTAGGCACATTTTATTCTTGTGACCTAAGGCTTTGTGGAAGTTTAAAAATAAAATAAGATAGTTTTAATGAATGGCCAGAGTAATAATGGTAATTGGTGGATTTATTCATTAAAGCGAGTTAGTTGTTTTTTACTATTGTGCATTGTTTTATTGACCACATATGATCACTATAAACTTATTGTTTCTGTCAGACTAGTGAGTTCTGTGACTGTCAAAGAACAGAGGGAATAATCTGAAAGAGCTATTTCAGATTATTGAAATAAAATTATTTGTTCTGATCAGTTATGGAAGGACCTGAAAGGTACATATGACTTTCACTAATAATATCTAATATAACCTCTTAAGCAGTGTTTAACTGGTTCATGATTGGAAATGCAGGTGAGTAGATTAGGAAATAAGTCTGTAAAAGTAGGGCAGGCTTGCTGGCTTAAAATAGGAATGAAAGCAGGGTTATTTGGAGTGAACAGAGATAGCTATTTAGGTAAATCCTAGTGTCCCGTGAGGATAAGACCACACAGTAATCTAAAAATAACAGCTCATAGGCCAATAACTTTTAAGGGTTATCTTTTATACTTACTGTAGGATTAAAGTGGTCATCACCAATGTGGTCTTTCTCTTTAATGCAGTTCTGCATCAGATGTTAGGCGTATGAAAATATGTGTCATTTATGTATTGGATGTATATTGAAGCAGTACACTGAATTGAATTGAATTTGACCATGGAAAGGCTGCAGCATTTCTTCAGTGTACTTCAGGAACTTAGTTTTAAAAATTTATTAAATTTTTATTTTGATAATTATAGATTCACAGGATATTGCAAAGAAAGGTACAGGAAAGTCCTATACATCCTCCCCTAGGTCTGTTCCACAATGTCAGTATCCCACACTACCACAGTACTATACCAAAATCAAGAAGTTGACGTTGGCACAATCCAAATAGCTTATTCAAGTTTCACCAGTTATACATGGACTTGTGTGTTTGTGTGTGTGTGTGTGTAGCTCTGTGCAATTTCACATGTGTATAACTACCACCACAATCAAGATACTCAACTGTATCGTCACCACAAGACTCTTGTGTTACTGTCCCTTTGTAGCCACACCCATCCCCTTCAGAAACCCTTTTTTTTTTTTCTTTTGCGGGATGTGGGCCTCTCACCTCTGTGAGCAAAAATGAGCAAGCCCCAGAAACTCATTTTGATAGTTTGGTGATTGTTTTGAATCATGTTCAAACCTGATTTGAATAGGGTTTTTGCTTCTGAGTTGGAAGCATTGTAAAATAATTTTTATTGCAATACAGGTAATGTAACAGCAACTGACTCATGGTAAAAACTAGGTTAAAATGTGTTAGCAATTTAGGAGCACTGAAAACTTTCTTGGCTAAATATATATAGACTTAGAATGATGATTTTGTACTCTGGTTACCAACAAGAATCACCTGTGGAGCTTAAAAAAAACATGAAGAAAACATGGGTACCTTGGCCTCATTCCATGTAAATCTGGAAAGCAATGTTGAATGTAAAAATGCAAGTTACAAAAGGATACACAGGGACTTCCCTGGTGGCACAGAGTTAAGAATCTGCCTGCCAATGCTGGTGACATGGGTTGGAGCCCTGGTCCGGGAAGATCCCACATGCCACGGAGCAACTAAGCCTATGTGCCACAACTACTGAGCCTGTGCTCTAGAGCCCGTGAGCCACAACTACTGAGCCCGCTCGCCTAGAGCCCGTGCTCTACAGGAAGAGAAGCCACCGCAATGAGAAGCCCATGCACCGTAACGAAGAGTAGCCCCCACTTGCCGCAACTAAAGAAAGCCCATGTGCAGCAACAAAAACCCAACACAGCCAAAAATAATTAATTAATTAATTAATTTTTAAAAAAGGATACACAGTATGATACCACATATGTAAAAATTTTAATATTGTGTATAGATATATTTATAACAAAAAATTATATACATGTAGGAAGGATACACAAGTACTTAAAGGTACTAATTACCCCTGGGATGAAGGAAAAGGATGAAGGCTGTCTTCAATTATATCTATAACATTTTAGTTCTTGAAAAATATTTGAAACAGATATGACAAACTTAATATTTTAAATCTACATGGTAGGTACATGGGTGTTTGTATTATTTGTATTATTTTCTATACCATCTTATGTAAAATTATTTTTTGAAATATTTCATTAAAATTTGTGTACATGTAGTATATTACATATGTGTCTGGAATTTCCTCTTTTCTCCCTTTTAGTATACCTTCTATTTATTTTATTTTGATGCCAAGAGTGGAGTGCTTCTGTAACAAATACCCAAAAATGAGAAAGTGGCTTTGTAACTACCAGAAGACCCAGCTCAAGTTTCAACTTTCTGATGCCCTTCCTTGATTTCTGCAGCCATCTACTGATAATCCCCTTTATAATCTTCCATACAGTCTGTACCGTACAGTGTATTGCTTAACTGTTCTGTGTTGATATTACATCTTGTTTTTTTGTTTGTTTGGTGTTTTTTTTTTTTTTTTTCGGTACGCGGGCCTCTCACTGTGGTGGCCTCTCCCGTTGCGGAGCACAGGCTCCGGACGCGCAGGCTCAGCGTCCATGGCTCAGGGGCCCAGCCACTCCGCGGCATGTGGGATCCTCCCGGACCGGGGCACGAGCCCGTGTGCCCTGCATCGGCAGGCGGACTCTCAGTCACTGCGCCACTAGGGAACCCCTACATCTTGTTTTATATGAATTATTTTGTCTACTTAAATAGAACATAAATTTATTTAAGGTAGATTCCATATGTTAAAAATTATATAAGCTATACCTTACCTACACAGTATGAGCATGTAGTAGATGCCAGATAAATACTGAATTATTTAACTTAGAATATAATTATCTCCCTAGTATTTCTGAACTTTCCTCAAAGAACCCTTCCAGTTCTTTGCTATAGATTTCAGAACTTCAGATTTTAACAAATATCACTATTATCCAGGATTTTAGGAAGGCTAGATATAGGAACTTAGATCTATCCAGGTATTGAATGTTTTATTTTTCAGTTAGTAACATTGTATAACCATGAATTCCATAAAATGTAGAATTGTGTAAAATCCTGGATTTTGTAAAATTCTTTTGCTTTTGCTGAAATCTTGTGTATGAATGTTATTTGTCTTATGTTATGTCCACGTAGTTCTCATTTGAACTTAAATTTTAGTGGCTTCTCAGAGAGATTATTTTCATTCTAACCTGTCTTATTTTACTTTGATTTATGTATTAAGAAAAAGTATTGCAGATTATTTGGTGAAGCACTATAGCAAAAGAACTTAGTCTCTGGAATCAGTTGACCTGGGGTCAAATTCCAGCTCCTCCAGTTACTAGTTGTGAGATTTTGGAGAAACTTTCTAACTTCCCTAAACCTCGGTTTCCACATCTGTCAAATGGGGATAGTAATACTTCATAGAGTGTTATTAGGTTAGATGAGCCCTTAGCATAATGCCTGTTATGTAGTTAGCACACAACCAATAAACATTATGGTCACTAGTATTATTGTGACTCCAGTTATGAAAGTTGAAATCTGAAACCTATATTGAAAAGCGTTTTTTAGATACTTTTGACAACTTAGCACAACATAAATAATTTAGCATCAGAGACTTTAGCTAACTTGTATTAGCAAATTTATCAATAAGAAGAATAACACATTATTACCAAGTAGTGTTTATCCCAGGAATGCAAAGTTGTGTTAACATTTGAAAATAAATGAATATAATCTACATATTAACAATAAAGGAGAAAATGTATATGATTACTTCAATAAATTCAGAAAAACTCTGACAAAAATTCAACACCCCATTCATGATTTAAACAGACGTACCTCTAGAAAACTAGGAATAGGGGAAACTTCCTTAACTGATGATCATCTATGAAAAACCTGTAGCTAATGTCATACTTAATGGTAAACTATTGGATGTCTTTCCCCTAAGATTAGGAATAATATAAGGATGGACTTTCTTGCCACTTCTGTTCAGCATTCTAATAGTCCTAGCTATTGAAATAAGGCAAGAAATTAAACTAAAAGGCACACAGATTGAAAAGAAGTAAAACCGTCTCATTTGCAAACTGCAAAATATATATAGAGAGAAAATACAAGGGAATCTACAAAATAATCATTAGTAATTAAATTTAGCAAGGTCAAGGGAAACAAAGTGAATATACAAAACTTAATTGCATTTTTATATACCATCAGCAAGCAATTCATAAATGAATTTTTTTTTTTTCGGTACGCGGACCTCTCGCTGTTGTGGCCTCTCCCGTTGCGGAGCACAGGCTCCGGACGCGCAGGCTCAGTGGCCATGGCTCACGGGCCCAGCCGCTCTGTGGCACGTGGGATCTTCCCGGACCGGCACGAACCCGTGTCCCCTGCATCGGCAGGCGGACTCTCAACCACTGCGCCACCAGGGAAGCCCATAAATGAAATTTTAAAAAATTTTACTTAGAATAACAACCAAAAACCGTAAAATACTTAGGAATAAATCTGACAAAAATATGTCATATCTCTTCACTGAAAACCACAGGACATTGCTAGGAGAAATTTAAAACCTAAATATAGGGAGAGTTATATCATGTTCATGAATCAGACCATACAATATAGTTAAGATGTCAGTTCCCCAAACTGATTTATAGATACAATTCAATCAAAATCCTAAAAGGATTTTTTTTTAAATAAGTTTATTTTTTTATTTTTGGCTACATTGGGTCTTCGTTGCTGCGCATGGGCTTTCTCTAGTTTCGGCAAGCAGGGGCTACTCTTTGTTGCGGTGCACAGGCTTCTCATTGCAGTGGCTTCTCTTGTTGCAGAGCATGGCCTCTAGGCCCTCGGGCTTCGTAGTTGTGGCTTGCGGGCTCTGGAGTTCAGAGCTCAGTAGTTGTGGTGCACGGGCTAAGTTGCTTCGCGGCATGTGGGAATCTTCCCAGATCTGGGATCGAACCCATGTCCCCTACACTGGCAGGCAGATTGTTAACTACTGCGCCACCAGGGAAATTCCCTAAAAGGATTTTTTAATAGCAATTGGTAAGCTGATTCTAAAATTTATATGAAAGTAAAAAAGGCTGAGAATAAGCAAACCAATTATTTTGTCTTATTATTTTTTTGTAGGGGGAAGACAATTGAGGACTTTTTTTTTTTTTTTTTTTTTGCGGTATGCGGGCCTCTCCCGTTGCGAGGCGCAGGCTCCGTACACGCAGCCTCAGCGGCCATGGCTCACGGGCCCAGCCGCTCTGTGGCACGTGGGATCTTCCTAGACCGGGGCACGAACCCGTGACCCCTGCATTGGCAGGCGGATTCTCAACCACTGAGCCACCAGGGAAGCCCGGACTTTTTTTTCTTAGTTTTTAATTATAGTTGAGTTAAAATTTAGTTTCTGGTGTACAGCAAAGTTATTTAGATATACATATATATTATGTATATATTCTTTTTCATATTCTTTTCTATTATGGTTTATTACAAGATTTTGAGTATAGTTCCCTGTGCTATACAGTAGGACCTTATTGTTTATCTGTTTTATACATAGTAGTTTGTATCTGCTACTCCCAAACTCCTAATTTATCCCCCACTTCCCACTTTTGTAACCCTAAGTTTATTTTCTGTCTGTCTGCTTCTGTTTTGTAAATAAATTCATTTGTATCATATTTTAGATTCCACATATAAGTGATATCATATGATATTTGTCTTTCTCTTTCTGACTTCACATAGTATGATTATCTCTAGGTCCATTCATGTTGCTTCAAATGGCATTATTTCATTCTTTTTCATAGCTGAGTAGTATTCCATCGTGTGTGTGTGTCTGTGTCTGTCTGTGTGTGTCTGTGCATGTACCATATCTTTATCCATTCATCTGTTGATGGACATTAGGTTGCTTCCATGACTTGGCTACTGTAAATAGTAAGTAAACCAATTTTAAAAGGGAAGAACGAGGTTGAAGGACTCACACTACCTGATTTCAAGACTCACTATAAAGCTACAGTAATTAAGACAGTGTGGTAAAGGTAAAAGGATAGACTTATGGATAAATGTAAAGGAGTAGAGTCCAGAAATAGACCCACACATAAATGGTCATTTGATTTTTGACAAAGCAATTCAGCAGTGAAAAGAAAAACTTTACAACAAATGGTGTTGGAACAACTGTATATCCATATGGAAAAAAGTGAAATCTGACACATACCCTACACAAAACTTAATTAATAATGCATCATAGACTTAAATGTAAATGCTAAACCTTACCATTTTTATAAACTTCTAGAAGAAAACATAGAAGAAATCTTTGTGACCTTGGGTTGGACAAACTTAAGTCACGAAAAGCATGAACTATAAAAACTGATAATTGGAAATCATCAAAATTAAAATCTTTTGTTCTTCTAAATTTGTTTTGTTAAGAGAATGAAAAGATAAGCCATGGACTGGGAGAAAATATTCACACTCTATGTGTCTTACAAAAGACTTGTGTCAAGAATATATAAAGAACTTAACAATTCACTAATTAGCCAACCAGCAGAATTTTAAAATGGACAAAAGATTTGAACAGACAAGTCCCAAATGAAGGTATAACAAATAGCCAGTAAAGAGGATATTCGACATCATTAACTATTAGGGAAGTACAAATTAAAACCACAGTGAGGGCTTCCCTGGTGGCGCAGTGGTTAAGAATCCACCTGCCAGTGCAGAGGTTACGCGTTTGAGCCCTGGTCCGGGAAGATCCCACGTGCTGCGGAGCAACTAAGCCCGTGCGTCACAACTATTGAGCCTGCGCTCTAGAGCCCGCAAGCCACAACTACTGAGCCTTTGTGCCACAACTACTGAAGCCTGCACACCTAGAGCCCGTGCTCTGCAACAAGAGAAGCCACTACAATGAGAAGCCTGCACACTGCAACGAAGAGTAGCCCCCACTCACTGCAACTAGAGAAAGCCCTCACGCAGCAACAAAGATCCGATGCAGCCAAAAATAAATAAATAAAAAAATTTTAAAAACCACAATGAACTACCGCTACACACCCATTAGAATGGCTGAAATTAAAAAGACAATTACCAAGTTTTAACAAGGATGTGGAGTGACTGGAACTCTCAGGCACTGCTGGTAGGAATGTAAAGCTGTAAAACTACTTAGGAAAATTGCTTGACAGTCTCCTCATGTTAATTATATACCTGTCATACATCCCTGGCATTCCACCCCTAGGTATTTACCCAAGAGAAATGAAAATAAGATTTATACACAAATGTTTATAGCAGCTTTAGTCATAATAGCCAAAACCAGGAAATATTCAACAGGTAAATGGATAACTATATGGTATATCCTCACAATGGAGTACTACTCAGCAATAAAAAGATACAAACTACTGATATATGCAATAGCACAGGTGAATCACAAAATCATTATACTTATGAAAAATACCACACACAAAAGACTATACATTGGACAGTTCCATTCATATAAAACTAGAAAGTGCAAATTTATGTGTAGTGACAGATCAGTGTTTGCCTGGTGCTGGAGGCAGAGGACAGGATTCTTCAGGAGTAATAGAAATGTTTTGTATCTTGATCATGGTTGTGGTTTGACAAATAGAGACATGTCAGATTTTATCGAATTGTACACTTCAGTGTATACAGTTTATTTTACCTAAGTACACCTCAATAAACTTATTTTATAAAAAGAAGTAATGGAAGCTGTACCCTAAAATTAACACAGGATTTAGTGCAGATGACTTACTTCGGCTAAAACAAGATTGCAGGTTGATAGACTACTGCAAAATTGAATTGAAAACCTGAAAGAAGGAAATAGAGACTCCCTCTGAACTAGGGATTAGTAGTTTGCTTTAGAAGGATACAATTTACTTTGAAATATTGCCTAGAGTTGAAATGCCTTCTTTTAAAAGTATGCTTTAGGGATAAAATATTTGCACTTTATGGCTAGCTTCAATATATGGGTGTATTTTTAGTCTTTTTTTTTTTTTTTTTTTGCGGTACGCGGACCTCTCACTGTTGTGGCCTCTCCCGTTGTAGAGCACAGGCTCCGGACGCGCAGGCCCAGCGGCCATGGCTCACGGGCCCAGCCGCTCCGCGGCATGTGGGATCTTCCCGGACCGGGGCACGTACCCACGTCCCCTGCATCGGCAGGCGAACTCTCAACCACTGCGCCACCAGGGAAGCCCTAGTCATCTTTTATACTTATTAAAGAACTGCAAATCACATAGAAGGACAAAAGAAATGAACAAAGGATATGATGTGTATAGATAATTTATAAATGAATAAATTCAAATGGCCAATGAACATGTGAGGTTATAGATGTATGGACAAAGATATTTGTTCCCACATTATTCATAATAGCAAAAATAAATAAGAATAACTGCAATGTTTAATAATAGCAGATTAATTAGGTGAATTATATTATTTCCATGATGCCAACTTTGAGAATTATATTGTAGAAGAGTGTTTGTTGGTGTGAGAAAATTTTAGTAGTGTAATACAAAATTCAAAAGACAGATTACCAGTGAAGGATTCTGGAATATTTTCCAAAAGACAGATTACTAGATTGTATACTACAACTGATTATAAAATAATATATTTCAATATTAAAAATATTAAGATACACACCAGAATTTTAACAGTGGTTATCTTTGGTTGATGGCATTCTAAGAAATTTGTTTTTGTTTTCATGGTAGTTATTTTTTTTGGTGCTCTTTAGTTTTTAAAAAATTTTTAAATTGAAGTATAGTTGTTTACAATATTTTGTTAGTTTCAGGTGTCTAGCAAAGTGATTCAGTTATATATATTTATATTTTTATATTGTTTTCCATTATAGGTTATTATAAGATATTAAATATAGTTCCCTGTGCTATACAGTAAATCCTTATTTTTAAAAAAAATTTTATTTATTTTATTTTTGGCTGTGTTGGGTCTTCGTTGCTGTGCATGGGCTTTCTCTAGCTGTGGCGAGCAGGGCTACTCTTCGTTGCAGTGCAAGGGCTTCTCATTGCGGTGGCTTCTCTTGTTGCGGAGCACGGGCTCTAGGCACACTGGCTTCAGTGGCTGTGGCATGTGGGCTCAGTAGTTGTGGTTCGCGGGCTCTAGAGCACAGTCTCAATAGTTGTGGCACACGGGCTTAGCTGCTCCACTGCATGTGGGATCTTCCTGGATACAGGGATCAAGCCCGTGTCCCCTGCATTGGCAGGTGGATTCTTAACCACTGCGCCACCAGGGAAGCCCTACGGTAAATCCTTTTGCTTATCTATTTTATGTATAGTAGTTTGTATCTGCTATTAAAAAAATTCTTCTTCATTGAGTATATAGTTTCTTCGATGTAGAGAAATAAAGAGTAGCTTGAAGATTAGCAGAAGGTTGAACATTAATACTATATTAATACTATAGTATTATATAGTATACAGTATAATTCATTATACTGTTCTTTCTATTTTTGTAAATTCTTTGAGAATTTCAAAAAAGTTTTAAAATAGCTTGAAAACCTTCACTTTATTTACAGCACTGTATGAGCCATATTTATCAAGCATAGCTCCATTTATGAGGCTATTTAATGGCAGGTTAAAGGGTCTTTAAGCTTGATTTTAATAAATGCATCGTATAATAAAAATTTATTCACATTAAATACAAAGCAAATTATCACCTCTAACTGCTGGCTGATTTAGATTTAACTTCCAAGCAGGAAGAGATTTTGAGTTTGGACACAAAGATCTGTTGATGATGTATTGATGATCCATTAATGGTCAGTAATCTTTGGGAATTCCCTGGCTGTCCAGTGGTTAGGACTCGGTGCTTTCACTGCCTGGGCCTGGGTTCAGTCTCTGGTTGGGGAACTAAGATCCCGCAAGCCGTGCAGCATGGCACCTCCCGCCCCACCCCCCCCAAAAAAAGTCAGTAAACTTTCTAGCCTTGTAGAAACAGGTGGTGAATTTTCCTGTTTGACATCCAGCAATACTCTGATTCCTAGGTGAGTTGCAGCCAAATTGGATATTGGTAGTATTTCTCTTGATTAATTCATTTATAATAGAGTTATATACATTTCTAAATTCTAATTTTATTTATTTTTTGAATAAATAATACAATAATATGGTATAAAATTTTTAAAGTTGTGTAGCAAAAAGTCTTCTTCTATTCTCTGACTCTGGGCCACAAGTTCCCTGCCTTGGGGATGTTAAAGCCTACCACCAAAGATCACCAGGAACACATCTGTATCTTAACAAAAATAAGTTACATTTAGCTTGTTGCAGCAAGGAATAACATATACTAGAATAACTGTGGGGCATCTCAGAAGGAAGGAATTAGAAAGGAGGATATACAGGGTTTTAGGAACTGAGACTGGTCATAGAGTGATTTTAGGGTGGAAGTTAGTAGTCTGGGCAGGGACTGGCTAGAATATGTAATTTAGGTGAGTTGCTGGAATGGTCAATGGTTTTATCTTTAGTACACCTGAGTCCCTGAGGAGTTACTGTCAGATCAGTTTGTCTGTGGTACTGGAACGTAATGAGCTGATGTTAAAAAAAAAAGTTAGAGCTTAGTCTGTAATGCATATTGTGGTTTGGTTTGGTTCACTTTATCTGACTTTTTTTTTTTTTTTTGCTGTGCTGGGTCTTCATTGCTGCGGGCTTTCTTTAGTTGCGGTGCGAGGGCTTCTCATTGCAGTGGCTTCTCTTGAGCATGGGCTCTAGACACGTGGGCTTCAGTAGTTGTGGCTCACGGGCTCTAGAGCGCAGGCTCAGTAGTTGTGGTGCATGGGCTTAGTTGCTCCGCGGCAGTGGGATCTTCCTGGACCAGGGCTGGAAGCCATGTCCCCTGCATTGTCAGGCGGATTCTTAAGCCCTGTGCCACCAGGGAAGCCCTATCTGACTTTTAAGTCATAGTGTTTTTCTGAGCATTTGGGAGCAATTTGTAGTTTCTGTTTCAATTTTTACTCTTTGCTTCTGATCATTTGTTAAGTAAGCTTGAGGATTTATCATTTAGGGTAAGTGATCAATCAAGATCTGTATCTTTGTTAAATAGGCTGTGAGTGTTTATCAAGCTTTTGATGGTAGTAATTTTGACCTCTGTAAGCCCCGAGCCATTTTTTTCTTTTTCTTAGATGATTTTTGAATCACCTGGCATGATAATGGCTGACTGCAGCATGTAAGACTCTGGAGATCACACACATGGCATCTGTAGCAGACAAAACCTCAAACAAGAATTATTATTAAAGTTTGAAATAATGTCCCATATATCCCATATCTATTTTGATCTTCCTTTGGTAACCAAATCATTTTTTCCCCTTTAATTTGGATATGGATTATTCACCTTTGCCTGTGTCTGAAGAATTAGTCTTGCATTTGGTGATTATCAAGGAATAAAGGGCAGGGTGTTTATTGACAGTTTAGAATCTTGAACCAGCAGAGAGAGAAGAAATAGCCAAGAGAATAAAGGGCAAAATAATGGAAACTGCATGGTAATCAGTGGCTTCTGGTGTCTGAGAGATTGTGTTTCTGTTGATCTTGGCCATAAATGGTCTATTCACATTATCTTCTGCTTTTGGACCAAAACAATTCTGGAAATCCTAACTCAGACACAGTGTCTGGCCATAGCGATGATGTCAGTAATACACATAATTAATTTGTTCTCTGTAGTGTTAATAGTTACAATTATATGATACCTTTACAGAAGTTCTTTTGACATGTCTCCACAAGGCTCAATTCTTGATCTTTAGATTATCACTGGGAGCTTTAGGTGAATGTAAGGAAGAAGCAGAAACTACTTGTTGATGTTGAGTCTGTAGGTTTTAGTTAATTTATTATTATTAACCAGCCTTATCAGAATGGAAGAGAGTGGAATCTTCTGTTGAAGTACATAATCAGTTTTATAAGGAGTCAGTCATTTATTATTCTGAAAGTAAGAATATGTTCTGAACAGAGAAGACATTGACACATCTCCAGGCCTTTGATTTATGCTATAAAATGTATTAAGAATTTCACCAATACAAGCTTATTTAAACCTAGAGATAAAATCTTTTTGTAGACAGCTATTGTATCAGTCTTTGTATATAAATGTATCTTTAACCTGAAAGATGTACAAACATTGAAGCATATCTACTTTTAACACATTTTACTTACACATAATTAACTTAGGAAGACTATACTCTTTTCATTCATTAGGTTTTTTTTCTTTTTACCCCATTTTAATAAAGCAAAGAGCTCTCACAATAGTTTGAGTTAGTTAAAAGTTGGAGAATGACAAACAGAGCTAATAATTTCTGTAATCTTCAAAAATATTTTTAATAAGGTAAAGGATCAAGTGTTGTGTAACCTAATGGTCACTTAGTGTAAACCCAAAGATATTGTAGGTGTGAGAAACATCTTCACAGTTTTATTATTCTGCATTTGGAGAAGAACAAAATCAAAGAGAATTGTTATGTGACAGAATATTAACTGTCACTATCCAAAGGTGAGAAGTAGTTACAGGCAGTATCTTTAAAAGCACAACAATAAGTGACAGTGTTTATTAGGAATGTCAACTTGTTTCCAAAAGTAAGTAATTAAAAAAAAAAGATTTATGAGTTTGTCAAAAAGCACAGAGTTAATAGAATATTTTGATGATTTAAGGAATGTCTTCCCTGGGCACAGAATAACTTTGCTCTTTTAACAGAAAGAAAATCAAATTCTAGTTTTACTCTTCATTATTCATGAAAGAATTTGCATTAAAAGGACTTATAAGCCATTATTCCTTATGAAAAACCCCTCACGTCTGAACAGTTTGTCAGAAATTTTAACGTATTTTCTTTCTCCCTTCAAAGGTTTTTTTTGTTTGGTTTGGTCTGGTTTGGTTTTTGTAGCTACTACAAACCCAGACAAATAAAGTATACTAATTCTCATACTGTCTACCCTTGTGGTATGCTGTCTCATTTGTCTTTCATTATATTCTGTCACATTTTGGCACGACCAGAAATTTCTCTTTTTTTCCCCCAGTTTTATTGAGATATAATTGATATATAACATTGTGTGAGTTTAAAGCGTACAACGTGTTGATTTGATATATTTTGCAAAATGATTACCACAATAGCATTAGCTAACAATGTGTAACACCATATAATTACCATTTCTTTTTTGTGGTGAGACAGACATTTCTTATTTTAAGACAAAATTATTCTCTATTTCTATTTAAGCAAAAGCACATCTGATACCATACATTCACATTCCCCTGTCTTCGCACACATTCTTTTACATTCATTCAAAATCAATAATGGAAGACATTGTTAAGAGTTAAAGGTTGAGGGACTTCCCCATGGTCCAGTGGTTAGGAATCTGCCTTCCAATGCAGGGGACGCGGGTTCAATCCCTGGTCGGGGAACTGGGATCCCACATGCCACAGGGCAACTATGCCCGCGAGCTGCAACTACTGAGCCCGTGTGCCACAAGTAGAGAGAAGCCCTCATGCCTCAACGAATGACCCCACATGCCGCAACCTAGATCTGATGCAGCCAAATAAATAAATATTTTAAAAATATATATTAAAAAAGAGTTAAAGGTTGAATGAGAGGGAAATTCTGAGGGCGTTAGAAATGAGTAATCTTATAACTTCCAGAGAGTTACAAATTGTAAGGGCTTTCCTTGTTTCTTAAGGATTAATTAATCTCTAAATTCTCTTTAGGGTGAGGCCAATTAGTCTTTTCCAGTTTTTTTATCTCCTAGGCACATCAAAATAGGGACTAATTGCTAGAGATCGGGGAAGCCTACATAAGCCTGATTTCTTCAATAAATGTTCTTTTTTCCTGGGGTTTGGGAAGTCTTTCAGGGAGGCACTTTTAGAATTTGAATTGCATTTGGAAGCCTCTTCATGTTAAAGAATGCAGACCACTGGGTATTTAGAATTCTGTTTCCTATCTTGTTTTAAGGTGCCTCTCAAATAAACAATTTTGTTCATGTTAAAAGTTCCCCAAGAGGACTTCCCTGGTGGCTCAGTGGTTAAGAATCCACCTGCCAATTCAGGAGACATGGGTTCAAGCCCTGGTATGAGAAGATCCCACATGCTGCGGAGCATCTAAGCCTGTGTGCCACAACTACTGAGCCTGTGCTCGAGAGCCTGCGAGACACAACTACTGAGCCTGTGTGCCACAACTACTGAGACTGTGCTCTGGAGCCCACGAGATACAACTACTGAGCCCGTGTGCCACAACTACTGAGCCTGCACTCTAGAGCCTGTGAGCCACAACTCCTGAAGCCCATGCACCTAGAGCCCCTGCTCCACATCAAGAGAAGCCTGTGCACTGCAATGAAGAGTAGCCCCGCACTTGCCACAACTAGAGAAAGCCCGCATGCAGCAACAAAGACCCAACGCAGCCAAAAATAAATTAAAAAAAAAAAAGGTCCCCAAGAGGCCATTTGTAATTTGAAATTTTTCCTTGGTGAAATTATACCGTTTATTGAGTATACTCATAATCTGAAAATGTGAAGGAAGCAGATAGAGGAGGCAAAGATTCAGGCTGAGAAAACACCATGTGACCTGCAACGATTGTTAAGGATGGCACTTTTGCAACCACATGTCTCCAGAAGACATTAAGTGACACCAAAGATAAACCGTCATCAATTGAGGGCTGATCAGAGCCTCAGCCCCAGCTAGACAGAACTAAGCAAAACACTTCTCAGGATTGTAAGAACTAAGGAAGGTCCTTAGGAAGTTTTAGAAAAATTGACCCAATGCAGAGTTTGCCTAAAGATACTGGTCTAATGAGACCTTCTGAACTTGTCAGCCTTTGGGGCTGGCTGGAAAATACACTTTTTAGGTCTTAGTCTGTCCTCTGCCTATGGGCTGCCTCTTCTAGATGAATGACACTCAAGATACTGAACAAGCAGACAGATGATAGGAATGCTGTTAATTAGGTAGAAGCCAGATTTCACTCCTGAACAGAACAATCTGATGTGACAAAGTCAGAGGACCCACGTATCACCTTAACCCTGAAGTGCTTGAGAAAATTATTGAAGATCAGGTAACTCACTCTAGTAGGCAGGGTGGCCTTGAGCAGGTGGAAATCAAGTGGCCTCATATGTGCACACTGTTACAAAGTCATGGGTCTCCCCAGAAACAAGGTCAACTGAAGGATTTACTTATAGTTAAAGAAAAAAAAGTTAGGTTTATTTAACTTGCTGCAACAAGCAGAGAGAACTAGAGGAAATAGGGATCTTCTCTATAGGGGGAGGCAGTTAGGAAAGGCTGCTCATTGGATACTGTTGTTAGATGAAGGACTGTTGTTGGATTTTAGGGTGGAAGTTTGTAATCTGGGCAAGGACTAGTTAGAATTTGTAGACTAGATGAGTTGCTAGAACTCACGAAGTTCTAGTGTTAGATCAGATCTAGTGTCTATGCAGAATTACTGTTAAATTAGTTTGCTTGAGGTCTTATCTTGAAACGTATGGATCTGAAGCATCTGGTATTGAAAAGAATTTGAGCTTAGTCTGTGATTGATGTTGTGGTTTGGTTTGGTTCACTTCATCTGTTTTATGAGTCATAGTACAGTTATAAGTTGGGACTTCTGTTTTGATTCTGAGAGATTGCTGGTGTTTCTTATGTGTATAAAAGTATATTTGTAATTGTTGAATGGCTTTAGGAAAAAATTTTGACTTCAAGAATTCAGTATTAGTTTTCTATTGCTGTGTAACAAATTACCACAAACTTAGTGGCTTAAAACAACATTTTTTTAGCTCCTAGTTCTGTGGGTCAGAGGTACATTTGTGGCATAGACTTCTCTTCTCAGGGCTCAAAGGCTGAAATCAAAGTGCCTACCAGGCTGAGTTTACATGTGGAGGCTGAGGGAAGAATCTGATCTTTAGCACATTCAGGTTGCTGGCAGTTCCTTGTGGTGGTAGGAGTGAAGTCCTTATTTTTAGCTGGAGGCCACTCCCAGCTCCTAGAGTCTGCCTTCATTCCTTGCACCGTGGCCTGCTCTATCTTCAAGCTAACAATGGAGAAATTGCACATCAAATCCCTCTCATGCTTCAGCTCTCTGAACTCCTGTATCTGACCTCTAGATCCAGATTAAAAGGTCTTCTGTGATTAGGTCAGGTGTACCTGGACAGTCTCCCTATTTTAAGGTCACCTGATATGGGACCTTAATTATGCTTGCAGACTTCCTTCCAGCAGTACCTAGATGATTGTTTGATGGAGTAACTGGGAGAAGGTGTGTGTATACCATGGACCAGGCATCTTATGGGGTCTGCTTTCTGCTAACCACAGTGCCTTTGTGTGTTTTGAAGGATAAGCCACAGAATTTCCTCTTTGTCACCTTAGTAACTCTTAGTTGTTTACAGGTGTAACTTAAATTTTAATGTTGCTGCTAAGAGTCAGTTTGGGGTATAGCTCTGCTGATTTGAGAAAAGTCTTAGTTATGTATAAAACGGATTAACATAGGGAAAGT
The DNA here is from genome assembly GCF_026419965.1 of Kogia breviceps. Taxonomy (NCBI): domain Eukaryota; kingdom Metazoa; phylum Chordata; class Mammalia; order Artiodactyla; family Physeteridae; genus Kogia; species Kogia breviceps. Next base: position 103,244,894 of record NC_081317.1, read on the forward strand.
TGTTGCCAGTGGGATTGCCTTTCTTTTTGCCCTTGGCATCTGTTACTTTTCTTTTTTTTGCGGTAAGCGGGCCTCTCACTGCTGTGGCCTCTCCCGTTGCGGAGCACAGGCTCCGGACGCACAGGCTCAGCGGCCATGGCTCACGGGCCCAGCCGCTCCGTGGCATGTGGGATCTTCCCGGACCGGGGCACGAACCCACGTCCCCCGCATCGGCAGGCGGACTCTCAACCACTGCGCCACCAGGGAAGCCCTGTTACTTTTCTTTTAATGAAGTTTTTTATAAAAACTTGGAAAAATGTAGGGCAGAGCAGATAGGAAAAAAAAAAAAGCTGTCTGTAGTCCAAACACTCTTGCTTATACTTTCATCCTTTTCTTCCAATTTTTATTGTTCAATTAAAAAAATATCATTATGATATAGTGTGCACAATAATTGTATACTGACTTATATACATTTTTTTCTGATTATAAAAGTGATACAGAGTAATCAGAGAAAGTTTAAAAATAGGCAAGTTGGAAGAATAAGATAATTTAGAATCTTGTTACCTAGTGTTAATATTGGATATATTTCCTTATTGCCTTTTCTAATGCATTATTTAGTCACAATTTAGATCATATTGTATAGATTTATTTTTAAGGAGTTAAACACTGGACCACTTGTCAATTTTAAATAACAGGTAGTTGGCATATTACTTATCACCTATGAGTTTTTTGTATCCTAACCTTTAAAAGTGACTACTTTAATTCTGTGTGAATTTTAGATTCATAAATATGTCTTTTATTTTTAAAATTTTACGTGTGCATGTACATATATGTATATTTATGTTCCGTATCTTATGGGGGAAAAAATAGAGAGGCAAAAAAATAGAGAAAGCATTCCATTGTCTGTTCAAATTGACTCACTCCCTCAGGGTCCCTGACAGCTGAGTTTTCACTCTACCTTATATTATAATATCATCAGTGGACCAAGGCCATCAGCGTTTCCATTGGCTCTTCTTCCCTCTTGCTTTTTGAGACAAGATACCATGGCTCTGGCCTCCCTGTGGGGAACAGCAGCTCAGGAGAAGAAAATGCTTTGAAAAGAGGTCTTTACAGAACATTGCAGACTTAGAGGGTGAAAGAGAGCACCATGTGCCTCTTTTCCCCTCTTCTCTTGGCTTCTCATACTGACTAGAATGCCAAAATGTCTCAGCTGAAGGTGCAGACTGATATTGGGCAGTATTTCCCTGCTAAAACATTGATAGACTGGGCACTCGCTATATGAATTTTTAAAGAATACAGAAAATCATTATTTGAGTTACTTGTTAATGAAAATAGTTTGTTTTATTACTTACTACCCTTCTGTTTTTGAGGAGAGAGGTGAGGTAAAGACAAATATTTTGTTTTGTAATGTTCCTTGCAAAGTATCCAAAATGTGATTTGGATGTGGTCATCAACCATGTCAAGAATGATTCTATTTTAACAGTGGTGTGAAAAAAATCATTCTAGAAACACATTTCTTAGGATTGGGAAGGAACTGAAACATAAAATTTGCACATGAGTGGAAGTTTGATCTCTGAGTTACATAATCTTCCTGAAATCAACCTAGACTTCTGAGTCTGGGGTTCAAAGTGAATAAAGCTAGACTTGAAAATCTTTGGGATCATGACTTCTGCAGTTTTTTCCTTAATTTTAGTTAAACTCTGACTGGGGTCATCTAGGCTTAAGTGTTTTTGCATTTAAAAGGTTTTTAAAAAAATTATTGATGTATAATATACAAAAGTGCACAGATCCTAAGTGTATAGCTTGATAAATTTTCACAAAGGAAACATACTTGTGTAGCCAGTATTCAAATCAAGAAAATAGAACATTACCTACAGTAAGTGTTGAGGTAATTTTCTTTCAAGAAGGCTATGTAGGTGATATATTTTCTGAGTCCCTTTTGATTTTGTGAATGTCTTTCTATTACCTTTACATATAATATAAAGTATTTGGCTGAGTACAAAACTTACAAGTTACAACCTTTTCTCCTTAGAGTTCTACACATATTCCAGTGATGTTAGAAATCTAATATTCTAGGGCTTCCCTGGTGGCGCAGTGGTTGAGAATCCGCCTGCCGATGGAGGAAACACGGGTTCGTGCCCTGGTCCGGGAAGATCCCACATGCCGCGGAGCGGCTGGGCCCGTGAGCCGTGGCCGCTGGGCCTGCGCGTCCGGAGCCTGTGCCCCGCAACGGGAGAGGCCACAACAGTGAGAGGCCCACATACCGCAAAAAAAAAAAAAAAAAAAAAAAAAATCTAATATTCTAGAAAAAAGAACTGTAGACCATCATGATTTAAGTTTTTTCTTTATCCTTATAATTCAACATTTTTTCAAGAATATGCCTCTTGATTAGTTTTTCCTGAAATGCAGAAATTCAATGTGTTTAAACAAACCTTTCTGTATAGCTCAGAAAAGTTTTCTAATTTATTTTGAGTATTTTTCCTGTTACATTCGTTCTAGTTTAGTTTTTCAGGAATATCATTAACCTCTTATTTTGGATCTCCAGCCTCTATTCTTTGTATGTCATTGTCTCTCACCATTTTCATATTTGTCTTTTTCCTTTGTATTCCAAAATAACTTCTCTAGTTTGTCTTACATATTATATACTTTATTTTTATCAGTTTCATTTCTGTTCTTTGCTCTCTCCTAGCATTCTCCTAGAATTGTTACACAGTCCGTTCTGTTGTAATGATTGTCAAAATTCATTGAATTGTATGCTATGTAAAGATGATTAAGAAAAAAAGCATATATCTGATAAAGGACATACTCAGAATATATAAGAACTTTTATCAGTCAATGGAAAAAATATATTGAATAAATTTTTAAATGGACAGAAGAATTGGTTGATTAGGCATGTCCCAAAAGGAAGATAGTCAGATAGCCAATAAACAAGTGGAAGCGTGCTCAGCATCACTATTCACCAATGAAATGTAAATTAGAACCACAAAGAGATAGAAGTAGACACTCACTATAATGGAGTAAAATTTAAAAGTGACCAGTACTAAATGTTGGCAAGGAGTAATTGGAACCCTCACACCTTGCTGATGTGAGTAAAATGGTATAAGACTTTGGTGAACTGTTTGATGAAACCTATGCCTACGCCCCTAACCTTGCATTCCCAATCCTGGGTGAAAGGGGTGCTTACATCCACCATAAGACAGATAGAAGAATGTTCATAGCAACATTATTCATAGTAGCTCGGAATTGGAAAGGTTATCTAACACATTTTGCTGCCCCTAGCCTTATTAATGCAGTCATGCTTAACATGTAGCGATCTGCTTTTAGTTTAATATGTGCTATTAATGAAAATTTATGTAGGGTATCCCTCCCAATTTTCTAATTTTTGAAATGTTTTTCAAATTTCTTAAAACTTTTTTCTTTAAACTAGTTTGATTTTGGAGCACTAAAAGAAAGAATTTGTTGCACAGAGAGCCTAGAGCACCAATTATAAAAATGCCAACTTTTGGTCTGCATTTAGCCCAAATACTCTTTTATTCTTGGATCATTCTTAAGTTTCATTAATTTAAACTGCTTTTAGAATCTTACACGTTACTTTCCTAATTGAATGGTGCATTTATTTATTTATTACTCACTGCACTAGTTGTTTGCTCATATTAACTTGTTAATGCTGTTTCATTTTTTGAATAAATACTATAGAGCAGTGCTGTTCAATATAACTTTGTGAATTGATAGAAATGTTGTGTATTTATGCTCGCCAATATGACAGTCACTGAGCACATGAGGTTATTGACCATTGAAATGTGGTCAGTGCAACTGAGGAACTAAATTGTATTTAATTTTAATTAATTTAAATTTAAGTTAAAATGGCCACATGTGGCTAGTAGCTACCTTATTAGACAGTGTAGCTTTAGAGTTAAGAAGGATGAATTGAGAAAAATACAAGAATTTAGAATGATATGAAATTAAGAAAAAATGCATTTATCATTTAATTTAGAACATTGGTTCTCAATCTGCACATTAGGCTGCACATTAGCATTACCTGGAGAGCTTTTTGAAACTACCAGTTTCTGGGACACTAATCGAAAACCAACTGAATCCAGATTTCTAGAAATGGATGAGGGCATTATATTTTCAGAAACTCCCTAGGTTATTCTAATGTACAATTGGAGTTAAAAATCAGTAAATTATAGTAGTGCTTCTTAATGTGCACCTAAGCATCTTGTTAAAATGCAGATTCTGATTTCAATATGTTTGAGCTAGGCCAGATATCCTGCACTTCTAACAAACTCCTGGGTGATTTTGATATTTTTGATCCCCAGACTACACTTTGAGGAGGAAAGAATTTTAGGATGAAAGGTTGAGCAGGAGTTTGCCATATCTGAAATGAACATTTGGTGGCATAATTGTAGAATTCAACAGTTGATATCTGGCTCAGACTTAGTTTCTATATGTCTCAACAATAGTGTGCACATAATATATACCTCAAAGTACTTAATTAGAAATTGATGATGAACCAAACCTTTTCTGCTGGCCAGTGTCTAGGGAAGAGGTTTTGTTTTGTTTTGTTTTGTTTAGATAAAATAGGGAAGAGATCTCTGAAGATGTAACATCTGAGCAGAGAGTTGAGTAGAATGAAGGGGCTACCATGGCAGGTATGCAGTGGGAGTGATTGAGGTTCATGGCAACCAGCTCAGCAGAAAGCCCAGCAGCTTTCACCACTGAAATAACAAAAATAAGAGTAGAAGTAAGTGAAATAGGGACCAGAAAAACAATAGAAAAGATTAACAGAATTAAGAATTGGTTTTTGAAATGATTAACATAATTGACAGACTTTAGACTGAGAAAAGAAAAGGCAAATAAATAAATTAAGAAATGAAAAAAGGAGACATTACAACTGATACCACAGAAATATAAAGGATTATAAGAGACTACTGTGAACAATTATCCACTACAAATTGGGTAGCCTAGTAGAAACAGATAAATTTCTAGACACATTTAACCTATGAATTATGAAGAAGTGGAAAACTCTGAACAGACCAATAACAAATAAGGAGACTGAATCAGTAATCTAAAACCTCCCAACAAAGAAAAGCCCAAGATCAGATGGTTTCATTGGTGAAATCTATCAAACATTTTTTAAAAGAATTCATACCAATCCTTCTCAAACTCTTCCAAAAAATTGAGGGGGAGGGAGTGCTCCCAAACTCATTTTTTTTGAGGCCAGCATTACTCTGATACAAAGGCCAGATTAGGAAACTATAAGAAAAGAAAACTGCAGACCAATATCCCTGATGAATAGAGATGCAAAACTTCTCAACAGAATATTAGCAAACCTAATTAACAGCATGTTAGAAAGATCATTCACCACAATCAAGTGATATTTATCCCTAGGATGCAAGGGTATTTCAACATATGCAAATCAACAAATGTGATATACATCACATTAGTGGGATAAAAGATAAAAATCATATGATCATCTCAGTAGTTGCAAAAAAAGCATTTGACAGAATACAGCATCTTTTCTTGATAAATACACCCAACAAATTGCATATAGAAGGAACATACCTCAACTTAATAAAAGCCATATATGACCAGCCCACAGCCAACATCATATTCATCAATGAAAGGTTGAAAGCTTTTCCTCTAAGATCAGGAGTAAGACAAGGGTGCTTACTCTCACCTTTCTTATTCAGCATAGTACTGGAAGTCCTAGCCAGAACAATCAGGTAAGAAAATCAATCAATCCAGATCAGAAAGTAAGATGTAAAATTGTCTTAGTTTGCAGATGACATGATCTTACATAGAGAAAATCCTAAAGACTCCACCAAAACAAAAAACAAACAAAAAAACAGTTAGAACTAATAAACAAATTCAATTGTTTCAGGATACAAAACCAACGTACAGAAATAACTTGTGTTGCTGTACACTAACAGTGCAATATCTGAAAAAAATAAAACAATTCCATTATAATAACATCAAAAACAATAAAATACTTAGGAATAAATTTAATCAAGGAGATGAAAGATCTGTACACTAAAAACTACAAGATTTTGATGAAATTGAAGAAGACATAAACAAATGGAAAGACATCCTATATTTATAGATCAGAAGAATTAATATTATTAAAATGTCTATACTACCCAAAGTTGTCTGGAGATTCAATGCAATTCCTATCAAAATGCCAATGGTTTTTTTCACAGAAATAGAAAAAACAATCCTAAAGTTTGTGTGGAGCCACAAAAGACCCTGAATAACCAAAGCAATCTGGAGAAAGAAGAACAAAATTTGAGGCATCATACGTCCTGATTTCAAACTATGCTGCAAACCTCTAGTAGTCAAAACAGCATGGTATTGGCATAAAATAAAAACAGACACACAGGCCAACGGAACAGAATCAAGAGCTCAGAAATAAACCCTCACATATACAGTCAACTAATATTTGACAAGGGAGCCAAGAATACTCAATGGGGGAGAGCATAATCTCTTCAATAAATGGTGTTGGGAAAACTGTATAACTACAATGCAGAAGAATGAAATTAGATCACTCACAAAAATTAACTCAAAATGGATTAAAGACTTAAACATAAGACCTGAAACTGTAAAACTCCTAGAAGGAAACATAGGGAAAAGGCTGTTTGACATTGGTCTTGGTGACAATTTGGGGGGTATAACATCAAAAGCACAAGCAACAAAAGCAAAAATAAGTGGGACTACATCAAACTAAAAAACTTCTGCAGAGAAAAAGAAACCATCAACCAAGTGAAAAGGCAACCTACAGAATGGGAGAAAGTATTTATAAATCATATGTCTGATAAGAGGTTAATATCCAAAGTATGTAATAAACTCATACAACTCAATAGCAAAAAACCCAAACAATCCAATTTAAAAATGGAAAGAGGAACTGAATAGACATTTTCCCAAAGGAGACATTACAGATGGCCAACAGGTACATGAAAAGGTGCTCAACATCACTAATCATCTGGGAAATGCAAATTAAAATCATAGCAAGATACCACCTCAGACCTCTTGGAGTAACTGTTATTTTTCTTTTTAATGTGGATACACTTTAAGTGGTCTTTACTAACACCAATCATCTTTGAGTAACAAGAACCTCCTCTACTCTTAAAAAAAAGTACTGTAGTTTTATAACCCCTAAATTATCACATTTCTGGATAAATGGCCTTTTTTTTTTTTTTTTTTTGGCGGTATGCGGGCCTCTCACTGCCGTGGCCTCTCCTGTTGCAGAGCACAGGCTCTGGACGCGCAGGCCCAGCAGCCATGGCCCACGGTCCCAGCTGCTCCGCAGCATGTGGGACCCTCCCGGACTGGGGCACAAACCCGCGTCCCCCAAATTGGCAGGCGGACTCCCAACCACTGCGCCACCAGGGAAGCCCAATAAATGGCCTTTTGATTCATAGTCAAAAAATATTTTTAACTCTATGCTCTTGTTTTGAGACCCTTTAATCCCTCTGTTAACCCTACTTTCTTGTTGGTAATGATTATAGTTTATAAAATAACATGGCTATATTAAAAATGAAGGTACCAGGAACCCCAAGTGATAATATGAAGAAACCAATAAAGCAGTAATTTGAGTGCTGACACTACTGACATTTTGATTCTTTTATTTAAAAATGCCTATTTAATATTTTGAACAAATGTCTGGAATTACTTATTAGCCTTGTAATCACTTGAGTACCTTTTCTTTGAAATTTGAAAAATTGTGCTAAGACATGATTTTGGAAGGATGACAGCTTTATAAATGGAATATTTAAAGAGGCAACACACAGCCACAGAAACGAAGGGAAACTTCCATGTGTGGTGGTGAGTGGTTTATTTATAATTTGAAAGGATGCAAGAACTGAACCTCTATGTTACAGTTCAAATACTTCATAGTTTAAAGCATGGGTAAGATGATAGAAGTTACAACTTCAGAGTCCAAGTGTTTAAGTTGTATCTTTTATTAATGAAATCCTGTGTGCCATTAAAGGCAGTTTGAAATGAACTTGTCAGAGATTTGGGTTTAGATAATCATCCACTGTGAAGTGAGTAGTGAAGCCAGTTGAATATCATCTTTTGTATACATTAGACATAAGACATAATGAAATTTCCAAACTTGGGCTTAGAGACATGTATATGCATAGTATTTAAGTTTTGATTCTAGTCTTATTCTTGTTCCCCCAAATCCACATTTATCCAAACCAGTGTTACTCAGAAGTGTGGTTCATGGACCAATGTCTGTCCACGAATTGTTACTAACTGCAGTAAATACAGAGAGTGAGCATTTAAAAACTTTTATAGCACCTTGACATTGGCACAACATCTATGCATGTGATCATTTTTCTAGTAATTTATTTTTATTGCATTTTACAAAGTATAGTTTTCCACTTGTTGATGCTGGAGTGGGGGCAGTTCCAACAGACAGTTTACAAAGCACTACTCTAGATCCTCTGCTTTTCACTCAGAAATTCTGAACTCTGTGTATTCAAGTGGCCACATAGGGGCTGGGGCAAGGGACATGAAGACCAGTAAACTATGACTATGTGGTGACTGGGAATGCAGGTGCTGATTATCTGAGATTAGTGGGCATGAGAATTGCCTGGGGTACTTGTTAACCATGCAGATGCCTGTGTAGATCTCCAAAGATCCTGATTCCACATGTATGAGACCTAAGAATCTGTGTTCTAAACAAATGCCTCTGATCAGTTGATTCTGATTAATTTTGTTCCTGGATAGGTTGTTTAAATCAGGATACTTGAGAGTAAAAGGAAGCATTATTAATAATTACATCAGGACAAAATAAATAAACCAGGATACTCAGACATATGGTCACTCTGTGCCTGGGGCATATTTTTTTAAACAGAGGTTTAACGTTTACTTGGAAAGTTTCTACTGTTTCCTTTCATTAGCAGACTTAGCTCGATTTCCTTTAGTCTTCTCTGGATTGTGGCTCTTCCCAGTCTTCTGTGAATCAATCTCAACTATAGTATGTATAGAACTATCCAGTAGAAGAAGGGAAATGGAATTCAGGGCTCTAAACATAGCTAGGGGTAACTTGGAGGGTGGTAAGACCCACTCCTTTAAAGTTGAAGATTCTTTTTTTCTGATTTGAAGGATATTGATTTTTAAAATAACCCTTACCATTTATGATAAAAACTCTCCAGAAAGTGGGCATAGCGGGAACCTACCTCAACATAATAAAGGCCATATACTACAAACCCACAGCAAACATCATTCTCAATGGTGAAAAACTGAAAGCATTTCCTCTGAGATCAGGAACAAGAAAAGGATGTCCACTCTCACCACTATTATTCAACATAGTTTTGGAAGTCCTAGCCACAGCAATCAGAGAAGAAAAAGAAATAAAAGGAATACAAATTGGAAAAGAAGAAGTAAAACTGTCACTGTTTGCAGATGACATGATACTATACATACAGAATTCTAAAAATGGCACCAGAAAACTACTAGATCTAATCAATGAATTTGGTAAAGTTGAAGGATACAAAATTAATACACAGAAATCTCTTGCATTCCTATACACTAATGATGAAAAATCTGAAAGAGAAATTAAGGAAACACTCCCATTTACCATTGCAACAAAAAGAATAAAATACCTAAGAATAAACCTACCTAGGGAGACAAAAGACCTGTATGCAGAAAACTATGAGACACTGATGAAAGAAATTAAAGATGATACCAACAGATGGAGAGATATACCATGTTCTTGGATTGGAGGAATCAATATTGTGAAAATAACTATACTACCCAAAGCGATCTACAGATTCAATGCAATCCCTATCAAATTACCAATGGCATTTTTTATGGAACTAGAACAAAAAATCTTAAAATTTGTATGTAGGCACAAAAGACCTCAAATAGCCAAAGCAGTCTTGAGGGAAAAAAACAGAGCTGGAGGAATCAGACTCACTGAATTCAGACTATACTGCAAAGCTACAGTAATCAAGACAATATGGTACTGGCACAAAAACAGAAACCTAGATCAATGGAACAAGATAGAAAGTCCAGAGATAAACCCATGCACCTGTGGTCAACTAATCTATGACAAAGGAGGCAAGGATATACAATGGAGAAAAGACAGTCTCTTCAATAAATGGTGCTGGGAAAACTGGACAGCTATGTATAAAAGAATGAAATTAGAACACGCCCTAACACCATACACAATAATAAACTCAAAATGGATTCGAGACCTAAATGTAAGACTGGACACTATAAAACTCTTAGAGGAAAACATAGGAAGAACACTCTTTGACATAAATCACAGCAAGATATTTTTTGATCCACCTCCTACAGTAATGGAAATAAAAATAAAAATAAACAAATGGGACCTAATGAAACTTAAAAGCTTTTGCACAGCAAAGGAAACCATAAACAAGACCAAAAGACAACCCTCAGAATGGGAGAAAATATTTGCAAATGAAGCAACTGACAAAGGATTAATCTCCGAAATTTACAAGCAGCTCATGCAGCTCAGTAACAAAAAAACAAACAACCCAATCCAAAAATGGGCAGAAGACCTAAATAGACATTTCTCCAAGGAAGATATACAGATTGCCAACCAACACATGAAAGAATGCTCAACATCATTCATCATTAGAGAAATGCAAATCAAAACTACAATGAGATATCATCTCACACTGGTCAGAATGGCCATATCATCAAAAAATCTAGAAACACTAAATGCTGGAGAGGGTGTGAAGAAAAGGGAACACTCTTGCACTGCTGGTGGGAATGTGAATTGGTACAGCCACTATGGAGAACAGTATGGAGATTCCTTAAAAAACTACAAATAGAACTACCATATGACCCAGCAGTCCCACTACTGGGCATATACCCTGAGAAAACCATAATTCAAAAAGAGTCATGTACCAAAATGTTCATTGCAGCTCTATTTACAATAGCCAGGACATGGAAGCAATCTAAGTGTCCATCATCGGATGAATGGATAAAAAAGATGTGGCACATATATACAATGGAATATTACTCAGCCATTAAAAGAAACAAAATTGATTTATTTGTAGTGAGGTGGATGGACCTAGAGTCTGTCATACAGAGTGAAGTAAGTCAGAAAGAGAGAGACAAATACCGTATGCTAACACGGTATATATGGAATCTAAGAAAAATAAATGTCATGAAGAACCTAGGGGTAAGACGGGAATAAAGACACAGACCTACTAGAGCATGGACTTGAGGATATGGGGAGGGGGAAGGGTAAGCTGTGACAAAGTGAGAGAGTGGCATGGACATATATACACTACCAAACATAAAATAGATAGCTAGTGGGAAGAAGCCTCATAGCACAGGGAGATCAGCTCAGTGCTTTGTGACCACCTAGAGGGGTGGGATAGGGAGGGTGTGAGGGAGAGAGACACAAGAGGGAAGAGATGTGGGAACATATGTATATGTATAACTGATTAACTTTGTTATAAAGCAGAAACTAACACACCATTCTAAAGCAGTTATGCTCCAATAAAGATGCTAAAATAAAAAAACCTTATGGTTTATAGACTTCTGGCTGTTGGGTCACAGGGAATCTAAAGTAGACTACATTATAAGATAGGTAAAAGAAGAGGTGATAGCCAATTTTAAAATGTCAAAATTTTTTTTCTGTTCAAGTTGCTAATTTACCATGATGTTGTATATAAACTTTATATCCAGTGTAGACTGAAGTTAATGTTAACATTTCGAGATTAGAAAACACAACTAGACCTCCCATACCTATTTTTCTCAAGTTTATGCTCTGTTACTATAGCAAGTTATTCTGTGGAAGAGCTCCATCCTGTTAGTTGTGTTCTGGTTATCAGTAATATTTTAAGCAACTACCTTTTAATAATACATACGTACATACATGAAAAACATCTATGGGCTTCCCTGGTGGCGCAGTGGTTGAGAGTCCGCCTGCCGATGCAGGGGACACGGGTTCGTGCCCCGTTCCGGAAAGATCCCACATGCCGCGGAGCGGCTAAGCCCGTGGGCCATGGCCGCTGAGCCTGCGCGTCCGGAGCCTGTGCTCCGCAACGCGAGAGACCACGGCCGTGAGAGGTCCGCGTACCGCAAAAAACAAACAAAAAACATCTATGATTCCCCTGATCAGGAACTGAAGTCAAACTTCCAAGACATGGTTTCATTAGGTCTGTTTGGAAGAAATAAATGCCCTTTTAGTGTTGTGATTTCTTTTCCTTCATTTTTTTAAACCATAGTTTCATTTTTAACACGTTTTCCATAGATAAAAGATACTCATATCATCTAGTCCCTTGTCTCACTTTTAGCTTATCTACTGAATCAACTTCAAGTCTTTTATCTTTATATATATAACATAATTTATACATGCACACACACGTATATCTTTTAAATGACTTTGACTTTAACTGTGGCCTTTTAAAAAATTAGAATCGATCACCTATAATATACAGTATCTTTGATTTTTTTCCCATGTAGTTCTGGTGCTGTGGATGTGAAATCGTGGTGATGCATTAGGTTTAATTTGTTACGTAAAAGTAATGTGTTTATGGTTTTTCTCTATACCTTTAACTGTTTAAAATTTTTTTTTTCTCTCTTCCTAGCTGTCCCCTTTCCTCCAACACAGCGGCTTACTTTGAAGGAAGTATTTGAGAATGGGAAACCTAAAATTGATGTTTTGAAAAACCATTTGGTAAAGGAAGGGCGACTGGAAGAGGAAGTAGCCTTAAAGATAATTAATGATGGGGCTGCCATCCTGAGACAAGAGAAGACAATGATAGAAGTAGATGCTCCAATCACAGGTATGAGAAGTATTCGCATGGTGGTACTTAGATTTGAGCTAATTTGAGAAGTGATTACAAATAACCAACTAAAATGTGTGATAATTATTCTAGGAATTGTGAGCAGTCTTAGGATTGTTTAGTATGTTTGTCATTCATTGAAGAAATACAATTTAAAATGTCTAATATTTCCAGTAGGACTATTTCATATTGATAGATTGCCTGCAATTATCGAGCAGTCCAGTCAAAAGCTAGACTGATTTAAGTTAAAAGTTAAACTGTGGTCCTATTGGTGTAATGCCCTTTCTCTTCTAAGACATAATTTTTCACCTCACCCTAGGTCTGTTTTTTTTTCCTAGTATGTGGTGACATTCATGGACAGTTTTTTGACCTGATGAAGTTGTTTGAAGTTGGAGGATCACCTAGTAATACACGCTACCTCTTTCTGGGTGACTATGTGGACAGAGGCTATTTCAGTATAGAGGTAAATATTAAACTGGATGTGTTGGAACTATCATATTATCTTTTTAAAAAAATTTCTTTCCATTCTTCAGTAGAAGAAATTAAAATGAGAACACTGGCAGAATTTATAAACTTTGTTACTTTCAATGATTAAAGTGATAGAGATACGTTTTAATTGATAGAAAAAGAACTATTTCTTGGGCTTCCCTGGTAGCGCAGTGGTTGAGAGTCCGCCTGCCGATGCAGAGGACACGGGTTCGTGCCCCGGTCTGGGAAGATCCCACATGCCGCGGAGTGGCTGGGCCGGTGAGCCATGGCTGCTGAGCCTGTGCTCCGCAACGGGAGAGGCCACAACAGTGAGAGGCCCGCATACCGCAAAAAAAAAAAGCAGCTGTGATACTAAAGCTGCCAGGAAAATAAATGACAAGAGAAATATATCTTACTCTTTAGTTAGATAGGCAGTCTAAGTTCATGAATCAGAAAAGTTCAGTATTATCTTGCCAGTGTCTCAAATTCATTTAGTGTCATCTATGAGTTTGAAAGTTAATGATAGAAGCTAAGGAAATAAGCACATTCTCCCTGCTGCTCAGTAAATTCCCAAGATTTCTAAATAGGTACCTGGGATGGGTGGAGATCATACTTGCAGACTGTAACATTAAAAGCCTCTCATATTCCTATCCACATCCTGTTTTACTAGACAGTACGTCAAAAGTATGGGTGTTTGAAAGACACATTGAATGCTTAGTTCTTTGTGTTTAGTAGCATGAGGAAGTTTTAGAGGCTGAAGAAAAGAATACAGAACTTACTGAATTTTTAATTAATTTTATTTAATGAAAAAGCTTTTTAAAATTAATTAATTTTTTTATTTTTTATTTTTGGCTGTGTTGGGTCTTCGTTTCTGTGCGTGGGCTTTCTCTAGTTGCAGGGAGCAGGGGCCACTCTTCATTGCAGTGCGCGGGCCTCTCACTGTTGCGGCCTCTTGTTGCGGAGCACAAGCTCCAGATGCGCAGGCTCAGTAGTTGTGCCTCATGGGCCTAGTTGCTCCGCAGCATATGGGATCTTCCCAGACCAGGGCTTGAACCCGTGTCCTCTGCATTGGCAGGCAAATTCTCAACTACTGCGCCACCAGGGAAGCCCAGAAATAACTTTTTAAAAGGATAAATATTGTGTCAAATCACCCTCTGATTACTAATTCACATACTTTAAAAATAGTTTCAATGCATCAATATATTCACAATGCACACACACACACACACACACACACACACACACAATGATTTTTGTACACATATGCCATATTCAGAATATTTTGTGTTAACGTATTTTTTCTGTTACTCATCAACAAGTGTTTCCTGAGTGCCAACTTTATGGCAGGCTCCGAGCATCAAATAATGAGAAGGATTCATGGTCTCTATGGGAGCTGACAGTCTAATAGAAAAGATATACTTATGAATAGATCACTCAGTACGATATGAAAATATTTATTTATTTATTTTAATATTTATTTATCTATTTTGGCTGTGCCGGGTCTTTGTTGCAGTATGCAGGATCTTTTAGTTGTGGCATGCAGACTTCTTAGTTGCAGCATGTGGGCTTATCAGTTGTAGCATGAGAACTCTTAGTTGCGGCATGCATATGGGATCTAGTTCCCTGACCAGGGGTCGAACCCCGGCCCCCTGCCTTGGGAAGCACAGAGTCTTACCCACTAGACCACCAGGGAAGTCCCTGAAAGTACTTATTTAATTATTAGCAATATTCTTCATATTAGGACTGAACACAGTGCCTGACACATAGTAGGCATTCAATATTTGTTGACTGAATGAATGTTAATAAATCATAGTTTGTATTTGGCTTTATCCTGTTATTTGATGTTTGGCTAACAAAGCGTTTTTCTGGAACAGCTTAAGAGATAAATGAATCAAAACTTTAAATTGACAATGCTGTGTTATACCAGTTTTAAAACTGAACTGTAGGATATATCTCGTGTTAGTTGGAAGGCACTTATAGACCACTAAGATTATAGATTTCTGTAAGCTACAACTTAGTCTAAGATGATACAAGTATATACTTGAACAATACATTTTTATCAAAGTCCTTGATAAGCATGAGTGTGATGTTTCTGTCAAACAGATGAAAATAAGGTAATGGGGTCCCTATTATAATTTTTTGTTATAAATAGTCATTTTTTGTAGAAAAATTGGGAAATGCAGGATCTAAGAAAATAATTCTTATAAATGAAGTTATAAATGAATTATAATGAAATTACTATTAACATTTTGTTACATTTCCTCACAGTCTTTTTCTTTTTTCTTTTTTTTTTTCTTTTTCTTTTTTCTTTTTTAAAGAAAATTGAGATCGTTGTGTGCATTCTCTTTTGTAGTCTTTTGCCCCCACTCATCATTGTCTTGAGAGCACTTTTGTCTATCATTAAAATTTCTCCAAAAGTATGTTTAATGGTATAAATACCATAATTTATTTCACCATTTCTCTTTGGATAATATGGTTTGTAGCAGGTACTGCTTATTTGCCTACCTTTTCTCTCCTTCTTCCTTACTTTACTATCAAATCCCTGTTTTGTTCAGATAAATGGGATTGGGGGTTGTCAGGGAGAACTAAATAGGTACCTGGGATGGGTGGAGATCATACTTGCAGATTGTAACATTGCAGACTGTACCTATTTAAAAGTTCTCAGGGAGAACTTTTAATTTCAGGGAAGGAAGGCCCTTATCCCAGCCCAAGGGAATGAATTCTGGTTGGTGTGAAGCCATGGCAATCCATTCCCTGTTACCAGTGATTAGTCCAGGGTAAACATGAGATCCTCTTTTGCCCAGTAATATATAAAGGGACTTCTGCATGTTGTGTTGTCGTTGTTGTTTGTGTGTGTTGTTTTGAAATTTTTTCTTTCCAGATGAAAAGACTCTTGCAAGGTGAAAGCTTTTGGACCCCCATTCCACTATGTCATGTCAAATGTGGGTGTGTGTGCTGTAGCAGCCATTTTGTGACCATGAGGAGGTGCTATAACTAAGAATGAAAAGCAGACCTGCTGTGAATAGCAGATCAAAGAGGGAGAGAGGGCATGATTTCTTGGTGAAGATGTTGAGCTGGTGCGCTAAACCTAGACATCTTACCTCCAGACTGCTTGTTTTCTGAGATGTTTAAATGTCTTTATGGCTTAAGCAGCAGTTAATTGGATATTGTATCACTTGTACTGTAAGTGGTACAAGGTTGTTTTCCAGTTGTTTGTGTTCTGCATATTGCTGCAATTAACATCGTTTTGAATACATCTTTAATAACATTTCTGATATTTCCTTAGATTGGATTCTTAGAATGAGTATTTTTAAGAGTGTGAGCATTTTTAAGACTTTTGATATGTATTGCCAAATCGTTTTCACAGAACTTTATTTTCTCCTCCATACTTAATAATTTCTCTTTCCTTGAGCCTGTATGAGAGAATCAAGGCATGATGATTTTTTTTTTCCATGCCCAGAGCAAGCATTGATCTTTCCTGAAGCAATGTGGGCTTTGGTAGTACACCAGGGACTGGTCCAAATGTGACTGATAAAACAGAATAGTAAAGTTTCACTTTTGTCTGAGCCTTTTGATATTCCTTCTTCATTTGCACCCATTATAAAGTACTTCCTCTGTGGTAGGGGAAGCTAAATTTTAGTTTCCTTTCATTGATTTTATAATAAGAGAAAGGATTAAAGGGAACATTTTCAGCATAGGATGTGTTGTACTAAATGCACAGGAGCCACCAAAGAGAAGATGTTATCAGATGTTTAGGTGATGTAAATGTTATCACATGGACAACTGATGAACAATTGTTGACATATAGAAATGATTCTTGAGGTGGAGTAAACATTCTGTTCACATAGAAATACAAAGAGTATCGAACAGATCTCCTGATAATCATGACCTTTAATTGATGTGTACAAGATAATTGTACAGTTGCATCCTGATGTATAATACAAGGAAATAAAACTTGAGATTAGAGGCTGAGAAGTATATCAACCAAATTACATTGTAGTGTGGATGAGCATTATAGCTCATTACTTCAAAAAGTTTAGTTGGTCATTTCAGGAGGCAGAGATAAAGACCAAATAATTCAAAAGATATATCATGTTCTTGGTTGGGAAAGGTAAGTAGGAAAAGAGAAAGTGCTTTCTATGTTTACATATGAATTTAATGTAATTTTTCCTTGGAATATTTTGTGAAATTTGAAATATTATGTTGAAAACAAAAGTCAACCCAAAAAAGGAAAAAGCCATCAAATTATATTTGTATGTGTCTATATATTTACATTTTATAGTGTTTATTTTGCAAGGTCTGTCTCAAAATGTACATTATTTTGATCCAACAATTTCATTTTTGAGAAACTATACTGCAGATGTACTCATAATTATGTACAATGATATATGAATGGTTTGTCACAATAATTGAGAAGTTCTACTGGCATTTAATGAGCAGGGTTCAGGAATACAAAACATCCTGCAACAAAGAATTATGCTTGTTAATAGTACCTAAGTTGAGAGACATTGTTAAATTCTGGGGATGTGGAGATAAACAAGCAAAGCCAAGTCCTTTATTGTTTTGTTTTGTTTTTTAATATTTATTTATTTATTTATTTGGTTGCACTGGGTCTTAGTTGTGGCAGGTGGGCTCCTTAGTTGCGGCAGTCAGGCTTCTGAGTTGTGGCATGCATGTGGGATCTAGTTCCTGACCAGGGATTGAACTCGGGCTCCCTGCATTGGTAGCGCGGAGTCTTAACCACTGCGACACCAGGCAAGTCCCTATTGTGTTTTCTAGTGAGAGAGATGGCATCTTATATTTGCTTAGTGTCTATGAAAATCAAATCAGGGTAAGGGACAGAAGGGGGACAGGAGTAGCTAATTTAGTTGGAGATCAGGGAAGTCCTATCTGAAGAGGTAATATTTGAACAAAAACTTGAATGACGTGAGGGAATGAGCCATGTGTAGATGGAGGGGTGGGGTGAGTACACTCCAGGCAAAGGGCATATCAAGTGTAAAAGCTCTGAGGAAGGAGCAAGCTTAAGGCAGCCCAGGAATAGAAACTAGGTCAGTGTGGCTAGACAGAATGAGTAAGGGGACAATGTAGACAGTGTATCAGAGACATAGGTAGGGTTTACATGATGTCAGGCCTTGCAAACCATGGTAGAGTTTGGGTTTTATTCTGAATGCCGTGGGAAGCCATTAGAACTTTTTTGTTTGTTTATTTGTTTGTTAAGCATGGAAGTGACATATTCACATTTATGTTTTAAAACAATTACTCTGGCTGTTACGTGGTGGACTAACTATGGGAGCCCAGAAAGACTCATTAGTAATCTCATCCAGTAAGCATAGGCAGGAGATGTTGGTGACTTAGAGTCACCAACATTAGAGTCATTTTGAGAAGCATTTGGATTCAGGATTTTGAAGTCTTTCCTTTCAAAAAGGTGGGAAATCTTGGTTGAATTAAGCTCTTAAGCTCATGGCACATTTATTACCAGTCTTTTCGAAGTCCCTCTATTGTTTTGTTTTGTTTTTCTTATCTGTGACCTCTACTTTCCTTACTCCCTCTCCCAACTATACATGTTTCTATTGTATTTAGTGTTTGCCTCAGAATACATACATTATTATTAATTTTTTAATATACAACATTTTTATGGGAAAAGTATTTTAATTTTACATAAATGTTATGGTGCTATTCAGTCATTCTCAAACTTTAGCATGCATCATAATTACCTGGAGGGCTTGTTGAAGAACAGATTGCTTTAGCCCACCCCAGAATTTCTGATTCTTTAGGTCTGGGATAGACCCTGAGAATGTATATTCTAACAAGTTGCTGTGTGGTGCTGATGTACCACAGATGACTGTGACCACCCTGAGAATCACTTCCGTAGCTGTCTTTCTGTTGACTTTGTTTTTCACATATCAGTATGTTTTTAAGATCTATCTGGGTTTCTGTCTGCTCCATAGTATCCCATAGTATACATCTATGACATTTTAGTTCTCTGTTCTCGGTGGTGGACACTAGGTTGCCTCTAGTTTCTTTCTATCATGAACACTGCTGTGAGGCACACTCTTATATAAATCCACTTATTGTCCCATGTTTTAGTTTCTCTATGGTTTATGAACAAGAGTGGAATTGCTAGGGAAAAGGGTACCTACCTTCATGTAATACTTGAACTGATTATTGCAGATCACTCTTCAGAACAGCTGTACCAGTCTATACTCCTACCAGTAGCACCTAAGAGTTCATATTTCCTCACGTCCCTCTTCCAGAGTTTGGTTTTATCTCATTTTCTAATATTTACCAAAATGATAAAGTAGTATCTTATTATCATTTCAATTAATATTTCTTTTAATTACTAATGACACTGAGCGTCTTCTCATATATTAGCCATTCCACCCATACAATCACTGTTGAGTTTCTTGTTTGACATTTCAGAGGTAGGTTAAGCATATACAAACATATTTGCATATCTGTTTTTTTTGTTTGTTTTTTTGGTTTTTGGTTTTTGGGGGGTTTTTTTGGTGGTATACGGGCCTCTCACTGCTGTGGCCTCTCCCGTTGCGGAGCACAGGCTCCGGACGCACAGGCTCAGCGGCCAAGGCCCACGGGCCCAGGCGCTCCGCGGCATGTGGGATCTTCCCGGACCGGGGCACGAACCCCTGTTCCCTGCATCGGCAGGCGGACTCTCAACCACTGTGCCACCAGGGAAGCCCTGCATATCTGTTTTAAAAAATAAATGTACTTACTAAGGTACATTGCCTTTTAAGTGCTGCTTTATCTGGGTCCCACAGATTTTGACATGTATTGTTTTTATTATCATTCAGCATTTTTTAAAGAATTATCTTTAAACCCTAAGACAATGAAGCAGTATGTTTTTTGTTTCCAGTCATGTGGGATTTTTTTAGAGTTAGTATTTTGTTACTGATTCTAATTAGTGTAATTTGATTAGAGAACAAAATCTGAATAATATTCATTCTTTGGAATTTATTGAGACTCCCTTTGGAATTTATTGTGGTACCCAGTAGATTTTTGGGACTATCCCATATATACTTGAAAATAATGCATTCTGTACTTGTTCACTTGTTCTCTATAAGTTTGATTATTTTTGTTTGCTTGAACTATGATTTACTCTTGGGTTTGCGTCAAAATCTCCAGCTACAGTTATTGATTTAGCTGTTTCTCACAATAGTCCTGTCAATTTTTGCTTATGTTTTGAAGCTGTATATGAATGAGATATGTATATTTCACGATCAGACTATATGATTTATTTTCATTATTCACGGATTCTGTATTTGTATATATGCCTCCCTACTAAAATTTGTTTGTAATCCCAAAATCAATATACATAGTGATTTTGAGGTCCTAGGCCCTCTCAGCAGAAGGAGCTAGGAGATATATATGTATGCGTGTATATATGTATATATATATATATATATATACACACACACACACGTGTGTGTGTGTGTGTGTGTGTGTGTGTGTGTGTGTGTGTAGCTTGGTTATATATAGTGAGAACCTCTGTATATATAGAGAGAGGTTGCTCCGCAACAGGACGCGCAGGCTCAGCGGCCATGGCTCACGGGCCCAGCCGCTCCGCGGCATGTGGGATCTTCCCGGACCGGGGCACGAACCCGTGTTCCCTGCATGAGCAGGCGGATTCTCAACCACTGTGCCACCAGGGAAGCCCTTGCCAAATTATTTTATACCGTGCAAATTATTTTTATGTAGTCAAATTTACCCATCTTTTCTTTTTTTGCCTTTGGACTTTTAGTCATTAGTTTTAAAGTTTTTCCCTACACACACTAAGGCTAAAGAAAACTCACCTACATGTTTTCTTCTAGAACTTGTATGGTTGCATTTTGATATTTAGATCCCTTATCCATTTGTTATTCATTATGTGAGATATGGATCTAATTTTTTTTTGAAATAGCACCAGTTGTCCCAGAGACATTTATTAAGAAGCTCATCATTTCTCCAGTGATTTAGGGTGCCACCTTTCTTATATCTCAAATTTTCATATGTACGTGCATTAATTTCTGACCCATTTTATTCCACTGGAATATTTATCTACATATGTGCCAGGACCACTATTTTAATTTAGAAAGTTTATAGTATGTTTTAACCATCTTTTTCAGTGTTTTTCTGGCTGTTTCCTGGCTGTTCTTACATGTTTATTTTGCCATATAAATTTTATTATCAACTTGTCTAACTCCATAAAATAGCTTATGGTATTTTTATTGGAAATGTAATGGGTTTATAAACTAGGAAGAACTGTAATCTTTTCTTTTTTCTTTTTTTTGGCTGCGTTGTGCAGCATGTGGGATCTTAGTTACCTGACCAGGGATGGAACCCTCTCCCCCTGCAGTAGGAGCACAGAGGTTTAACCACTGGACCGCCAGGGAAGTCCCAAGAACTGTAATCTTTTAATGCTGAATCATCCTATCCAAAAACAGGAAATGGCTTTCCATTTGTTCATGTCTACTTTTGTGTCTTTCAGGAGTGTTTTTTAAACTTTTTCCTGGTATGAGATTTGTACATTTCTTGTTAAATTTATTCCTATGTAGTTAATCTTCTTTGCTACTATTGTAAATGGAGTTTTGTCTACCATTGTGTCCCACTTATTGTTT
This sequence comes from Kogia breviceps, assembly GCF_026419965.1. Taxonomy (NCBI): domain Eukaryota; kingdom Metazoa; phylum Chordata; class Mammalia; order Artiodactyla; family Physeteridae; genus Kogia; species Kogia breviceps. The sequence continues at coordinate 103,266,729 of NC_081317.1, forward strand.
GTGTATAGAAGCCTATTGATTTTGTATGTTAATTTTATATCCTTCCATGTTACTGAATTTTTTATTAGTTTAGTTAGTTGTATCATTGATTTTTCTGGAGTTTATCAGGTATGCTATTATATCATCTGCAAATAGAGATAGTTTTTGTTTTTCTTTACTCATTCTTAAGCCTCCAACTGATTAATTCAGTTAGCTAATACCTCTAGTACAATGTTGAATAGTAGTGGTATTAGTGGATATCCTTGCCTTTTTCCTGATTTTAGTGGAAGTGTCTCTACTGTTTCCCCACTAAATAAAATACAGGTTTTAGGACAAAGGTATGTGTGTGGGTGACTTTATCCTAGAGATCTAGATATTTGGATGGAACATGGGAACAGAAATTAGGAAGAGATTTCTATGAAGGCTTCTCTCTTACGTTCTTTCAAATTCTAGGGCAGGGAGTTCCCTGGAGGTCTAGTGGTTGGGACTCTGAGCTTCCACTGCAGGGGGCATGGGTTCAGTCCCTGGTCAGGGAACTAAGATCCCACATGCCATGTGGCACAGCCAAAAAAAAAAAAAAACCCACAAAACCAAAAACAACAAAAAAGACAAATTCTAGGGCAACAGCACAACACACTCAAAAGCTGGAATTCTTCATGTTTCAACTTGGGAATATCAATGAGATATGCCATTATAGCAAGTCATTTGAATTTGTATAAATTGTCTTTATGTGTTATTGTGATCAAAAATAAAAATTTTATCATTGTGTTTATCTTGTAGTGTGTGCTGTTTTTATGGAGTTTAAAGATTAATCATCCCAAAACATTGTTTCTGCTTCGAGGAAATCATGAATGCAGGCATCTTACAGAATATTTCACCTTCAAACAGGAATGTAAGTATAATCACTCCTCCAGAACTTTTTAAGTTATCCTTTAGCCAGTCCCAGCGAATTAAACACAAAGAAAAGAAACTAATGGACCTCAAATGCTTCCTGTTCTGTTTTCGTTTTTGTTTTGTTTTGTTTTGTTTTCTGGAGAGAACCTAGATTCCACTTTTTAACACTTGTTTTGAAAATAACTTTTGAGTATCCCCCCGGGTCTATAAGTAATACATTTAGGATATTTGGAAAACGTTAAAAAGTCCAAAGATATAAATTGTCCACAATTACACTACTTAAAATTAATCACTATTATCTCACTATTTGGTATATAGTCTTCTATTCTTTTCTGTATACATAAAAACCTATCATGAAATAGTTCAGATATATCTATATCCATACAATCCTCCCTTGATTTCCCGGGAATTGTTTCCAGGACCCCCACATCCACAGATTCTCAAGTCCCTTATCTAAAATGGTGTAGTATTTCCATATAACCTTCATATATTCTCCTGTATACTTTGTCATCTCTAGATTATTCATAATACCTAATACAGATGCTATGTAAATAGTTGTAAATACAATGTAAATGTTACGTAAATAGTTGCTGGCCCACTGCAAATATAAGTTTTGCATGTTGGAACTTTCTGGAATTTTTTTTTTCTCCAAATATTGTAGTTCCTCAGTTGGTTGAATCCGTGGATGCAGAACCTGTGGATATGGAGAGCCAACTGTATATATTTTTGCAATAAAGTTGGGCTCATAGTATATGTACTGTTTAATAAATTGCTCTTTTCATGTTATGTAATAGCATTTTTCCATTTTAAATATTTTTAACATGACTTTAAAATATAATATTAATGTTTTTAAAGTATTCCATCTTATGAATGTACTATCATGTGTGTGGCCAATTTAGTAGCAACTGTAGGACATTTAGGTTGATTCCAACTATAAATAATACTGTAATAGTAAAAAAAATTTATTATTAAAGGTAGAAATTTTTTGAAACTCAAAACATTACAAGCTGATTTAAAAAAACAAAACCAGGGAATTCCCTGGTGGTCCAGTGGTTAGGATGCCGTGCTTCCACTTCCACTTCCACGAGGCCCAACTAAGATCCTGCAAAGCCTCAAGCCGTGAGGCGAAACAAAAACAAAAACAAAAACAAAAACAAAAACCTCACAGATTTCTTTGACCAGAATCTAGGTACTCACAATTGGCTCTAAGTAACATGCAGCATGATGGTGACTATATTGGGCTTGTTTGGGAGAACTTGCCTCTGGACATTTGCACGTATCATCTCTTGCTTTCCCAGGTGTCTATCTGCTTAGAAGACCTACATCCTTACTTCATTCGTGTCATAGCCTCAGAGATTTTTTTCCCTGGTTGCTTTTTCTAAATTAAACTCTCATCACTTTATTCTCATACCCTACTTTTTTTTCCCATAGTATCTATCAATACCTGAAATTTTTATATATCATATATATATATATAAAATTTATATATTTTTAATATATTTATTTACTGTCTTTCTCTCCCACCAGAATTTAAGCTGCATGACAGCAGGGACGTGTTTTGTTCTCTGTTGTTTTTCCAGGACACTATCTAATAAGTCATAGTAGATGCTTAACAAATATTGGTTGAATTAAATTGTTGAATGAATGGATCCTTTGTGATTTATATCTTTAGGATAGACTCTCAGAGAAGAATTACTAGGTGTCAGGGCATGAACATTTTAAAGACTTTTGGTACATACTCTAGCACTCAAAATAATGATATATCAGTTTATACTACATGGAATTTTTGTATTGTTATAGTGAAAGGAAAATACTGAAATAAAAAACAGAATTATACCTTTTTTGATTTCTAAAGTGTTAGTATATTCTTTATAAAATAAGAAAGGTAAAATAATCTCTTGTATAGCTCTAAAGTCTACCTCTTTCCCCCCATAATCCTGAATATATAAAAACGCAGGGGCTTCCCTGGTGGCGCAGTGGTTGAGAGTCTGCCTGCCGATGCAGGAGACACGGATTCATGCCCCGGTCCAGGAAGATCCCACATGCCACGGAGCGGCTAGGCCCGTGAGCCATGGCCGCTGAGCCTACGCGTCTGGAGCCTGTGCTCCGCGACGGGAGAGGCCACAGCAGTGAGAGGCCCGCATACCACAAAAAAATAAATAAATAAATAAAATAAAATAAAATTAAATTAAATGCTTTGAGACTTCCCTGGCGGTCGACTGGTTAAGACTGCACTTCCACTGCGAGGGGGTGAGGGTTCCTCCCCTCATCAGGGAACTAAGATCCCACCTGCCATGTGGTGTGGCCAAAAAAAAAAACACCTTTATTGTTCATTTAATTGATATTTTGATCATGGATTTTACTTTGTGTCCTATTCAGATTTCTCTTCAGATTATCATCTTGGAGGAATATATTATATTTGAAGTTTTATTACCAAAAGAATATTCAAAGTTGAAAAAAATTTTTAAATTTGTTCTCAGAGACTCAGTTTATTCAGCTGCCACAAAATCCCTCTACTTACAATTTGTGAATGTTCCCAATGCTCATTTTAACTCTTGTTACCAGTAGCATCCTACATTAAAGTTAGCAGTTGTGATGACAGCTTTCCTTCTAGTAATGCCTGAAAGGAAAGGTCTTTCTTATTGAAAGAAATTTTAGAGTGTGAACACTTAAAAACCCTGTGAGTAGAAAAGTCAGCTACAAATGGGCAAGATATAGATCATTCCAGGCCTTGGAACTTATTGAAATAAACACTTAAAATCAGTAATTAACCAGGAAGTTTTAAAAAAATTAGATCTACTGTTGGTGAGTATTTAAATTGGTGTAAAATACTTAAAGAGTAATTTTGGAATATCCGTAAAAATTTCTGACCCAGCAGTTTGGCTTCTAGGAATTTATCATGCAGATTGTATCTTTTCTTTTTTTAATTTATTTATTTTTATTTTTATTTATTTTTGTCTGCATTGGATCTTTGTTGCTGCATGCGGGCTTTCTCTAGCTGCGGAGAGCGGGGGCTACTCTTCATTGTAGTGCATGGTCTTCTGATTGCGGTGGCTTCTCTTGTGCAGCACGGGCTCTAGGTGCGCAGGCTTCAGTTGTGGCACACGGGCTTAGTTGCTCTGCGGCATGTGGGATCTTCCTGGACCACGGCTCGAACCCGTGTCCCCTACATTGGCAGGCAGATTCTTAACTGCTGCACCACCAGCGAAGCCCTGTATCTTTTTTTTTAATACTGCATAACAAATTACCACAAATTTAGCTGCTTAAAACAGCACATTAGTTATCTCATAGTTACTGCAAGTCAGAAGTCCAGGCACAATATGGCTAAATTTGCTGCTTAGGGTCTCACTGGGCCAAAATTAAGGTGTCACCAAGGGCTGTGTTCTCATTTGGAGCTTGGTGTCTTCTAAGCTCACTAGTTGTTGGTGGTCCTTATTGACTGTAGGATTAAGGCCCCTATTTTCCTGCTAGCTGTTGGCTAGAAACTACCCTCAGTTTCTAGAGCCCAAATGCATCTCTCTGCCTTCCTCTTCTGTGATCAGCCAGCTGGAGAAAACACTCTGCTTTTCAGAGGCTCACCTGATTAGGTCAGGCCCACCCAGGAGAATCTCCCTTTTGCCATAATGATACATAATCATGGGAGTCTTGGCATATTTCCAAGTTCCACCCACTCAAAGGGGCACAGATTATATAAAGGTATAGGTCATTGCAGGTCATTTTAGAATTCTGCCTACCACACTATATACTCAAAAAGATAAGAAGATATGGATATATAAGGATGTTCATTATAGTGTTAACTGTAATAGCAAAAAACAAAAAGAATCGAAATGTCAATAAAGGACTGCTTAAATAAGGGATAATACATCTAAAAAATGGAATGTTAGGCAGCTGTTGTAAGATCAAGGTATATCTAGATGTAGTGATATGGAGAGCTGTTCAGATACATTGTTAGGTGACGGAAGCCATTTGCAGAACACGTATAGTGTGATCTCCTTTGTAAATTAAAAATATATAAGGTGCAGAAGTAATTGGTAACAGTGATTACCTGTGGGAAGCTGGATCCGGAGGACTAGTACTTTTAATTTTTTATCTTCCCATAGGACTCCTTGAATTAGCTTTTTCTCACCACTATGTAATACTATTATAACAATTTTTTAAACTGGTAACTTTCAAATTATCCATTTGGGGCCCAAGCATTTAAAAGGCTTTTTAAAGCATCCCAGATAATTCTGTAGCACACTGCTGGTTAAGAACACCTCTTCCAGAGGCTTGGAAAGTATCTACTGTTTGTCATTTGAGAACCACTTCATCAAGTACTTTAAAAATTGGAAATATTTTGCATTGTTTTTCTAAGCCAAATATTAGGGTGGTCCTCATTACACCTCTGTTTCTTTACCTGGGAAAATTAAACAGTGCCTATCAGGCAGTTAACAAAGGCCCTGGAATGCTCAATATTTGGCAATAGATAAGTAATGAAGAAAAAGCTGTGTATGGATGCCTCTGAATTAAGATTCATGTTTTTTTGGTAACATTCTATCTAATTCTTCCTCTGTTTTTTTCATAGTTCTTTTTTTGATTAGTATAATTGGTTCAGACTGTTTTCAGAAAATAGAACAATAGGTTTGGGAAACAGTTTGAGTGTGTCATTTTGCACAGGATTTCTTATCTCAGGTTTTTCTTTGCTTTTCACATGCTTTAATTTAGTTAAACCACGTTTCTTTCTTTTTCTCTTATCTGCCAAGATACTCCTGTTTCATTCTAATGCTGCATCCGAAATGTTAATAAATCTTGGAATAAGCACACAAATTCAAGTACAATTTCAAATTTTGTCCCTATGTAAGGAAAGAGCATGTGTGCCACTTTGCATGAGTGTTTTTACTGATAAGCTGATCTTTCTTAAAGGGCCACTGTGACATTTAGAATCAGCACCTCATAATTACTGTTAAGTGATGCTTAGTTCCAAATTATGCAGCTGCAATCTTGTTAATATTTCTAGGAGGGGCAGGTGGAGGCTTTTCTTTTCTTATATCAAGTTTTAAAGTGCTTTATATTGCAGAGATTTTTTTTTCTTTCAAGTCCAGAGATAATTTGAGTAGCAAAGTATAACAGTTAATTTTTGACATATTTATCTTTGCAAAAACATTTCTTTATTGTTATGTACTTGGAAAGCAAGAAACCTAGTGGCTTTATGATTCCATCTCACCGCTCTGGGTCCATATTTCTAAAGTAAATTAATTTCTTATTTCCAAGGGCCCCTTTTTTGATGTGTAGTTAAACAGCTTACTGAAATTGCAGGAGGTTCCAGAAACTCCTGTAACTTTGCTAATGAAAACAGTATTGTTATGACAGGTTGATTTTTTTAAAAAATAAACAAATGTTTGCCATTGTTCATTACTTATAGTACCAAGAGATTGGTGTGGTTAGATTGTGGTATATCCATAAAGTGAAATATTATATAGATATTAAAAAATAACAAAACTCTTCATATAACGATGTGGCATGATCTCCAAAATATAAATCCAAAAAACGGTAATTCCCTGGCAGTGCAGTGGTTAGGACTTCATGCTCTCACTGCCAGGTGCCTGGGTTCAATCCCTCATCCGGGAACTAAGATCCCTCGTGCTGCACAGCACAGCCAAAAAAGAAAAGTCCAAAAAGGGGCTTCCCTGGCGGCACAGTGGTTAAGAATCCGCCTGCCAATGCAGGGGACACGGGTTCGAGCAGCGGAGCAACTAAGCCCGTGCGGCACAAGTACTGAGCCTGTGCTCTTGAGCCCGAGAGCCACAACTGCTGAGCCCATGAGCCACAACTACTGAAGCCTGCACGCCTAGAGCCCATGCTCTGCAACAGAAGCCACCACAATGAGAGGCCTGCACACCGCAACGAAGAGTAGCCCCCTCTCGCTGCAACCAGAGAAAAGCCCACATGCAGCAACAAAGACTCAACGCAGCCAAAAGTAAAATAAATAAAACAAAATAAATAAATTTATTTAAAAAAAGAAGTCCAAAGAGCAAGTGAAAACAGTGTACATGTTCTACATTTATCTTAAAAAACAAAAGGATGTTGTGAAAATGGAATAAATATACATATCTGCATATGTACGCATAGAATATCTTTATAAAGACACCCAGGAAGCTAGTTGCCTGCAAAGAGGGGGAAGAGGCACTAATTCTGAACCTTTTTTTTTTTTTTTGAACCTATTAACCTTTGTTTTAAAAAAACAATGAAAGCAAATAAAAACTAAAACAAATATATAATCACTGTTTAGACCTGGTCATGGTTTCCTGCAAATAGTGCTGACTCTCAAAATAACTTTCAAAGAATATTGTTGAGAATTTTGTTTTGTTAATGTTATATTATTGATACTAGTTAGAACTTGTATCAGTGTGATCCTGTGACTGAGGTGCATGTTTCCTTCATTATGGGATGTATCTTACAATTTATCATGAAAACAAAACACTTGAGTCAGCTCATTTAACCTTTGGTAATGATCTATTTGGCTCTTTAGATTCTCCTACTAAATATTTAATTTAAAAATAATGATTGGGAGGAGTATTGCATCATGTTAAGAGCATGAACAGGTTCTAGTCCTGCCACTTACTAGTTGCAGCTTTGGCCAAGTGAGCCCAGTTTCCTCAGCTTTTTAATGAAGGTAATGTACCTACTTCACAGGGTTTCAATGAGGGTAAAATAAGGTAATTTTATTGGTTAACACGTATATAGAACCAACTTTGTGTCATACATTATTCAATGCATTTTACATATGTGAATTCATTTAATCCTCACGGCAACCTTGTAATGTAGGTGGGTATTATTATTAGGCCTATATTATAGATGAGGAAGTAAAGGCACAGAGAGTCAAGTAATTCGTCCAAGGTACTATTGCTAGTAAGTGGCAGAGCTGAGGTTCGAATCCAGGAAGTCAGGCTCCAGACTCCATTCCACTGTGTTGAACACTTAACTCACTGATGGCACAGGTACATTGTGAGCCTTCAACAGATTTCAATAATAAAGGTGATATAACAATAAATATTACTATACAAGGATTATATATCCATGCTAGAAAATACAGCTAAACTAAGTCATCTTCAATCTAACCCCTCAGAAAATAAAAATGTTGGTATTTATATACATATTCATCAACTCTAAGAAAATAAAAATGGTAACATTCCGTAACCCATTTTGGTTGTGCGCTTTGTTTAATTTGATTTGTGACTTCCTGTTTTAATTTACAAAATGGGTTAAGACACTGTATTACCTTCTGTCTTTCTCCAGACTCGGTAGTCTTCTGGAATTAGGCTAAGGAACTCTTTTGAGTCATTCTTTGGGTTGAAAGGCATCTTATTGATGTAAAGTGGTATTTGGAGCATGAATTAATAACTAATTAAAATCCCTGCCTATATACAACCTCAGGACTCTTACAAAGGAATTCCTTATTGATGTTGGCAACAGGGGGAACTCTGGCTCCATGGATTTACAGGAGAAAAAGTCAATCACTGGCCACAAATGAAAGGGTTTTTTTCCCTTGATTTTTTTTCCTTTAACACACTCTCTGGCCATTGCTGGGTCTACTTCTGAGATAGCCAAACATGTAGTGCTCAGGTACAAAGCAGAATATAAGGATGTAATTGCAAGGAGATACAAAGATGCAGAAGACATGGCTCTTATTAACTTGGATGTCATAATAGAATTAGCATATATTGTAAAATAGATGATTCTAACTGCCTTTGTGGTAACACAGAATGCTCTAAAAGATTATAAAGGAACTCACAGCCTCCCTTAATGCCCTCAAATCCTGATCAGTATTGGCAATAGGCAGTCTTCACCTTCAGGGATGAAGCACCTTAAGTGTGGTCCACTGGTTACACCTTCCCTTTAGGGATCTCTCTCCAGTCATTCCTGCTACCCATGTACTGCACTCTGGCCCAAATCTGGACACATCACCCTTCATATTATTCCCCAAAGCCTTGCCAAGACCAGGCTCTGATACTTGAACATGTCTTTTCTAAAAGCATGGAGATTACAAGAAGAAAATAAACACAGAACTAATTACCAACTAGATAATCTGACTCACTTGCTATAGTGTTGTTCTCTGGGCCCTGTAGGCTTTGTCTCATCTTCACAGAATCCTGGAAGAGAAGGAGCTCACAGTTTGGTAGGGCTGCCTGCCTGTATAACTTGTGGCCGTCTCCACCAGTATGCACCTGCTAGCATATTGGCTTTTTGAACCCAAGGCCAAAGAATTCCCTTTCTCTTTAAACTAAAGCCATCTGCCAACTATTATTTCATGACCTGTTCTTTTTGGTTTTTTTTGTTTTTTTTTTTTGCGGTATGCAAGCAGGCTCAGCAGCCATGGCTCACGGGCCCAGCCGCTCCGCGGCATGTGGGATCTTCCCGGACCGGGGCACGAACCCACGACCCCTGCATCGGCAGGCGGACTCTCAACCACTGCGCCACCAGGGAAGCCCATGACCTGTTCTTTTTAGATAATTGTGGAAGCCAACCCACTGTCTACCAGCTGGAGTGTTTTTTTGTTCTGTAGCCTCAAAATGACAACCACATCAAAATAGAGTTCACTGAGATGAACATTTTTACATAAAATAAAATCAGGACATAATTTGCTTGAAGACCTTAAAAATCATGAGCAAAAATATTGACATTTTATTGATGACGCCTAAAACTTCAGTTTCTATTTATATGTCTTCAATACCACCAGGGAGTCTTTTTAGACCCAACAAAATATTCAGACTCACGAGAGACCCATACATGGCGTCCATCCTAGAAGAGTACAGCTCAGGAAGGGCAGCATCAGGCATCCCTTTTCGTGGAGTAGTCCTCCTAGAAGTACATGCCGCAGTCTGGAGCTTTTCTGCCTTTTGCCTCCCTTTCTCCCACCCTCTCCTAGTCACAGCTCAGGTGCAAGGAAACAGTATCCACATTGGGCAGATTAGGGAGCCACCCTGGCTTGAAAGCCTCATGCATCACAAGTGCCAGTATCTTTTGTGAAAGCTTTATTGGCATAGCTTCCAGGGTCCCACGAGGGACATACCTTAAGAGTCACCACGCTCAGAGAAGCCCAAAGCTATAGCTTCCGCCAGGTAACTGAGTAATTTTTACCATAAGAAATGTTGCCTAGGGGCTTCCCTGGTGGCGCAGTGGCTGAGAATCCGCCTGCCGATGCAGGGGACGCGGGTTCGTGCCCCGGTCCGGGAAGATCCCACATGCCGCGGAGCGGCTGGGCCCGTGAGCCATGGCCACTGAGCCTGCGCGTCCGGAGCCTGTGCTCCGCAACGGGAGAGGCCACAACAGTGAGAGGCCCGCGTACCGCAAAAAAAAAAAAAAAAAGAAAAAGAAAAGAAAAGAAAAGAAATGTTGCCTAATAACACAGTTGATTACATTCACCTTATCAGGTTTCCAGGACAACAGAGCTGGAAAGTTAATCCAAGGTCACACTTGTAGAAAAAGAGGGAGATTTTGTTTGCCCTTTATCCCCAACTTTTCAGAAATATCTTTACAAAGATGATTGTGTTTTCAAATTTGCCTGTAACAAATGGCTTTGGAGTAGCTTCATAATCAACTGGCATATATCCTTTTACATGTATGATAAATTTTAACTCTCTTCCTTTGTTTTTCCTTTTTTGATAGGTCGAATCAAATATTCTGAACAGGTGTATGATGCGTGTATGGAAACATTTGACTGTCTTCCTCTTGCTGCCCTCTTAAACCAGCAGTTTCTGTGTGTACATGGAGGAATGTCACCTGAAATTACTTGTTTAGATGACATTCGGAAAGTAAGTAATCTTTCATTAGTCTCATGGAGTAAATATGCTTTTAATTTTGTTTTTTATTACAGTCAACTAATATGTCTTTATTGCTGAAAATTTTTACAGATAATTAAAGTAAGAAAATGGAAATCACCTTTGATCTTGTCATTGGGCAATAACTACTGTTAACATTTTCCTAGATATCTTCCAGAAAATGTCTCATTTTTAAAAAATAAATTTATTTATTTTATTTGTTTATTTTTGGCTGCATTGGGTCTTTGTTGCTGCGCACGGGCTTTCTCCAGTTGCAGCAAGTGGGGGCCACTCCTCGTTGCAGCGCGCAGGCTTCTCGTTGTGGTGGCTTCTCTTGTTGTGGAGCACGGGCTCTAGGCATGCAGGCTTCAGTAGTTGTGGCATTTGGGCTCAGTAGTTGTGGCTCACGGGCTTAGTTGCTCCCCCTCATGTGGGATCTTCCTGGAGCAGGGTTCGAACCTGTGTCCCCTGCATTGGCAGGTGGATTCTTAACCACTGCTCCACTAGGAGCCCAGAAAATGTCTGATTTTTAACGAAGTCTGTGCTTCAACCAACTAGAAACATATTTTGAGTATAACCCTGAAACTTTAAATTATGTAACAATAAGGAAGGAAGAAAGCCAGGGTTCTAATCCCTGTACTGCCATTAATTGTGTAACCTTTACCAAATCACTTACCCTCTTAGATTTTCTTCTCTGTAAAATGAGGACGTTGAAATGGATGGTCTGAGGACTCTCCCAGCTCTGAAATTCATTGACTTTGACATTTCAGATGATAGAGTTTAATTGCTACACTTGCCTTAGTTGGTAATTATGATTTTCAGGATTGTGTATCTTCATGACTGAAAAAAGGAGATCAGTCTTTTTTCACTTATATTGATCTACATCACCAATCTTCTCTTCTCTACCTTGTATTCTCTTACCTCTCTTATATAGGTATAAGAGAGGTTTTCTCTGAATTAAGTTACTATCCTCAAGGTAAGAGGGTATGCCCGTATGCACAGCCTTTTCTGCTGCCGTGTTGTTATTAAATAAACAACATTTCTCTTTTACATAGTAAATCTTGAATTTTACAATTCTGAATCAATTGTATTAATAAAAAGCTCCCCTTTCACTTAGTAGAGGTCCTCTTCTTGGCATTCAGTTATCCTAGTTACTTGTTTTCTCTTGGCTTTCATGCATTAACCAAAGCAGCAGTGACTAAAGGCTTGAGTTAATAACTTATGTTGAAATGCCTCCACTGAATAGAATGGAAAGGATGAAAGCCTTTTGCAAAATAAAACTAGCATTCTTTAAAATAAAGAAATGTCCTTGGAAATGAGATAAACAATGAACAGAACCATTGCAAAACCCTTCCTGCTCTCATGGTAACATTGGCTCACCTAGGCAATTGAAATAAACTTTACAGGGTCTTTCTAATAAATAGTATGTTTCTATAGTGATTGGTTTCACATTCAAATTAAATGAGCACTGCTTTTAAGATTAAGATGTAAGGAGGTCCTTTTCTACTGTAGGGATAGGGATATTTATTAAAATTTAATACTAAAAACAAATAAAAATTGTATCTACATTTATTAAATGTTCATTTTCTTCCTAAAGGGCTTACCACCCACTCTCCTAATACATTCTTATGAGTGGAAAGGTGTTTTTTGACCCATACCATTTTCCAAAAGCTCTTTTGCTTTCATGATTTTTCTTCTTTTGGCTTTTACGTGTCTTTTAGTTAGACAGGTTTAAAGAACCTCCAGCCTTTGGGCCAGTGTGTGACCTGCTTTGGTCTGATCCCTCAGAGGATTATGGCAATGAAAAGACCTTGGAACACTATACCCACAACACGGTCCGAGGGTGCTCTTATTTTTACAGGTAAGCTAATCCTCAGAATATTAGAAAAAGGAAATTGTAACATATTTTATCAAATTATTTTTAACTACATATTTTGTATCTTGAATTTGTGTAGCTCAGGGACTTCTATTTAATTTTTTGATTAATTGAAGGCAGAAAACTCTGTTTGTTTTGTTTTTTATATTTTACTAGGTATTATGCCCTAATAAGTGTAATATACTGAACACGACTGAATAGAACATCTTGCAGTGCTTAAATATTGTTGTCTGACTCTAAATGATCTAGATTATTTGTTCCCAAACATCATCTATTGACTTTTTTAAAAATAAAGATTTCTTGGCTCTTCCCTCAGAGATTCTGATTCAGTAAGCCTGAGACAAGGGAATCCTGTTATTTTTTTAAAAAGCTCTCCAGCTTTTGGAACCACTGGTATTGGCAAAGATATAAAAAGAACAGGACACTGTGAACTAAGCCCAGGACATTTCCTGGAAGTTGGTTGTTGTCTTAAATCTCATATGTGAGCTTGCATTGTGCTTTGCCACTCCAAACTAGGGAGAATCAGGGAAGTTTGAAGCCTGAATTTTTTTTAAAAAAACCCAATATTTTATTCTAATAAATAATACCTGTATTTAGTACCCTGAAAAATCTTTGATAATTGCCTAAGATAATGCATTCATTAAATGAAATCCTGCACACAAAAGAAAGCCTCAGTTTTGCCATAGTTTTAACATTCTTCTAAGTAAACTTTTTTCATTCCATTCTGCCAACTTTAGCAGTGACTAATATGAAGTCATTTAAATTTTACTTCTCTTTACATTGCTTAAAATAAAGAACATAATTTTTTTTATTTTTTAGCAGATTATAAATTGGTACAATTTCTATGGCAGTGAGCTTGACAACATCTCTAAATTATAAATGGCCATGGCTTTTGTTCCAGAATTTCTACTTCTAAAATGTAATCCTGTGGCTATACAGTCAGTCCTCATTATTCACGAATTCTGATTTGCAAATTTACCTACTTGCTAAGATTTATTTGTAACCCTGGAATCAATACTCACAACACTTCCAGTCATTCACAGACATTCAGGCATACAGAGCAACAGAAAATTTGAGACACCCTGTGCACGTTCCGGCTGAGGTTGAACGTGCAGCTGCTCTGCCTCTTGTTTCAGCTCTCATACTGTAAGCAAGCATTCTTTTTGTGGTCTATTTAGTGAAACATTTCCCACATTTTTTGTTGGTGTTTTGCTGTTTAAAGTGGCCCCAAGCATACTGCTGAAGTGCTGTCTAGTGTTCCTATGTGCAAGAAGGCTGTGATGTGTTATATAAGCTCCATTCAGGAGTGAGTTATGGCACTGTTGGCCATGAGTCCCATGTTAATGAATCAACAGTATACATTAAATAAGGTGACTTTACACAGAAACACACATAAAACAAGGTTATGTGTTGATTAGTTGACGAAACGTTGTGACCAGAGGCTCACAGAACCGTAACCCTCTACTTCCCCTAGGAGCAGTGGTCCAGTATTCACTAGCTCAGTTTTTGCAGCAACTTTATAGAACACAGCTACTGCAAATGATAGGAATCAGCTGTACTTGAAAACGTGTAAAATGCATGTACAAGTTTTTCATTGTTGCATTATTTATGATGATGATTTTATACAACCTAAACGTTCAATAGGAGACTAGTTAAATAAATGCTTGTACATCCAGACAATGGAATGTACCAGACAATGCAATGAGGCTGTTTTTTAAAAATGAAAAAAAGAAAACAAATCCTTTATATACTGATTGGAATAATCACTAGTATGAAGTGAAAAAAAAGACATAGTAAAAAGCTATGTGTACCATCTGATGACATTTCTAAAAGGGGGGTTGTGCGTGTGTGTGTGCATAATTGCTTGAAATTGAATATGGAAACCAAGAACATTGCTTGCTTCCAGGGTAGCTGGAAGATAGAGGTAAGATGGAGGGAGACATTTCACTGTATAACTTTTTATATCTTTTAATTTTATGCCAGGTGAATGTGCAGCCTATTTTAAAACTTATTTTTTTCTAATGAACATAATAAGAAACAAAGATTAAACATAAATTAAATAATTAACACTTGGATAATTCCAGGATAATTTTGTATTCTCCAGTTCTTCGTATCAAACATTTGCCATTCAGAAAGGTACTAGTGCTAAAAGAATACGATAGGAGAGATGCAAATATCCTACCTTTCATTTGAATAAGGTTGGATATAGTATTTGTATTTGCTCCTGAAATATTCCTGCATAATATTATCTTGATATTGATATTACCTGTGAAGCTATAAGTAGGTTCTTTAACGTTTCTAGCAGTTTGACAATTTGAAAAATTGTATGTTCAGTTTTTAGCACCTACTACACACACACACACACACACACACACACACACACACACACACACACTGCTGTGATCCTTTTTTTATATCAAGATACCAAGAAAAGTTTTGGTGTTGTATTATTATTGTTGTGGGTTAAGAAAAAAAAAGGTGGGGGAGCTCTGCTTCTGTCCTAGGGTTGGTTGTCTGTTATCTGTGTCCTTGAACTGGAATGAATATCAGTGACATGGAAAAACAAGAGTGATGATTGCTAAGCTATTAATAAAAGTTCAGTGGTAATGAAAACCTATAATTCTAAAACAAATTTAACTCATTTCCTCTTGACTTTTCCCCTTTCTCCTATTAAAAAACAAGTGTTTTAATTCTGGATTTGTGTTTTCTATTTTCTTTTTCAGTTACCCTGCAGTTTGTGAATTTTTGCAGAACAATAATCTGTTATCAATAATCAGAGCCCATGAAGCCCAAGATGCTGGGTAAGTTATATTAAAACTGTACCATGACTTCCCTGGTGGTCCAGTGGTTAAGACTCCACATTCCACTGCAGGGGGGCACGGATTCAATCCCTGGTCAGGGAAGTAAGATGCTGCTTGTGGTGTGGCGTGGCCAAAAAAAAAAAACAACAACCAACTGTAACAAACAGCACTGCAGAGTTTTTGCCTTTAACATCAAGACAGACGGGCTGTCATTTCTCTTCCAGGTATCGAATGTACAGGAAGAGCCAAACGACAGGCTTTCCATCACTCATTACTATTTTCTCTGCCCCCAATTACCTAGATGTCTATAACAATAAAGGTAAAGGAGACCAGCAATATTTGAGTTTGAATTTGTGAGTAAATGTGAGCTCTAGTTTAATATGTATGTGCATAGGTAATTTTCTGAATATATATACATTTTAAATAAGAAAAAAAAGGGTCTTAATTGAAACAAAGGCCAAGAAACTTAGAATTTAGGCTTCTGCTTGGTTTTCATCTCCAAAGGATTTATTGGGCTCTGTGTGAGTATAAATAGTCTGATTTGTACTACTGAATCAAAATATAAGAAGAATAAATTACTTCAGGTTCAGGTTAGAACAGTCAGCATAAATTAACGGTTTTGATGAATTTAATTTATTTATAACAGTACTACCTCAATAAAATGTCACTGTTTAGTGTTTTAGTGTCTGTCCGTTAAGCTGTTTTTGCTCTTAAGAAATGATACAGTTAGAATGAATACTCTACAAAAAGTCATAAAAATCTTCATTTTAGTCCAAGCCCTGCCAGAAACTAATAGTGTGACTTTAGGTAAGTCATATAATCTTTCTTAACCTCAGGTTCCCATATAAAAAAGATAATTGGTTATACACATGCCTTTTGATCCAGATATTCTACATCTAAGACTTTTAGTCTATTTTAGTCATTTTTTTTTAATTTAACTTTTATGATTCCTAGTTCATTAAGTTTTGTATCAGAGCAGTGGTCTACTTAGAAACCTCCTCTGTAACATGCCTCTGTAACTATTTTGTTGTATGACTATAAAATAATAGAACTTTTAAACAAACATGCCAGAACAAATATATCCAAGTGAGTATTGTCCCTTCAAGGTAGTTACCTTGGGAGGTTATACATTTATTCCAACAATGCTGCCCGTTGTTCAAACATTTTTGGAACTCCTCTTTTGGCATTGCCTTCAGAGTCTGCGACACATTCTTTTGACTATCCTCAATGATGGGAAATCTTCGTCCTTTGAGGGTGGATTTGATTTTTGGAACAGCCAAAAGTCATTCGGAGTCAAGACTGATGAATAAGGTGAGTGATCAAGCTAGACGATACCATTTGGGGTCAGGAACAAGGTATGATTATAACGTAATGAGACTGGTTTTTCCTGTGTTGCTTATAAAATGGCTCTGGAGGCAATTCCAAAAGAGGAGTTCCAGAAATGTTTTGAGTGATGGCAGCATCTTTGGATTAAATATACAGTAAGGCAGCAAGGTATATTGATAAGAGCACCGAGCTAGGAGTCAGAAATCCTAGTCTAGTCCTGCTTCACTTTTAAATTCACAGTTAATGAGATACTTAACTTCTCTGAGCCTCAGTTTGTCCTTAAAATAACTGTGATATAGGCTTGTTGGAGATAAGTCGGAATAATCAAAATGAATATTAAAAGCATTGGTCAAACTATAAATTGCTGTACTACTATAACATTCTACTGTTATTTTGCCTGGTGTGATTACAGCAAAGGACCACACTCATCTGATATATAAGGTCTGGTGTGTTTGTCGTTGGTGGTTTCTTAAGTCTCATTACTTTATAGTCATATCTTGTATATGCAGTTTGGGAGAGAAGTTTAAAAGAGGTCCACAGTATATTTACTACTTCCTCTATTTCAGAGTAGACTATGAAATGGCACATCTCATTTCAGTCTGTTTTGGAACAGTTATCTCTGAATGTCCTTAGTGACTTGCTGTCCATTTTAAAAAGGCATTTCTTTGACTTAAATTCTCTTCCAGTCTTATATTTTCTTTTTGCTTCTCGTCAATCTTTTCTGAGTCTTAGCTATCCTATAATACTCTGCTTCTCCCTAACTCCATTCTTTCTTATTTCCTTTTTCCTAATATTTCCAATACATTAGAAACTTAGTTTTTGTTCTCATTTCCTCCCTTATGAATGGTATGTGCCATTTATGTTGTCAAACTTCCTCAAGGACAGTGTCCCTAGTTCTCTTATCTATGATGAAGACTTTCCCTTCTTACTTCCTTTATTAACCTAACTATTAAAAGTGTCTATTGAGGGAATTCCCTGGCAGTCCAGTGGTTAGGACTTGGCACTTTCACTGCCAGGGGCCTGGGTTCAATCCCTGGTTGGAGAACCAAGATCCTGCAAGCTGCACAGCGTTGGCCAAAAAAAAAAAAAAAAAAAAAAAAAAAAGTGTTTATTGATTGCCCAGTGGATTTATCAGTGTGCTAATCTGAAACATATCATCTAAATCAGCAATCACTTTACTAGCTTACTAACTGCCAGTTCATTCTTTGCCATATTCTAATCTGGTCTTGTTCTTGATTATTCCTTTAGTAAACTGTTAAAGTCACAGTTGATTCTGAGTTTTTTGTTGGCTTTGACATAATTGGTAACACACTTTACCTTGAAACAATCTTATTTTCCTTGGTTGTTTCTTAACCTTTGGCTGGGGGGAGGAGGGCCTGTGACATCTAAAATAATCTCTGGTGGTACTCAGTTATTCACCACACAAGTACCTCTTTTCTTGAAAAAGGCAACTCTATCCCCTTCTCCTTCTTTTTCTCTTACTGTTGTTTTTCTTTCTTGTATATTCTTTAGACTTACTGGTACCAACAGGCATTTCTTAGTTCCACTGGTTACATGAAAGACCTTTAAGTCATGATTTTTAAACATCTCTATTTCTATTTTTGTGTCCACCTCCCACCTCTTTTTCTTGTGTAGATTGAGGGAGTTGTTGAATATTTATATATTCATCTAACCTAAGTAAAATACATATACTTGAAAATAATGGGACGTGTACATTGTAACCAGTATTAGAAGCTTCTTAAAAGCTGAAAATCCTATTTTCATATATTTTCTTTATGATCTATGGTGTACATTTTAAACATCCAGTGACTTTAATTTTGAGAATACTAGGCTATCCTGCAATAAGCAAAGAGACAGGAATCAGGAGATGACCTATAACTGTCATTTCTAGAGAACTATTATTATACCCTATTCTATTTATGATCATAGTAAGAATAATTAAGAGAATAATGCAAACTACATTGCACTGCTGGTGATGAAAACTAAGGGATTGCATTTTTTTTTTTAAGTTTTAAATATAAAGAAAATCAGTTTGGTACCAAAGTATGCGTGCCATATATATATGAACTGGTTAATATTAAACATTTATAGAGTGTGAGCAATATACTAACTGTGTATAGGAGAGACGGGCATTTTTTTCTTCACATACTATATGCAGAATGATTTAATCTACTTTGAACCTTATTAAACTGCTCCAAGTTTACCATCTATCTGTATCCCCCACTATGAATTAATAACTGCTATGTTATAAACTCCTAAAAAGTTTATAAAATCTTTGGCTCTGGCTAATGACTAGGAAAACAGGCTGTGTTCATTTAATGAGAAATGTTTGCCCTCAGAGGAAAGTTGTAATTGTAACCACTTGGCCTATAAAGGGAAATTATGATGAAATTTTTCTCATGTGGAATCTGAGATTTCTAGAGATAGTTACTGTGCAAGACCCTTTGAAGTTTCAGAGCTTAGTTTCTTTTGTACTTTTATTATATATAAGAGCTCTTCAGGTAACTTTGTTTCTTGGGATAATTCTTAAAAGAATGAACTATATAACATGCTTTAAGATTTTCCATCTGTCTTGAATTTATAAATGGAAAGTAAGTTCTTGAATTCTTTGTAGTAGGTACGCAGCTGTACAAAGTGTACTAGTTGCCATGTCATTTTCCTCTGTGCCAGACTTTCCTCCTTTTTCCTTTTTAGCTGCTGTGTTAAAATATGAAAACAATGTCATGAATATCAGGCAGTTTAACTGTTCTCCACACCCATACTGGCTTCCAAACTTTATGGATGTTTTCACGTGGTCTTTGCCTTTTGTTGGGGAAAAAGGTAAGAGAACTAAAGCATCTGGACCATCAATTGTCCTAACTAGTGACTGAGCACCCTTATATTTGCATGAGTCCCCTGATGGTTCAGAAATGTTTTTCTTAAAGCTATCAGAAATGTTTTCTATTTTCATTGTTCTCTACAAAGATTTTTAAGTGGCACTTAATTGGTTTTAAAATTGTAACTCTAGTTGATTATGCTTTTCTTATTCTAAATATCAATTTAAAATAGCTGTCATCCTATAATCAAGATGTTAAAATAACATAAGTAACAATGAAATAACCATTCCTTCAGTGATTTCTGCAGCGATAGAGATTTAAATAGGAATTATTTTTCTTGGAATTTTATTTGTGCACCTATACAAATAAGCTGTGCAAATATATAAGCCTGTTGTACATAGGCCTGGTGGCTTAACTTCTTTGTAAAATGGAAGGAAGCCCTTTCATATGCATATCAGTGAAGAAAAGGCTCTGGCAGCAGTCTAATGAAATCAAGTAGTTATGCAATGGAATCTTCAAAGACTCCATACTTTAACTGGAGCAAGTCATCTCCCCCAAATCTATATAAACTTGAAGGTCTGCATTTAATGCTCTTCCTTACAGCTACTCTGAATAGCAAAATGACAAATCATTTTTATCTATGTTTATTTAACATATATGTTTATATATCCACATCATTTTAGAGAAAGTACCTTATTAATTATATAAATTTTGGGTTATTTTGTCTTATCATCTAGTCACAGAGATGCTGGTTAACATTCTCAACATATGCTCTGATGATGAATTGATTTCCGATGATGAAATTGAAGGTAAACTTGCCTTTTCCTCCTTTGAATCAGAAATGAAGAAGTTTTGGTTTTGGTTTTAGTTTGTTGTGAATAATTTTCTTTGTCTAATTAAAAAAAGAATTCTGCTCATTGTAGAAAAATAAAATTTGAAAAATACAGGAAACCATAAATAAAAAAAGTCACCCATAATCCTACCATCTCATAGATACCCACTGTTAACATCTTTATATAAATACTGTATTAGTGTCTTTTTTTCTCTTTTAAACAAAAATGAAGTCATTGATAGTTTTGCAAACATTTCCTGGGTTTTTTTTTTTTTTTTTTTTCTTGGTGGTACGCGGGCCTCTCACTGCTGTGGCCTCTCCCATTGCGGAGCGCAGGCTCCGGACGCGCAGGCTCAGCGGCCATGGCTCACGGGCCCAGCTGCTCTGCGGTATGTGGGATCTTCCCGGACCGGGGCACCAACCCGTGTCCCCTGCATCGGCAGGCGGATTCTCAACCACTGCGCCACCAGGGAAGCCCTTCCTGGGTTTTTTGTAGACCTCTTTTTAATGGTTACATAGTTATCCATGTCAGTCATTCTTTGTTTTATCCAGTCCCCTGCTGTTGGATATTGGATTTTTTCCAAATTTTCTTTTAAAACCCCATAGTTTTGAAAATTTTTATAGATAAATCTTTGCCTGTTCTGTTCAACAACCAATGTTTATTATATGCCTTATATGTACCAACAATTGTATAGGTCCTAAGCTCTCAAAAAGCTTATATTCTGGTGGTGGGAAAACAAACAACCAATGGATATGAGTCAAATATTGATATGTGGTATGAAAGAAAGGAAAACAATACTAGGAAATGAAAATTAACACTTTCTTGATTATTTCCATAGGATAAATTTCTAGAAATTGAAAATCTGTGTCAATTAGTACTTACAGCTTTAAATTGGATGCAGAGGACCTAGAAAAGCTATAACAGTTTACATTTTGTGTATGTGATACATAGTTCACAGTGTTCTCTCCAATACTATTTATAATTTTTTACAGTCTGCTGTTTAACTTAAATATTTATTTTTATGATGACTAATGAAGTTTTTTTCTTGTATTTATTGACCACCTTTATTTCTTTTTATGAGTTGTCAATTCATTTATTTTGCCCACTTTTCTACTGTTATGTGCATGTTTGTTTGTTTTTCTTATTGGCCTGTGAGAGATATTTATATAGTTACATTTTGTTGTATACATAGCCAAGTATTTTTTCCCTAATATGTTTCAGGAGATTTGATTTTAAAGATAGGTCCTAACTTATCTGAGAATACAGAAGATTCTGGAGAGATGGTAGCACCTTAGCACAAACCTCTGACCATCTCATTCTCCCCAAGCTTATGCTAAGGTGATTCATTCAGCTGTTAGGATGAGCTATATACATAGTGGAGAAAGCCTAGCTTACTTTGAGAATATAGACGAGAGTCCTATACATACTTATGCTTCAGATTCCACATTGAGGGTGCAGAGCAGATGGAGCATAGCTTGTGTTTACCTTTATGAATGGGATAGGAGATCACTGCAGGGAACCAGGTCTTGAGAAAATAGTGCAGCCAAGTGAAAATTAAAACAAAGAATTTAAGTTAGGAAAGGATGAAATATGTAAGAAATACATCTAGTAAATTTTATATTTAAATCTAAGTGGAAATGGAAATTATTGTGAACTCTATTGTATGTTTTAACTCTATTGTGTATATGTATCCTTGATTATCATAAGGACATGCTTACTAAATTATGCCCAAAGTTATATATGGATATATTTATTGAAGTACCATCTGTAGTAGCAAAAGAGTCAAACAATCTAAATATCCCTCAGTGAAGAACTGGGTAAATCAGTCACGATATATCCATATGATAGATTCTCCACATGGAATATTATTTCCCTCTGTAAGCCTCCTTTCTTCTCCCCTTATCTTCTAGTTAGTTCCTATTCAGCTTATTGTTACTTCGTCATGGAAGATATTTCTATTCTCCCTGACTAGATCCAACACCCCTGTCATGCTTTCATATCAATGGTGCTAACTTCTTAGCATTTGATAGAGTTGCGATTTTACATTTATTTATACTGTTACAAGATTAATATATTAATGTATTTAATAAGTGACAATACTGTTAAGTCACTCAACAGTAAATTCCCTGAGTGCTGGGACAAAATTCGTTCTTGCTTACCATTATCACCTTAAAGCCAAGTATAGTGCAATGAGCATAGTAGGTAAATATTTGTGGTATGAAGTACAACTATTAAAAAAATAAAAGAATGGAGTAGAGCTGTTGGTGCTGATATGGAAAGTGTATTAGATGTTAAGTACAAAAGTAAATGGATAGAATCCTCTTATTCCCATTTTTTACAAGGTGTGTGGGTATAAGCTGATACAGGATTTTAAAACTTTTTTTCCTGAAAGGAAATGAAGAATAACCTTTAGGTTAAGCTGGTGAATTGAACACACTCCTAATTCCATTCCTTCCTGAAACCACACTAAAAACTACAGTACAATTTTGGTTTTATCTAAGTGATATAAACTAAGGATTTTCACGTTAGTAATGCCAGACACATAGTTTAAATCAATCCTGACTCTTAAGACAACTAGAAAAGCTAGACAAAATATTTTAAAAAGTTGCTTCAAAGGCATTCAGAAAACTAAGAAAGTAATAAAGAATTACCAAGTAGAGATCTGGAAAAAAGGCATAAATCCAGAGAGGTAAGACATTTGGTTACGTATGGGACCAATTTTCTCCTAAAGACATTCATGAATATTAAAAGAGGGGGCTGAGAGGTTGACCAGCCCTCTTGATAGAAGCTAAAAAAAGTTGGGGTTCATGACTTGCCAAAGATGAATTGAGTGCTGGTAAGCTTCTGCTCATTGGTTTGGGACCCCTAAAGGTTGCATCTATGTAAAAGTAAGGGTGAACTGGAAATAGAATGCCCTGGAAGGGACTACAGCCTGTCTTCAAATCATTTCAATCTCTGAAATTTAAATAAGGTAGTCCCAAGCATCTGGCAAAAGCAAACCTCTTTAGACTAAGATAGCATTATGTAGAACTTTAAACTACTGCAAACTGTCTTTCAAATATAATACATGGCTCACAACCAAAAATAACTAGGCATATGAGGAGACATAACAAAATGAGTGAGAACCAGCAGAAAGAGAAAAAAATAAAAACAGACCCTCAGGTTCTCCAGACACTGGCTTTATCAGACCAAACTTTAAAATACGTATTCTAAAAAATAAAACAATGCTAACTGTTCAAGAACATAAAAGACTAGATTAAAATTTTTGGCAGAGAATTGTGAATTATAAAAAAGGATGGGCTTCCCTGGTGGCGCAGTGGCTGAGAATCCACCTGCCGATGCAGGCGACACGGGTTCATGCCCCAGTCTGGGTAGATCCCACATGCCGCGGAGTGGCTGGGCCTGTGAGCCATGGCTGCTGAGCCTGTGCATCCGGAGCCTGTGCTCCGCAACGGGAGAGGCCACAACAGTGAGAGGCCCGCGTACCACAAAAATAATAATAAAAATAAAAATAGGGCTTCCCTGGTGGCACAGTGGTTGAGAATCAGCCTGCTAATGCAGGGGACACGGGTTCGAGCCCTGGTCTGGGAAGATCCCACATGCCACGGAGCAACTGGGCCCGTGAGCTACAACTACTGAGCCTGCGCATCTGGAGCCTGTGCCCCACAACAAGAGAGGCCACGATAGTGAGAGGCCCGTGCACTGTGATGAAGAGTGGCCCCCGCTTGCCACAGCTAGAGGAAGCCCTCGCACAGAAACGAAGACCCAACACAGCCAAAAATAAATAAATAAACAAATGTGGGGTTTAAAAAAACAAAAACAAAAAAAACTTATTTAAAAAAAATAAAAATAAAAAGGGATGTAGCAGAGTTGATAAAGCACAAAAAGAAAATTCTAGGAATGAAAAATAAAAAACACAGCAGATTCAATAAAGCTAAACAAAGAGTAAATGAACTAGAATATAGGTCAGAAGAAACAACCTAGAATAAATCACAAAGAGAAAAAATAAAATACCCCCAAAAGTATAAGTGACATGGAGGATACAGGGAATAGGTATCACCGGTGTGTTTGGAATCCTAGAGAAGAGAGAGAGAATGGGGTAGAACCAGTATTTGAAGAGATAATGGATTGAAATTTTTCTAAAACTGACAAGTTAAGCCACAGATTGAAGAAGTCCCCCAAACCAAAGCAGAATGAATACAAAGAAAACTATCTAAGCACACCATAGTAAAAGTGCTTCAGATGAAAGACAAAGAAAAAAATCTTAAAGCAGCCAGGAAAAAAAAACAATTGATTACTTTCAAAAGAGAATAATTAAACTGACAGTAGATTCTCAAGCAAACAATGGAAGCAGGAAACCATGGAATGACATATTCAAAGCACTGAAAGATAATAATTGGTACATCTAGAATTCTATACCTAGCAGAAATACCCTTCAAAAATGAAGAAGAAATAAGCATTTTTCAGCTGTTCCTCCCTTTAAAAAAGATACTAAGAGAATTACCAGGAGACCCACACTAAATGAAATTCTAAAGAATATTTTTCAAACGGAAGGAAAATACCAGATGGAAGCTTGGAGAGTCAGGAAGAAATAAAGAGTACAAATAGCAGAAAATATGTGGGTAAATCAAGTTAATTTAGACCTTATTAAACAATAATAATTTTTGTTGGATTTAACAGACAGAATTAAAATATATGACAATAATAGTCAGCAGTGGGATAGAGTAAAAGTGTGTGAGGATGCTGTATTATTTGGGGAGAGGAGAAAAGTACCCGTTAACATTATACTTTGATAAGTAAGCGATGCATGGTGTAAGTAATTTTCAAGAAAGGAGGGCTTTTTAAAAAGTATGTAACCTTTAAGTTTATAGAAAAAAATGGCATGATAAAAAAATAACTTAGAAGGCAAAAAAGGAGGGAAGGTACCTATAACAACACTAGGACAAATAGAATAAATTATGTTGATAAATTTATCAGCAACTTCATTAAATGTAAATGAATAAAAGACAGATTGTCAGTTAAGATTTTTTTAAAAACATTTTATGATGGTTTATAAGAGACAGATCTAAAACATAAAGATACAGAAAATTTAAAAGTAAAAGGAGAATAAATATATAGTCCAAATACTAACCAAAGAAAAGCTGTTGTAGATAGATTAATATTACATGAAATAAATGCTAAAACAAAAATAAGATGGGGACTTCCCCGGCGGCCCAGTAGTTAGGACTTCACGCTTTCACTGCTGAGGATGTGGGTTCAATCCCTGGTCAGGGAACTAAGATCCTGCATGCCACATGGAGCATCCAAAAATTAAAATAAAATGAAATGAAGTGAAATTAATTACCCATGGGTCATATATCACAATGAAAATTTCAAAATATTTTGAGCTGAATGAAAATAAAAAGCAGTACATATTAAAACTTGAGGGCAGGCAGTGCACCAGGCAGGCCTGGGTTTGGGGCTGGAACCAGAACCTCAGCAGATGTTCACCGGTTGACAGCAGAGGAGAGGAACTGAGTTATACTTGACCTTAGAGCAGCAGGATGGTCAGAATTAAGTGAGAAAGGTGCCATCTACAAGGAGTTCTCTTTCAAATATTGTAATCAGGCATCTGGCTTTATGTCTCAAGTTACCTTACAAGCAGAGAAGACGAATCATCACCCAGAATGGTTCATTGTGTACAACAAGGTCCATATGCCCCTCACCTCACATGTCTGTGGGGGACTGACCAAAAGGGATGTGAAATTAGCCAAGTTTGTTGAAAAAGCAACTATTTCTGTGTGATTTCTTCCAAATGTATGTAAAATTTTATACACATCTTAGCTGCAATGTATTTTGAAGGCAATTTACATGAACAAATTAAGTTGTAAATTTAGTTCACCTTTATACCGCATTTTGTAAAATCAGTGCTTAAATAGAAAATGATATAAATTGAAAGAAAAAAATAGAACAACAAAATTTGAGGGATGCATCTAAAGCCATGTGTAGAGGAAAATTTATAGCCTTAAATGCATAAATTGGAAAAGAAGAAAGGTGAAAAATCAACATCTATCTCAGGAAGTTAAGGGAAAAATGGATAGCACATTAAACCTAAAGAAAGGAGGCGGAATGAAATAAAAAGTTAAGAGCAGCATAAGAAAACAGAAAATAAAATATAATATAGGGAATTCCCTGGTGGTCCAGTGGTTAGGACTCCACGCTTTCACAGCTGAGGGCCCAGGTTCAATCCCTGGTCAGGGAACTAAGATCCCACAAGCTGTGTGGTGCAGCCCCCCAGTATAAATAAATAAATAAAATATAGTATAGAGGTGCGGTAAAACCAGAATATACTCTTTTCAAGAGACTAATAAAATTGATAAATCCCTGGCAAGACTTATGAAGTAAAAAAGACAAAAATAACCAATGACAGAACTGAAAAAGGAGACATCACTACCAATCCTATAGATATTAAGAAAAATAACAAGAATAAATTTATACCAGTATAATTTAAAACTTAGATGAAATGAGTAGATTTCTAGAAGAATATAACTTACTCAAATAAAATGTTTGAAGATTTAACATTCAAAATTCATTCAGCACATACTAATGTAAGATATTAATAATAGTGGAAACTGGGAGAGGGGTACAAGGGAGTTCTCTATGCTATCTTAACGTTTCTATAGATATAAAACTATTCTAAAATTTAAAAATTTTATTTAAAAACTCAATCAGTCAATCAGTATAATTCACTACATTAAGAAAAAAATGGAGAAAAATCATTCCCTCATCAGATGTAGAAACAGCATTGCATAAGATTCATGTTTCATTTACAGTAGATCTCTTAAACTAGGCTTAGAAAGGAATTCTTTAATCTGACAAACAAACATAGCTGTGAAAATCTATAGCAAACATCATATGTGAAATATTGAAAGCTTTCCTTAGTGACTGGGAATAGACAAACATGCCAGCTATCCATACCTCTTTACAATATCATATTAGAAGTTATAGCCAGTACAGTAAGGCAAGAAAAAGAAATGCAAGGTATAAAGATTGGGAAGGAAGAAACAAAATGATCACCATTTATAGACAACATGATTGTGTATAGAGGAAATTTTAAAGAGTCTATAGATTATTTATGTGAATCAATAAGCAGATGCAGCAGAGCTGCTGGATACAAAGTCAAAAAGCAAAAATCGTTTGTATTTCTATTTACCAGCAACAAACAAAATGCAATTTTTAAAAAGATGCCATTGACAATGTCATTCCTAACAATAAATCTAACAGATGATGTGTGATACCTCTAAGCAACAAACTGTAAAACATAATTAGAAAAATTAAAGGACATCTAAATAAGTAGAAAGAAATAACATGTTCATAGATTATTGGAAGACTCAATATTATAAAGACATGTTATTCCCAAATTGATCTACAGATTCAATAAAGTCAAATATTAACAGACAATTTGACCCTAAAACTTATATGGAAATCCTAAGGCTAGTTTCTGAAATTCACATGGAAATAGTTAAAGTCTTGAAGAAAAAATAAGGTGAGAGAAGTTCTATAGGATATCAAGATTTATTACAAAGCTAAATTAACTAGAATTATTAGTGCAAGTACAGACAAGCAATGAAACAGAACAGAGAATCCAGAAATAGATCCACATATATATGGACACTTGATTTACACTAGAGGTGGCACTGCAGAGTAATAGGAAAATGATGGTATTGTTATGGTTTGGGGATATCTATTTGAGAAAAAAATTAAACCTGACCCCTATCATATTCCAAACAAAAATAAATTCCAGATGGATTAATACATTCAAGTATGATAGGCAAAACAATAAAGCTTCTAGTATTTATAATATAGAATGTGTTCATGACCTTGAGATAGAGGAAAATTTCTTGAACAGGACACAAAAAGCAGTAATGATACAGGAAACTATTGGACTACATTAAAAAATTAGAACTTGTATTTATCAAAAGACTCTATTTAAAGAGTGTGAAGGGACTTCCCTGGCAGTCCAGTGGTTAAGACTCTATGCTTCCACTGCAGGGGGCACGGGTTCGATCCCTGGTCAGGAAACTAAGATCCCACATGCAGCGGGATGGAAAAAAATAAATAAAATTAAATTAAAATTTTAAAAAAGAGTGTGAAAAGACAAGCTACAGAGTGGGAGAGGATATTTGCTACACAACCAAAAAATGGCTCATGCAGAATATATGAAGAACTACAGATCAGTGACATGAGACTTGAATGAGCACTTCACAAATGAGGATATCCAAATGGCCAGTAAAAATATGAAAAGTTATTCAACCACATTAGTCATCATGAAAATGCAAATTAAAACCACAATGGATGATTCTACACACCTACCAAATTGGCTAGAAGTGTTGGCCAGAATGTGTAGCAACAGGAATGCTTACATATTGAAGTGTAAATTGGTACATCCACGTTAGTAGATAATGCTAAACTGTTACCCAGAGTTGAACATATACATACCCTATAAATGAGCATTCTAATTATAGGAATGTACTTAAGAGAAATATGTGCAGCAAAGAGAAATGCACTGGAATATTCACAGCAGCTGAATTCAACATAGCCAAAAATTGGAATCAGCCCAAATGACCACTGACAGTAGAAAGGATAAATAAGTTGTGGCATATTCATATAGTGGAATTGTATACAATAATGACAGTGAACTACAGAAACAGGGAAAACATGGATGCGTCTTACAAACATAATGTTGAGCAAAAGAACCCAGACACAAAAATACATTATTTGATTGTTCCAATTACATAAAATTTAAAAAAAATTAAAACTTGTACTTGTGGATACATGCTTAAATGATAAAACTGTAAAGAAGAGCAAGAAAGTGATTTCAATAGAAGTCAAGAGAATGATTTTCTTTGGGAAGAGGGAGACTAATTATTAGGAAGGGCCCAAGGTGGGGAGTCTGGGGTGCTGGCCGGGTTCTGTTTATTGTCCTGACTGGTTATATGGCCATTTGCTTTTAATAAATCATTGAGTTATACATTTGTTTTGTATACTTTTCTGTATGTTTATCATACTTCACAATAAAAGAGATTTTTACAAATTTATAAGCCTACAAAAATGTGGAGATTTCTGTAGGGATTTTGGAAGCTGGAAAACAAATGAACTAGTATTACTGACTTGGCTGATTCAAGAAAGCTAAAGCCTAGTTTAGTAGTGGGGAATACCGAGTTCCAGTACAGAATCCTCAAAAAGCAAAGGAATTGGTAGCCTACACCAGTTGCTAGAATTGGGGACCTTGAGTTGAGGGGAGGAGGGAGATGGGGACTGAGCTAAAATGAGTAGGTAAAAGCTGTTTGAAAGGCAGCTAAAGTCCTAGCTGCCTCTTCTCCAAGACTGGAGGCTAACCTCTAAAAAGCATAAAGCAAAGAATTTCTGGACCAGGATACAACTGAGGGCATCGATACTTTGCCAAAAACAGGTGAATTAAGTGACCATATGCATTCTCAGTACCGATACAGAGAATTCCCTAACAAAGACCCACCCTGGTCATTCTGTGTATGTAAAGCTCCAAGTCAGCAGCCCACCTACCAACTCTGAAAGCTTTCTAGTCCCTCATTCTTAATGATGAGCAGGTACCAAGGATTATAGGACTCCTCGGGAAAGTCTCTAAGAGAGACAACAACAAAAACAGCAAAAAGCAACTCAAATGAACTTGAGATTCTGAAGAAAATATAAAACTTAAAAATGGAAAAACTATATCTCTCGAAAGATATGAGAAGATATTGAATCCATTATATAAAAACATGATGCTCTTATTAAGAGATTTGTAAGCTGTTCATTTTGTCCTTCGTTTTTATTCATTGTTTTCAGCATTATTTGTTCCACAAATAGTATCTTTTTCTTTGTCAAATTTTACTTTCATGATCTATGGAGATAGGATATGTTGGAAAATAATAGATGTGAATTAACGTAAAACTTTTAAGAAATAGAAACACTCCTAGCAGGAAATCTGTAATTTAATATTCTATCATGATACCAAGGATGTCTCTTCTGAGCTGATAAAGATAAAAGCCTGCTTCTCTCATTGCATTTCTTTTTGATTTTTTTCTTTTCTCTCTTCCATGCAAACTTAAATTTCTCTTCCCATATTTCTATTTTCATCTCCTTGTTTCTTGGTGTCTCTTCTCCCTGAAGATCACTACATTTCAAGCTATCAGAAAGGTATCTGACCAAAATGTGCTATGAGCTTACTACTCGCTGTCTGTCCTACCACAATCTATTAATTAGACTTTTTTAGTTGTAGTTGAATAATTTCAGACAGGCCCTCCATCCTCCCTTTCTGTTTCAATGTATATGTTTTCTCTGAACCCTGCTGTATGATCCTGCAGGGTATTTAGGCCTGGGGGGCGAGGAAGGAGAGGCCACATTTCTTAGTTTCTGACGTTTGAATGCGGTCACCTGATGCATGCCTGGACATTGGCTTCTCATGTGTGAGCTGTTTCCTAAATCTTGGATGAGAAAAGGCCATAAAGTCTTAACGTTAACTTTTTTGATGTTGCTTTATAAAATACCTTACCCATCATCATAATTTATACTGCACAGTTGTCTATGGTAGGAGATAACTTACCAGTTTGTAAATGAGGATTGTAAAATGAAAGCAGCTCTCACTAAGTTCAGGAGAGCTAGCTGTGTGTTGTGTTTACATGCAGAAGACAACTGCTCAAGTCATCACTTGCCATTTGGCAGGCCAAACCCTGCATCCTGAGGTGGCCCACAGCATTCTCAAAAGAGATCTTTGCTGTAGCAACTGTCTTTGTTTATATGTGTGTATTTAATTCTTCCCTGTGTTCTACATTTCAGAACCACAAATAAGTTCCTACCTCATAGATCCACTCAGTCTGTCTTTTTTGTGGCCCCTCCATTTTTTACATCATCTTTTTTTTTCTCTCTTCTGGGTTATTATTTTTTTTTCTCTTGCTCCTTACAACTTCCTGGGACTTTGGTTTGTTTAAACAAACTTAGGCCTTGATTTCTTTTTTAAAAACAATTTCTTTAACTTAGAAAGACGCTTCATCCTGCATTTTTTAAAACTAACCTGTTAACATATTCCTTTAACTCACTTATCCTTTGTATTCTCTAAGGAGGCACTACAGTTCGAAAGGAGATCATCAAGAATAAAATCAGAGCCATTGGGAAGATGGCACGGGTCTTTTCAATTCTTCGGTAAGGATAACTCTGTCATGACAGTGTGGGATAAGAGCATTTTGAGAGTAATTTAGAAGTTGATTTCAGAACAGTTTTTTTAGAATTGGAGTTTGGTATTAGAACTGTTGGTCTTTGGGTTGAGTACAGTTTGAATCAGGCCTACATGTTAAAGTGCCTAGAAATGCCTGGCAAACATTGATTTGGTATGAGCTTAGACACAGTGCAGTGAGTGCAGTGATTTAGTGTGGATTCTGGAGCCAGATTGCCTGTGTTCAGATCCTGGCTCTACATCTTCTCAGCTGTGTGATCTTGTGCCTCATTTTCCTGGTCTGTAAAAGAGTGATAATAGCAGATCTGCCTTACAAGGTTCTTTGGAGGATTATATGGGGTAATATATGGAAAACAGTAGAACAGCACCTGATTATTAAATGGCTTTAATTGAAAAGTAAGACCTGGCTAATTGTTGTTAATTGGAATATTTACAGAAAACATCCCTTTCTTTGGGTCAGGGAAGGGGTAGGGAGAAGGAGAACCTATCCTCCATCTCTGTGCATCTTTTCTTAACTTCTTTCAAGTATCTTGGTAGGTTCTGAGTGGTAGGCACCCTAGCATTAACCCAGGGCTTTGATCTTCCTTTGCAGGGAAGAGAGTGAGAGTGTGCTGACTCTCAAGGGCCTGACTCCTACAGGTACACTCCCTTTGGGTGTACTCTCAGGAGGAAAGCAGACTATTGAGACAGGTGAGTATGAGAAATGCTTCTTTCATGGAAGGTGTGCTCCCGTTACCTAGCAGTCAATGTCAAATTGAAACTTAGGACTTCTTTCCATAAATGGTACTAAAGCAATTGGATATCTATCTCTGGGGGAAAAATGGATCTCCATACACAAAAACTAAATCAAAATGAATTATAACTTAAATGTAAAATCTAAAACAGTAAAACTCCTGGAAGAAAGTATGGAAACTAGGCATTGGGGTAGATAAAGAGTCCTTGAATATGACACAAAAAATACTAACCTTAAAAGAAAAATTGAATAAATGACTTTCGTGAAAGTTAAGAATGTGTATTCACAGAAGTTCATGATTAAGAAAGGAAAAAGACAAACCATAAACTGGGAGAAGATTTTTGCAGTACATATATCTGACAAAGGACTTATATTCAGAGTAAAGAACTACAACTCAGGGACTTCCTGGTGGTCCAGTGGTTAGGACTCCACGCTTCCATCACAAGGGGCATGGGTTTGATCCTTGGTCGGGGAACTACGATCCCGCATGCCCCACCCCGTGGCAAAAAAAATAAAAAGTACAACTCAATAAGAAAAACACAAAACAACCAAATTTTTTTAATGGTCAAAAGATTTTAACAGACACTTCACAAAAGAGGGTATTAAAATGGCCAAAAAGCATATGAAAAGGTGCTTAAAATAGTTACTCATCTGGGAAATGGATATAAAACCACAGTGAGATACCACTACATATTCTCTAGAATGGCTAAAATTTAAAAGTGTGGCAATACCGAGTGTTGATGAGTTTGTGAAGAACTAAAACTAGATACATTGCTGGTGGGTTTGTAAATTGGTTCAACCACTTTGGAAAACTGTTGGGCAATAAAGCAAAACATATGTCTAGCCTACAACCCAGCAAATCCATGCCTGTTTTTTATTTTATTTTATTTTATTTTATTTTATTTTATTTTTGGCTGAGTTGGGTCTTCATTGCTGCGCATGGGCTTTCTCTAGTTGCAGCGAGCAGGGGCTACTCTTCGTTGCAGTGCATGGGCTTCTCATTGCAGTGGCTTCTCTTGTTGTGGAGCACAGGCACTAGGCACACGGGCTCAGTAGTTGCGGCTCACAGGCCCAGTTGCTCCGTGGCATGTGGGATCTTCCCGGACCAGGGCTTGAACCCATGTCCCCTGCATTGACAGACAGATTCTTAACCACTGCGCCACCAGGGAAGCCCCCACGCCTGGTTTCTATCGAAGAGAAATTAGTGCATATGTCCACCAAAGGATGTACATAAGAATGCTCACCTTAGCTTTACTCATAATAGTCCAAAATGGGAAACAACCAAATGTCCATCAATAGTAGAATAGATAAATAAATTGTTATATTTATACAATGGAATTTACTCAGCAATAAAAAAATAACATTATGAATACATGCAAAAACGTGGTTGAATCTCACAGACATCATGGTAAACTCAAAAAGCTACACTGAAAAGAGCACAGACTGTCTGATTTATATGATGTGTAAGAGCAGGCAGACTAACATTTCTGGGTGGGGTCAAAGTGAGGCGGCGGGGAAGCAACTGTGGTGTATATGGGCCTCACGGTGCCTCTCATCATGATGAGCGTATTCTGGGCTTTGTCAGCTTCTTGGAGCCCTGGTTCATCCCTGAGGGTCCCAACTGGGAGTTATCATCACCTGGTTGGTGACCTGTTCAGTTTGCTGTTATCTCTAGTCATGAAGAGATGTTAAATCACCTCCATACCTAGACCACCTTCCTTGACTTGCCTATTTTGGCCATCAGCTGCCTTAAACATTCACAGCACATTTGAACATCTTATTCTACAACGCAGTATTTTTTTTCCCGTTACCTTTTTTACACTTTGATGAATTATGTATCTACTTAAGCTGTGCAGGCTCCATAAAATGTCTATGCACTCCTCTGAGATAGAAAATGCTGTTCTTCTGAGAAATATGACTCTCTCTTTGGAACCTGTGGATTTGAAGGTGGCTCCTGCCTGCTCACTACATGGGAATCAGCAAAGTGTTTAAGAACTGTTACAAGACAGGAAAACGCCAGTGGGGCTGTCAGTAGGAGAACATGTTCAGAGGGAAGATCTGTCCCACCAGAATTATGCCAAAGTATATTTTTAGGATGAATTTATTTCTGCTAGTTTTTGGAATAAATTATTTTTCTGTTTTCAAAAAAAAAAAGAACTGGGACTTCCTAGTGGCACAGTGGTTAAAAATCCACCTGTCAATGCAGGGGACATGGTTTCGAGCCCTGGTCTAGGAAGATCCCCCATGCCTTGGAGCAGCTAAGCCCACGAGCCACAGCTGCTGAGCCTGCATGCTGCAACTACGGAAGCCTGCGTGCCTGGAGCCCATGCTCTGCAACAAGAGAAGCCACCGCAATGAGAAGCTTGCGCCCTGCAACAAAGAGTAGCCCCAGCTCACTGCAACTAGAGAAAGCCCGTGCACAGCAATGAAGACCCAGCACAGCCAAAAATAATTAAATAATTAATTTAAAAAAAAAAAAAAAAAAAGAGCTTCACCATGTCCCAGGCACTGAAGTGAAACACTCGATAGGTATTTGTGCTTTCTGTTCTTAGAAAGACAAGCAACAACAACAAAAAAAGGAACTGGCAGGCTCCTCAATGGTAAAAGAAGTCAGAATGGCACGTCCTCTGGTGGGAGCATATGGACCCAGCAGGAGCACAGGGGACTTCGGGAGGGAGTCGTGGGAATGTTCTGTATCACTCTCTAGGTGGTAGTTACACAAGTGTATGCATATCTAAAAATGTATTAAGCAGTACACTTCAGATTTATGCACATCATATGCCTCACTTGTGTGTTTTATACCTTAATTTTGGGGGGTTAGAGTTTCTCAGTCAGAAAGGGAGTTTGCCTCTTTGCCTGCAAACCATATCCTACAACAGTAGCTCAGTCACCTCTTCCACCAGAGTGTCAGTTCTGAAAATTACGTGGGCGTTGACTTTAAGGAGAGGGCTCTTTGGAACCCAGGATTGATAAGGTTGATATTTGTCAGAATAAACAGATCTGGTCAAGCAAGGGGAAGAAACGTGAGATCAAATCATTGGATGACTAATTCTAGGCAAGAAAACTGGAGTTGAAGCATTAACAACTTAGAGTTTCACTGCTTTTTTGCCCCCTTGTTTTTTGAATTGCTTCTACTTAAGTTTTTCTTTTCCTTGTCACCCTGCCTCTTATAGGAATTCTTTGCATTTTGTGAACATTCCAGGGCTATTGATTAATAGGAACAGCCCCCTTTCCCCCTCTTCTTTTTTTTTTTTTTTTTTTTTTTGGTGGTACACGGGCCTCTCACTGCTGTGGCCTCTCCCGTTGCGCGGAGCACAGGCTCCGGACGCGCAGGCTCAGCGGCCGTGGCTCACGGGCCCAGCCACTCCGCGGCACGTGGGATCCTCCCGGACCGGGGCACGAACCCGTGTCCCCTGCATAGGCAGGCGGACTCTCAACCACTGCGCCACCAGGGAAGCCCCCCCTCTTCTTTTTATAGGATTGATTTCCTCCTTCTCTTTCAAATTGAATACTGAAATATTAGAGTTTAGTTATTTATAAGGAAGAGTGAAAATTTTCTCCTTGGAAGTATAAAATTAATTTTCTTAACTTCTGTAGTTTCATAGGAAGAATCAGTAAACTGTTTCAGATTGAATTTTTCCTCTCAGATGTGCAGTTTCTTGTAAGCAAAATACTTCTCAGTCATTGCTTTGCTTATTAGTCATGTGAAATATTCTGAGAGCAGCTCTGACAAAGCATTTTAGAGTTAATGGGTAGTAATATGGGTAAAGAAAAAAAGGAACATCCTATACATCCTTTCTTGAAAAGTTTTTGCAGTTTGCTGATCCACAGAGTTGTTGTTTTAATCTGAATGAAATTTTTCTAGACCTTGATTTGAAAGAGTAAATCTGCAAATCTGGGATAAGTAGCAAAGAGAATTTTATGGATGTGTTATTTGGAGATTTGTTGTTTATAATCCTTGGTCTGTCTTTTGTTCTCAGTCCCAAATATATGCAGTTTCTCTTCATTCCTGATTTGAATATGAGTGTTTTAATCAATATAGGATTGTTTATTGATACTCCACAATTGATAGAAATCTCAGGAATGTGTAAGAACAAAACTAAAGTTGCAGCCAACTTTTTAGAGCTTCTTATTCTCTCTTATTGATTGACAAGAACTGAGTTTATTTGTCATTTTCCCATCAGAGTCCCAGTTCCACAGGTTCACTGGCAAACTGGAGCATTAGCTGAAAAAGATCTTTTATTGTTCATGTAACTTTACTTGGAGAGCCTTCAACCAACAATATCCCATCCTATATGGCCTTATAGCCTACATTCATTTATACCCCACCTTGTTCCAAGGGGGATTTGAGTAAGTTACAGTATACATCCAGCACAGTGAAGGGACATAAATATGCTTGGAAATTGGAGCACAAAGGAAAACAAACCAGTGAAAGCCAATAAATAGTCAGTCACAAATTTGACTCCAAGCTTCCTAGTAGCCAAAATAAAGAGGAAAGACCATAAGATAAAAAACAGGTCAGTTATAAATTGGACTCCATCAAAAGTTTAAAAGTTTTAAAACTTTAAAATGGAACCATCAAGAAAGTGAAAACACAACCCACAGCATGGGTGAAAATATTTACAAAGCATACATCTGATAAGAGACTAGTATCTAGAAACTGTAAAGAATTCTTGTAACTGAATAATAAAAAGGCAAATAACCCAATTAAAATGGGTAAAAAATTGAACAGACATTTTTCCAAAGAAGGCATACAAATGGCCAATAAGCATGTGAAAAGATGTTCCACATCATTAGACATTAACCACAAGGAGATACCACTTTAAGCCCACTGGATAGTTGTAATCAAAAAGGCAGATAGAAACAAGTGTTGGTGAGAATGGAGAGAAAGTAGGACCCTCATACACTGCTGGTGGGGATTTAAAATGGAGCAGCACATTGGAAACCAATCTGGCAATTTCTTACATGATTAAACATACAGTTAATCATATTGAACCAGCAGTTACACTCCTAGTTACATACCCAGAGAAATGAAAACATAGCCACACAAAAACTTGTACACAAATGTTCACAGTAACATGCTCTGTAATAGCCAATAAGTGGAAACAGC
This sequence comes from Kogia breviceps, assembly GCF_026419965.1. Lineage (NCBI taxonomy): Eukaryota > Metazoa > Chordata > Mammalia > Artiodactyla > Physeteridae > Kogia > Kogia breviceps. The sequence continues at coordinate 103,304,121 of NC_081317.1, forward strand.
ACAGATGTCTATCACCTGATGAATGGATAAACAAAACGTCGTATATTCATACAATGGAATACTATTCAGTCATAAAAAGGAATTATGTACTGATATAATCCTCAACATGAATAAGCCTTGAAAACAGTACGCTAAGTGACAGAAGCCAGTCACTAAAACCACATATTATATGATTCCACTTATGCGAAATGTCTAGAACAGGCAAATCTGTAGAGACGGAAAGTACTTTAGTGGTTGACTATAAAGTTAGGGGAAGGGATGAGGGAGGGAAATGGGGGTTTTAGGGGGTGATGAAAATGTTCTAACCATAGATTGTGGTAATGGCTACACAACTCTTAAAATCATTGAATTATACACTTTGAACAAGTGAATTTTATGGTTATGTGAATTATATTTCAGTAAAGAAATCTCATTCGGTAAAGAAAAGTGTATTTCAGTAAAGGGAAAAAACCCAGTTTCTCAGTTTTATATGAATGTTTCTTATAAGGAATATCCTTCAGTGCAGGCTATCTTAATACCCGATGCAAAAAGCAATTCTAGGAGGACCCAAAACACTGTGATACTAGTACACATTTTGCCAGACATAGCTTTTAAATTCTAATTAAACCAGCACTGTGTATACAATTTCAGGTAAAGCTTTTTTCTCCCACTTCTTAACAGTTGCTTTTGTGATGTACTGTTTGAAGGCACTATCGTTTTCCTGTGAAAGTTTGTTTGTTCTATGTGAGGAGATTTGAGAGGGTGTGACATTGCTTTAACACATGCCAACACATGGTTGACAAATGTAAGCAGTTGATAAGTTGATTCCAAGTTTCCATTTTCCCCGTTGCCTTGGGAAGTTAATTTTCAGTTCTTCCAGTTTCTCCTCTCTGATTGATATAAAAAGCCTCAGGAACAGCAAACTGTTACTGTTCATTATTCTTCCCTGCCTTCTTTTAAAAAATTAGTATTGGAGGAACTAACACGGTTCTCCTAATAAGGTCTTTCTTGCTACAACTGGTAACCTTTTCATATATTAGCACTTTTACTGTCTTAAAAAGAAGATGCAAGAAAGTTTACCTGACTAATTTTTAAATAGCTTCCTTTTCCAAAAGTAAAGGAGAAGAGGGCCTTCTTAGTGATTGGCTTGCTCTCTTGCACAGCGAATGGAAGCCACGTGGGTTGGAAATGTCAGCCTCTGCTGTGTCTCTCCTCCCAGATGGTACATGAATTTGTATTCAGAATTGAATAGATTTATGCCTTTGCCAGCTAGTACTCCACCCCCGGAAAAGAAATAACCCCTCTCTTATAACCCATTTTTCTCTCCTTCCTAATGCCAGTCTGTTATTCAATGACCACTCTTTTTCATTAAGGACAGTTGGACCCCACACAAGTTGCTTGAAGTCATTAAGAAATAGTTTTAAATAACCTTTCTTAATAGGACACAGCAGCTACAGATCTAACATCATCTGAACTACCACAAACTAAAGAGCAGTTGTAATATTAAATGATTTGACTGGACATATTTTGATATGTGAATGTTAAGACGTAGATTAGCAGCTGGCTATTTAAAATGAGGAAAACGTCGTAACTCTTGTTTCTTCTAGTCAGCTTGATTGACCCCATTGGATGACATTAGCTAAAAGGTTCTCGTGCCACTCACAATGTGAACAATCTTAGACACTCTCCCCACCTCACATGTCCCCCCAATTTAGTTGTTCGCAGTAATCCTGTCGCTTCTCTAACTAGTCGACTTTTATGAGGGATGGGAATAGGCTTAAAGATGGGACGCTGGGATGTCTGTGCTGGCAGCAGTGCTGTTGGTTTACTCACTCTTTTTCTGCCTTCATTTTTGCATGCCACTGCTCCTGCCTCTTACAGCCACAGTAGAAGCGGTAGAGGCCCGGGAAGGTATGGCCATATTCCTATGATAGATGTGATCATGTGTCTGTCTACTAGTTTTAAAAGCTTTGTCAACATTTGAAATCTTTTATTATTGCATCACCAGAACTGTAACAGTGAGGAAAGGAAGAGATATCTCTAGGCATGCTCACAAAGTATTTCCTTTGTGTCCTGTATTTGTATTAATTTAAATGACCTTCTCCACAGCTGAAGTCCTTTCTGGGCTCTCTCAGTTTTAATGCAATGACTGAAGCTTAAGCAGCTGGTCATGGGGGTTCAAATGGTGTAATCTCATAGCCCTTCCATGTCCAAGAGGCATCCATTTGATTATCAGAAATTCAAACCGTCAGCCTCTTTATCTAATGATTCCAAAGGACATCAAAAGTGGAGGCAAAAGTAGATAGGAGTTAGTTTGATTAGTTTCTGAGGTTGCCCTAAGTCGGTCAAGCTAAATTATCTTTGTTTCTATGAAAACAAATTTTAAGTAACAAATTATCTATGAATTCTGAGGATGGAAACCACTGGAATTGATAAACTTGTGTTATAAATGTAATTGTTCTGTTAGATAAGATGGTTCACAATGGGAATGCCTTTCCTTGGTGATACAAAAGTTGAATCAGAAAGAAAATATCTAAGAACTATTTTTTAGATGGCTCTTAACTTACGTTCAGCTCCTGGTTGTGCAAGATAAAAAGCTCTCCTTCTAAACAAACTTTTTTGTGTGGTCTATGTGATGTTTGTGTTAGAGCAGCTACTCTGCTTAACTTGTTACTGTTATTCTAGTGTTGCCTTTTTTCTCTCTCACTGAGCACGTTTCTGGCCCATAAGAGACTCTTTCAAATGTATTGGGGCGTTTTGTCAGGTCTACTTCTGCTATGATTAATTGAGCTATGAAAATGACTTTCACAGTTTCCGTGGCCCTTTGGGCCTTAAGGAAGCAGTAGCTTCAGACCAGCCTAATTGAAATCAAATATTGCTCAATCCCTTCACCAGACATGTGCTCCACAGCCACCCTTCTGTATTTTTCTCTAGGAGGTTGCTGTATGCTAAGAAACTTAAAGCTGGTCGCTTAACTGTCTAATTGAGCTCCTCCCTTTCCTGTTTTTCTGTAGCCATCAGAGGGTTTTCGCTTCAGCACAGGATCCGGAGTTTTGAAGAAGCCCGGGGTCTAGACCGAATTAATGAGCGGATGCCACCCCGCAAAGATAGCCAGTACTTTGATGGGCCGGTGAAATTGGTCCAACCAAACGCTGCGCACAGGAGTGACAAGGGGAGAAGAGCCAGTAATGACTCAGAGCCCTGCTGTGGCACAGGTGGATCCAAGACTTAACAATCAATTTTATTTATTTATTATTGGAAAACAAAACAAAAACAACTGAAACAACTTAAACCTGGAGGTGCATTCATAATACACTCTGCATTTACTCTGTAAGAAAGGTGACCATTTTATAAATTCTTTTAATTTATGTTTAATATATACATAAAAAGTGAATGTGTTTGTTTTTCCTCCCCCCCCCCCCCAATTTTTAGGAACTGATCTGATTGTCTGATACATAGTGAAGTCTTGTGCTATAAAGGAGACCTTCCCCTAATAAAAGGGCCTTGGAAACCTCTACCCTGGTTTCTGACTTGAACTAGCCAGCCTTTTCTCTTGTTTTTGGAGGGTAATATCTTTCATTTCAGACTAATCATTTTACAAACACAAAAGGGTTTTTTCTTTTCTTTCTTTTTTTTTTTTTCCTTTCTACAGGGTACCATTGAAGAAGATCTCTTAGATTTCAGTGGCTAAAACTTCTCTTCTTATGGAATACTTGATTATAGTAGAACTCCTAAGTGAATAACCCAAACCCAGTGATTTTAAGGGCCAAGGGAAATGTTTTCCGTAATAACCTACTTTCTTCTGGACTCTCAATTACTCAATGTATTCTAGTATGGTGAAATAAAAAATAATGAGGGATTTTCGTAGAATTACTTAAAATTTGTTCATCTAACTGTGGGCATGATTGGTTTAAACTTCCCTTAGAACTTTGGAGGTTTCTTAACTGTTGCCAGATCTTTTTGCTTTTATTTTTGAACACTAGGTGATTTACCCCATCTGCAAAGGAAGCGACATTTCTAAATATTTTATAAATGCCCTCTGTAGAACCTTCGATGGTAAGAAGTGTTTATGCCCTTCTGTGTTACTGCATCAGCTCTCACATCTGTCCTCCCCGTCGTCTGTCTGTTTTTCTGTGTCAGCATTTTTGAAACCAACTGGGTAATGGAAACTGACTAGGTTAAAATGGTCCCTCTGTGAACTGGAAGTCTTGCTAAAGGGCATTGGATGAGTGAGGATTTCCTGTCTATCAATTACTGGAATGTTCCTCCATTTTTCAACACTCATTATATTGAACTGTGTGTCAGTCTCTGTCAGCATATTTTGGAATACAAAAACAAGTGATCAAATACAAGGTTTGAATAATCTTTCCTTAGTTTTTCAAGTCACAACCAACTAGTGAAGGAAATATCAGGGATCCTTAGGCTGCCATTTTTGGTTTAGCCTGATGACAGGTGCCATGTCGTAATACTCATTGGTCAGCCTTCTAGTGAAAGTGCATGTCTGGGCCACACTACACCAAAGTGCATATTTGTGGAATTCCTTAATGTCATTTGGGATGTAGGAGTCCAGCATTAAAGCAAGTATCCCAGACAGTAGTACTTTATGTTTGGAGCTTCAAGGACACTAGAAACCTTTTTTCAAAAAACATAATATCAGGGAATTCCCTGGCCGTCCAGTGGTTAGGACTCTAGGCTTTCACTGCTGAGGGCCCAGGTTCAGTCCCTGGTCAGGGAACTAGGATCCCACAAGCCATGTGGCACGGTTCAAAACAAAACATAATTTCATTAGAAGAATGAGGATTTAGCCCATCTATCTCTGTTTTCCTATGCCTTGCTAACAGTTCCCAATTTGTTTATGACAGAGATCAAAGCAGTTTGGAGATTGGAATATGGTGGTGTAGATTGCTCTGTTAACGAAAAAGATAGGAAGGGTATTGGGAAGGAGATAAAAGATCTCTTATTGGGTTGTGAGTAAAATCTTTGAAAGAGGAGAGAAAGAGTCTCCAGTAGCTGTCTTTACTGTTCATCATTTCTTTATAATCAAAGAGGAATTCATCACCTGGATATCCTCATACTCCTCCCTCCCCCAATCCCAATAGGGAAAGGGCTGCTGTTTTGGAAATCTCACCTAATGTGACAGTCAGTTCACAGGACAGGTTTGATAGATGGGAGTCCCTGATTCCTTTCTCTTTTCCATTGAGGCTATTGTTATACATACACAGTCCACAGGTAGAAACCGTGGGCTTCAATCTTAAGGGCTTCAGTCAGCAGGCAAGTAGTGAAATAGTTACTACAAATCCTTATAAGCAAAAAACAGTATTAGGAAAAAAAAAAAAAGACAATTACTTAGGAAGGTCTTCATTTTCTTCCCAAAATGAAGTAGTATGATAAAGCAATTTTCCTTGACAGAGCCATGCGAAAAGATGTATTTTACAGGTAACTTTTGAGCTGTTGAAGGTTCAGCAGGAGTAGAGTTAAGTGGTCACGATTCAAGAAAATTGGAGGGGGTTTAAAAGAGCATAGCAGCAGCTCTGGAAGGAAGTTAGGTTTGAAGATCCTGTTGAATTCTAAAGGTAAAGGCATTTCTTATGTTCTGTAGAAAGCTAGGGTGTGTATTTCAGCACTTTAGAAAGTTGTGTGGTGAGTGTGTCTATCTGGTACAAGCAGCTTTTTTTAAAATAAAGTTATTTATTTATTTATTTTTGGCTACATTGGGTCTTGGTTGCTGCACGTGGGCTTTCTCTAGTTGCGGTGAGCGGGGACTACTCTTCGTTGTGGTACGCGGGCTTTTCATTGCAGTGGCTTCTCTTGTGGAGCACGGGCTCTAGGCGCGCGGGCTTCAGTAGTTGTGGCTTATGGGCTCTAGAGCACAGGCTCAGTACTTGTGGCGCATGGGCTTAGTTGCTCCGTGGCATGTGGGATCTTCCCGGACCAGGGTTCGAATGCGTGTCCCCTGTATTGGCAGGCAGATTCTTAACCACTGTACCACCAGGGAAGTCCTACAAGTAGCTTCTTAAAGCCAGACCGGCAGGCAATGCACCTATATATGCATTTGTACCTGTGATTGAAGATAGTTTAGAAGGCGTGAACTGGGACTTCTCTGGTGGCGCAGTGGTTAAGAATATGCCTGCCAATGCAGGGGACACACGTTCGAGCCCTGGTCCGGGAAGATCCCACATGCTGCGGAGCAACTAAGCCCGTGCTCCACAACTACTGAGCCTGCACTCTAGAGCCCATGAGCCACAACTACTGAAGACTGCGCACCTAGAGCCCGTGCTCTGCAACAAGAGAAGCCACCGCGATGAGAAGCCCGCGCACCGCAATGAAGAGTAGCCCCACACTCTCTGCAACTAGAGAAAGCCCGTGCACAGCAATGAAGACCCAATGCAGCCAAAAATAAATAATTAAAATAGATAAATTTTTTTAAAGGTAAAAATACCAACAAACACATGAAAGAATGCTCAGCATCATTAACCATTAGAGAAATGCAAATCAAAACTACAATGAGATACCTCACACCGGTCAGAATGGCCATCATCAAAAAATCTAGAAACAATAAATGCTGGAGAGGATGTGGAGAAAAGGGAACCCTCTTGCACTGTTGGTGGGAATGTAAATGGAGAACAGTATGGAAGTTCCTTAAAAAACTACAAATAGAACTACCATATGACCCAGCAGTCCCACTACTGGGCATATACCCTGAGAAAACCATAATTCAAAAAGAGTCATGTACCAAAATGTTCATTGCAGCTCTATTTACAATAGCCAGGACATGGAAGCAACCTAAGTGTCCATCAACAGATGAATGGATAAAGAAGATGTGGCACATATATACAATGGAATATTACTCAGCCATAAAAAGAAACGAAATTGAGTTATTTGTAATGAGGTGGATGGACCTAGAGTCTGTCATACAGAGTGAAGTAAGTCAGAAAAAGAAAAACAAATACCGTATGCTACCACATATATATGGAATCTAAGAAGAAAAAAATAAGGTCATGAAGAACCTAGGGGTAAGACAGGAATAAAGACACAGACCTACTAGAGCATGGACTTGAGGATATGGGGAGGGGGAAGGGTAAGCTGTGACAAAGTGAGAGAGTGGCATGGACATATATACACTACCAAACGTAAGATAGATAGCTAGTGGGAAGAAGCCGCATAGCACAGGGAGATCAGCTCGGTGCTTTGTGACCACCTAGAGGAGTGGGATATGGAGGGTGGGAGGTAGGGAGACGCAAGAGGGAAGAGTTATGAGAACATATGTATATGTATAACTGATTCACTTTGTTATAAAGCAGAAACTAACACACCATTGTAAAGCAATTATACTCCAATAAAGATGTTAAAAAAAAAAAAGTAAAAATAAATAAATAATAATAGAAGGCGTAAACCTCAGGAATATATTGATATAACAGCACTTGTTCTTCCCTTTAGACTTCATTGGAGGCTTTAAACATATTTTTTAATGTTTTAATCAGAACAGTAGCTCCTGAGATGGCTGGTGGCCTGTCCTGAGTTTGCCATAAAATTACTTGGGGCCTGATAGTCTGCCTGGGGCCATCATTTCAAACAAACATTTTGACTGCTGTCAGTGCTCTGTGGTGTTGCTGTCTTCAAAGCCTCTTCTGTTTTTACTAAACCTTCCCCCTGCATGTTCTAAAGACACTAAAAATACTTTTCTCTTGTTCTCCTTCACTTTAAAGTCCACAGAGACCTTATTCAACTTCTCTCCTGGGGGTGGGGGGGAACACGTCAGAGGGCTCCTTCATAAACTTTTCTGAAATACCAGTTTAGAAATGACACTTCCCAAAGACCAGCTTTCCCAATTTTGTTTACATCCACATCATATGAAGTTACAAATTGATCAGATGACAGTTCTTATTAATAAACATTTTAGAACTCATCTAATACAAGTTCAAAACATACATCTTTTTTTAAATCTCTGTGTTCTGTATATTTAGAGAAAAAGTAAAAGAATAAGCCACGTGTGTGTTTGTGCGTGTGCGTGTGTGTTTATGTGTGTGAGAGAGAGAGAGAGATGGAATGCTAAAACAAAAGCAGCCTGTTTTCTTTAAAAACCTCAAGGTAACACTTAGATTATGGGTACAGACATTGCTGATTCGCTGGCCTTTTTTGACTAGATATTGACCAGCAAAGTGAAAATGGCTTATGGATGGGCGTGATGTGGCTTCTTGCCTAGGGATAGAAGAATCAGACTCTCCAGGAATATCAGTATTTTTCATACCCTTTTATCTATATTTACATTGCCTTTTCTGTTCCTACAGAACATTTGCAGTTCCACGAATCAAGTTTTTCTCAGCAGAGATTTGCTTTCTTATCCTGATAACAGGATAACCGACTTCGTGACACTATTCAAAATAGGAAAAGGAAAGCTCTTAATTGTTTTGTAAACAGCTTATTATTATTTAATGTCATTATGGAGCAAGGGTGGGATTTCTTCAAATTGGATAACTTGGGACCTTGGCATTGTCCCTTAGATCCTCTTCTGAGTAATTTTAAAACACAAAGTTTGGGACTTCCCTGGTGGTCTAGTGGTTAAGACTCCACACTTCCAACACAGGGGACATGGGTTCGATCCCTACTCCGGGAACTAGGATCCCACATGCCTTGGAGTGTGGCCAAAAGATTAAAAAACAAAACAAAACAAAAAACAAAGTTTGAGACGGCTGCTCTCTGTAAGAAAAATATTGCAATCTGTGCCTACATGAGATACAGCCAGACTTACTGCTCATGGTCACTACTCAATAGTCCCTGTAGCCTCTTGGAGTAAGTAAGGCTGAAATCTGTTCCCTCTACCCTCCCTTGTTTTACGTAAATATTGTAGCTGATCTCCAGAAGTTTTTTTTTTTTTTTTTTTGCGGTATGCGGGCCTCTCACTGTTGTGGCCTCTCCCGTTGCGGAGCACAGGCTCCGGACGCGCAGGCCTAGCGGCCATGGCTCACGGGCTTAGTTGCTCCGCGGCATGTGGGATCTTCCCGGACCAGGGCACGAACCCGTGTCTCCTGCATCGGCAGGTGGACTCTCAACCACTGCGCCACCAGGGAAGCCCTCCAGAAGTTTTGACTGTACCATATCTATAAATATAAAACTCAAGCTCTTGAGAGTTACATTCCTCCTGACCAGTCTGGGTGACCAGTCAGTTAAAATGGTTTAGGAAGAGCTTGTACCAGATTGACTGATTCATAGTTTTTCTTTGTATTAATTTTCAGGTTTGTTCCTCCAGTTTTCATACTGAAAATTACTTTCGTACCCAGAAAGACTTGTTAAGATATCATTCTAGAATCTCCGATATTTATTATAGTTGTTATAGTAACAGTGGAACCCACGTGTTTTTCAAAGCATTATCAGCTTTCCCTACCCTGGGAGAAAAGACTTCAGAGGGAGCGTGAACCCAGAGCCCCAGTGGTGGGAATGAGGCTCCACTTTCCTAAATCACTTGTGGTTATAAACATGGATACCACCTCGTCTGGCACCCAGGTCCGTATCTTTTCTGAAATCTCCTATAGCGGAGAGTAAAGGGCAGTCTAGGGAGCCCAACAATAGCTGGATGAGGGTTTGGATTACCTGGAGGAACCTCCGAAGCACTGTAATGCCACAGTCCCCCTCCAGCGCTGCTGCGATCAAACGCTCATAGGAACGCCATAAGAAAGGGCAGACGCGCCTAGAGGAAGAAAGTCGTGTAGTCGCAAAACAGGGTTGTTACTCTTATCTTATGAGTCCAGCAGAGAACTGTGTTCACAGTAGAGCTTTGTGCCACTGATAGAGTGTGAAAGAGGAAACCTATATTACTTTGAGACTTGTGACCTGACCTGCCTATGTCTAGCCAGCCAAAGTGAATGGGGTCAGGGTTAGCTGCCTTCTTCTAGGCAGTCACAAAGGTAAAGATGATACTGGAGACTATATTCCCTCCCGGGAGGCCGTGGCCTCACGCCCCATCAACCTTGGCAAGACTTGCTAAATAACACCTTTGTCCAAGACGGGGTTATGCATCTTCTTGTGGTCTACACCCTCATGACAAGCCGAGGTGGTTTAAGACCAAGAAGTGAGGACGTGGATTATCCCTCTGAGCAGCTCTAAAGGAGGGCCATGTACACTGCCTTCCTGTAAATTCTTGCCCACATTCCCTTCACTCCCTTAACATAGCTGTCTCCAAATAACTTGTGTGTGTGTGTGTGTGTGTGTTCATGTTAAAGTGAAGTGCATGTAATAAGAAGGAGCTCTACTGTAGATTTTGATTTGTGGCAATAAAGATGTGGGTTTTGTCTGTCAAAGAAACTTTTTGAAGATACCATCATGAACGCCCCACTTTTCCTTTCTCAGTGCACTGTGACCAGTAGCTCTGTTTCCTAATAGAAATGTCAGCAGGCATTTTCCAAGAAAGGATCCTGGTTTTGCTTCCTAAATGAGGGGGTCAGACACATGAGACTAGCTAGTGGTGTAATTTTTTTAAGGCTTTCCTGAATGATGAATTATTTGCTTGTGCTTAGAAGTTACTGGCTTTTTCCTGCTTTCAGTTATGTTAAGGCAAATGGTGGAAATGTTATTTATTGGAAGAAATCATAAGTCTTTTTTGTGAACAATAAATTAATTTGTTAAAACTTTCTTACTGTACATTGGAGGTCATCTTGAAAAAAAGAAGAAATTAAATGATAACTTTATTGGCTCCCTGTGTCTTTATTCCTTTATTTCCTTGTGGAGCACACTTGTATTTGGCTCTTACCCATTCAGTAATTCCAGAAGTCAAGGGAAAGCCTGATGTTTGATGTCTGGTCTGGTCTCTGACGATGCCAAGGAATTCTCCTCTCAAGGAAAGGAATCCCATCACAATAAAAGGAACCTCTTTTCTTCACCTCTTCAGCTCCCTAGTTTTTTTTGTTTTTGTTTTTTTTTGCAGTACGCGGACCTCCCACTGTTGTGGCCTCTCCCGTTGCGGAGCACAGGCTCAGCGGCCATGGCTCACGGGCCCAGCCGCTCCGCGGCACGTGGGATCTTCCCGGACCGGGGCACGAACCCGCGTCCCCTGCATCGGCAGGCGGACTCTCAACCACTGTGCCACCAGGGAAGGCCCCTAGTTTTCAATCTACTTTGCTGGCTGCGGTGGTGGTTCTATTTCTCCCACTCAGAACCCATTCCCTTGCCCTGGCCTCGTTCCTGGCACTTTGCCCACCACAAACTCACGCTCAAGTCCCAGCTCCTTCTGTGGTTTCTCCGGCAGAGGCCGCTACTTGAAGAAAAGGAAGAAAGACATCCCAGAAAATGTACAGTCTTTACAAAAGATAAAAATAATTTTTATTATAGCAATTTAATAACTCTGCACATGGTCCTAATAATAGACACAGAAATTCCATCTTGGGAGAAGTTGAAGAAGAAGAAGCCAGAGAGGAATTGAATGTGCAGTTGAACCCGCCAAGAAAAGAAGTGTCAGACCAGCCTTGATTCCTCTGGAAAGTAGAAATACCATGAGGTGCTGTGGACTCACAAGGAAAAAATAACTCCTCTGGGCAGGAGGGGGTTAGGGGATAGGTTCTTTAGAGAGGAAAATGCATCAGTGAGGAGATTCTATGAACTATGGCAGTAGAGGCAGAAAGTCTAAATCAGGACCAGCCAGGCCTAAGTAAGGCAATTTCACCATCGGTACAGACACACCAAGGGCCACATACGGGCTCGAAAATGAGCCCAGATTGATTTCTCATTCCAAATGGTTAAGTGTGCATTTTGGGATCTTTGTTTATCCCCATAGCATCCTAACTTAGCAATGTCCTTATACCTCAGCTAAAGCTTCAGTAAAATGAGGTTGTATTTGTCCTTATTTCAGAGTTGTGAAAAAAAAAAAATTTAAGCCTGGAAATTAAGAACTCATATGCAAATTCATATTTACCTCTCACCGCATCTAGATCCAATCCCTACTTTCTTGCCTACTATGTGTAATCGCCTGGTCTTTTTGTTTTTTTATCACAACTTTCAGATTTTAGAAAGAAAGTCGGTTCAATTTTGATACAGTGGATTAATAATGGTAAATTATCCTTTTTAACGTTGCTTCAGTTCAGGAGAAGGTTCATTTTAGAATTCAAGGAGGTGGGAAGACAAGGTCATTCTTTGTTTGGAGGCCAGACCTCGTGGTGTCCACTGGCCAGCAAATCAAGCCGTCTTATCTTCCTTATCTCAGTTTACCTGCTGGGAAAGGGTGATGCAGACCTAGTTTTCCAGCTCTTGGTCTGTGTGCCCTTCTTTGTGGCTGAGTTAACTTGGCCGGGTTTTCCCTCTGAGGTCATCGCTTATTTATCTTTCCCTTATGAAATCTGCTTTCTGAAGAGCTGACAGCCACTTGCTCTTTCTTTCTCTCCTGAGAACTAAAAGAGGTTCATCTAGCTCAGTTCTTCTCAAAGACACCCCATCTGCACATTGTGCTTGTTTGCTCATCTATAAAAGGAGGGAGAGAGACAACAGTCGTTGGTGTGATGTCAGTGTAAAGGCCTCCTTGAAGATAGGCTAGATAATTGGACAAAAGGCTGAGTTCTCTCCCAGCCTTCGGGATTTGGATGTAGCTGACTCTGAGAACCTTGAATAGACTGCTGTTACATCATGTGTGTGCTAAGGAAAGATCTGTGCCAGGCAGACCCGAAGGCCTCATTCTGTATCCCATGGGGATCCACTCACCCTGGCTGCCAGGCTCCAACACTGACTATCCATGACCTGTAATGGGTATTTTTTTCACTCACAGAGATCCCTTGCTTTACAGCAACTATACCAAAACACTTGGGTTAGGCCATGCCATTGTCACCCACAGTGGGTCACTTGTGTTCCCCTTCTGTTGCTCCTGTTCCCATGAGTGTTTGGCCTGATGAGGACCTTGGGTAGAACTTGGCTGGCAACATTAGTAACAGCTGGAATCAGGAGTGGACCCAGGAGAAAGGGATGGAGCCCAGGAGATGAAACAGTCCAGATCTGTACTCATGTCTCTGATGTGACTTGGTTTCAGTTCCTCACTAATGGGTCACTGTGGTCTCCCCTGTAGAGAAGTCCAAAATCCTCAAAAGGGACAGTGCTTTCTTTGCTAATCCATTCGGGTCTGCTTTGCTTTGCTCATGTCCCTGGTGGGAAGAAAAGCACTCTTCTGAGAGCACAAATTAAACACCTGCTCATAGCCTAACTGAAGAATATACGAGAGTTCATTCATTCCTGTGGAGGAGAAAAGAAGGAATAGCAGATGCTCTTCCTTTGTCTAACGTGGGGGGACTGAGGCACAGAGCCCGGGAGCCACTTGCCTGCTCAGGGTCGATCTGAGTGTGACATTCGAACGCCAGACCCCCAGCACCAGACACAGACACTCCTCAAGAACTGAGAGTTCAGCTTTACGTCTTCTGGGATCCCTGGCTTCCTTTTTCCCATTGGAGAAATGAAACTGAATTCTCTGCTCACCCTACTCACGTAAATAAAAAGCTACCTAAGTGCCCTTTCCATTCATCCTTCCTCTTGGTGATGCAGGCTGGTGTCCCCAGCGACCCACATTCCTGTATGAACAGCCAACCCTCTTCTCCCCCTCCGTGTGAAGAGACACAACATCTATCGGTAGTCTCTTGGCTAATCATCCTGTAGTGTGGTGGGCGGGGACGGACCTGAGTTGACACGGGGGCCACTGGGGGATAATCCGTGGAACAAAAGGTGGCGGCCTCAAGGAGCAGGGTGAGGGTAGGGCCCGGTGCGACCAGGATCAGATAGCTAGAAAAAACACAGCGGTTATGTAACAGTGTTTACTATGGCTCAGGTGGCCCTGAGAAGGCAGAGGCAGTCCCCTGACAAAAGACCGTGCCAGAGATGGGGCAGAGTCACAGGGACAGAGGTCCCTGTCAGGCGATAAGGGAGTTGGCCAGAGGAGATAGTGCATTGGGATGAAAGGAATCTGCTCTGTTGTTGACAACAGCTAGGTCACCTAGCACGGCCTTCCCTATCCTCAGCTTCTCCCTAAGCCATGCCAGCTCTCTGCCCGGTCAGGCCAGCAGCAAGCAGAGCTGAGGCGGGAGGGAGGAGCAGAGAAATCAGACACCTGGTTTTTGGCTGAATCTCTGGATTTCACTACTCTTTTTCCTTTAATCTCCCACTTTTCAAAGAGGAGGGATTCTTCTCCCTAAACATGGGCAGAAAAGGAGGAGTCGGTCCAGGTTCCTTAGGCTCCGTGCTCCCACCAATCTCTCATCCTGTCTCCTGTGAGGCTGTGTGTTGGAGGGATCCTGTTATAGCTTCTCCTTGGTCCAAGCACACAGCCTATGACTCTTGAAGGAGAGTTATTTCCAGTGGTGCCAGGGCAAAGCAGGTTCTGACCTGAGAGAGAAGGTGATAAGCCCAGCAGGACCTAAGCGGACAGGAAGAAGTCAAAGCAGCTTAGGAGGAAGGCTCAGGTCTCCAGAGGGGCCTACCCCACCTCCTCCTACAAAGCTGTTTACCGGACTCCCCATTCCCATAGAGATGAAGCTGGTAGGCAGTCCCCAGCTCCTCGCCCCTGGCTGCCACCTCCCCTTGTGAGAAACAGGAAGTTGGGACCTTTGTCGGCTCAGCTGCACCCTCTACATTAAATATTTATCTTGGAGTCCAGGTCAGAGCCCTAGAGAATAAGAGAAGCTCACTGCTGGTGAGAGGGGGTATGGCCAGGATTCCTGGAGTTGGAAAATTGTCAGCTTCACCATCTTTGGAGAACAAAGAAGAACATGAAAGAGATGTGGCCCTTAATCGCGAGGATCCTGACAGGTGGGGAAAAATAACTGGTGACAGGGGAGGCAGGCACATACTTTGTCCCTGAGGGAGGGAAGAGGATGGCACCTAGGGGTGGGCAGGTATCCAAGCTTTAAGAGAGGGGAGATGCATTGCTGCCTGCCCTCGGGGAGTCCCAGAGCTCCTCCCTCCTTTCTGATGCTGACTTCTGTGTGCAGGGGCTACCCATCCCAGCCCCATCCTTTCAGCTTTCCTGGTGAATCGGAGATTCTTGGAAGGGGCCTTAAAGGGGATCTGGTTCAGTTCCCTTACTCAGTGCAATAGCTGCCTTTCCGAACATGCCCCACAAGTGGTAGACTTGGAACCTCTGAAATCTCTTTCTTGGAGACCTTGGATCTGCTTCAGAGTATGCAGCCAGTCTGCTAGTGCAGCCAGTCTGTTGCCACACTGACAGCCCTGCAGACACTGGAAGCTAGGTGGCACGCCTCTCTCTCTCCTCTTTTCAACCTAAGCCTCTCCTTCGGCTTTTCACATGTGAGATCGTTTCAAGCTGGTTCCCCACAACCCAGATAGCTCTTTTACCTGAACTGGGAAAAGATGTAGCTGATAGCATCAATGATGGTAGGAATTTTTTTTTTTTTTTTTTTTTTTGCGGTACGAGGGCCTCTCACTGTTGTGGCCTCTCTTGTTGCGGAGCACAGGCTCCGGACGCGCAGGCTCAGTGGCCATGGCTCACGGGCCCAGCCGCTCCGCGGCATGTGGGATCTTCCCGGACCGGGGAACGAACCCATGTCCCCTGCATCGGCAGGCGGACTCTCAACCACTGCGCCACCAGGGAAGCCCGATGGTAGGGATTTAAAAATATGGTTTCATCTTTCTCCATTCCCTTTTTTCTCAACTTTTAAGTTGAATGGTGTGCTTAGGAAACACTCTGAAGTGCATGGTGACCTTAGGGCACCAATCTAACTCCCAGTAGGTCTGCGATACACATTTTCATATTTTCATAATCTATAATGGATCACTTCCAAAATAGATCTGAGATTGTCCAGCAGGTATTTGCTATCTGGTTGGCTTGGGGTCCCAGAGCCAAGCCAGGGGCTAAGAAGTGGTACCCCAGAGTCTGTCCATTAGCAGTTAAGCATTCATTAAGTACCATCGCTGTAACAGGCCCCATGCCGGCACAGAGGCTTGGGGGAGAAGGGGAAGATGGGATGGCCCGAGGGGTTGGAAGCCAACTGGCGCGCGCGGGCTCTTGGGACCCGTTGTCAGAGCAGCGGGAACAGCGGAAAAGCAGCAAGATCAAAACAAGGACGGTGTATGGGAACACCAAGACCCTGGTAACCCCATCCCCGCCAAAGGGACCCCGCCCTCGTCCTCTTCAGGGGCGTGGCACGCCCAGCGAGTCGCTGTTTTAGGCCGATTTCCTCCCGCGCTGTCCTCTGCGGGCCTTGCACTTGTGTAAGCCTCCGCCCGTTTGCCAGTGCACGCGCGCACGTGTGTGTGTTTGCACTCGCCCGGACGCGCGCTCACGCAATCACAAACCCTCTCCCCAAGTGGGCAGAGAGGCGGCTGGGCCTAAACTCGGCGCGCTAGGCCACTCTGCCTGTGCGGCGCCTTTATCTCGGCCCCAGCCTGTCTGCATCCCGGTCCTGTTTCCGAGGCCGCCGGCTCCGTATCAGTTGCTGGCTCACCCGGGTTCTTTAATCATTCCTGCCCTCTGTCCTGGCTACGCCGTGCAGCGACTCCCTTCCCACCCGCTGGAAATGTCGCTGGAAACTCTGAGTGGCGCTCGCTGGCCCCCGCCCTGCGGTGGGGGCCGGGGAAGCAGCTGGGAAACCGGAGCGGGCTCCCCGGGGACCCTGGGCGGTTCCTCCCGGCGCCGCCTCGCGGCCGGCCCGGCCCCCGGCAGGACCCACGCCGTCCCCGCGGCTCGCCCGCCCGCGCCCCGACGGGGAGCACTCGCCCGCCCCGGGCCGGCCCGCCCGAGCCCCCGCCCTCCACTCCAGCCCGGCCCACGGACCAGATTGCAGGGAGACACATTCCGCCGCGCGCGCGCCTCTCAAGGTCCTTCCTCCCAGCGCGCGCCCTCGCCCCCCTCCCCCAACTCCGGCTCCGTCGATTCCCCTCTTCCTCCTCTGGGGCCCGGCCTCGCGGAGCCCGTCCTGACCCGGTCACGAGGGCGGACGGCACAGCCCGGACTTCTCCCTGCCCTCCCTCCCTCCCTCCCTCCCTCCCCGAGGGCCCGTCGCGGCTGCGCCAGGCAGGAGCCGCGCAGAGATGCTCCTGTCCTCTCGGGCGTCCTCAGTCCCCGCCACCTGCTCGCCTGGGAAGGTAGGTAGGTGCCGGGAAGGAGAGGCGGTGGAGAGGAGACGCGGCGGGGGGGGCGCAGTCGAGGAGGGACCCGCATCCAACACGAGGGGAAGGCAAGTAGCCCCTCCCCCCGGGGTCCTGGTCCCAAACTCCGGGGAGGAGAGAGGTGAGAAGTACCCCCTCAATCCAGATAAAGTGAAATTCGAGAAAACCTGTCCTTGTCCACGTGGATTTGTAGCTGGAAAATACCCCGGAATGCGCCTAGGGCCAGGCCCCCAAGGTCAGGGCAGTACTTAGAGGGAGGAAGGAGTCTGCCAACTACAGCAGGGCTACTTCACCTCTTCTAGCCCTTTGGAGCTGGCTGCTTGGTGAAAGGCTGCCTGAGTTCTGGGAGGACCCCAGGAATTTCCTGGCACCCCTGTCCTCTGCCAGATGCTGGACCCATTGACTCCCGTGCCTCCATCTTCCCTGCGAGAAGTCCTCCTTATCGATAGTCTCCTGGTACAGCCTCCAGGAGGAAAACTCAGCCCACCCTTCCCCACCCACCCCTGCATATCCTGAGACGTGCGCCCCCCCCCCCCGGGAGCTGTGTTGGGGAGGGTCAGGCTGGGCCACCAAGGATCAGCAGACCCTGGAAAATCAGGTGGTGTGGGCAGAGCTCCTGCCCGCCCCTTCCTACTGGAGGGCCCTTCTCAGTGAACACAGCAGGGTGGGCCACAGGGAGAGGAAAGCAGGCTGGGTCAGCTGATGGGCAGGACTGCCAGTGCTGACCTCGCAACTTGGCCTCCGGTGGTCAGCTGGCGGGGGAGGGGTTGCGGCTAGGAACCAGCCTGCCCCAGCCCTCGGATCTCCCACTCTCCCCCGCCTCAATTTCCGCTGCAAAGGGAGGGAGAGCAGCAGGGACAAGGGTGTGTCTGCCTGTTTCGCTTTTGGTAGGAGTTCTAATTGGATCCAGCTGGTGAGCAGGCCCCTCCTCCAGCCTCAGCCCTCTACTCCCCTCACAGCCAGAGGTGGGCCCGGAAAAGCTCTGTCCCCAGCAGGTCTTTTCGAATGTCAGAGGGAATCCCCACTCAGACTAGAGTCAGGGAGCTGCCCCCAGCCTGGTCTGTACCCTGAGCACCGCCCACCCCCCATGGCTGAGCAGGAACTGGGTACAGCAGTAATCACAGCCCCCATTGCACCTTCATCCCCTCTGGCCTCCATAACACTTGTGCTGCTCATATGAGCCCCCCACTGCACACACACACACCCACTGCACACACACACCTGCACTGCACACACACGTCACTGCACACACACCCCCACTGTGTGCACGCACCTGCACTGCACACATACACCCCCACTGCGCAATACACCTGCGCTGCACACACCCACCCACTGCACACACATCTTCACTGCACACACACACCTGCACTGCACCCCCACTGCACACACCCCTGCACTGCACACACATCTCCACTGCACACACACACCTCCACTACACCCCCACTGCAACACCCCCCACTGCACGCACACACACACACACTGCACACACACACCTGCACTGCGCACACACCCCCACTGCACACACACCTCCACTGCACACACAGACCTGCACTGCACACACACACCTCCACTGCATACCTCCCGCCTACTATTCAGACGATCCCCCTCTGTACCCACAATGCCTATGCTGCTCACATCACCACCCCCCATGGTACCCCCTGCACAAGTCACATTTGGAGCACTGTGCTTACACTCCACCCCGCACACACAGCACCTCACAAGGCCCTCGCCGCCCTCCCGTGAGTCCTCAGACCCCACAGGCACGCGCAAGCCTTAACTCTGAACAAAAGTGCCAGAATTGGTCCAGCGCCGGAAGGTGGCAGAGGTTGGCTCAGCCTCTGGCCATGTCCAATAGGACAGGTGAGGCGGGACAGCTGAGCTCTCTTGTGGAAAAGCCCCACCGGCTCCTCTCCCGGCTGCCAGGAGCCCTCTCCCCTGACCTAACCTTTGCCCGGGGCAGAAGAACCCAGCTGGCCAGTCAGGCATGGTACTCCCAGGAAGACCCTCTGTTCAAAAAACAGCCTGGGGCTTCCCTGGTGGCGCAGTGGTTGAGAGTCCGCCTGCCGATGCAGGGGACACGGGTTCGTGCCCCGGTCCGGGAAGATCCCACGTGCCGCGGAGCGGCTGGGCCCATGAGCCGTGGCCGCTGAGCCTGCGCGTCCGGAGCCTGTGCTCCGCAACGGGAGAGGCCACAACAGTGAGAGGCCCGCGTACTGAAAACAAACAAACAAATAAACAAAAAACAGCCTGGAGGTGTAGGAGAAATAGGGGCGTGTGCGCACATGTGTGCGCATGCGTGCATGTGCGTGACACCCAGCACCGCCGGCCCGTGAGCAGGTCCACCTTCCTGCTCCCCCGCGGCTCGGCTCCCCGCCCCACCCCTCACGGGCACCCTGAGCCCTCTGAGGCTTTAGTCCGAGCAAAGAGGCCAAAGAAGAGAGCTGATACTCCTCCAAGCTCAGAAGGAATGGTTCCCGCGGCCTGGAAACGGCTGGCGCGCTCCACCTCCCCAGAACCTTGGCCCTGTTGGGCAGTGGGCGGGTGGCCTCCCCGTGGTCCGGGGTCTCTCCGCCCGCCTGAGTAGCCCCTTGTGCCCGCTGGCAAGCAGATGGCCACACAGGGCCTGGGAGTGGCAGAGGGAACTGAAACAAAGTCCCAGGGCCCAGGCCCTTTCCTGCCAGCTGCCCCGGTTCCCTCTGCCTTCGCTCCGGGGGTGAGGGCCGCGCTGTGCTCTGAGGGCCCCAGAGGCGCTGGCCAGCAGGCGCGCTCCCGGCCGGCCTCCCCTCCTCCCGGCCCGGCCTCCCCTCCCCCACTCCCACCCGGAGCTCCTGCCCGCGGCCTAACAAGCGGCCCATTGTGCCTCTGGGAGCCGGCCCGGGCAGCCTGCAGGCGGGTGCCCGCAGTGGCCTTTTTCCTGGGTCCGTGAGCTCCCACCCAGCTGGCCCGACCCCGAGGTCGGGCCCAGAGGGCACGATCAGCCTGGACCCAGCAGGGCTCTCCCTTCCCCCTCCCTTCCCCACAGAGGACACGCAGAGGAGCAGCCGGTACACCCGGTGTCCCCCGGCCTTGACCCAAGCATGCAGGCCCCAGCCCGCAGCCTCCCAGCTGTGCTCAGCCTGGATGACTTCATCCCCAGCCACCTCCGGGCCCATGTAGGGTCATCCCCCCGGGGGACACGGGTGAGTGAAACAGCGAGGGAGAGGGTTACTGGGGGCCTGTAGTTTGTGGGGGTCTCTCAGGACAGGTGGGGGAGCGGGAGGCTGAAAGGGATGGAGGCAGGGAAGGAGGTAGGTGATCGCTCTAGAGAGCCTCGCTGGTTTCCTGGAAAGGGTCAAGCTGTCCCCATGGGGTATGGCTGTGCCCTAGTAGCCATCCCTCCCACCCGTCTGCAGAGCCCTCTGGGCCTGAGCTGCCTGCCGCTCCCGGCCCCTCCCCACAGGTGCCCGTGATCCGGAATGGTGGCTCCAACACCCTTAATTTCCAGTTCCATGACCCTGCACCCAGGACCGTGTGCAACGGGTACTTTCCACCGAGGAGAGATGCTTCCAGGCACCCAGGTGGGTCTGCTCAGGAAAACGTGCTCCAGGAGCGCTGTGGAGGTGGGGGTCAGAGCTTCCTGGGCCCTGCCTTCTGGTTCCACTCTCGGTCAGGCTGGAGGGGCAGGAGGTGGATGGAGGCCTCTCGAGGGCCTGGGGCCAGTGAGCTCAACTAACTGTCCCTCCCGTGTGAGGCTACTGGCCTGTGAGAGGGAAACTGCTGTGGGAGAGACCCGGCTGACACATCCCTTCCTCTCCCTGCCCCACCCAGTGCCAGGGGAAGGCCCTGTGCAGGGGACATAGCCTTAGGGGCCCGGCGGACCTCCAGATGGCCAGGAGATAGCTTGGACTGGGGGTGGAGGGTGGAGGAATGCGAGCGTGTGTTGCCTTATAGAAGGGGAGGGGGCTGAACTCAAGACAGGCCCCCTAAGGACTGCTCCGGTCTGTACTCGGTGGCCCAGCAGAAGGCCGGCGAAGCAGCTCTGGGAGCCTGCCAGCTCCTGGGATCCTCTGAGTCAGCCCCGCCTGGGCCACGGGGTCTGAGAGATCCTGGGACCTCCTGGGTGCAGGTGCACCCCAAGGGCCCCTCTCCTGAGGAGGGTGGCAACCTTTACTGAGCATTCCCTCGAGGCAGGCCCTGTGTCAGGTAGTTCATTCATTTAACCAATAGCTGTTAAGCACGTAGAAAATTCTGGACACTGTAAAGGCACTTTACAGGCCTTTATCTCACGTCATCCCTTGATATCCTGACAAGGTAAGGTGTGATTATCAACATCTTCCCAGTGAAGAACCTGAGTCTCAGGGATGTTCAGTCACAGAGGCTGAACTGAGATTCAGACCCTTGTCCATCCTCCCCTGAAGCCCTTACATTGTTACACCTGGGGGCTGAAAGTTCTGGTGAATGCGTTTCTGTCCCTTGCCCATTGACTGTGTGTCAGGCACTGTCCTGAATACAGTCATACACACTAGATCCCCCTACATCTCTGCCATGACTACCCTCATTTTACAGAAGTGGAAACAGGCACTGAGAGGTTGATTGCTGTGCCCGTGGTCACACAGCCGGTAGGTGGCAGAGCCCAGGTCTGGTTTCAGTCTTCGCCCCCAGCCCCAGGGCCTTTTCTGCCACACCCTGCTGCCTCCTCACTTGGATTGTCTCCCCCCAGCATCCTCTGCAAGTGACGATTCCAGCTCTCATTCTGAAAACTTTTAGGACATCCCCAGCAAAGCAGGGTGGGGTGGGGACGGGCACAGGTTTCTCGAGATAAAATCCATTTTCATTCACTTTAACTACTAAAAAATAAACAGAGGCCTGTGGTCCTGCTGGGGATGGGGACATTTGGACAATCTGTGTTGTCAACTCAGACAAACAAGGAGATGTTGAAACTTTTGAACCCACAGGGATCGGTGTTCTGAGGAGCTAAGGGACAAACAAGCCCAGGTGGGACCCCTGCCCTTTGCTAAAGCTCCCCTGTATGTGCCCCACAGACCCTGCCTGGTATCAGACCTGGCCAGGTCCTGGGAGCCGGCCTTCTGGGAACCAGAAGACCCCTGCCTCTCAGCATCCGCAGAACTGGTCAGCCACGTGGACCAAGGATAGCAAACGTCTGAACAAGCGCTGGGTCAAGTATGAGGGAATCGGGCCTGTGGATGAGAGCGGCATGCCTATTGCACCCCGATCTGTGAGTCCAGGGTTGGGGCCACTGATCGATGGGGCCCAGGGACCCCCGCTGAGCTCCACCTCTGACAATAAAGGCTGTACCCATGGCGTTCCAGACTAAAGCAGGGGTTCAACCATGATGGGTTTGGGGGATCATGGGCCCCATAAAATTACAGGCACTCTTGCACGTCTGAGTTGCACAGTGGTTTTTTTGGGGGGGGTTCTAGACTGCCAGCCAGGTTCTCAGTGGTAGAGCGCCACTAGTGTAAGGGTTGACCCTGGCAGGGACACCCCTCCCCCCATTTTCACGGCCCCAGGACCTGGCACGGCACTCGGGAATCGGGTGCTGAGTAAGTTACCGGCTGAATGGGTGAACGGGAGAGTCCTGAGTGAGAAGGCCTCAAAGGGTGGCAGGCGTGGGAGGACCCGGGGGTGGGGTCCGGGTGCAGAGGACCCGCCCTTCCTCCACCCCCAGGCCTGTTCTGAGCCAGTCGCCTCTAGTTCTCCACCTCCTCACCCTCAAGTGAAACTCCAGTTGGTAACATACCCTTCTGCCTCCCAGGGTTCTTTTGCGTCACAGGTGAGGCAGAGGATGTGAAGTACCATTCCCACCCCATCCCCCCACCGATACTGTTGCATTTATTTTTCCTTACATAGAAGCACATGTTCTGTGTGGAATCAACAGAAATACAGAAAAGCTAAGAGAAAAAAATGTAAACTACCCCAAATCTCACAGCTTAGGGACCATCACTGGTGGAGATCCTTCCATATATCTTATTCACACATAACACGCTCCACGAAGTTATGGTTGTTAAAGATGTCACAACAGCCCACCCGCCGGGGCTTCAAGGGTGGCCAGAGAAAGGACTCAGGGAGGAGAAAAATTCTGTGGTTTGATATTGGCGGGGGGGAGGGGGTAGCCTGACTTTGCCTTCTCTCATCCCAGAGTGTTGACAGCCCCAGGGACTGGTACCGGAGAATGTTCCAGCAGATTCACCGGAAACTGCCGGGTGAGACACCCTTGCAGAGCCCTCTCTCTGCCTATGTGGGCTCGGGCCCCTGGGGCTTGGGGAGTAAGGGGTAGAAAAGGGAACTTACCTGCCCCGGGAAGTCTCTCCACCCACCCCAGGCTCTGTGATGAGTGGTTGCTAAAACAGGCCAAAGGAAGGAGCCGGCAATCTCCTCCCTGTACTCGGGGGACAATGACCAGACACTGTCCCCGGTGTCCTCTGAGGGCCTGGGAAGCCGTGAGGTCACACATTTGTTCAGTCAGTCCCTTAACCAACTGTTGAGCACTTGCTGTGTGCTAAGCACTATTTTAGGTGCTGAAGACAAAACAGGGAGCAAAAGAGAATGTCTCTGCCCTAGCGAAGCTTAAGGCAGAGCGGGGGTCACAGAATAAACAGATAAGTACTTAACGTGGCAGGTGGTGGTAAGGGCTAGGGAAACAAAAGCCGGGGCACTGCCCAGTGCAGGGAGGCTGCCACCTCACGCAGGCTGGTCAGGAAAGGCCCCTGAGAAGTGGCATCTGAGCGGAGAGCTAAGGGTGCGAAGGAGTTGGCCCTGCAGGGCTGGGGGAGGGGCGTTGCTGCTTGGGGAGCACCAGGGACCCAGAGGCAGAGCAGGCCGGGCATGTTCTGGAGCCGCAGGGAGGGGCTGGGCCACAGTGAGAGGGGCACTTGTTAGGAGATGGATCACAGAGGTGCTGGGGTCCGGTCGCCCAGAGCCTTTGGCTTTTACTCTGCGAGAACTGAGGAACCACCCAGAGGCTCTGAGAAGAGTGAGTGACAGACTCTGACAAGTGACGGCTGACGAGGCTCCCTCTGGCTGCCAGGCGGGGAAGAGGAGGAGCCGGGCGGAGGTGCGGGACCAGTCAGGAGGCCTGGCTTGAATCCAGGCTAAAGAGTCTCGGACCAGGGCAGTGGCAGCAGGCCTTGTGGGATTCCGGAGATGGAAGTCATGGGAATTTGCTGATGGATTGAAAGAGGCGAGTCAGGGATGACTTTAAACCTGAGTGAGTCGATGGAGTTGCCCTTTATAACTGCACGTACACACAGGGGAGGCTGCGAGAGGTGCAGGTCTAAGGGGCGTTCAGTTTTCGATATGGTTCACCCAAAGTGGCAGCTGATACACAAGTCTGCAGTTCAGAGGCGAGGCCTAAGCTACAGATGTTAATACCCGGGACCCACTCAAAGAGATTTTGATTTAAAGGTTCCCCCAAGTAACAGTTCCCCGATGTGCAGCTAAGGTTATGAGTCCCTGAAGTAGACAGTGATCTTTAAGGTAGAAGACTAGACCAGATCACCCAGGGAGATGGAGAGACAGAGGCCCAGGGACTGAGCCCTGAAGCACTTGGTTTGAGAGCTGGGCAGGCATCAGCTATGCAGCCTGGGAAGGGGCAGCCCGGGAGGCAGGAGGAAAACCAGTGGTCTCCCTGAAGCCAAGTGAAAAGGAATTTCAAAAGCAGGAAGTGATCCACTGTGACAGGTGCTGTTGATGGTCAAGCGGGACTGCCCTTTGATCTGGTAAGGCCGAGGTCTCTGGGGTCCTTGTTGAGGGTGGCTCAGGCTGAAAGCCTGCTTATCGGGAAGGGGAACTGGAGACACTGAGTTCTTTATGGGCAGCGGTTTGCTGCAAAGGGAAGCAGAAAGCTCCGGGAGCTGGAGGAAGGTGTGGGATCCAGAGAGGGGCGTTTTGGTTTGCATTTAAGGTCGGAACTCTGGTCGTGTGTCTGCGTGCCAAGGGGATCAAGTGGGTTGGCTGGTCAGTAGCTTTTCCTAGGAGGCCCCAGAAAGTCCTGAAGAGGGTGTTTGTGGGAACGCCGGGAGGGAGGGGCAGGAGGGTTTGGGCGAGGCCACTGCTCCCCCCCCCACCCCCCCGCCCCTTTGGCTCACTCAGGCCCTAAGTCGGCCAGAGGCATTTCAAGCCCTCCCAGAAACCTAATTCCTTCCCTCCCTTGGGACATTCTTCAGGCCCTGACTCAGCCCCTTGGCCCCTGCTCTAGGCAGGAGGGGTGCTGGGAGCCTCTGGGGCAGCCTCATGGGGCCCCCCATCCTCACATGTTGCCCCAGCCCTGACCTGGTCCTTTCTGCTCCCACAGACCTGCAGCTGGACCGGACCTTTGAGGAAGCACCCAAAGGTGAGGGGGTGCAGGTGTCCCACTGCAGCCCGGTGCCTGCATCTGCCCCTCCCTGCAGCCACACCTGGCTTTGGGGCTCCCCAGTTGGCTGAACTCAGCTTGAGAAGTTTGTATAGCCCATTTCCGCGAGCTCCAAATGCGCTGGTAGATGGTAATTAAGAGCCCCTGCTTCACTGTCCAGTGAATGCCTAGCCCTGGCCGTGATTTCTCTGGGCCTCTCTTTCCTCATGTGTAAAACGGGAACACCCCAGAGATGTTTGGAAAGTTCGGTGAAGAATATAAAGCTCTTGGCCCCAAGCCCATATTTCGTGGTCCAGACTGTCACCCCCATTCCCACCAGCCATCCAGGAGCACGGGTGGGTGTGGGCCAGAACCTTCAAGGGTCACCCAGGTGCCCTCAACCCCAGCTCTCACCTCCCACCACCCCTGCTTGTTTTCTCCCACTTTCAGTGGCTTCTTCCTGTGCCACCTCAGCAGACTCAAGGCATCCAGGGCCCCAGCAAAGACCTGCTGCCTGGCCAGGCCAGACGTCATCTCTGAGCGGGTGAGCCAACGTGGGGAGGAGCTGCAGAGGGGCGCTGGCTTCCTTGTGGGGACTGGCGCCCCCTGGTGGCCACAGCGGCACAGTCTTGGAGCAGGGCGGCTGGCTCCCCTCCATGGCTCTGCCCCTTCTCAGGGTCCCCACTGCTCCAGATGCTCCCCTCGCCGCCAGAGCCAAAGGGGAATGGCGGGCAGGGATGGGCTTTGCGCCATTCCTGGTCGGGACTGCCTGTGATGCCTTTGTGGTTGGCAGCAGGAACTCATCACCCCAAAGATCCACTCATCGTATGGGGTGGAGAGCCGGGCAGCCCATGACTAGGCATGGACCTGGGACCTGTGGCCATCCACTCTGAAGCCTGGAAGAAAACAAGGGGCATAGAGGATCCCAAGCTTTCTCCCAGATGCCGCTGAGAGAGGAACCCTCCAGATAGGTCAAGGACGGAGTTCCTTTTCTCTGTGTAAACCACCTGAGCCCAGCCCGGGCTGCAGGGCCCTGTAGGAGCTCAGCCCAACCTTAAAAATCAGGAGCTTCTCTGTCACAGTGTAATCAATGAGTTTCTGATTCCTTTATGGGGAGGGGGTGACCTCATCAACATTGTCTTAACTGGGCTGTGGCTCTTGGCATCATCGATAAGGTAGAGACTAAGATTTGGACAAGATTTGGTCAAGATTTGGACCCAGAGTTCTGGATTAAAGCCAGTGTGCTGCCACTAGCCATGTGACCTTGACCGAGGTAACCAGTCTATGCCTCACTAGCCCCATCTGTTAAGTGGGCATCAGAGGGTGGTCGTGAAGATCAAGGTACATTGCAAGTCTCCACAAACATTATTATTATACAGGCTTAATTATGACTAGAGCTTCCTTAAATTAAGAACAATGTATTCCATTCTCATTATCAGTGTTATTACTGATGTTCTTTCTAAAATAGAGAATGGAGTCATAGTTACAGCCAACAAATACTGACCCTCCCGTCAGACATTCCATCATTTGATAAGCTTGGTACAATGGTTCCACTTGGTGGAAACATTCAAACTCAGCAGAGGCTGGAACATTTCAGCCAGCCAAGAAGGGGAAGTTCCCTGGAGGGGAACTAAGGCAAATGTGACAGATGACATCACTGATCCAGCACCTCAGGAAAGTGAGGCCCATGGATCAGAAGTAACTTGCCCAGAGCTCCAGGGTCAGGCCTGCAGGCTCTTTGCCCTGTCTTGGGGTTTCCTGGGGCTAAGACACAGTCCCACACCGTTGGGCAAGGCACTTAGTCATGGCGACCAGCTTCATCGAAGCTGCACAAACATACGTACCCACAGTCACAGGGCCAGACAGAACACAAATGCGGGGTATTCCACCAAGGCCAGCAGGAAAGGGACTGGCCACTCCTGGAGCAGATGTGTGTGTCAGCCCTTCTCCTGGGTGTCTCACATTATGTTCCCCCACCTAAGCTTTACCACACCCTTATGAAGGTAGGAATCATTCTCATATTATAGGTGTCGAATCAGAGACTCTGAGAATTCATTAACTTGCCAAAAGGTGACACAGCTAAGTGGTGACACAGCTAAGTGGTGGGGCCAGCTGGGATTTGAACTCGGAGCTTATAATGTTTTACTATTTAACACTGCTTCCACAGCCCGGAGGCAGGTGGGGAGGGGGTGCAGCTCCCCAGGATTGTGTGCTCACGCATGCCTCAGTTTCCCTAAAAGGAAACTGAAGAGATGTCCTTCCCTTTTGTTAGAAGAAGCTGGGATGTCTCTGAAGAGCTTCTTAGAAACACCTTCAATTGCAATCCTGGAGCATCCTCTTCCCTGCACCAGACCCCAAAGCAGGTAGCTCGCCCAGCATCAACCCCCCTGCCCTCCCTGCCCCCTCCATCCCCCGCCTCCCCACTTCTGCCACCACACTCTTTGGCTAGGCCCTCTGCTGCAATAGCACAGATAAGGCTTTTTTTCCAGCTTGGGGCCTGTGCAGCCAGAAGAGCCCAGAATCCTTAGGAGGGCATTGATGGGGTGGGACAGTGGCCTGAAAGCCTGCTTTTTGAGCCTGGCCAGTGTCCCAGTACCTCTCTACTCAAGCTGATGCCTACCCACCCTTATGCAGGTGTTCAGACACCGAGAGAAAGCAGACAATGTCTGGACAGAAGAATCTTGGAACCAGTTTCTGCAAGAACTAGAGACTGGGAAGAAGGTGAGTGTGGGCCTGGTTCTCTGGAATAGGATGCACCCTCAGCTAGTGCATTTGGGGAGCGAGTTCACCCCCTCTGACTCACTTGTCCCACTCTTAGCCCAAGAAACCACTGGTAGATGACCCTGTTGAGAAGCCTCCCCAGCCCATCGAGGTGAGTGTTGCGGGCAGGTGGGCAGGAGGGCAGGAGGGGAGACAGCATGTTGAGGGAACAACGAGGGAGATTATGGGTGGTGTTGGTCCCAGTGACCATGGGCAAAGGCCATGGACCCAAAGCTCTGACCCTCTCCAGTCCCATACAGTTTACCTCTATACCCCCAGCACCCAGGACAGTGCCTGGCATACAGTAGGCGCTCAGTAAACGTGTGTTGAAAGCTGTGTTCATCAAAGCAGGAGCTGAGAAGGGAGTGATTAGTGTGGACTGGAATTGTCAGGAAATGTTCTTGGATTGGAGGTGGAGCTTGGAGGAGAGGCAGAGAGAGGGGCTCAGGATGGGGGAGACACAGGCAAAGGCTGGAGGGGCCGTGTGTGTGTGTGTGTGTGTGTGTGTGTATGTGTGTGTAACACTCAGCTGGCTGCACGGGTGGTGGGAGGGAAAGCAGGTTGCTTAGGGAGAAGCCAGGCTGTGGAAGGCCGTAGAAGACTTGATGGGCGAGGAAGTAGGGAGTCCTGTAGGCTCTTGAACAGAGAAGTAACACAACAGAAAATGGTACTGAGGCACATCAGCAAGTACTAAAGTATTACCATGGGAGCAGGGGATGGGAGAGCCTGGTCAGTGGGCAGGGCCCTCCTGGCAGGCCCAGAGGCAGGCAGCCTGGCCTGGCCCCGTGCCCTGAGCCTGCCCTTTACCCAGGCACCGTGTCCTCCGTCCCGCAGCCCACTGGGCTTGGAACATCTGACCTTTGACCAGCACCCCCCACGGTGCACAGCCCCCCCCCGCCCCTCCCCACTGTCCAAGTCTCCCCCCATAACCCGCCGCCAGGTCCTGCTGGAGAGAGAGCTGGCCAAGCTGAGCGCCGAGCTGGACAAGGACCTGCGTGCCATTGAGACCGGGCAGCCGACCCCCAAGGTACCGACCTCCCAGCCTCTCCCGGGGGGACGCAGAAACCCGGAGCCGCGGCTGCTGGGCTTGGGTGGGAGGCGCAGGCCGACGAGAGGCGTCGCCTCCAGCCGCACTCGCGACCTTGGGAGACTTCATCCCTGTTTGCTCTCTCCTTCCTAAAATGCAGGGCGTTCACTGTTCCTAGTGACCCCTAAGAACCCTCCCAGGCCGACTCCATGGCAGCCTGCCGTACGAGAGCCGGAGGGGTCCCCCGCGGGGTCCCCCGCCTCGCCCCCTAAACCTCAGCCCGCTGGGACCCCAACCCCAAGCAGGCCCCGATTTCCCGGCCTCCCCTCCCCCCTCCGCACCCGCGGTTCCTCCTCCGGCTCCTCGCTCCTCCAGTTCCCAGCCCGCCGCCCGCGCGGGCGACTCTAGGACCCCTCCCCCTACCGCCCCTCCCCTCCCCCTACAGCCCCTCCCCTCTCCCCCTCCCGCTCCCCTACGAGCCGCAAACTTTTCCGGAGGCGGCGGCCTCGGCTGTGTCGGGGACCGGCGTCCCGGGCCCTGACCGCGCCCGTCTCCCGCACAGAGCTCGCAGGCGCCCCGACGGTCCCGGGAGCCGCGGCCCCCTGCGCGGTGAGTGGCGGTGGAGCGGAGCGGGGCGGGGTGGGAGGGCCGCCGGCGGGGACGTGGCGCGGGGAGGCGGCGAGCCCGGGACACTGACGGCGGGAGGAGGGACCCGGAGCGCGGAAAGTGGCCGGCGGGGGCCCGATCCACCGCTCGCCGCCAGGGGGGCCATCCCTGGCCCGCAGAGGGAAGCCTACCCCCAGCTCGGGACTCGGGTGGCGGCGGCGAGGGGATCCCGCCGCGCACTCCCGCCTCCCCCACCCCGGGCCGCACCCTTTCCAGGCCTTTACCGCTCGGGAAGTAGGACATTCTGCTGAGAGCCCGGGACCTGGGAGACGCCTTGGGAGGAGGCGGCGGGAGATGGGAGAAGGGGGTGGGTGGGACATCTGGGCGGTCAGGGGTGAGCTGGGTAGGCTGTGAAGGTCCAGACAGGTGGCTCACTCGTGTGCCCCCGCGCAGCCCGGCCTCTGCCTGGAGCTCCAGTTCCCCGACTGCACTTTACCAGGGTTCCTCCCTGAGCGCCCACAGGATGGCGGACGGAGGAAGCCCCTTCCTAGGTCGGAGGGACTTCGACTACCCTTCCTCAACCCGAGGTAAGAACCAGATCCTGCTCTTGTTCTTACCCAGGCAGACGCCCACCACCACCACCACCACCAGGCACCAGATCTCCTGGGGCCCCGGGGGAGGTGGCAGGAAGGTCATGGAGCCCCCCCCCCCCCCGCGCTTCCACTGGTTCCTGTCCTGGGCGGGGAAGGGGAGCAGAACCCCATCCCAACCCTGCCCCCCAGACATGGTCTTCCCAAGCTGAGGTAGTGCTTCTCCACAGACCCTAGTGCCTCTGAACCAGGGGGCAGCCCAGCCAGGAAGGAAGAGAAGAAGGTAAGGGGGGTGGGAGCGTTAGGGTCAGGGTGCAAGGAGGGCCTGGGGTGGGTCCCCGTGACTGCTCTTCCAGCCTGCCAGCTGGTTGACTGAGGTCAGTCCCTCTGTCCTCTCCCCCTGCCCAGAGGAAGGCTGCCCGGCTCAAGTTTGACTTCCAGGCACAGTCCCCTAAGTAAGTGCCCTTCTCTCCCCTCTCCTTCCCTTTGGGGCAGTCTCTGGGAGCACAGAGCTGCAGTGGGCCCCCAGAGGGTGGAGGGGACTCTGGGCGTGCTGGGCAGGGTCTGAAGGGAAGGAGGACCCGGAGGACCTCAGGTTGCTAGATGTCCTTGCTCTGGCCTTCAGGGAGCTGACTCTAAAGAAGGGTGACATTGTCTACATCCACAAGGAGGTGGACAGGAACTGGCTGGAGGGGGAGCACCACGGCCGGCTGGGCATCTTCCCTGCTAATTACGTGGAGGTGAGCAGGGCAACAAGAAGCAGGGGCCTGGCTGGGCGGGCGGATGGGTTTTCAGAGAGCGCAGACCCCTTTAACCATCCAGGGCCCCTCTCTCTGGAGCTGGCTGATCCTTCACATCTAGCAAGTTTCCTAAGGCGTAAAACTGAGTCTCAGCCTCATTCATGCCCTCAGGAAATGTTTGTTAAATGAGGGCTAAAGGTGGAGACCAGCCCAGGGGGAAAGAAGCAAACAACTCAGTTCCTGTACCAGAGGCCATCAGCCTCTGTCAGCCTCCCCCACTTTCACCACTCAGAATCCTCCTCTCTCAAGCTGTCTTTGGGAAGAATTCTAATTGCAACTGGCAAGAGTACGAACCGTGTGACAGTTCACAAATCACATATACTTGCATCATCTTCTTCACGTGTATTACTTTCCTTGTTCCCCTCATTAACCTGGGGAATTGATAAATCATCCCCATTTTGCAGATGCAGTTGCTAAGGTTCAGAGATGAGTCGTTAAGTAGATGTCGAATCTGAATCCAGAGACAGGTTCTGGATTTGATAGATGTAGGACTACAGGTTATCTCTGGTATTTGCATCTTTTAAGGAATTTTAAATTATCTAATTTATTGGCATAAAGTTGTTCATGTTTCCTGATTATTCTTATTTATTTATTTATTTTTGGCTGCCTTCCATCTTCATTGCAGTGGCTTCTCTTGTTGCAGAGCATGGGCTCCAGTAGTTGTGGCACGTGGGCTCAGTAGATATGGCTCATGGGCTCTAAAGCACAGGCTCTGTAGTTGTGGCACACTGGCTTAGTTGCTCCATGGCATGTGGGATCTTCCTGGACCAGGGATCGAACCTGTGTCCCCTGCATTGGCAGGCGGGTGTTTTTTTTTTTTTTTTTTTTTTTGCGGTACACCGGCCTCTTACTGTTGTGGCCTCTGTGGCCTCTCCTGTTGCGGAGCACAGGCTCCGGATGCGCAGGCTCAGCGACCATGGCTCATGGGCCCAGCCGCTCCGTGGCATGTGGGATCTTCCCGGACCAGGGCACAAACCCGTGTCCCCTGCATCGGCAGGCAGACTCTCAACCACTGCGCCACCAGGGAAGCCCGGCAGGCAGATTCTTAACCACCGTGCCACCAGGGAAGTCCCCTGATTATCCTTTTAATGTCAGTAAGATGTAGAGTGATGTCCTTTCTTTCATTCCTGATATTGGTAATCCGTATCTTTTCTTATTCTGGCTAGAGATTTGTTAATTTTATTGATCTTTTCAAAGAACCAACTTTTGATTTCACTGATTTTTCTCTATTTTTGTTTTCAGTTTCATTGATTTCTGCCATTTCATTATTTCCTTCCCTCAGCTTGCATTAGGTTCTTTTTCTAGTTTTTTAGGGTGGTAATTTAGGTTATTGATTTGAAACCTTTTTCCCCTAATGTAAACATTTAATGCTATAAATTTTCCTCTAAGCACTGCTTTAACTACATCCCACAGATTTTGATATTTTGTTTTTTTCACTCAACTGAAACTATTCTCATTTCCTTTGTGGCTTCCTTTTTGTCTCATGGATTGGGTCATCTAATTCAGGCTCTTCATCTCATAGGCGTCAGTAGACCTCCCCTATCCTCAGAATGATGTCCCTGATCCTGAAGTTCCACAAAGTATATATAGTATTCTATGTCATCAGTCATTTACATCTTAGTAGGAACTAGTTTATTAGTGTCTTGATATTTCTGGGTAGGGTGAAGCAGAGAGAGCGTGGGGACTCAGGGCACCTGGTGGGGTAGAAGGGGAAGAGGAGGAGGAGGAGGAGGAGGAGGGACACTTGGTTCTCAGCAGCAGTGAAATGGTAGATCCTCACTTTTAGGTAACCAGGAGTTCCCTGCTCCTTGGAATTCCTCATGTCCTTCTGTGCTCCAATTTAAACTGTCTCCTATTTGTACTGCTGTTGTCCACTCTAATAATGCCCACTCCACATACCTCTGATGGAAATTCTTCCTCCAGGAGCGTTCTGGGACTGACCACCCCCTTGCCTGTGCTCATCCCTGGCCACCCGCAGTCTTGTGTCTGGTGTCTGTCTCCTCTCTGGTCTGAGGACAGATCTTGCCCATATTGCCTCACCCTCCCAGGAGCCCCAGGTCTGTGCCCAGTTGATGCCCAAGGTGACTCTTTCTCATGCCCTTTCTTCCTACAGGTGCTGCCTGCAGATGAGATCCCCAAGCCCATCAAGCCTCCGACCTACCAGGTGCTAGAGTATGGAGAAGCCGTGGCCCAGTACAACTTCAAGGGGGACCTGGAGGTGGAGCTTTCCTTCCGAAAGGTGCGGCCAGGCAGAGAGTGTGGGTGCAGGGCAGGGGCAGGTGAAGACACAGGTAAATATGTGCAGTAAAAACATTTTTTAAAAAATCAGGTGTACCCATCTTCAGTAGTATTTCAGATTTTTTTCCTCAGTCTCTTTGGATATATTTCCCTTAATTTTGCCCATTTTTTAAATGTTCAAAACTTCTAGAGTAGTTGTGCTTTGTTCAAATTGCGGTTTGATAGGCTGTGAGGATCACAGTCAGCTTTTTTTTTTTGGGGGGGTGGCGGGATCTTAGTTCCCCAACCAGGGATCGAACCTGGGCCCATGGCAGTGAGACCATCGAGTTCTAACCACTGGACTGCCAGGGAATTTCCTCAGCATGTTTAATGGAATGGAAATCTTAGAATGCCTTGCATGTAGAAAGGTGTTTTACAGACTTTTAGACAGTTATGTATATATGTTTGTGTGTGTACTGGATTGTTATTAGGACATATTTTTTACTATAGATCATGGTTCAGAAAGCTTGAAAAATGTTGTCCTGGAAAGCAGGGAACTGGTCTCCCTTGGTTGATGTTAGGGGCAGAGGCCATGACTGCTACTAGCGAATGTTTCCCCAGAACAGCTGGCCCAGGGAGAGAGGGGGAAGGAGGTGGCTGGATGGAGAGAGGTGGGGGCAGGTGGAGGCCAGAGACCATCCTTCCCAGGGCAGCCCCACTAACACTAGTCAGCATGGGGGCTCGAGGACGCACCAGCTACCCTCAGACAGTTTGTTTTTTGATGCAGTGGTGACTGGATCACCCAGGGCGGAGGCAGGGAAGGACCCAGTCATGGCAGGGGTGGCTAATGCCTGCCCAGTGCTTCTTACCAGCCTGGCATTGAGCTGCGTGACCTCTGTATAACCCGCTGACACCCTCTGAGCCTGATCCCTTCATGCAAGGTGTTAGGTTTAAATAACACTGTCCCACGTAGGCTCCCTCGGGTATGTGGCACCCGGGAGGGCCCTGCAGACACTAACTCCCTCTCTGCGACCAGGGGGAGCGCATCTGCCTGATCCGCAAGGTGAACGAGCACTGGTACGAGGGCCGCATCTCAGGCACCGGGCGCCAGGGCATCTTCCCTGCCAGCTACGTGCAGGTGACCCGGGAGCCCCGGCTTCGGGTCTGCGACGACAGCCCCCAGCTCCCTGCGTCTCCCCGCCTGACCAGTGCCCGCCTGGCCCATCACCCCAGCTCCCCATTAATGCCGCGCAGCCCATTTGACACCACCGACTGGGGGGGCCGGACCTCCCCCCGCCGCACTGGCTTCTCCTTCCCCACCCAGGAGCCCAGACCCCAGACCCAGGTAAGGTGACCTGCCTCAGACCGGAGAGCTGAGCCCTGCTCCACGCACTGTATCCCCCATTCCTGTGATGGTCTGTGCTTCGGGATCCCACCCAGACTGCTCAGGACAGACTGGTGGGGTGACTGGGCAGAACCTTGTGTTGCAGCCACATCCTGGCCTTGAGGACCTCAGACCCTTGGTTCTCTCCTTGAGCTGCAGCCCAGGGAGGCAGGAGTTTCTAGGGAGAAACCAAAGCCAGCACCAACCTCCTGACCTTCCAGAATCCACTCTTGGGGTTTCCCTATATCAGCCTCTGGGACAGGGTGTGCCATGAGTCGGGGGTCTGCCATTCACCTGCTGTGTGACCTTGGGCAGATGACTTGCCCTCTCTGGTTCTGGATTTCCTCGCCTGTAGAGTGGGGATAGTAATCCCCACTGCAGAGGTGCAGAGGGTAGTTGGTAGGTAGTAGCTGATGGGTAAATGATAGTAGCCATTGGTCCTCGTGCTGACATAGCCCCCAGACAAGTGCATCTGCTCCTGGGTTCATCCACTCACTCAGCAAACTGTTATGGGCAGACAGAACCAGCGCACAGGACTTCTCCCGCTCCCGGCTTTGTCCGTGCACGTGTTCAAATCAGCCATCTACCCTACCTGGGCCCAGCTTCCCAGCACTTGTGAAGTGAAACAGTCAGGCAGATCTCCCTGTGCCGTGGGGATTGCGAGATAAGATGAGGCATCGTGGGAAGCTGCTCCTGGTGAGGTGGGCAGGCCCGTTCACTTCCCCTCCTTCATGCTTGCATGTGCCCGCCTGCCTTCCTGTGGACCCCAGAATCTCAGCACCCCTGGGTCAGCTCTGTCCCATCCTGGAGGCTCCAGCCGTCCCCTGGAGCTGGGGACCTCATCCCCCAACACCACGCAGATACACTGGACCCTGTGAGTACTGTCTGGGGTGCTTGGTCAGGGTTGGGGGGCTGCCCCGCAGGGAATGTTGAGCACACGGACCCCCTAAGCCGCTCTTCCCCACCATTCCAGGATGGAGTTGGTAAATTCCTACTAAAGGGTGCTTGTCCTTATAGTGCTTGTGGGTGATTTTGGTGGGGTGGGGGGGGGTGCGGGGACAGAAGGGTGCTTGTCTGGGGTGTTCCTGACCTGTCCCTGCCAGCCCTGGGCCTTAAAGCAAGCCTCCCACACTGGACCCCCTGGCCTCCATCTCCTCACTGCGTTTCCAGCCCTGAGGTCAGCGCGTGTATGTGCAAAGTGTGGGAACTGGTAGGATAGATTTGAAGGCACTGGGAACTCAGAGGAAGTGGGGTTTGGGTGATTAGGGCTTGGAGAGCAGGGAGCAGGCCTGGGGAAGAATGCGCTAAAGCCAGACACAGTCACCATCCCTGGAACTGGGCCAGGGGCTAATGGGAGCATGGAGGGACTCTGGGAAATTCAGAGGATGTGGCTACCTTGGTTTTAAGACACTCCAGGCCTGGTCTGGGGAAAGGGCAAGGGCTCTGGTGGTTGCCATGGCAATGTTTCCTGCAGGTACCGGGCGATGTACCAGTACAGGCCCCAGAATGAGGATGAGCTGGAGCTGCGGGAGGGGGATTGGGTGGATGTCATGCAGCAGTGTGACGACGGCTGGTTTGTAGGTATGTGGGCTGGGGGCAGGTGTATATCAGGGTTCTAGGGGAGTGCGTTGGGGGACAGGCCAGAAGGGGTATCTCCGAGTGGGGGATGGGCTGGGGGCAGTTCAGAAAGGGTATCTCAGGGTCCCTGGGGGGATTTGGGCGGCTGCTACTGGCAGCCAGTGTGCTGGTTCAGCAAAGCTTCACGGACTGGCCATCCCCCACCCTTCCGGCCGGGCACTGGCTGCTTCCCCAAAGCCAGCACTTCTGTTGCCTGCCTTCATTCCCTGAAGAGGGGTGAGGCCTGGGAGGAAAGCAGACCAGCTCAGGGTCATTGACGAAGCCAGCTGGACTCAGGGCAGCACGGTTCCCAACCCCCAGGCCCCTGTTCCTTCCATCATACACCTCTGTCTCTGGAGCAGTCCTTGCAGGGGAAGGGTCCTATCTCCTGAGACACTAAGCCCCCGATGGAAAGGAGTAAGTCTCACACCTGTGTATCCCCACTCCCAGCTAGCCTCTAGCTCCTCCCACCCCCGAGAGGAGAGAGAGGAGAAAGATCCCGGCTCTCGGGGCTGGCCCAAGGGCAGCTCAGGCAAAGGACTAAAGCAGGAAGCCTCAGGTTGGCCTTGGCCTGGTTCAAGGTGACCGACCCAGCAGGCTTTTTCCTGGAGTGGGCAGGCCCTGTTCAGGCTTCAGCTTCAGAGGATGAGGCTGTCCTCAGAGAGCAGTGAAGGTCCTGCGGAAGCTCCCACTCAGCAGGCTGCAGGGCCTGAGGGGTTGGAGGGCTGGCTGCCGGAGGAGGGGTGGCCCCTTGACCTGGCAGCGCCCCCCTTTCTCATCTGAATCCCAGCACCTCATTGCTGACTAAGCTTCGGACACACCAGTGATTATGAAGCACCGCCTTGTTTACAGTCCTTACTCGGATGGGTGGGCTTCGGGGCACATTCTCATTTTACTCTGTACACGTCTACTTTTGCATTTTTTTTTTTTTTACAATTCCTACTAAAGACAAGAGGAAAAAGCACCACTTTCGTGGAATAAGCCACAAGTGCTTTTAGAGGAAAGGTTTAGAATGTTCGGTTTCTCAGTCACACTGGCACATCTCAAGTGCCCGGCAGCCACACGTGGCTAGTGGGTATCATTTTGGACAGTGCAGGTCAGGGAAGGCTTTCTGGAGGAAGTAGGGGAACAGGGGAGGGATTTGGGGAGGAGAGAGGGGAGGGGAGGCACTCCGGGCAGGGAGGAGTATCAGCAAGGCCTGCGGGCAAGAAGGGCCTGGGCTGCTCAGAAGAGAGTCAGGATGGAATGGCTGCCTGCCGGGAAGGGGGAAGGTCCAGGCCTTTAATTTCATTTTATATTCCTGTGTCTTCTAGCATTTCCCCTCCTCTACCCCAGCACATGGGTTTCTTTGGGGTTGTAGCAGATAGAGGCCTGGATTTTAGTCCCGCCTTTGCCTCTAAGCAGCTGAATGCTTTGGGGTAATTCATGTGACCTTACCTGCCCCATCTCTAAAATTAGGGTGTCATACTAGACCAGTGAGATTCCTCCCGACTTAAGTTCTATGATTCATCCTCCTGTGTCCTTGCTTTCCCAAGGACGGGTGGGGTTATTCAGTGCTGTGTGCAGAGTTGTACACAGTTGTTGAGTGCTCAGATATCGTCCATCGTTATCGAAATCATGAAGTATGGCTTGTCCCATCTAATCTTCTGCCTCTAGGGGGCAGGAGTGAGAAAAAACAAATCCTCCCTGGGACCTGGACTCCACTTGCAGTTCTGGGCACTGCCAGCAGAGGGCAGGGCTCTCACTCCCCCCAACCCCATTCCTCTTTTAAAAAGTGGGGAATGCTCTTTCTGTCTTTCCTATTTCAGGTGTCTCCCGGAGGACCCAGAAATTTGGGACATTCCCTGGAAATTATGTAGCCCCGGTGTGAGTGATCTCCGTGGCAACTCAGAGCCCAGCCAGGATGGGATGGGGAGCAGAGCACTTATGGGCGGGAGAGAGGATGCCCCCCGCATCCTCCTCCCCCAGGACCTGAGCCACTGGCATCTGCAGACAACCTCAGCAGCCTTTCCCACGGAACCTCCCTCGAAGCCCCCTGGACTGATTCCCACCCACAATTCACAAGCATTCCTCTAACAGCCCTTTTATTTCCTCCCCTACCCCACTCCCCAAATATAGAGGTCTGCTTTGAAGTGGAGACTATTTCCAGGCCTTATTGAGACCAGACCCCCGCGTCTGCCACCCCACCCTGCTATGGCGTTTCCTCTAACAGGGGCCCGATCCCAGCTTCACCCCCATGGGGTTCCTCTAACAAGGACCAGCTTCCTAACCTAATAGAGACCAAAGGCCATCTTCGCCTGGAAGAGATTCCTCCCCTTTCACTCCAGCTTGCCTGCCATCCCCTTTGCCTTCCCGCCTCCAGCTGGGCCTGGGAGTGAGATGGGGGATGGACGCAGCACTTCCTTAGCGTTCGAGGCCAGGCAAGAGATCTTGCCCAAAGGTTCCCTCTTCCTACAGGCTGCCGAGCCCTGGGCCTGGGCTGTGCTTATCCTCCTGCTGCTGTAGCGCCCAGGAAGGGTGGGGCCTCTGAGGACCGGCCTGTCCCAGATGTATTCCAGGGAGACTGATGTGTGCTGTCCTCCTGCCTGCCCAGCGGCCCCCAACCCCCAAGTCCCCTGTGGAAGAGAATGTAAAATAAATCTGGCTGTCAGGGACCTTGCCTTCCTGTCCTTTTCCTCTGGGGTGGAAGGGGGCTCCACGTGCTTAGGGTTATGGGAATTCTTTCTGCCGTAGGGAATCGGGTGGGATGTGAATGAGTGAGTGAGTATGTGTGTGTGTCTTTAACAGGAGGCCGCAAAAGAACCATCATTATCTCTCAAGATCTCAGGTCTCAGGCACGATTGGGCAGCCCTAAGGGTTGGGCAGCTGTGTGGCAAGCAGTGCTGAGAGAAGAACTAATGTCACGGATGAGGGCAAGGCCTGACTGCGGAGAAACCAGAGATGGGAGCTGAATGTGGCCTTGTTTGCGGGCTGTTTGGTTCTGGAGCTGCCACGGGGTTGCTGAACTAAATGACATTTCTGTTTGTCCTGCTCCTAATGTTTTCCTTCTGTGCGCTCCATTTCCACACCCGAAGTTCTCGTGTGTGTGTTGACTTTCTTTTTGGGGGCTCGGGTTTTTGAGCAATCGATTGCAGGAAGCTGGGAGTGGTGGGGCACAGCTAGCCAAGGTGACTCTTCTGGGGCTTGGTGGTTTCTGTAGGGGCATAGCCTGGGCCTGGCCGCTCTAATCGGGAAGAAAAGCTCCATTCCTTGGCCACTGCTGGGAGATGAGCGGGGCATAAGGTGTTACCCACGTTATCCCAACAGGCAGGTTATGAGTCCATTTTACAGGAGGAGAGACTGAGGCAGAGAAATTAAGTTGTCTGGGTCACATATAGACCTGAAGTCAGGTCTGATGACTATTGCTGCCTCTCTGCACAGTCTACCAAATGCCCACGCAGTCCTTGTCCAGAGGCCCTGGAGAAGGAAGGTCATGCGTGAGGTCCCTGGGGCGGCCCCGGGCTGGGCCTCTCTTACATTCTTCTTGGCAATCCTGTCATCTAGGCCTGTCACCTAGGGCACCCGCACCCCAGGTGGGTGGAAGGAGGCAGTGGTGGCTAATTCTATCAGGACGGGTGGGAGAGGCCCGTGAATGACAGGGCTGTGGTCGGTCCCTGGCAGGCTCCTCGTGCCTGGGTGCGGCCCAGGCTCCACTGCTGGTTAAACAGCAGCTTGAAGAACAAGACCTGCTTTTACTTCTCCATCCACCCCAGTCCTCACCATGGTCTGTTGCTAGGTTGGCAGGCCCAGCCCATGCCATGGAAGTGACCTTTCCTCACGAACCTGCTAGCCTGTTCCTGAACCCCCATCTCAGCTTCTTCGAGTTGCCTGATGCCCTCAAAAAGGACCTCAGGGTTCAGACTTCCTTTCCTTAGGGCAGAAACCAAATCCACACCCTCTCTTTGGCGGGGCCCTGGAGCCTCTGCAGCAAATCAACCCTATGCCCTGCCTGTACATGACCCCTTCTCTGCCTTGACTTGGCATGAGGTGGGAGGGGTGGAGGGGGGTCAGAGCCAGAAGGGACCTTAGGTCGCTGGGGATGGTCATCCCAGTGAGGTGAGTGACTTGGCCACAGAGTTGCTAAGGGCAGAACACTATGCCCTTCTGTCCCACAGGGACATGCCCTGGGGTCGGCTGACTTTGTTGTGAGTTTTGTGACTGCACAACCCACAGAGCAGAAATCCTGCTGATGAACCTGCAGATCTTTCTAGAGACTCTCCAAGGCAATGTCTGAGCAGGAAGAGGTGCAAGACTGAGTCCCTGTTACAAACTGGCAGGATGGGGATGGGCGGCAAGGAAAGGGAAATTAATCCATCTGATCATTCAAACAATATCCCTTCAACAAAATATTATGGAACATTCCAGGAATGGAGCAACAAACCAAACAAAACCCACCCTTGCCCTCTGAGGAATGCGCAGCTTTCAAAGGAGGGCAGTGTGTACAACGGGAGGGTAAGCGGTGCGTCATCCCCAGTTTACACAGGGGAAACTGAGACCCAGAGGGACTGAGGAAATTGCCCGAGGTCACACAGCTGGGAAGAGGCAGACCTGGCATTTGAGGCACCCCCACACACACCCCACCCCCCGCCAGTGGTGCCTGCCCTACCTGCAGCTTCCTGTTCCCTCAGGGACTTCCAGTCTAGTTGGGGAGGCAGAACAGGTGCATCAGGCGAAGAGGCCACACCAGGAGGCCTGGAACTTCTTAGTGGGAGAGTGCCTTACACACACCGAGGACAGAGGGTGTGGGAGGCCAGGGACAGGGGACGTAGCTGCACTGGAGGTGGGCTGGTCCAGGGCATAGGTAGGCGAGAGGAATGGTGAGGGCACACCTTGCAGACAGAACTCGGAGGGAATGACTCACACCTGAGGCAGGCAAGTTACAGCTGTGCCTCCAGGTGGCCTCCCCTGGAAACAGGCCAGCCTGACAGAGAGTAAAGTGGAGACCAGAGGGAGATGGGAGAAGCCGGCTCTGGTGGGCCCTGAGGTCCCAGGGTGAGGGTTGCCAGGTTTGGCTCTGGGGGAACCATTTGCCAGAGGGTTCTGAGCTGACACCTGGGGCCTCTCCTTGGCTGTCCTCTCCTGATCCCTAGAGCCAGGGAGCCAAGTGGTTAGCAGAGGCCTGGGGGCAAGGGGGACCAGGGCCATTAGTGGTTGTTGGTAGTGGCCGCCCGCATGCGGGGCAGCCGAAAGGGTGAGGGGAGGGCAGCCAGGAACGGAACAGGCATCAGCCCGCAAGGGACGTGTGTAGCCCAGGAGGGGGCCCGGTCACTTCCAGCCGGAGTCTCTCTTCATCTCTTCCGGGGCCTGGCATGTCGCCCTGAGTGGAGCAGGCTCACGGCGCATCTCAAGCAGGGAAGCTCTGCGCAGCCAAAGGGCCGCAGCAGTCCGCGGCCACCGCCCGGCGAGCGCGCTGGCCAGGCCGGAAGGCGGAGGGGCGGCCTCTGGGTTGGGATTTGTGGGTGTCGGGGCTGCATCTGCGCCAGCCTCGGGGCCTGAAGTGGGCGGAGGAGCCGGGCGGGCCGACCGCAGACAGCCCCAGCCTGCCCTCCCCCGCCCCCTCCCCGGCCCTGGATTGGGGTTGGGGGAGCTCAGGGCCCCTTTGAAGGAGGGAGGGCGCAGGCGGCCTGGGCGAGCTTCGGGGGTCAGCAGGCTCAGCTGTCTGCGAAGTGGGACTCCGGACCCGTCACCAGATCACCTCCCCTGACCTCGGGAGGATGGGGACACCCCGGGGAGGACGGCCGCAGCCTCTAGGGGGCTCTCGGGAGAGTAGCCCCGGGCCCCCAGCGGGCGCGGGCCAGGTGGCAGCGCCCGGGCTGAGCTGCGCGGAGGCGGCGGCCTCCCTGACCAGGGGCGGCGGCAGGGGCGGCCCTGGGATCACATGGGCGGAGGCAGGTCTCGGAGTCCCGGGCGGGCTCTCCCCAGAGTCGGGCAGACAGCTGCGGCGGGAACGGCGGCGTCTCCTCGCCTCCCTCCTTCCCTTCCCTTCGTTCCCCGGCCCGGCCGCCCAGCCCGACAGGTGAGCGGGAGCGAGGTGAGCGCGCCCACCTGCGTGCGGTCCGCAAGGCCGGCGACCTCCCCGGCCCCGGCGCCCTCGCAGCTCTGCGCGCCCGCGGCCGGCTCGGCCCCCGGACCTCTCCTCCGCGCACGGCCGCTCCCCGCAGCCTCGCCTGCGGTCGGCGCCCGCCGCGAGCTGGGCTTTCCCGTCCCGGGTGCTCCTCCTCCAGCCCCCGGCGTGCGCGGGTACTTTGGTCTCGGAGCTCAGAAGGAGCCAGAAGTGGGCGAGCCGGGCCGGCGGTCTGGGCACCTCCCCGCGGCCCCCGGAGCGGAGTCCACTGGCCGGCTCAAAGGTCTGGGAATCCAAGGCATCTGCTAGCCGCCAGCGCCGACCTGGGGCCTGCAGGAGGGACAGAGGCTGGGCCTGGGCAAAAGGGAAGCCGGAGGGCCGGGAAGAGCGCAGACAGCCCCGCTCGCCCGGGCGCCCTATCCCCAGGCTCCTGAACGCGGGAAGTGGCCCCAGTGTGCCTGATGGACTCGGGCAGCGCTTGCAGTCTGTGGGCCTCCCCAGGGGCGGCCTCAGGGTGGGCGCTGGGTAGGGTGGTGGCCCAGCCTGGCACTGCAGCTTCCTGCCTGGGTTGGCTCCTGGTTCCAGAGCTAGAGGGTCAGGAAATCCTACAAGGGTCTGGTCTACAGGGACACTCCCTTGCCCAGTGGAGGGCCAGTGGGTGGGAGGCCTGGGGCCCCAGCTTGCCGGGCAGCATCAGTCAGTTCGCCCCGATGGCCAGCGCCCGGT
Organism: Kogia breviceps; assembly: GCF_026419965.1. Taxonomy (NCBI): domain Eukaryota; kingdom Metazoa; phylum Chordata; class Mammalia; order Artiodactyla; family Physeteridae; genus Kogia; species Kogia breviceps. The sequence goes on from NC_081317.1 coordinate 103,347,347, forward strand.
GGCGGGTGTGCCCTGCTTGGCAGATAAGTCCGTCCTTCTTGCCAGAGCTGCTCGGGGGGCAGCAGGCCGTTGGCGGAGCTGGGAAGCCCAGTCTCGCCTACCTGGACCACACGGCCAGGGGCGCGGCAGGCAGCCAGGAGGTCCCTCTGAAGACCCTGGCCTCACGTGGACGAGCCGGCCCGTCCCCAGCCAAGTTCTTGAGAGTGTGTGGTGGTACCACCCCTCTCTGTGCTGTCACCTCTGTTCCCAAGAGCGGAGAGGAAGTACCTTGTGCTGTCGGTTCTGGGGACCGGAAACAAGCACTAGGACGACTTCGCCCTGATGGTGGAGGAGGGGAGGGGGAGGAAATGCTGACATCTTCCACCTGCCAGCCCCACCTGCCTTCCTGCCTGTTCTCAGCAAGCCCCCGTGTAGCACCCCGCCGCTCTGCTGAAGACAGGCAAAGGGGGAGCTCTGAGTCCTGACTTCCGGGGTGGGGGAGTGGAACTGGGGCATGCTGGAGAGGTTAGTCACTTCCTCTACCCACTTCCACCCACCGCCAGTCCCTGACTGGCTGCTCCGGGGACCTGTCACCCCCTTCTGCCACCTCACAGCGTCCCTTGTGAGGCGAGGGGCAGGCTCCATCTCTCCAACCTTTCTCCCTCAGGTATGGCGCTGACGGTGGACCTGGTAGGACCCGCACCCTGGGGCTTCAGCATCTCGGGCGGCAGGGATTTCCACACGCCTATCGTGGTGACCAGGGTAAGGGCTGGTTCCAGGAGATGGGGAGGTACCCCCAACGTCAGAGTCTGCCCTGTCCACTTGGCCCTCACAGACACCTTTCTTTTTCTGGTTTGGAGCCAGAGGCCTGCTTCTGGGATGGTTGGTGTGGGCGGGGCTGGGACCCCGTTGCCATGGGGATGTGGTGGCCACTTCAGAAACAGGCTTCTAGAGGGTGAAAGGGAGCTGGGCCCAATGCAAGGCCTTCTCTTTTCTCCTTGGTCACTAACCCCATACCTGCTGGCAGCCATTTTGGGTGGTTATTAGAACAGGAGCCCCGAGCTCTTGGCAGTTTTCCCCTGACCCAGGCCCAGGCCAGGGAGCGTTCACGCAGAGGGCCTGCGTGCAGGCAGTACCTGCGTGACTTGATTTGCACGGGCAGGGCTCTCTATCCCAAAGTATTTCCAAGCCCATTTCCTGAAATTCTGCCATTACACGTTCTTTGGGGAGCCCCGTTAGAATGCCAGTGCTGAGGTGGGTGGCAGGGGGCTGCCACTCCAAGCTTTTGGAGGGGATGAGCTGATGGGCTGGGCGGACACCGGCAGGCGGGGAGAGAGATGTTAAAGGGAGATGCAGGCCAGCCTGGTTGAAACCAGCTTCTGTGTTTCTTGGGCAGGACAAGGAAATCCCTTCTTCTCCATCCCTACCTGAGTGTCACCTCAGACTACCCGATCCTTACCCCCTACAGGTAACTGAGCAGGGCAAGGCCGAAGCTGCTGATCTCCGGCCTGGTGACATTATCGTGGCCATCAACGGTGAGAGTGCAAAGAGCATGCTGCATGCCGAGGCCCAGAGCAAGATCCGCCAGAGCCCCTCGCCCCTGAGGCTGCAGCTGGACCGGTAGGCCCTCCACCTCTGCTGGGCCTGCCAGCACTCTGCTGCCTTCTGCCAGCCCACTGCACACTGGCCGCCCTCACCCCTTGCTCTCAGCTCCAACCTGGCCTTCCTGGGCCCTCACGGCTCATCCGTGACAAGGTCCCAAGCTCTGGGGCTGCAGCAGGGTGGGCTGAGGGGGTGTCCGTGTGCCCAGCTGGGCGTGCGGTCACAGGCAGAGCAGGCTGACATCAGCCACCTGGACACCCGGGTTTGACTGGTTCCCAGGGGTGCGGGGTACAGGGCGTGGGCGTGAAGTGGGCTGAAGAGGGGAAAGGTGTGCCTTAGGCTGGGTCTGCAGGGCCCCTGCCTCCAAGAGGGGAGGGGAGAGCCTTTGTTCAGATCCTGGGGTGGTGAGGAGTTTGGGGGCTCACTCCCCATAGAACCACTCCGTTCCTCCCCAGGTTGCCTCTCTGGGCCCTGCTGGTGAAGGCAGATTCCCAGGCTCCTGGGGCTTCAGCCTGGGGGTGGGGGGTGAGAACAGGTGGCTCCCTGGGGGTGGGGCATCCCAGTGAGTCACAGGGCAGGAATGCTGGGAGATTCCCCAGCCAGGAGAGCCCTCTGGGCGGGACTTGAACCTGAGTCAGGTACCTCTGCTCCATGCCCTCTCCTCGCCCCTGGCGCCCTACACCCTGCGTCACTGCAGAAGCTGGCTCCCGTGACGCTCCTACGGCCCCGGCCCCTTCGGTGACTCTTTTGTACCAGTCTGGCTCATGAGTGTTTACAGGAGTGGGACCCAGAGGAGGAGGGTAGAGAATAGCTCATGGCATCTGGGAAGGGGACCAAAATCTACAAGAAGCTGCAGAGTGGGGCGGGGGAGGGGCAGGGAGCTGCTGACACCATCACTTCCTCTTGGGTCCCTCCAAGAGGGACCCAGCTCCATCAGAGAGGTGGGCCTGGCCGAGTACCCCCAGGCCTCCAGTTCCACGTTGGGCAGGTCAAGGCTCCCTGTCTTTTCTTTCTTTTGCCCGAACTCCTCCTAACCTCCCCCAGTAACCCACCCCCAGGAGACCTCTCCAGCACTCAAAGCCCCAGGCAGGAAGCAGTGCTCTGGGCGGAGCCAGAGCCCAAGCTCCCCTGCTCTGGCCCTAAATTCTCCCCAGGGAGGGAGGCTGAGGCTGTGGCTCGTGTGGCGTGTGGTGACTGAGGTTCCTGCTGACCTCTCTGGAGGCAGTCAGACATCCAGAAACGGTGTAGGGGGACATGGTGGGCTCATCCCTCACCCTCAGCAGCTCCCAGCCCTCCAGTCACCTCCTGTTTGAGGCTTCAGCCCGGTTCCACTGGGCAGGGCTTTGGAGGGGGGGGGGTCCCTGGGGAGTTGAGGAGGGGGGCCTTGGTGATTAGCAGGGCAGCCGGGCCGCCTGTCCTCTAGGTCCTTCAGCTGCCTGTGTGGCAGGAAGTGGGGCTGGCTCTACCCTCTGGCTTACAGGGGGCTGGGTGGGGGGTGAAGACTTTGGAAATCACAGGGAGGGGTCCTCTCAAAGGCGGGGCTGAGGGGGGACAGGCCCCTGGGGAAAGGGGGCAGCTGGCCCAGCCATTGTTGGCCTTTAGGAATTTGGGCAACTCACTTTCCCTCTCTGGGCTTCAGTTTCTCCAGGGGTGAAAGATAAAGGATTATTTACATATAATCAGCAGTCCAAATCAATCTACAAACTGATGCTGACCAGCGACAAAGTCTGGATGAAATGCTCCCCCCACCAAAAAAATAAAAAAGAATAGAAAAGGAAAAGCAAAGGCGAGGCAGGCGGAGGGGTGGTGATGTGAGGAGCTCTTTAAAAAACATTTGAATTTATTGAACTTTTTGCTGAAATGATGTCCTTTCTACTTTTTGGTGCTAAGTTGTCCTTTCTTTTAAGAAATGATGATGGTCGTTGCGGACAGTGGTTTGTTGTGAATTTGACAAAGTTAAAAGTTGGCTCCCCGATGTCCAAATGTTTTGGACGTGTTGCTCATCTTGAGGACCCGGTGACACTCTGTCTCCCTCTGTCCTCTCCTCAGGCCTCAGGCTGCTTCTCCCGGGCAGACCAACGGGGAAAGCTCCCCCGAAGTGCTGGCCGCTCGCTTCCAGGTAGGATGGTGTCTCCTGCTGGGAGTCCCACACACTGACGTGATGGGGGGCCCCCTTCCCTACCCTTCCCGGCCCCGCCCTTCCAGGCCCCTCTCTCCGCAGGGCTCCAGGAGGACACACACCGACAGCCAGGCCTCCCTCAGACCCCGGCCGGGCAGCCCCTTCTCCACCCTGCCCCCCGCCAGCCCCCAGGGCCCTGCGGGAGAGGCGGTGACCAGCCACAGGTGAGTGCAGCGGGTGGGCCCCCTGGCCGCCAGGTCCAAGCCAGCCTCTCAAAGTCTCTGTAGCTGGGTTTAGGGGGCCCTGGGGTCACCTCTGTCTCCCGGGGCAGCCTGGTGGCGGGGCCCTCGGCACACACCGTCCATTTCCCCATTTCAGTTTCCAGAGCCTGGCGTACTCCCCGGAAGCCACTACTGCTGACCACTTGTCCTACAGGGAACGCCCCGGAAGCCGACAGGTGAGGATACCTGAGGGGGAGGAGAGAGCCTCCCGTTCTGGCTGGTTGCTAGTGGTGCCCGTGGGGCTGCACGTGGCTGGTCCCACCTAGGCAGCCAGCACCACGGTCTCCTAGTAATAGGCACGCTCCTCTCTGGAGCCGGGAGGCCAGAGCTCCGGTGAGGGTCACAGTCACTGCACTGGCCCTACCCGTCCAGGCCCAGGTGTCCTTCTACCTCTTACATTTGCACCCGCCACTGCCTCCCCCCTTCCTGCCGGCTTCCTCCCTTCTCGAGTGTTTCTCTTGGGCCGGGACCGAAATAGCTTAGCTGCTGTTGTTGGGATGATTCCTTTTGGCTGTATCTCTTGAGCACATTCCTCCCCATTCCAAACCCCATGCCCGCCCCCAACTCCCATATCCCATTCCCCCTCTTCCTCCTCTGACTCAGCCCCCGAGAACCACCAGAGAACCACCAGCCGGCCTGTGGTTCCGACTCCAATTGCACTTGGCTTACTCTCTGTCTGCCCCCCTCCCCTGCCCTTTTCCCCTGGACACCCCTGCCAGGTCCCACTGTCTACTAGTGACAGCCCAACACGCCCTTGGTGGTATGTCTCCTCTCTAAGGGCAGGGGTGGGGAGGTGAGGAGTGAGGCGGCCAGGAGTCCTGGGCCACAGCTGCTGGGGGCAGAGTTAGTGGGGGCATGTCCAGCGTTTGGGGTGAAGAGGATGAGGCCCAGCTGCTGGAATCCTACCTTGGGTAGATTCTGCATTCCAGAAAGCAGAGCCTTTGGAGATGACTGGGGGAGGGTGCTAGAAACTGGGGGCTCTGGAGAAGGAAAGAGCAGGGTCCTCTGGGGGCTGCATAGTAGTGGCTCCCTGGTGACCCTCTGTTGGCCTGCCCAGTGACCCTCCAGGAGACGTGGGCATAGAGATGTATGTATTCAATGAGTTCCCGTCTTTAAAGAATTAAAAATGTACTTGCAGCAGAGATAAGATAAACATGCAAAACAATTTTGGGAAAATTAAGCACTGAGCAGTATGGTCTTAATTATAAAAGCAGGAGGCATTCTGGGAGGGGATAGCTGAGTGTGGGCTGGGGTGGCCTGAGAAAGCTTTGTCAGGAATTCTGCTGGATGTCAGAGGCAGGATGGGGTAGGTTTCAGATTAGAGAACGATGAGCTGGAGAGATGGGAACGCAACGGTACAAGCAAGACCTGGCGTGTCGGGGCCTGGGGGCCTTCTCCAGAGAGCTCCGGGCTGAGACCAGCTGGGAATGAGCTTGGTCCACCCTATCCTCCTTCCTCGAAACCGCAACGGGGCAAAGGGGAGAGGCGGGCGGCACAGGGAGTGGCTCTTAAACCAGCAGCAGCACCTTGGAAATTGTTAGAAATGCAAGTTCTCAGGCCCCAGCCTAGACTTACTGGATCGGACGCAGAGGTGAGGGGCGGGGTGAGGGCACCCATCCCTGTTCTAAGGAGCCCTCAGGGATCTGATGCACGCACAGATTTGAGGACCATCCATGTGGTGTGAAGAGGAGCCCTGAGCCGGGTGGCAGGGAGACCTGGGTTAGTCCTACCTCTGCTGTGTCACTTTGGACAAGGCACCCTTCCACTCTCTGGTCCTCAGAGTCAGACCCGATGCTCTGAATTCCCTTCTTTCACCCTGAGGCCCCTGGTCATTCTTTCAGCAAATATTTGTGGAGCAGCTGCTTTGTGTCAGGCACCCTTCTAGGCTTTGGGGATGCATAGGTAGAGAAACAGAGAAATTCCTAACCCCGTGAAGCTTGCATTCTGTTCTACAAATGAGGCTGTGGTCGACGGGGTGGGAGTCACCGGGTCCTACAGCTCCCTCTTGGGAGTCACCGTGCCCTTGAGCATCTTAAAGGCTCTGAAAAGTCCTGCCTGTGAGGAAGAAAGATGTTTAATTTTTTAATTTCCTGAACTTACTTAACTGCAGAATTTCTCCGGGGATCCCCCCTGCCATTCGCTTATTAATGTCCCCCCAACACATTTTGAGAGGGGTTGGCTGGAGACAGCTCTTGATGGACGGGTGAGCAGCTTTTCTGGATCTAGAGAGGAAAGGTCGCTTCTGTGAAGGCAGGTGTCACCTACAGGTGACTGGGAGGGAGGTGGGGAGAGGAAAGGTGAAGTGCTCCAACTAAGGGCGTTGGGCTCCTCTCCACCGGGGTGAGGTGCTCTGGCAGGAGAAAGGTGGCAGAGGTGACTACAGATGAGGTGCCCCTGCGCCAGGCTCTTGTGGCCATGGCCTTGCTGCTGGCCCCGGAGCTGGCTGAGGCCGCGCTGGACCCGGGGGCGAAGAACGTCAACAGACCTTACAGAAACCGGAAGTTGCCCCCTCTGGAGAGGCGCACGCTTGGATGAGCAGATGTAAAGTGAAAAGAACCCCTGTTCCTCTGGCCGGCAAGAGGACATGGCCTGAGAGGGGAGTCAGGGCGGATTTCAGCCCTCCCTCCCTGCTGGCCGGCGCCCCCGTGCAGGGCACACGCTGGCCCGTCTAGGACAGCGAGATGGGACATCGTTCTTGAGTACCTGGTGCCAGTTGTCCTTCCTGAGTTGACCGCGTGGCAGCAGCTGGGCACCCGGGAGCCTAGGCGTGGACTCCCAGCCCTGGCTCCCACTCCCCAGGTGGCTTGGATTGGCCACTTTGCCTTTCTGACCCTTCATCCCCTTACCTATAGAAGCCCAAGAACAGAAGAAGAATGCAGGCTAGTGCAAGAGGGCCAGTGGGGTGAGGGTCTAGGGCTTTTTTTTTTTTTAATTTAAAAAAATTTGTTTTAAACATTTTTCATTTATTTATGGCACGTGGGATCTTAGTTCCCCGACCAGGGATCGAACCCTTGCCCTCTGCAGTGGAAGCACGGAGTCCCAACCACTGGACCGCCAGGGAAGTCCCTAGGGCTGTTTTTTTAGCACTCTGAAGTTTCTGTTTAAGGTTTAAGGTTAAGAAGTCATGCAGCTTTTCCACTTGACCCCATAATGCATCCCCAACTTTGAACTTTTAAAATCGAGGGCATTTTCCTTTCCAGGAGACCATGCCCTCAGCCTGGTGCCCCTTGGCCGGCCTGGTCCTCTCTGAGGCTGTCCCTTCCACTGGGGTTGGCCACGGAGAGGGAACAGAGTAGGGGAGGGTACAGAGTGCAGGCCGGAAAACAGGGAGACCGAAGGCAAGATTTCCAGGTAGAGAGCAGGTGTAGGAGGAGCCCAAGAGGGACAGCACACATTGAGCAGGGGGCTCTGCTGTGGGGACCTGCCTCCCCAAGGCTCTGTGGGGCAGGACCAGACCTTCCAGGGCAGCCGGGAGAGGCTGGTGAACCCAGACCCTGGCTGTTTCAGAGGAAGGAGCAGAGGGTGTAGGAGACAGGACTTTTGTGGGGCCTGAGCCCTGACTCCGAGAGGGGTCTTGGCCCTTTATGTGTCCTGTTCCTCGTTGCAAAAGGGTCAGCTTACTTTCTTTCTGCTTGTTATGCCTGCCAGGCCCCAGTGTGCAGCAGCTTTTCAAACACATCCTGTGAGACGGCAGAGGAACAGCCATGGTGGCCCTGCACACTCATCTTCATCCTGCCCCTTGCCCAGTCCCCTTAGGGGGGCAGGCTCACCCTTCTAGAGCTGAGCGCTGGCCTCCCTCCCCTCGGGGACCCAGCAGGAGCAGTTGCAGGCGGCCGCTGACCCCCGGTTCCGCGAGCTGGTTGGGTGGGGCTGCTGGTCAGCGAGGGCCGGGGGCCCCCTGGTGGTGGGCCTGGGGAACAGCTGGCTTCGGCCGCCCAGGGGGTGTGCTGGCCCCAGGCCCGGCCGCTGACTCCTCCCCTGGTGCCTCTCCTTCCCGCAGGCCGGCCCGGGCCCCGCTGGCGACGCGGCTGTGCTGGTGCTGCCACCACCACCTTCCCCAGGTCCCCGTTCCTCCAGCCCCAGGCTCAGGTACCAGTGAGTTCTGGAGGGTGGGGTGGGATCTTGGAGGGCCTGGGAGGGGTAGGAGACAGACAGGCTTCCCAGAGAGGGATGAGGGGGTCTCGCCCCACCCACCCGCAAGCCCCGTCCACTTTCCTCTGGCCCCCAGAATCCTTCCCCCCCTCCCCGGGACACTCTTTCTCTGTCCTCATGCCCGTCCCTACCGCTGGGAAGGGGGGCCCTCACTCCTGGCTGCCTCCTTCCCATCCCTGCAGCGTGGCCTCGGAAGGGGAAAGCCACCTCTTGAGAGAGGACTCAGAAGTCTTCAAGATGCTGCAGGAAAATCGCGAGGCACGGGTGGCCCCCCGGCAGTCCAGCTCTTTTCGGCTCTTGCAGGAAGCCCTGGAGGCTGAGGAGAGAGGTGAGCCCCCCCGGAGGCTCGGGTAGGAGAAGGATGTTCCCCCAGGACACTCTGGACCCCCGACCGGACATGTTATTAAATTAGTATTTATGAAGTGCTCATCACGGGAGTGGGCTCTGACTCGTAGAAGCCACAGGCCTTGCACTACAGGAGCTTATGGTCTGGTAGGAGTTACTGGGGTGCAACCCAGAGGTGCTGGCTGGGATCAGGGGAAGTGCCAAGGGACCTATAAATGTGGCGGTGTGGCCTGGGTCTCCAAGGATGGCTTCATGGAAGAAGAAGAGTCTGACTTGGCCCTTGAAGAAAGATCAGGACTTTCACAAACGGCTTTAAGATGGTGCCTGGGAGCAGTGTGGAATGTGGAGGCTGGAGCTGCAGGGCTCTGGGGTGGGACTGACAGGACACTGGGGCCTGACCGCACGGACGGTGGCCACGGAGGTTAAGTCCTGGCTGGGAGGCCTCACATGGCAGGCCTGAGGAGCGTCCCAGGCCAGGAGGGCCCGTTAAAGAACGCCAGGCAGTGTGTGAGGTGCCGAAGTGAGCAACAGAGATTCAGGCTTCTGTCAGCCGCTCAGTTGTTCATTCGAGACGTTTGCCGAGTTGTCCGATGGACCAGTCATGGGCTGTGTGGAGATCGAAGGCGGTCAGCACCCACGTCTGCCCCTCCAGGAACGCTGTTTATGGGGCAGACTGGCTGCCCAGCTCCCCAGGAAGTGGACCGTGCCGCAGGAGTTTGTGTGGGTGCATGGGGAGTAGGGGGTGAGGGGGGCAGTGCCGTGGTCCAGGGGAGAGATGAGGAGGGCCTGGCCTGGGCAGTGGTATCAGGGAGAGAAAGGATGGCACAGTCAGAAGTATTTCACCAGCACAATCTCTGGTACCTGGGGGCTGCTTCCAACTCTGATGTTTCGGAGATGAGGTGAGAAAGTTTGGAGCAGAGCTTGTCCATCACTACCCTGAGGTCTCGGCGGGCCCTGGGAGGGGGCATGGGGAAAGGCGGAAGGGTGGGGTGAGGGCAGCACAGACAGATGGATGACTTCAGCCCTGGAGTCACGGGGTCCTCGGCTGCAGATGAGGACCATACCTGATAACATCCGTGCTTCCTCTTAGCTTTGTTCCAAGGCTCAGGCACAATAATGCACGTGAAAGCCCTTTGAAAACTGTACAGAGGTGCTGTGGTGCTGTTATTAGCTATCATTACCATCTTTTAATATCACCATCACTGGGTCAGGAGAGAGGAAATGCCTGCTTGGCCTGACGCGTCAGACACCGAGCAGACACTGCTCAGGCTGCCTTAGCTTGGGCTAACTCAGCCTCGAACATGCTCCCTGCCCTTGACCAACCTCAGCCGAGGATCTGGGGTGATCACTTCCTTCCCCCATGAGCCCCTCTCATGCCCAGGCTTACTTTAGAGGTCCGCTTGTAAGTGCACCTTTGACAAGGGTCTCTTTGGAGCTGTGTTGGAGGAGGTGGAGTGGGCATCAAAAATACAGCCTGGGGCTTGCCTGGTGGCTCAGTGGTTGAGAGTCCGCCTGCCGATGCAGGGGACGCGGCTTCGTGCCCCGGTCCGGGAAGATCCCACGTGCCGCGGAGCGGCTGGGCCCGTGAGCCATGGCCGCTGAGCCTGCGCGTCTGGAGCCTGTGCTCCGCAACGGGAGGGGCCACAACAGTGAGAGGACTGCGTACCGCAAAAAAAAAAAAAAACAGCCTGATGAGGGCGAGCTCTGATGTGTCTGTCTGTCCTCCCCACCCTCATCCCCCACCCCCCACAGGTGGCACACCTGCCTTCCTGCCCAGCTCGCTGAGCCCCCAGTCCTCCCGGCCCACTTCCAGGGCCCTGGCCACCCCACCCAAGCTCCACACATGTGAGAAGTGCAGCACCAGCATCGCGTGAGTGCTGGCGGCCTGGGGGGCAGGGCACACCCTGCAGGGTGGGGGCCAGGGTCCAGGACGCTCTCAGGAGGGGCCTGCATGGACCCACTAGCCAGGGACCCTGCAGGGAGCATTGCTACAGTGGATCTGTGATGGGCTCGGGGTCACTTCATCCTTCTTAGGATGCCTGCACTGGCTTTTCCCTGCTGTCTCTCCTCTTCCTCGATTTCTTTCCCCGCCTCCCTGGAGGAGGAAGAAATGCTACTGCTTTCGATATCTCTCCAGCCATCTCAAAACCTCTGCAGATCTGCCTCTGGATGAGATGCCTCCTCTTGGAAACTCTTGCTCTTACTTCCTCCTTCCTCTCTTTGGAATGGGATGTTTTCCAGAGGTAGGCCCATTTTTCTCATTATAATGCAGCCACATTCTTTGGAAAATTGAACCCTGCCCCCCCCCCCCAGATACATTTCTTCCGTGCACAGTGGCGAGGGCCAGATGACTCATTTTAGGCAAATCCCTAGCCTCCGTGGGCCTCCGTGTGTCATCTGCAGAACGCGACACTGCCCAGGCCTGCTGTGCACGCCCAAGGAAGGGGTCCTATACGGTGTTTCTCAAAGATCAGCAGCTGGGCCTCTGAGGGATTTCGGGCCCACACCCCCAGAGTTCCCTCTTCAGGAAGTCCCTAGCCCCAGAGGTTGCATTTCCAGTTCATCCCCAGGTGATGTGATGCTGTGGGTCCTGGCACTGGGACCGCATTTTGAGAATCACTGCTCTATTAACAATCCAGAAGATTCAGGACGGTGTTTGTCTGTCTTTGTGTGTGGGAGGAATGACTTTTTAAAAATTGGGGTTCGGGGGTGTGGGCTGGGGGTTTGTTGAACGGAGATTCCTGAGGGCAGGCCTGGGGAGTCAAGTGACTGAGATTTGGGGACCTTACTGGGTCCTGACTCTGGCCTGGAAACTAGGTTCCCTGAGAATGGGAACGGTGGCATCGGTGGCATCGCGCCTGGCCCTCCTGCCCCTCCCTCCTCCCCCCTAGGCTAATGGCTCTCTCCTCCCTGTGCGCCCCTCCCACCTCACCCCCGCCGTAGGAACCAGGCCGTGCGCATCCAGGAGGGCCGATACCGCCATCCGGGCTGCTACACCTGCGCTGACTGCGGGCTGAACCTGAAGATGCGAGGGCACTTCTGGGTGGGGGACGAGCTGTACTGCGAGAAGCATGCCCGCCAGCGCTACTCCGCACTGCGCACCGTCAACTCCCAGGCCTGAGCGCCCGGCTGCACTCTCAGACCGCCCTCCACTCTGCGGCCACCTCCGCACCCGGGCCGCGCCAACATCCAGTTGACCTGGAGAGGCCATGGGAGCTGGTGAGGCCCCTTCCTCCTCGCTGAGCGGGGCCAGAGGCTGGGAGCTGCCTGCGCTGCGGGTGAGGGCGGCCGCACCTTCCCAGCCCTCTGCTGGATACTCTTGCATCCCCCTGCTGGACAGGCTCTGCGTCAAAGTGCGAAGTGGGTGCTGCCTTGGACACCTTTGTGTACCGGGGGTTAAGCAGGCTGGGACACGGAGAGAAGTATCTGGAAGGAGAGGGCTGGGCCAGAGGCTACAGGTGTTCACCGTGTAAACTTTTCAACATATGAGCTCTATAAATATATACTGTATGTGGACAAAATAAAGTAGGTGCCCCTCTTTTCTCTCCTTCCCTGCCCCAGCCCCTGGGGATGAGCTTCTCCCTACCACTGGGTGGAGAGTCTTCCTACATAACAATTTTTCTCCCCTCTTATTTCCGCCTCCCTCAAACCTCCACCCTACCAGATGCTTCACCACGTGACACTCCCGACTGAAGACACCCGCTCCTGTTAGTGGAGGGTCGTGCTCTTCCTGGACCCTCTTTTAAAGATGTGTGTTTTATTGGGATGATCCCTGGTAGAAGAATGAGTTTCTCACTGGGAGCCCGAGAGGGGAAGGGATGCTAGAGGGCTGGCAGCAAACAGGAAGCAGGCCCTGAGACTCCTGCCCAGGCCCGTCTCCGTGAGACAGTATCTGCGCTGGCGCTCTGTGCCCCTCGCTCTACTTGGTATGTAGGCTGCTTGCCCTGCTGACGCACCCAAGGCAGCTCGGTGGGCCAGAGAGGGTGCAACGTCTAAAGAACCTCCTGCGCCTGCCTGAGGCTGTCTGCACCCACTTGAGAAAGCTTATCCCCAGGAGTAACCTTGGACAGGGCTGTGAGTTCGCTCTCCCTGGGAGGGACAAACCTGCAGCGCCCCTACCCTGAGGGCCACCACCCTCCAAGCCAGGGTTGGTCTGCCTGCTCCTTCCCCGGGAGCCCCAGCTGGCTTCGCTGGTGGCTGATTTGAAAGCTGCTGCTAGGCAGGGGGCAGTGGTCCTCTGCCAGATTTTTGGCTTGATTCACCCATCACTCCCAGTGCTAATCCCAGAGGACACTTCAGAAAGGTGCATGGGTGCTGCTGGGTGCTCTAGACCTACCTTATCGCCCACTCAGCCTGAGGGAAAAGATCAAAGCTGGGCTTCAGAGGGTGCTTTGTGCTATCTGGCTCTTTGGGGAAGGAATCTTGGCAGAGACTGTGTGTATTGCCTCCCCAGGCACCTTGATGTAATTTACACCTTGCTATAATTGTCTCACCTTTTACCTGGATGGCTGTCTTTTTTTTTCATAGGAAAGATCAAGGTTGTCTGCAGTTCAGGAGTTGTCAGGCCAGAACTGTCTGGTCCCAAGTGGGATGGGCTCCTTGGCGCCACCTAGTGTCAGTGTAGCCCTTGGTGGGGAGAATGCTCACAAAAGGGGATTCACTCCTCTGTAAATTCTCAGGTCCTGGCACAGTGGGAGTACAGAGATAGAGCACTTTTCTGGCTTTCCTAAGGATAATAGTCGAGTGGCAGCAACTGAGATGGCATGAATGAAATAATGTTACATGGTAGTGAGTGTAAAGAACTCGTGCGGAACAGACAGGAGCGCCCTGAGAGTTCAGAGCAGGGGCCGTGGGTGTGAGAGGAAGAACAGGACACAGACAGATGGAGGAGAGAAATGCAGAGTGAGGGGGTGAGTGCAAGTGGCGTGATCAGTTCAGGGCAGCAGCTGATGGTGACACTGAGACAAGATGGGAAAGGAAGATGGGAGCCTTGAATGTTGTAAGATATGGTTTGCATTTCTCCTTGTGGCTCTGGGGACACTGAAAAATTTTCAGCAGGTAAGTGACAGGTTGGAAAAGGGTGTGTTGGAATCTTAATATGGTCAGATCTTTGCCTGGGACAAACCATGCTGGGCTAGCAGTGCTCTAAGGAATGGAGAACAAAGGGGGAGTGGAGGCCCATGGGAAATGGGTAGGCCAGTGAGTCGTTGATTGCCTTTTGAAGAGTGGATGGGGGTTCAAGCTAAAATCCACCTCTCTGTGTCAGCCAGCTCTCCTCCCTGGGGCCAGAGGGTTTCAGCATCAGAGCTCTCTGCAGCCACACAACTAGCCCGAGCTTGGGGGTGAACTTCTTAGGAAGACGGAGTTTTATAAGTCCATCTCATTTGTCAGCAGAGAAGGTTGGGGGCAGCCTTTGGTCTCTGCCCAGCTGTGTACACCCAGCCCCTTTGACCCAGACGTGCTGAGGTGGGGAGGGGGCACCGCCCAAACATGCGGCTGTTATTTGTCCAGTGCTGTGCCCTCTTTACTCTTTCTTCATTTGGGGGAATAACTTCAGAGATGATAGATTCGAGTTAGAAGCGACCTGAGAGAGCGTCTGGTACAGCCTTCTATTAGAGATGAGAAAATGACTTTCCCAAAGTGACACCAATAGATCATTCTAAAGTGCTTTAAACTCCAATCCTCATCATTCTGAAGTAGGTACTGTTGTCATCCTTGTTGTATAGATGAAGAAAGCAACGAGCTCCTAGCAGTAAGGGGAGGGGGCAAAGGATGAGCCAGGAGCCTGACTCCTGGGTTGCTGGTTGGCCCTGGGGTGCTCTTACCCTTCCCTTCCAGGCCATAAGGGAGGTCACCACAGCTTCCAGCCATCTCTAATCTGGCAGGAGCTGCCCTATGCTCTTGGCTTTGCCCTTCCTCGAACAGGGCCTAGCTCAGTGCTGAGCTGGCAGGAGACGTGCTTCCTGAAGCTGGGATTTCCCCATGGAGGCTGGGACGCACGCATCGAGCATCCCTGGCCTCAGCCCGAAGGGTGACTCTGCTGGGCTACCATGTGTCTCAGGAACCCACGGTAGCTGCTCACCCCTCAGGTGGGCAGCGAGGGGGCGGCTGTGCTGCCCCTCCCATTCCTTGAAGCATCGCTCAAAGGGAGATGATTTTCCTCTGGTAGAAGGTGGGGTGAAGGAGAAACAGCCCTCTGGGCGGTGAAGGCCTGGCTCAGCTCTGGGCCTGGGGCTGCCACTGTCAGGGCAGCAGAAGGCAGATGGGAAGGCAACACGGTGGCCCTCAACTGCGAGGGATCCCAGCCGCCCTGAAGATGCGGGCTCAGGGCGTATCTGCATGGAGAGGGGAGAATGGCCTGGAGGGGAGTGTGTGTGTGTGTGTGTGTGTGTGTGTGTGTGTGTGTGTGTGTGTGTTCGTGTGTTCTGTGTGTGGTTTGAGCCCACACAAAGCCTTGTGCTGAGACACTGCATTCCAGCTGGCTGGGCTTCCTGCTCCAGATGCATTCCTGCCCCAGAGTCACCACAGAGACTGCTTGGAATCTGGCCCTACATTCTCCAAATTCAGGACAAGATCTGGCAAAGGTTTCCTCACTTTACCTCCCCATCCTCTGACTTTGGAGGGAGGAAGCCACCTGATGGCCAGCCCTCCTCCTCTCCTCCCCAGGGAGGCCTGGCGTGGGATCTTCACGGGCTGTTGGACTTGGGTAAAGCAGTTCCCCCAGGCCCAGGTTTCCCTCTCTGTACCTGGGAAAGAGGAAGGGTGGGGGCGGTGCTTTCCAGGAGGATAGGGTTGGGAGGGGGCGACCCGGAGAACCCGCAGCTAGCAGGGAAGAGGTTGGCCTGAAAAATCAAGGTGTTAAGAGAGGCTCTCATTCTTCCCCGGGCCTTAGCTGTAGGCCTGTTTGCCAGAAGTTAGAATGTTTTAGTTCGTGACTCCCGAAGGGAAGGAGGGAGCAGGAGGTGGCAGACTGTCTTCTCCCTCCCATTTAATAACCACTTGCTCCCAACGCCTCCAGCTCCGGCCCCCTCCCCCAGAGGCTCAGGTGCAAGTTTGCACGTCCACCGGCTCCCTTATCTCCCTCCAGGGAATTTAGGTCCTGCTGGGAGTTTTCCAGCCTGGTGGTCGCCTTCCTCAGGAGGCTGAGGTTCCCTTAGAGGCCACCATCCCATCTGGTCACCGTCAGTGTCTGCCCGGGCTCCCAGCCCCCTTTCAGGGTGGTCGTGGGGTGGAATCCCACTGACTCAAAGAGTTTGGGGGCGGGGACCGGAGAGCATTTACACTTCCAGCACCTCAGGCTTGTCCTCCTGTCCCCCCTGTTTCGCTTCCCCGGATCCTGAAGCCCCCTCCCCCCGCGCCAGCCCCCAGCTTTAGGGTACCCGGGTGAGAAAGAGACGTGGGACGAGGAGGGGGTTCAGATCTAGCCCAGAACCCAAGGCGCTCTGCAGTTGTTGGAAAGGATCTTCCTGTGCCGGGAGTCACTTCCCCCTTTGATCGCGCCAGGTTTCTGAGTGGCTGGGTGACTTGCCCCAAGGCACACAGCTGAGAGCGCGGGTACGCCGGTGTCCAGGTCCGCTCTCTTCCCTCCGCCTGCACGTGCGGCTCCATTTCCTTCCGCGCTCGCGTCCGGTCGCCGCCGCCCCCCATCCCCGCCCGGGTTCATTTCGGCGGCAGGAAGACAGACCCCGCTTGGAAACCGAGGGCGGGGTGACCCCGCGCCACGAACCAGACGGCGTCTCCGCGCAGGGCTCCCCGCTCCACGTCCGGGGCCGGCCGTGCGGGGCCGCCCGGACCCGAAGGACTGCAGATTGGGGCCCGCGCCCCGCCGGCACCGGGGGCGGGGGGGGGTGGGACCAGGCCCCGCCCCCGAGGCCCCTCTCGGAGCGCCCGCACACCTGCGCACCCCTCCCGCCGTCCCTCCCCCATCCCCGCTGGGAGTGTCCGGGGGCCTCGCCCAGCCAGGTCCGGACGCGCACCCGACAGCGGCGCGGGGACGCCGGCCGGGATCGCTCCGTCCGGCTGCAGCGGCCACGGCCGGGGCGCCGTGTCGGGGCCGGGATTGGGGCCATGCTGGGCCGGCGGCGCGTCTTCGCCGTGGAGCCGCTGGGCGGCCGGGGTGAGTCGCCCACCCCGGGGCCGGCCGGGACCTTTGACCTGGAGCCGACTCCCGCGCCCGGGCCCCTGTCTGCGCTCCCCGCCCCACCCGGCACAACCCGCCCGACCTCGCTGTGCCTTCCTCGCCGCTTCCCTTAGGAAGGGCCGGGGGATCGCGCCTTGCCCGTTGGAGACCCTCTGGCTTCTGGCCTTAAACCGACCGCCACCTCCATCCCATTTCCTCCGGGTCCACTTCCCTCTAATTCCCGGTCCGGATCCTCCTCTGACCGGCCCCTGCCCCAGCCCGCAGTTGCAAAAAGCTCTCTCCGCGGCGGCGGACCCCTTTCCAAAGGAGCCGCGCAGGGGTGGACTTCCTGGTCGACTTCCTTGCCCAGAGGGGCCTGGTTTGGCATCCCGTTCCAGCTCTCCCGCGTGGCAGGCAGGGAGACGAAGGCGGCCCTCCATCGTCTCCAGCCTCCGTTTCTGCATCCTTACAATCGGGGCACCCAGATCGCAGGAGGGCCTGGCACAGGCCAGGAGAGCTGTAGGGGAGGACAGCGAATGGGCGATCACGCTGCTTCTTCTCCTGCCCCCTGCCCGCCTGGTTCCCTTATCTTCCGTTTAAATTTTTCCTTTTCAACTCTCCAAAAACCTTCTGTTTCTCACTTAAAAGAACAAAAGTCCAAGATGGTTATAGCGATTGTTATTTTGACTACCCACTCCCCCCCAGGAATTCCAGGATGGACTTCCTTTTGCATCCTGATGCCAGTTTGGGTCTAGGCTTCCCTCTTTGCGCCCTTCCCCCCTCCCTGAGGCCGGGGCACAGTCATACTTCCCCATGGGGAGCAGCTGAAGAGGCGACCGCTCCCCAGTTATGGCTCAGAGGTCTTAGGCCAAGCTCAGGAGCTGGAGCACGAGGGCACCCTGGAAGAAAAAGTGCTCACCCCTCCAAGGCAGATATCACTAACAATTACTTTGGTAAAGGGAACCCCATTCTAACATCTCCCAGCCAGGGATGCAGAGAGATCTGGGCGGGGCTGTGGCCGACCAGTCTCCTCCTGTCACCTCTGGCCCAGGACACTCCTCCTCAGGGAATGTGGCCAGCTGCCAGGAATGCCGGGGTTGTTGGGGCAGCCTGCCCTGCCTGATGACTGACTCTCCTTGCAGATGGGGCTGGCGAGGACCTGGCATGTGGCTGTGTAGTGCCTGGAGTCACCAGCACCTACAGACGGATCCCGGATGCTGCTCCAGGGTGGTCGGCAGACCCCCGCAAGGGGCACGGCCGGCTGAGAGCACCTGGGAGGCAGGTGCCGCTTCTCAAACTGGCCTCCCAGGACTCAAGAGTGGAGATGGCGGTTGGGGACAGGTCCCTAGCCACCTCACCGGGCCTTTCTCAAGACTCTCTGAACTCTGAGCCCATGCGGAGCGCTGAGCCCCTGGCCCCGGGTGCCATGGAGCCTCCTGCCCGCCTAAGCCGGCTTCTAGCCAGCCGCAAGCTGGAGCAGGTGCTGGAGCGGTCCCGCCAGCTCCCGACTTCCTCTGCCAGCTTGTCACAGTACCGCTCCCCAAAGCCGCCAAGCAACCCTGAGTATGAAATGCCCCTTTTTGGAGCAGGAGGACAGGAGGCCACCGAGGCAGAGAGTGACCTAGAGGCAGGCCTGGAAGAAGCAGAGCTGGTGAGTGCCAACTCTCAAGCGTGGGATGGAGATGCCCCCGCCCCCCAGCTTCTTCCCCCTGGAGCTCTCTCGGGGTGGGGCTTTCCTTACCCCTCCTGGATGGGTTGTGTGAGAACTCTTGCCTCACCCCGCCCCCAGCCCTGTGGAGGTGGGCAGGTCCGGGGCCTGCCTGGCACTCAGCTGGGTGTGCGTCCCTCCTGACTCATCCTGCCCCCATCTGCTGGCCCCTTAGGGTGGGAGTCTGGTTGAGTTCAGAATTCTCCCCTACCTCACTACGTCCCACAGGTGCGGGGCTTGGGGCCTGAAGCCTGGGCCTGCCTCCCAGGGCAGGGTCTTCGCTACCTGGAACACCTGTGCCTGGTGCTGGAGCAGATGGCGAGGCTGCAGCAGCTCTGCCTGCAGCTGCAGACTCAGAGGGCCCCTGGGGTGAGTGAGCTGTGGGCAGTCTGGCCAGCGGGCAGGCAGGTGAGTGGGGGATGCAGAGGATGGGGGGGAACCCTGGAACCAGGACTCCCTTCAGAACAGCCTCAGCCCTCTAGCCAGGCCCTGAAAGCCCGTCTCTCCTGTGCACAGGATCCTAAAAAGGAGGAGCCGGCCCTGGCGCCTTCACCTCCACCCTCTCACGCCCCGGGCAGTGAGGTACACGGGCAGCAGGAGCGGCTCAGCCACACAGAGGAGACAGGTGAGGCGCACTTGTGTCTCTGTCTGTATCTTGCCTGCCCAGGTCCCCATAGGCAGACCCCCCTGAGCTCTGGGCTTGACGAGAGTGCCTTCCTGTTCCTGGTCTTGGGTAACCGGATTCTCTTTCCAAAGGAGCAAGAACAGCTTCACCCCCAAAGGTAGGGGTGCCCAGCGCCAGCCCTTCCAGGCTGTCAGAGGCCCTGGCAGAGCCAGCTCACACCTTTCCATCCTCCCAGGGGCACAGGGTAGGTGAGGGATGTATGCGGGGGCAGGTGACAGGATGTGGTGGAGGTCGGGGGTGGTTGGGATGTGTGCTAGAAAACAAGCGGATTCCTGTTTGGAACAGGTGATTTGCCCTGGCTGTGCTGACAGCTATCTCGGGGAGCTTGGTCAGGGGTATGTTTTGGGGAGGGGCCCTGGGTGACCCTCTCACCCTCTGCTCAGCGGGATCTCTCCCACTGGAACAAGGTCAAGGTCCTGCTCAACCGGATCCGGTGGAGGAGCCCTCGACCTGCTGAAGCCGCTGTCCTACCTGATGGCTCTGCCCCCAGGTGAGTCCTGTGGCCCAGCCCAGGGAAGAGGGAGGAGCCTGACGAGCTAGGATGCCAAGATTGTGCTGCCCGTTGTCACCTTCGTCCCTGCAAAATTTGAGAGACGTAGTCTTGGAGAGGGTGCTGGAAGAAACAGAAAGTGGTTAAAGCACCCCATTCACGGATGAGGAGGCTGAGGACTGGGCTGGGGAGGGAAGTCATTTTCCCGAGGCCACACGGTGGGTCGGTGGCAGAGCCAGGACCAAAAGGTGGGAAATCCTCACATGAGCCCAGCAAGCCCTCACCCCTCAAAGCTGAAACTTAGGTCACCTCCCTGGGTTTCCCCAGGAAAGCAAGGTAGGGCACACAGGATGCCACAGTGGATGCCAGGGGTTGGGGGGTAGGGGTCTATACTGAATAATTCTCCAGGGGGGATTATCCCTGTCAATTAATATCCCCAGTCCTCCCACAATGCTTGGTCAACTCTGGGGCCATCGTTACCTTTGTTTCTTCCTCCTAGCCTAGTGCTTCCTTTCTTTCTCCACAGGATTGCATCAAGGGAGCTCCCTGAAAGGCCTCCAGGCCAAACCCTTCAGAAGACCTTTATGCCATCATTAGTGGTTAAGAAGCAACGAGCAAAAAACCTTACTGTATGCTGAGACTTCCTGGTGCAGCGCTGTAACCCCAGCTGGGGGGAGTGCAGTGAAGTCTTCTTCCTCGCCCTCTGCCCTGTTGCTGCTTCTGGGCACTGCCAGGAAAAGCTGTTGACGCTCAGTTTTCTCTCTGAGGCAAGGGCTGAGTCTTTCTCCTCTGAGCAGCCAAGGAACCCTGGGTCCCTGAGAGGCCCCAAGGCGCAGCAGCTCTCGGGCTCCTCCCTGGTTGCCAGAAATCCCTGGGCTTAGGCAATGTGAACTTACTGATACATCTGGCGTCCATGGAGTGTGTTTGGCGTGGTGATCTGTCGGGGCCCAGCGTGTCGCTGGGGACTGTGGGACTGTCAGTGTTGTGAACTGGCTGGATCCAACCATCTCTCTGGAATAATGCACTCAAAGAGTCAGTCTTCAGTGTGAGGTAACTGCAGAACGATGGACTTGACCTTCACTCCTGAGTGGGCAGTTACTGATCTGGAGTCCTCCCTTCCTCCTCATACTTGCATGGGCAGCCCCAGGACAGAGAAGGGTGCTCTCTTGGCTGCCTCTGCATTGAATCTTGCCTGAAGACTGCACCAGGGATGGGAGTCAAGGACAACATGGGGAACAGCAGAGTAATCTTCAAGGTCTATTCTCAGCTGCTTTACTCCGTACTAGCCTTTCCACGTCACAGCTGAAACCAGAGGCCCATACTAGCTTTTAGACCTTGACAAAAATCCCTTAACTTTTCTGAGCCATAGCTTCCCACTTAATCTCCCAAATGGTATAATGATGCCTGTCCTACCTACCTCACAGGCTTGTTTTGAGGGTAAAGTGAGATTAAACTGTCTCAAAGTGCTTGGTGAATGTTAAATGAATAGGAAAGGGTGTTGGAGGGAGGCTAGACTGGAGGGTGATGGGAAGGTCGGAGGGTAAGGGGGAACTGGGATTGCTAATGGGGATGAAAATGGCCAGTGATTAACGGCAAGACTTTGAGCAAGTCATTTCATTGAGGTCTCTCAGGCTTCATAGCTGAGAATTAGGACACTAATTCCTGACCTCCTTATCCCCCAAGGGTTGATGTCAGGACTAAAGGAAATGACTGTGAGAACTCTTTGTAAATATATACTTAAATATTGTGGAGGTTTATCTTACTACATAGGCTGTTAGGTTCCTAGCTCTTTTTAATTGAGAAAGGGAGAAAGTTTAGTCTCCTGCAGTTACCCAGGAGGTGTGTGTGGAGGGGTGTGCCGTCAACAGAAGGGTAGGGCTAGGGATGGTTGAATCAGACACAGGGATGTCTTCTGGAAATGGCCACTGATCATGCATCCTCCTCCTCCAGTCAGGAGGAGGTCAGCTGGTTCTCCTCCTCTTCCTCCTCCTCCTCCTCCTCCTCCAGTCAGCTGGTTCTCTTGTTGCTGCGGTCTTGGCATCTTAACAGAATGAGGCATAGGTGCTCCCTTATGTTTGGGGCTCCAGCTCCAGCAGTCTTGGGACCAGGAACCAATTCTCCGAAGCCTGATTTTCTAATGGGACACGTAAGAGAGGACACCACTGAGGCGCGGCTTCCTAACACGCATCCGATCGGGGAAAGCGCACTTCCGCTCCACAGTTGGAGCGGGATGGCAGGCCGGGGTGGGGGAAGGGAGAGGTCAGTGGAGAGGAGGGAGGGACCATATCCGGGAGAGAGGCAGCTTCCGACCAGTGGTCGCGCTTCCGGAGAGGCACTTCCGGTGGCGGCAGCAGCAGCGGCTGTGGTGGTTCCGGGTGTCTTTGTCCCCCCGGTGTCGCGGCCCTGGCCCGCAGGTGGGTTGGGGGGCCTTCCGCCGCCCCTCTGCCTCTTCGCCCCTCCCCTGGCCGAGGGGCTGCGAGGGCCGGGCCTCGAAGATGAACCGGGGGCGGAAGGGGCCGAGCCCCCCTTCGGCCTGCAAGTTCCGTCTCCCTGGCAACGGTCTCGGCCCTGGGGGCGGGCGGGAGGAGGAGAAGCCGCGCGCCTTCGTCTTCCCACGGCGGCCTGGCCGCGGCCCGCCCCGGGAGAGTCGGCGCCGGCGGCTGCTGAGGCGGGAGCCGAGGGCCGGGGAGCGCGGGAGCAAGAGGGCGGGCGCGCAGCCGGATTTGCGTTCGGCCGGGCCACGGAGCTGTCTTCCCACCCGCCCGTCCGGGGAACAACGGGCCGGGCTTCCGGGGAGAGGGCCCACACCATCTCCTCTCCGGCAGCAGCCTCCTCCATTTTTCCGGGCCTTGCGTGGAGCTCTTTGGCGGATGCATTGAATGAATGAATGTCACCGGGGCTCTTTCCAACCCTCCACTCTCCCCAACCATCTGAGGGTGGCGTGGCATAGTGAGAGGCGGTCTAAGTTGTCGGGAGATCTGGGTGTGAGTCCTAGTTTTGTACCTACCTGCTTATGTGGCCTCGGGCAAGTCTCAGTCCCTCCGAGCTTCAGTTTCCTTTTTGTTGAAAGAGCATAACAGTATCGCCCACCACTAGATTATTGTGAGGGCTGACTGGAACATTGTAATTTCTCCATTTCTTGCTCCTTTTCATATTCTCACCATCCGTCTCCTCCTTTCATTCTCAGTATCCATCTCTCCATTTTCCTTAAGATCCTTAGTTCCGTTTTTGGGGTAGATGGAAAATTTCCCTATGAGCTGTTAATTTATTTCTTTTCTGATTGAAGGTTTTCCCCCAAGACTCTGAAAGAGGACAGCATTCCCAATGTCCCAGTTTAAGCGCCAGCGGATCAGCCCACTACCAGGGGGACGCAACTTCTCAGGTGATCACCTTTATCTCTACCTGGCCTAGTACTGGGAAGTGTGTGTTTTGGAGTTAGTCTTTGAAAATGTGGCTTTGGGGGTTTCCCTGGTGGAGTGCAATTTGCTGCTGACTTTTCTTAGGAAAAAACATGACCACAGTGGTTGTTGGCGAAACCCTGTGTGGGACATGCTTGGATCCACTTTGCTCTTTGGGTTTACCGTTTCCTCTAGTTGAATCTAGTGCTTAAGATGGTAGGTGCAGTTTCTGGATTGCTTCTGTGTTCCAATAGGCGCAGCTTCAACATCTCTTCTGGGTCCTCCTCCTGGTTTGCTCACTCCTCCTGTGGCCACAGACCTGTCACAAAATGCCAGGCACCTTCAGGTAGGTTGGGCACCCTACCTAGTGAGTTTCGGCACTCGGGACTACCCCAGCGTGCATGGCTGCCCGATGCTTTCATTCTTACATCACAGTGTTCATCCTTCCTGACACTCCTGTCCTCGGCCAGTCCAGAGGCGACTAGACATCTGTGACTGGGGAGTCCTCGGTTCTGGCTCTAGGGAGATCTCTAGGGTGCTTCTTGGAATTAAAGAACTGGAAATCCTAGAAAAAGCTTATGACCCAAGAATCAGCATGACTGCCCCCCAGTAGATTGATTATGTACACTGTACATATGCTTCCTTCTATACGTATGCTTCCTTCCATGGGAATCCGTGCAGTACTCTGATTGAGCTGGGTGGGGAGCGGGGTGGATAAAGATGAGATGCTAATGGCAGAGCATGGACAAATGCTCCCTATTACCTTTAAACTGCACTCTTCTCTTATAGGGTGGAGAGAAGCAGCGGGTCTTCACTGGCATTGTTACCAGTTTGCATGACTACTTTGGGGTGGTGGATGAAGAGGTCTTTTTTCAGCTAAGGTAGGCTTGAGGCTGATCCCCTTCTGGAAATGCTTATTGGATTCAGGTCTGTCACCATGCTGGTGGGTCCGCTATAATGCCATTGCTTTGCTGTTGTTATGCAAGGTATGAGAAATCTTGATGGGAAGGGCCTCATAGGGACAGTCAGGGTGGCTTGGCCGGGGTTTCTCTCCTGACTGGGTCTCTTGGCTTGTGTGCTGGCAGTGTGGTGAAGGGCCGGCTGCCCCAGCTAGGTGAGAAGGTGCTGGTGAAGGCTGCATACAACCCAGGCCAGGCAGTGCCCTGGAATGCTGTCAAGGTGCAAACTCTCTCCAACCAGGTATTCATCTCTCCTTGGCAAGTTTATTGGAAAGGGGTGGGAGGGAACCCTACTTTGGTCAAGGGGTTGGGGCTGCATCTTTCCAAGGTAGTGAGCAGGTCAGCTGTGGGATGCCCTGAATTTCCTGGTTACTGTCCTGCAGCCCCTACTGAAGTCCCCAGCACCTCCCCTTCTACATGTGGCAGCCCTGGGCCAGAAGCAAGGGATTCTGGGAGCTCAGCCCCAGCTGATCTTCCAGCCTCACCGGATTCCCCCACTCTTTCCTCAGAAGCGTGAGTACCAGTGGCATGGATATTGGGGGTGTGGCTTTATGGGGTACTTGGGATGAATGGACTTGAAACTGTTAGGTTGCTGCTCTCAGACTAGGTGTGGGTATTTCATGCACTGGAAGAAAGGGACAGGAAAGTTGGGCAAATATTTAGGGGTTTTGAGTCACCAGCCATTTCCTTTCTGCAGCTCTGAGTCTCTTCCAAACATCCCATACACTTCATCTGAGCCACCTGAACAGATTTCCTGCTCGGGGCCCTCACGGACGATTGGATCCGGGCCGAAGGTAAGAGGATGATCAGGCAGGAAAGGAAAGGTGTTTTATTTTATTTGCCTCTAAGAGCATGTCCCATTTTTTTTTTTTTTTGCCACCTGTTGACACTAACATTCTTTCTACAGCTAGATCCGAGTCCCTTTACCCTGAAATAGGCTGACACATTGAGATGTATGTACAAATATCGGAACTTCATAAGCTGGTTGAGCAAGTAGGGATTTGGTGTAATTCAGTTTTCAAAGTATGACGCTGAATTTTTTAGTATATAATTTTCCTTTTTATTTCTCGTGCATAAGATTGAGACACCAAGAATCAAAACTATCAAGAAAATAGTAATTGTCCAAAAAAAGTAACTTTGCCGTGTATTTTTAAAATTGAAGCATAATTTACAATATTGTACAAGTAGATTTGATATTTTTATATATTATGAGGTGATCACCACAATAGCTAGTTACCATCTGTCACCATTCAAAGTTATTACTATATTATTGAGTATATCCTCTAAGCTGTATGTTACATCCCCATGACTTGTTTTATAACTGGAAGTTGTACCTCTTAATACCTCTTCACCTATTTTGCCCATTCCCCCCAACCTCCTCCCCTCTAGTGACCACCAGGTCTCTATACCTGTGAGTCTGTTTCTGTTTTTTTATGATTGTGCATTTGTTTTGTCTCTTAGTTTCCTCCAGTGCATAATTTAATTCTTAGTATAAAACGTGTTTCTTTAAATACACTGTACAGTTAGCTCAGTGGTGTGCTAGACTGTGTGTGTTGCACTGTGCCCAGAAATCCAGGTCTGTGCTGTGGACATGCAGACATGGCCTTGTGTGGAGCGGGCGTGGTGGATTTGGGCCTTTGGGGCATCCCAGGCCGTCCTGTATCATCTGTGAGCATTGGGGACCGCCAGGAGCATGCTTCCTGTTCTCTCTGGCTCGCATGTTCCTTATCCTGCCTTACTCTCCTCCCTAAAAGCTTTTGTTTATATCCCTAGGGGTTACGCTCTAGACTAGTTTGCTTAAGACTTGTTCTAGTTCTGTCCGTCTTCATTTTAATTTTTTATTATGAAAAATTTCAAGTATAAGCATAGTAAGTAAAAAAGGATGATGAACCTTCATATACCCATCACCCAGCTTAAATAAGTATCAGTATCTGCCATTCTTTTTCATCTACTCCCTGCCTTGTACTTGATTTTTTTTTTTTTAAGGTAAAATTTATTTAGGTTGATGTGCACAAATCTTAGATGGACAGTTTTGACAAATGGAAAATCCTGTGTAACTCTCACCCCTATTAAGATACAGAAGATTTCTATCACTCTAGAAAGCGTTCTCATGTTCTAGTTCTCTTCTGAAATGGGAACTGATCTGAGAAGGAAACAGCCCCCTATCCCAGAGGCCAGTAGATTATTAGATGGTAAGGGCTGAGAATGCAGTCCACTGAGAACATGTAAAAGGAGCATGGAGTTCCTCAGAGAAAAAGTTTAGGCAAAGTGATGTAGCTAAGTCTCTGTGCTGAAGCTACTACTGTTTGTTCCCTCGGGATAGGTCATGTGAACACTAAGGAGGCGGGAAAGCTTTGATTGTGTAGGATTGTTTTCCACAGTGTCTCTGCTTGAAACACTCTCTCATTCTCAAGTTACTGGTGTACGTTTTGCATACACCCATCTTGGTCTTCAAAATATCCGAGGACTTTCCACCTCTCACATTCTGTGAGTTTATTAAAGTCTTCATTCAAAATCACAGCAGGTGCCCTCAGGGATAACGTAGCCTGGGTGGAAATCAGTGGCTGCTATTGACTTTCTGCTTTAGGTTCACATTCAGCCTTTCTATATAGCCAGTTGCATTTGATTGTCCTGGACATGCCAAGCCCCGTGCAAGACCTATGTTCTTTTACTTTGGCCTTAATGCTTCAGTGTCATGGCTTCTCGAGAAAGGAGACATGACCATTGGGAGGGAGCTATTACCATCAGTCAGTAAAGAGAATTTGCAGAGTCATTCTGCAAAGGGGGCAGTAGGAATGAGGTCACCCTGTGGGGGAACAACAGTTTATAATGGAGTTACCCATGTTAGCGTTTGACTGGAAACCAGGTTTTATTTTGAACTTCAGGTTTTGGGAGGCAGGAAACAGTGTCTCCTTTGGATTGCTAATGCTGAACTACTGCGGTTTTTGGACAGGGCTATCCAGCTGGAAATACCCTCTCAGTATCCTGCTGAGGTTACGGAGATGGCTTCCACTGGTCATGCCTTATAACCTGTTCCTGGCAATTCACAATAAGGGGAGAAAACTGCTTGCTGAGTTTACAGGATTCAGTGGAACATCCACTTTAACTTGAGGTTGACAGCAATTATTGAAGAGTTCACTTCAGTCATGGGTGAGCTGAAGAGAGTTGTCAAAATGACTTTGGAACAGTTCTTCTATTAGAGACACAGAAGCACTGACATCGCACAGGAGCAAGATTAGAAGGCAGCTTTTAGAGGGAGATGCTATGAACAAGGAAATTACCCAGGCAGAAATATGAGAAAAGAAGAAAAACTTGGTGTTAAATACAATCAAGTTTGTTACTCAGGGGTGTAATAACTAGGGAAACAACCCAGGCAGGTCTAAAGGGAAAGAGTAGACACCTTCTGATAAATATAATCAACTCGGCATTACCTCAGCACGAAGAATTGACAATGGATTTTATTTCCCTTGTGAGACATGGGGTTTTTCCCCTTATCAGTCTGGCATTTTATAACGGTCTAAAGGTTTTTTTCTCTTCTATTATTTTTATTTATTGCCCCCATAACATAGTGATACCATAATAAGTGATTTATTACAAAAACGTATAAAGTAGTACATGCTATTATATAAAGCTAAAAATACTATAAAAATATATCATTCCCTCTTTCCCTTTAAAAGGTAGCCATTTAAAAACTTTTAAGTTAAAGTACAGTTGATTTACAATATTGTGTTAGTTCCAGGTGTACAACATAGCAATTGTACTCCATTTAAAGTTATAAAATGTTGGCTATATTCCCTGTGCTGTGCAGTACACCTTTGTATCTTGTTTATTTTGTACATAGTAGTTTGTACCTCTTAATCTCTTACCCTTATGTTCCCCCCCACCCCCAAGGTAACCATTCTTAAAGACCTTTAGAAAATAATTTTGAAAAGCAAATTTACTTTCTGCCACTTTTTCCCATGTTCTTTTCAGTCTTTATATATATGCATACTTTTTATAATTTAAATCTTTGAGTTCAGATTTTTTTTATACGTTCTTATCGAACGAACATCTGTTCCATATTGCACTGTAATCCTCATAATTGTTTTAATGGCTGTATGATTACTATACTTATTTACTATAAAAATTCAGGATTGCTAGATACACACGTGGTTTTCTTTTTTTTAATATATATTTATTTTATTTTTGGCTGCGTTGGGTCTTCGTTGCTGTGCGCGAGCTTTCTCTAGTTGCGGCGAGCGGGGGCTACTCTTTGTTGTGGTGTGCGGACTTCTCATTGCGGTGGCTTCTCTTGTTGCAGAGCACGGGCTCTAGGCACAGGGGCTTCAGTAGTTGTGGCACGCAGGCTCTAGAGCGCGGGCTCAGTATTTGTGGTGGATGTGCTTAGTTGCTCCGCGGCATGTGGGATCTTCCTGGACTAGGGCTCGAAGTCGTGTCCCCTGCATTGGCAGGAGGATTCTTTTTTTTTTTTTGCGGTACGCGGGCCTCTCACTGCTGTGGCCTCTCCCGTTGCGGAGCACAGGCTCCGGACACGCAGGCTCAGTGGCCATGGCTCATGGGCCCCTCCGCTCTGTGGCATGTGGGATCTTCCCGGACCGGGGCACGAACCCGTGTCCCCTGCATCGGCAGGCGGACTCTCAACCACTGCGCCACCAGGGAAGCCCAGGATAAATTTTTAAGAGTGAAATTACTGGATCAAAGGGTTTCAGTATTTTTATTACTCTAATGTGTAGTGTTAAGGGTTTTTACCAGAACTGTCTATTTTAATGAAACTTGACAGAACCCATAGCATGGTGCCATATGTATATATATTTTGGTAAAAAAAAAAACCTCAGTTAAATTCTTTTTCTCATTTCAAAAAATTATATTAAATATAAGAAAATTATTCATCACCTTTATCTGTCAGAGGTATCCACCATTAATATTTTATTTTCTTTTAAAGCTTTTTTGGCACATTTGAGGCAGTACTGTATATGTTCCATATAATTTTTTTTGTTTTAACATGAATGGTTTTCTGTGTTATTGAAAGCATTTAAATATCCATCTTAATGTCTTTTATAACACTCTTATATGACTGTTAGCATGGCTTATTTATCCATTTCTTTGAAGTTGGGGATTCAGATTGTTTCCAGTTCTTTTTAGGCCAGTATGTACTGAATCCGTATGTAACAGTGTGGTCTCTTCCTTCTGGTAATGGATCAACCTCCAGCGATGACTATGACTCCAAGAAACGCAAACAGCGGGCTAGTGGAGAGCCTTGGGGTGCTAAGAAACCAAGGCATGACCTGCCTCCTTACCGAGTCCATCTCACTCCCTACACTGTGGACAGGTGAGTGGTGAGGCTGGGGTGGGGGCTGAGACTCGTAGCTGGTAACAGGTCCTTGTGTAAGTGAGATATAGTCTGGGAGTTAGAGAGTGTGCGTGCGTGCATGCGTGTGTGCGTGCATGCGTGTGTGCGCGCGTGCGTGTGTGTGCGTGCGCGCGGGTGCTCATGACCTTTATGTTTCATTTTTGTTTTTTAACGTGACACATTTTTTACTTCAAAATCTCAAGTTCTGACCAGCATAGCACCACTGACATGGGTGCCCTCGATAGGACTTTATGATTTGATCACCAGAAATTGTTATGCCAGGCTATAATTAAGGCTTATCAATCAAAATCCAGGTACCCAATACCAGTTGTAAGTCAGGTAGAAACTGTGGGTCATAGGAACCCTCGGACTGGTTTCCCAGGGAAGCTCTAAATTATTTTTTAAGTGTTACAGCATGTATGAGGTCACTGGCCCACAAGCTTACTTCTCACACGGAGAAACTGACTGACTGAGAGGTAGACGAGCAATTCCAGATTCCATCTAGCGGGGGGAGATGCAGGGCTCCAGCTGCTGTATTAGAGATAAGGCCCCAAAGCCCAGTCCACCTAAGTCTGAGCTGAGGTGAGGGCAGCCTCCTGGCACCTCCTCCTCAAGACGGCCAGGAAGGAGGGCTGCCACTGCTCTTCCCCTGTCACTGCTTCCTCTCCCCAGGCCCAGGCAGGGCCTCTTATTCTCCATGCTGACCCACCTGCCTCCCAAGGTTAATCTGATGAGATACTGGTCCCCACATCATCACCACTGGAGGGGTGAATATAGAGCCTCCTCATGTGGTCAGAACACGACTGCTAACGGTTAGCCACACACACACACCTGTTTTTTTTTTCTAAAACACAACTGGAAACCTATTGTACATACTGTTCAGTACTTTGCTTTTTCACTTGTCTTGGAATTTATTCCACATTAAAGTTTATTAGACTGATCTCATTCTTTTTAGCAACTGCACAGCATTCTACTAAATGGATGGACCAGAATTTATTTAACCAGTTCTCCATTTTTAGTCTTTAATTATCCTAAACATTGTTGTAATAATAAACATCCTTCTCTATACATCTGCGTGGACAGGTGCAACCATTTTATTGAGCTCAATTCCTAGAAATGGAGTAGCTGGCTCACAGGTCTGTCACCCTTGACAGATATTGCCAGGCCTCTCACAGTGGCGGTATCGGTTTACGTTCTCACACGAGGTGTGAGGTTCTTGCACCCCCAGCCTTTGCCAACACTGTGTTATCCAGCTTTGTGATCTTTGTCAGTCTGATAGGTGAAAAGTGATACCCTGATTTGAATTTAATTATGAGTGAGATTGAGCATATTTTCATGAGCTTCTAAGTCTCATTTCTTTTTCTAAGTTATCTGTTGCTGTCAGTTTTTCCAGTTTTCTCTTAGACTTGTGAACTTTGTTAGTGACTTGTGGGTTCCTTTTATATTAAGACAGTGACCCTTTTCTCTGTCACATATTGCAGGTGTCTTTTTTTTTTCCTTCCCCAGATTGACTTTATTTTGCCACTAGAGGTTGTAACATTTTAGTAGTCAAGTCTGATCCATTTTTATCTTTTCAGAAGTGTCTTACTTAGAAAGCTCTTCTTTTCTCAGATGATAAACTAATCTGCTCCCTTTTTCTTTCAAGTCTTTTATGGTTTCATTTTTAAAAATAATTTAGTCTTTGCTCAATCTGGAATTCCTTGCTTTCTTCCCACAGCCCCACCTGTGACTTCTTAGAACTCCAGCGCCGTTACCGCACCCTGCTGGTCCCCTCAGATTTTCTGGCTGTGCATCTGAGCTGGCTGTCAGCCTTCCCTCTGAGCCAGCCCTTTTCCCTCCATCATCCAAGCCGCATCCAGGCATCTTCTGAGAAGGAGCCAGCTCCAGACGCGGGTGCTGAGCCCACGCCCACAGACAGTGACCCTGCTTACAGTTCCAAGGTGAGTTGGCTGGGGTCCTGCCTCTTTATCCCGTTGTTAGAGGCTGAGAAAGCTCTCGAGTGTCTCCTTTATGCCGCCCCTACCAGGTACTGCTGCTCTCTTCCCCGGGCTTGGAGGAGTTGTATCGTTGTTGCATGCTCTTCGTGGATGACATGGCTGAGCCAAGGGAGACGCCGGAACATCCTCTGAAGCAAATTAAAGTAAGAGCTGGAGCCCAGGAGGCAAGACTCTCTCATTGATGTTCAGTTCCTGTCAGCTCAGCTTCTGCTCAGGAACTCATAGAAACGGGGTTTGGGGGCTGAGATACCCGTCGTTTTACCAGGAGGACAGCATGGCTGAGAGATGTTTTTTCTTATCAGAATCATGTGGGGTTCACATTCATGGGTAGAGATACCCCTCCCACCCCCAGTGTGGCAGACCCTTTGTTCCCCACTGGTGGCAGGTTGCCTCCCTGTGGGAGACCCACGTGATTGGTTTTTCGTTTCTTACCCCCGGTCTCTTTTTGCAGTTTTTGCTGGGCCAGAAAGAAGAGGAGGTAGTGTTGGTGGGGGGCGAGTGGTCTCCTTCTCTGGACGGGCTCGACCCCAAGGGCGACCAGCAGGTGCTCGTCCGCACCGCCATCCGCTGTGCGCAAGCCCAGACTGGCATCGACTTGAGCGCCTGCACCAAGTGGTGAGTGGCTGCCCGAGCTGTTGTCTGTGGCTGCCCAGTGAGTTGGCGAGACCTGGCAGGGAGCCAGGCTTCTGCTGGGCCATCCTGACCCATTAGTTCCCGTCTGTTCCCTAGTCCCTGCCCATCACCCCCTCCCTCCAGCCCTCGCAGTGGTCGCCGTGGTCGTGAGCACGGCGAGGGGTGTGTAAGTGTGTTGAAGGCCAGGTGACCCTCCAAGGCTCGTAGGATGTGGCCCCCCAGCCACATTCCGTGCTCCTTCTTGTTGCCGTGACACCTCGGATAGTAACTGTCTGCTTACTTGTCTCTCCCCTCTGACTAACCATTTCTTGAGGACTTGGTCTATATCTTTTATTTCTGTACTGCCAGAGCTTGGCACACAGTATGTGTTCATTAAATGCTGATTGGAAACTGAAGCCCTCACGAATGTCATGGGTCAGTACTGCATTTTTCCTTTTGCTGTGAGCAGGTGGCGCTTTGCTGAGTTTCAGTACCTGCAGCTGGGACCCCCGAGGCGGCTCCAGACCGTGGTGGTGTACCTGCCGGACATCTGGACCATCATGCCTACTTTGGAAGAGTGGGAGGCCCTGTGCCAGCAGAAAGCTGCAGAGGCAGCTCCCCCGCCCCAGGAGGTGCCAGTGGTGAGGCTGAGCCTTACGAACACGTGGGGAAAGAAGGGGCCCTAACACCTGGACCCAGATGGTCGTAGCTCTTGACTTTTCGTCACAGGAAACAGAGCCTACAGAACAGGCAGCTGATGCATCAGAGCAGGCAGCAGACACCTCTAAACAGAATGCAGAGAATCCGGAGGTCACTGCACAGCAGGAAATGGACACCGATCTCCCAGAGGCCCCTCCACCCCCTCTAGAACCTGCCGTCATGGCACGCCCCAGCTGTGTAAACCTGTCCATCCATAGTATCGTGGAGGACCGGAGGCCAAAAGAAAGGATCTCTTTTGAGGTAGGTGTAGGAGTCTCGGGGCTGTGGGGCAGGGTGTTAAAGCATGGCGGGGTTTGGAACACCCCATTTTTTGGTGCTTGTGACCCCTTGTTGCCTCTTCCACCAGGTGATGGTGTTGGCTGAGCTGTTTCTGGAGATGCTGCAGAGGGATTTTGGCTATAGGATTTATAAGATGCTGCTGAGCCTTCCTGAAAAGGTCGTGGCCGCACCTGAACCTGAGAAGGAGGAGGCGGCCAAGGAGGAAGAAGCGGTCAAGGAGGAGGCCAAGGAGTCCAAGGATGAGGTACAGAGTGAGGGCACAGCTGCCGAGTCAGATGCCCCGCCGGTGAGTACCTCTGCCCCGGTGCCCGGGCACTGGGGCTGCGCGTGGTAATGCTGAACAGAACTGGGGCGCTGCGTGGCACCAGCGCTGCTCAGAGTGCTTTATGGGTCTTCTCACTGCGCACGCGTGCGCGCCCTGTGACCCTGGTGTGACTCAGGTGTGGGGGCGCTTAACTCTCCCACGTGGCCACACAGCCCGGAGGTGGTTGGTGTACCTGGGAGAAGGGAGGCGGGCCTGGAGCAGCGAAGGGAAGTGTGGTTGACACGGCAGCACAGAAGTCTCCATTAATAGGAATGCTTTGATGGGTACAGGTGTTTTGATTACCTGACGGTTAACTAGAACACTGCATTTTCTTAAACATTTCTAAAGCATGTGGGTCTTCTTGCCTAAATACTGTCAAATAAACAAATCTCTTACGGGACTGAGATTGACTCTTGGGGAAAACCCCAGGTGTCTGGAACTCGCCCTGGTCTGCTCTGTGACCCCCACGTAACGAAGTATGTTAAATGAGACGTTGCCTGTGCGCCTTCGGCGCGGTGCCTGAACACGGCTGACGCACAGATGTTAACCGTTGTTATTGTTGGTAGTCACAGGGGCAGTTCCTCTCATCATCTTGGTCTGCTTCTCCTAGAAGGAAGACGGGCTTTTGCCCAAACCCCCATCTTCTGGGGGAGAGGAAGAAGAGAAACCCCGGGGCGAGGTGTCCGAGGACCTCTGTGAGATGGCCCTGGACCCAGAACTGCTGCTCCTGAGGGACGATGGGGAGGAGGAGTTCGGTATGTCTGGCGCCTTCCCC
Organism: Kogia breviceps; assembly: GCF_026419965.1. NCBI lineage: Eukaryota > Metazoa > Chordata > Mammalia > Artiodactyla > Physeteridae > Kogia > Kogia breviceps. Next base: position 103,381,221 of record NC_081317.1, read on the forward strand.
GGGTGGCGGCTTCCTGGCTCTGTGGCTCCCGTTCTGGCTGCGTGTGGAGCCAGGCCGGGCCTGTGTGCTCCCGGCTCCCAGTTCATCTTGTGCTTTCTGTAGCAGGAGCCAAGCTGGAGGATTCCGAGGTCCGGTCAGTTGCCTCGAATCAGTCAGAGATGGAGTTCTCATCCCTTCAGGACATGGTGAGACCTCTGTGCCTCTCTGGGTCTCAGTGACGGGGAAGCTTAGCAAGGCCTCTGACTCACTCCTGGGAAAGGGGTGCTTTTCTTAAATGACCTCTGGCATCTTCTGATTGACGAAAGACGAAAGGTGGTTCTTGGCTTATGGGATGGCGTGCTCGTAGGATCCAGGAGAGCACTTCGGTATCGCCATCAGGGCGGATCTGAGCGATCTGTCTGACCTGGGAGCATCCAAGGTTCCTCCGTGTGTGACAGCCCCTGGGGCGAAAGTGCCCCAAAGAGGCCTTTGGTTACAGGCCAAGGGACTTGCCTGGCTCAGGGTCAGGTCTCTAACTGGAAGGGTGTGAGTGTGTCAGCCAAGCTGCTTGTTTTTTTTTTTTTTTTTTTAAACTTTTCTTTTTATGTTGGAGTATAGCCGATTAACAATGTTGTGGTAGTTTCAGGTGCACAGCAAAGGGGCTCAGCCGTACATGTACGTGTATCCATTCTCCCCCAAACTCCCCTCCCATCCAGGCTGCCACATAACATTGAGCAGAATTCCCTGTGCTATATACAGTAGGTCCTTGTTGGTTACCTATTCTACATATCAAGCGGTTTGATTTTATAAGGGTTTCGTCCTGGGTGATTTAGCATCAAGGGACCTGTTTGTAAATCCTGTTCATCTTTGTTTCTCTTTTAGCCCAAGGAGCTGGATCCCTCTCCCGTGCTCCCTCTGGACTGTCTTCTTGCTTTTGTCTTCTTTGATGCCAACTGGTGTGGCTACTTGCATCGGCGAGACTTGGAGAGGATCCTGCTTACCCTTGGGCTCCGGCTCAGCGCAGAGCAGGTGGCTTCTCATGCCCCGCCCTAGGCCTCTCTGAGATGCCTCACCCGACACCCTCGCGTGCATGCGCGGCTCGGGATGCTGTGGTTCTAGGTTCTTGCACGCCATTGTTGGGGGACTTGAACCTTCTCATCCGTGGGCATCTTGGGTGTGTGCTTCCTACAGGCCAAACAGCTGGTCAGCAGGGTGGTGGCCCAGAACATCTGCCAGTATCGCAGCCTTCAGTACAGCCGCCCGGAGGGCCCGGACGGGGGGCTCGCCGAGGAGGTGCTCTTCGGTGCGTACTGTGCTCTGCGGCCTTCTGGGGACGGCGGAGCAGGCTCCTTTCTCCTGGGACCGTCCCTGAGTCTTTTCACGGCCCTTCTAGGAAACCTGGACCTGCTACCTCCTCCTGGGAAGAGTGCCAAGCCGGGCGCTGCCCCTGTGGAGCACAAGGGCCTGGTGTCCCACAATGGCAGCCTCATCAACGTGGGGAACCTGCTGCAGCGTGCGGAGCAGCAGGACAGCGGGCGGCTCTACCTGGAGAACAAGATTCACACACTGGAGCTGAAGCTGGGTGAGTGGCTGGCGGCGCGGGGAGCTGTCGCGGCCCGGCAGGGACCTGTCGCGGCCCAGCGCAGACACGAGGAGACGAGCGGGAGGCCCGCCCCTCAGCCTCCAGGCCTCCGGCCCTACGCTCCCCTCCTTAGCTTGGCAGTCTTTCCTGTCTTCCCCCGCCAGAGGAGAGCCATAACCGCTTCTCAGCCACGGAAGTGACGAATAAGACGCTGGCCGCAGAGATGCAGGAGCTGAGAACCCGGCTGGCTGAGGCTGAGGAGACGGCCCGGACGGCGGAGCGACAGAAGCACCAGCTTCAGCGGCTGCTACAGGAGTTCCGAAGGCGCCTGACCCCCCTGCAGCTTGAGGTGCAGCGGATGGTTGAAAAGGTGAGCCTCCTGGGAGAGACGGCCGCCGGGCGGGGAGGCTGGGTCAGGGCAGCCGGCACGGGGCCGGGCCCAGGTTCGCCTTGCCGCCTCCTCCATCCGCTAGTTTCTTATGGAATCAGTCAGTCCGCAGCTGGCACCCTGGAGTCTCCCAGGAGGAAGTGCTCAGTAGTCCTTGGATCTCGGCCCTTCCTCTGAGTCCCGATTCTCCTGACATCTGTTTCAAACAGGCAGACAGCTGGGTAGAGAAGGAGGAGCCAGCGCCTAGCAACTGAGGGGCCTGGTGCAGGAGCTGCCATCCTGTGAGGTCAGCGATGGAGCCTGCTGAAGTTAGAGCCCTTTTGGTTCTAGAAAGAAGCTGGAGCAGGACCCGGGAGCCATAGGCAGGGGTGGCTGACCCCTGCGCTCGGCCTCTGTAGAGGAGCTCAGGCCGTCAGGGTGGGGTCTGTCTGTGCCGTGTGGGACGGATGAGTGAGGAAGCCGGTTCCACTTGCAACTAAATCCAACATCTTCTGCACCCCTCGAATGTCATTTTGCCCTCTACCTTGGGATTCCTCCTGGGGCCCTTTCGTCTTGTGCTTTCTCCTGTCCTCTTCCAGTTTAGAATAAGACGGGAGGAAAAGGCTTTTTGAGTCTGTCATAAGGTCTGATGCCAACAAACTGAAGGAACAGACGGCGGAAGCTGGCTGGGGGTAAGAGCCCCTTCCTCCGGATGGCGCAAATCCTGCCAGGTTACAGGAGCAGGTTCTGGGGGACAGGTCTCCCGCGGCCATCGCAGGAACAGAGTCAGTCAGTGCTGGCGGGCGTTTAGCGTTGGGCAGTGTTTGCCAGTGAACACTGTGTTCCAGCCACCCCAGACTTGCCAGAAGAAACCAGCACCTCTTTTCCCTGGCTCCCCGTGTTCAGAATGTGGTATTGGCTCTGGCCCAGCCTTTTCCCTGTTCCCCATAAAAGTCTCGCCTCTTTCCATAATCCGTGGTTTCAGTTTGACTTTGTATATAAAGTGTTCTGTTTTTTTTTTTTTTTTTTTTTTGGCTTTTTGTTTTTTAAATAAACCAAAGTCAAAACAAACTAAGTGTCCTCTGTAACTCTCCCCTCGCTCCTCTTCTAGTTCTGCCTGTGCTCCGCCCTCCTCCCAACCCTCAGCGCAGCCTCTGCGTGATGCAGGTGTCACCTCCGGAGGGTGGGGGCCTGCAGCTCTGGGCTCTGCTGCCTGCTACTCAGGAGAGGGGCTGCCGCAGGGTCTGGGAAGGACTTGGGGTGGCTCCTCCCCTCCTCTCTTTAGTCACGGCACAACAATATACGGACATTTTACTGAAAACTTTTTACTTGGAAAAATAAAATCCCAAATTATCAGGTAAGACATAAACTCACTGTTGTTGCTCTGAGGCCTATGATTCGGTCTGTGACATTTTGTGGGGTAGGCTGTTGACATGCGTTGAGTCCCAGCTTCCTAGGGAAGCTGCAAGACTCAGGGCTCTGCCCTGCAGTTGACCCAAAGTCTAGAAGTGGGCAGAGCCGGCCACTGTCTTGCCGAGAGGCTGGCGTGAGGGGCCCGTTGCGGCTGGGAGACCGTGGCTTTCACGTTGCCCAGGGCAGTGTCGAGGCCTCTCCCAGAAAGGGCGAGTCTGAGGTGAAAAGGCAGCGAGGGTGGGTGACTCCCCAGGGTGGCCCTTTTGGAGGTAGACGTGATCCCAACCGTGCAAGCCAGGCTAAGACCTCAAGGGAGCAGACGAGAGCCCAGGCTCTGGCCGTAGGCCAGGATGCACTTTGGACGGTTCCTTAGGGACTAAGACAGTCTACACTGCTTACCTGTCTGTGGGTTCTTGCTACGAGTGGGGAAGCGAGAGCCTGCTCGGGGCTCCTGGTGCCAGGCTCACCCCCAAGGGCTGGGGTGGTGCAGCGGGAGCTGCCGCTATCCACGTCCTCCCAGGCAAGGGCCCCTTGCTGCCTGATGCCCGAGCCTGAGCTCGTAAAGCGAAGGCTCGAGAGGCCGACTTGTGTTCCAGTCCTCCGAGGGCCAGGCTCAGTCATCGGCCACGATGGACAGGGCCCTGAGCTCGCTCAGTCTGGCCTCGTTCTCGCGCTCCCGCTGCTCGTCAGGACGGCCGGGCTGCGCAAGCTGCTGGGTCAGGTCTCCGAAGATCTTGTGCATTTCCGAGTAGTACACGACCTGGGGTGGGAGCGGGAGGAGGTCGGCGGTGGTGGGCTCCAGGGTGCCAGGCCCCGCAGCAGGCCCCGCCCCCCGGGGGCACGGCAGTGGATGGGCGGAGGGCTGGAGCCTGTGGGAAGCGGAGCGCAGGGCTGGACTCCACTCTTCCCTCCACCACCGCCCTCCCCTTGAGCTGCGTGGCAACCACAGCCCCGGGTCCTTCAGGAACATTCACTGCCCGCTGCCTGGGTGGCAGAGGGGGCGACGGGTACGTGGGGGGGGGCGGCGGGGGGGGCTCTGCCTTCGAGCTCTCCAAGCAGCTGAGGGAGAAGGGCTGGGGGGGTGGGGGGGTCCTTGGCGGGTCCTGGGGGCGCCAGTGAGTCAGGCCCTGTGGCCAGGGGCTAACTGCTTTACAGAAGCCAGGAGAAGCTCTCACCTGTGGGAGAGGGCACAGCAGCTCCCAAAGCCCTGGGCCAGCCTTAGAAGTAAAGGTGAGAGAGGGGACGCAGTTCCAGCTTCCATCCCTTCCCAGCTCACCCCACCACCAGTGCCTTAGCTGCAGAGCCAGGAAAGCAGGGCCCAGAGGCGGGATGGGAGAGGCGCACAGGAACGAGGCGGGGGCAGGCCGAGGAATGGGGGGACCCACGGGCAGCCCTCAGATGGCTGAGGGCTGAGCAGGCCCAGGGGAGGAGGGCAGGGACCATTTCTGCCTCAGTCTCCACCTCACGTACTTTCACGAAAGTGTTCCACACCACTCAAACACCCCTAGTGTTACCATCTCCAGCTCCGAGTTGTCTCTGGGGAGAAGGAGCTCTCCTTCTCTAGAAACCTGGAGTGCCGTTACTGGCCAGGCCAGGCCGTGTCTTCCACACTCCTACAGCTGGGCTGAGGGGGAGCTAAATCAAGGTCTCCAAACACTGTCTTCACCTGAGGGGACCGCCCGGCTAGTGCGGGGGGAGGGAGCAGGATGGCCCCCGCCCCCAGCTCCTTGCCCTGAGCCGCACTGCGCAGGCTGACTCACTAGGAATGCTCACTTCTCCAGTGACTAATGGCAGCAGCAGCCGCGGGAGGGGGAGGCTGGCGCTGACGAGGCAGTAAACAACCCTCCGCCACCCTGCTGCCTGGTTACAGGGCATCCCTGGCTCCCAACCTGGGCAGCCTGGAGCTGTCTCCTGCGAGCAACAGGGTGGAGGGGGCAGGGCAGGTGGCTGCGGGTCCGGGAGCAGCGGCACAGGACAGGGAAGTCACGGGTCTCCTGAAACACACCGTCCTGGGCCCAGGGCGGCCCAGGGCGAAGCTGCTGGAAGGAAGACCGCACCTCCAGGGGCAGTGCTCTGGGGGCAAGCGTGGGAACCTTCCACGTCCCTATGCACGTAGCTCTCTGCCTCGTTTTCCCTGAGCCCCCGGGGACACGGTCACTAACAAGTCCCGGCTCCAACATTAATCCTGCTCAGGGGTCCTGATCCCAAGTGTCCGGATCCCATGAGTCCCATGGGGTTTGGTGTTCTCCGAAGACGCAGGACGGGAGGCAGGAATCAGGCTTTTTGTCCTGGGTATCTGTGACTGTGGACTCTGCAAGAATGAGAGTGCCCACTGGAGGGCGCCAGACACTCAGGCCCAGAGCCGAGGCGGGCTGGAGGCAGACGGGGACATGTTGAGCCTTCAGCTTTGTTACCTGATGGGGAAGGTGGCAGAATGCTGAGCACCTGCAGTCACCTGGCTGGGGGGTGGGGGGGAGCTGGGGGGGGTCCCACGTGGAGAAGACCTCTCGGTTTTGGCACGTCAACCTTTTCTCTTTTACAGATGGGGAGAATACTCCCTGCTAAGGGCTTGAAGAACGTGGGGGAGGGGGAAGGAGGGCAAGAGCCACACTTTGTCTTTACACCCCTGAGTAGCAGGAGGCATGGGGTCTCGGCCCCGGTGCTACCGCGGTGCACGTCCACCCGTGCCCAACCCGAGCGGGCCTGCCTTTCCGCTGGAAGATGCCCCACGGCCTGGCGCCCAGGCGGGGGCCCTGAGCTTGACTCTCGCCGGGGTTTAGGGACCCCTCCAAGGGTTGCTAAGAGTCAAGACACCCCCTAGTCTTCCACCAAAAGAGAAGGACTAACTAGGGAGGGGAGTGGGTGCAGGGTCCTCGGAAAAAGGCCGTCACCTGTGGCCCCTGTCCCTGACCTGGGCCCACCAGGCAAGCGACGTGCCCATCAGGGTGAGGTGCTGGCGGTGCGGCCTGGTTTCCTCTTGCTGCTCGTGGAGAGAGAGAACTTCAGCGAAGAACTCTTGGACGACAAGGGACCTCGTGCGAAAGTCGGGATTAACCAAAGAGCAACAGAGGGACCCAAACAGGAATTCCAGCCAACAGGTGGGGGCGCCCTGCATTCCTCCCTCAGGGGCAGGGCTGGGGGCAGAGAGTGGCTGAGCCCTGCTTCCGGTGTGGGGAGCAGGGCGGGCCTGGCATGAGATGGGTCTCCAGAGCCCGCGACTGCCTCCCGAGGGAAGAAGTGTTGGGCCATCATGCGAGGTGGCAGCGGCCTCACCTGTGCTCGGATCAGGGACTCAAAGCTGGGCTGGAAGTAGTCCAGTCGGCTGTTGTAGAACCGCGGCATCTCATCCAGGAGCTGCTTGTTCTTGGCCTCAAAGTCATCCCGCACGGGCCGAAGCTCTTCTCGGGCCTGAGGAGCAAGCCCCTGGGTGGCACAGCTCTTGCTGGCTCATCCAGCTTCCTGACTGGGGCACGGGGGGTGGTGGAGGTGCTGTGTGTGTGTGTGTGTATGGCGGGGGGGTGGGGGTGGTCAGGACATCTGGTGCCTTGGTCCCTGGGTGAAGCAGGAACCTGCTTGGTGGGACCACGTGGCTCCCTGTCCAGCCCCAGCCCCTTCTCCCTGGTACCTGGTGGAGTTTGGCCAGCACCGGCCCTGTCTTCTCCTTCTCCTCGTACTTCTCCACCTTGGCCTGCAACCTCCTGTAGTCCTGCAAGGCCTGCTCCCGCCGTTTCACCGCCATGTTGAGGCTCGGGAAGACACTGCCAAACCTGCCGGACGCAGTGGGTTGGAGACGGGCCTGCTCTTGGAGCTGCAGGCCGGCAGCTCATCACTCATTCAAAAATACGTATCGAGCGCCTACCAAGCGCCAGACTCTGTTCTAGGTCTTGGGGATCTTGCTGTGAACGAGAGAGATGGGGCCCTGGCCTTGGTGGGGCACAGGCTAAGAATGTCGCCTTGGGGTAAGGCCAGGGGAAGGAAGACAGGGTAAGGGCCGCTCCACTGACCTGGGTAAGACTCAGCAGGTCATGAACGAATGATGCCACTGCCCTTTAGCCCCCACCCCACATTTCAGAGACCTGTGCTACAGCATGGAGGAGCTGAAGACTCCTTGGGGTCTTTTTTTTTTTTTTTTTTTTGACCCGGTACAAAAAGATTCAGGTTCTATTAATTAGCATCAGGCATCTCAGAAGAAACAAAAGACAGATGAGCTAGCAGAGCCAGGAGAGCTCTCTGGACAATCACGAAGGAACAGGGGTGGACAGAGCTCAGGGAGCCATTTGAGCACATGGAGGCAGCAGTCCTGGGGAGTGGGCCCAGACCCAGGGGTGCTCCGGGAGCTAGGCCAAGGGCGGCCGCTCTGAGGGCTGGTATCAGAAAAGCTGGGAGATCAAGCTTCTGTCCAACATCCTCCATTAAAAAAGTGAAAAAACTGAGACCAGGGAGATGACATGACTTGTCCAAGGTCACAGTTAGGTAGTGACGGTCCAGCAGAGAACTCAAGTGTCCCAGCTCTCCCTCTGGCACCTCCCTACCACCTCATGCCGCAACCGAAACCTACTCCCATATTACTCAGCCATTAAAAACGAGTGAAGTGACGCCATTTGCAGCAAGACGGATGGACCTAGAGATGATGATACTAAGGGAAGGAAGCCAGACAGAGAAAGACAAGCATCATATGATATCGCTTATATGTGGAATCTAAAATATGACACAAATGAACTTATTTACAAAACAGAAACAGACTCACAGACATAGAAAACGAACTTGCGGTCACCAAAGGGGAGAGGAGGGGAGGAGGGATAAATGATAAGTTAGGAGTTTGGGATTAACAGCTGCACACACTGCTATAGATAAAACAGATGAACAACAAGATCCTACTATATAGCACAGGGAACTATATTCAATATCTTATAATCACCTATAACAGAAAAGAATCTGAAAAATACATATATATATATATATATATATATACACATACATACGCATGTACACACACTTGTATATATACATGTATATATATCTATAACTATATATAAAAAACGGAATCACTTTCTTGTATACCCGACACTAAGGCAACCTTGTAAATCGACCGTACTCCAATAAAATGACAAGCTACTCCCAGCCTTTTCTACCAACTCTGCCAGAAAAACAGGAATCCTCATGTTCTACTGTTGAAACGGCCAAACCGTCAAACCAAATGTTTGAGGAAAACGACTGAAGGAGCTCTTCCTGCCCCACCAGGACTAAAAGAACCGCAGGGCAGCAGAGGCTCTGGCACTTCTGGCACTGCGGGCACAGTCTTTGTGACTAGGATCCTCTGTGACCGGGAAGGGCAACACAGTCTTGGGGCGGACCCAGGGCAGGACTGCATCCCAGGCAGGAATGCTGCATCCTCCTTGACTAACGAGTGTGGGAGGAGGCCAGGCCAGCCTGCAAGCAGGTTTTCTGGAACTGGACAGAAGGCGGGGCAGCTTCCTTGAACACAAAGCCCGAGGGGCTGGAGCATCTACCTGGCAGCTGGGAGCCCGAGTGGCCGGTGCAGCCCCGGCCTCAAGCCGAGGTGACGGCGCGGTGGTTATTCGGGGGGGTTGTGAAGCACACAGAGGGAGACCCAGGACCAGGAGCAGAGTCGGTTCTTCCCAGAGCAACTCAGAGAAGCTGAAAGATGGGGCAGGAAAAAGCCTCAACAAATCAAGAGTCCACGTGACGTTAAGAGCAATGAATACCTCTGCCAGGGAACAGAGGATGGAAACTTGACTGACGCATAATGCCCCAAACAAAGCTATAGGCCCAGGCAGCAGAGTTCGATGAAACCGATAGGAAGGCCACTAAAGCAGATTCTTCTCACTTTCTGGGTGTCCGTAATGGGCTCACTACGGAGCTGGAGACGCTAATGTGTGCCAGACCACCCACGCTTCTCCGAATCCTCAGTCGCAGGCCCCCATACACTGCAATCAAATCAACACCTGGATGACTGCTCTGCCGGGCAGAGGACGCACGCCTACTCGGTGCTCTGCTAACTGGACCAGCCACCGCCAGGACACAAGGTCCCCCTGGGGCAGGGCTGAACACGCCTGGGACGGCTGAGACCCCCCAGGCTGAGACCCTCCGGGGGAGCTGGACTCACTTCACTGCTTTTGCCTCAGGCAGTGCTACGTCTCAGATGCCGGGTGAGCCCCTCTCCCTCCCCGCGGCGGAGAGGCGTGTGGCTCAGGGGAGCAGGTGCACTTGGGCCTGGGAAGCCGCCACGCCACCTCCCCCCTGCACCCCAACCGGACGAGGGGCGCCGGCAGCCTCCCCGATTCTCTTGTGTACAACACCCGCTGCTCGGGTGGCCCCAGCGCCCCGGCCTCCGCTCCCCCTTGCTGGCTGCCCGGGAGGGGCAGGGTGGGGGTGGGTTCAGCGACGGGACAAGGACGAGTCAGGCGGGGAGCAGCAGGCAGAGTTTCCTCGCCTCTGCCGGGGCGCCATCAGGTCCTGGGGGGGGGGGGGCGCGGCACGAGGAAGGAATGTGCGGGGTGCTCTACAGCTCAGCACTGGCGTCATCCCGCGGGTGGTCAAGCAGCTCTCTATACTCTGACCCGGGCAGCACTCGGACCAGCGCTCAAAACCCTCTTTTCCCCATAAAGTCCACTGGACTTCATCTCCAGGGCCAGGGCCAGGGCCGGATACAACAGCACGGCTAACCACAACGTGCTGCGACTGGGCCGGCCTACAGAGGATGCAGAAATCCAGCCGCAGGGCGGGCCCTGAGCCGAGGGGGAGATTTCCAGGCAACCTCAGGGGACAGCTGTATCCACAGGACCCTCACTACCTTCAGCCTTCCGGAAGCAAGGCCACGTATCCTCCGAGGGGAGGAAGCGGCTGCTCTGTGAGGCCCGAGGGAAACTTTCTTCAGCACGCTGACTTCCACCTCCAGCGGCAGACAGCACCCTCAGCTGAACCCAGAGGCCGCAGAGGGCTCAGCTTGACGTCTGCCGCTGTCGAGGGACGTGACTCATTGGGCCCTGGGCCTCGGGACCTATGGAGTAGGTGTCACACCCTTCTCCCAGTAAAGCAGGGAAGCTGAGGTCAGGCAGGGGAGATCGGACAGTGTAATTGGAGGTAGCTGACAAAAGGGGGGCGGGAACCAGAACTCTGTGATCCCTGGCTCAGGTCACTGCCCCACTGAGGCCACACCACCTCGTTTTCCACTTAGAAGTAACAGGAAGAACTCTGCCAGCTCCACGTGCCAGGGGGTATAAACACCAGGGTGCTGTTCGGGGAAAGGAGCTCCCGGCAGCAGACACCCCTCCTCGTGTGGGGTGTCTCAGTGCTGCCCCTACCTTCTCGTCAGGGCAGGCAAGCTGCAGGGAGGCGAGGACAAGCACAGGCTGGTCCCCAGAGTCCGGGCCCCTCCAGACACGCCCCTGGGGCCTGACAGGTTACCTGCCGACTTGACCTGACAAGGATGGGGTGACCCAGCTCTCCCTGGGACACCAAGCCTGCGCTTTTACGGGGCTGCCACGAAGGAGCAAGGCTGCGGGCCCAGAGCCTCTCCGCTCAGTGCCCGGCGTCCCCCTGATAATTAGTGGTGAGGGGCACATGGGAGTCCCTGGGCTAGGACCCCAGGAGGGACTCTGCCCTCCACATACAGCGCCACTGCAGCCCACGACACCTCCCTCTCCGCTCAGGGAAGTGCCCGGCTCTGCCATTTCGAGAGTTCAGCTCCGTTCCTGCTTCCGCAGAAGGGGAAGAGACTGGGAGGCCAAGGCCTGGCCTGTCCAGGGATCTCCCCACTCCACTGCACTGCCCCACCTCGGCAGCTATCATCCTGGTCCATTTCTCGGGGGACGCCGTGTGGCTTCTGCGCTACATCCTAAGCTCCTAAAATTTGAATCGCAGAGAAGGGAGGACAGGGCTGGGCCTACCCCAGGCGCTCCTGAAGCTCTGCCCGTTTCCTGCCTGTCCTAAGGTGGGACAGCAAATGGCTCCTCAGGGTAAGCGTGGGGTGAAGAGGCAGCGAGAGGCGGAGGGAAAGGGGGAGGGAGGGCGGCTGGCTGGGAGGTGGGGCATGCCTGCCATTCCTCAATCTGTGCCCACACAGCCAGGATCTTCCACCCACCAGGAAAGGGAAATTGAAAGCATCCCCATCCCACCCTGTGAACATGGCCCAGAGACTGGGGGATTAGAGGCCGAGCCCCCTGGGGGGAGGCCGGGGGCAGCGGGGTGGCCATGTGGCGGTGTTCCTCATCAGAGGACAGGAAAGCTGCAGCTTCCTGTTTCCGGTGCTGGGGTCCCTGGGAGCTTCTCTCCTGGCGAGAGGCGGCAAGAGGCAGTGCCTGGGTTTATGTGGTCGGGGGAGATCGCATGTCGGCCACGGGATGCAGAGAAGCCAGCCGGGCAGGCGGGCCTGGGGGGGCTCGGGCAGAGGTCAGCGGATCTGCTGCGGAGATGGTGGCCACCCCCTCGGCCACTCACCCACCTTCCTGGCAGGTGGTGCATGGCTGGAGTGGTGGGAAGCAGCCGGGATTCCTCTCCATTTGGCTCCAGAAGCCAGGCGTCAGATTTCAAGCCCGCCTTGGCGGTGGTGAAATCAAGCCAGAAGTCAGTCCCCAGTTCTCTGGGCTGGTGTCCCCTGCCCAGCTCTGCCAGCTGTGGGTGTGCACGGCAGCCTCAGTGGCAGCCCCTGGGACCCCCGTGGGCAGCGTCAGCTCGGCCCGGGGTCCTTCCCACCCAGGTCTGAACCCTCAGGCCTGGAGATGGGGCCACAGAGCTACAAGCAGTGGAGCTCCTTCTGACGCTCCCTCCTGAGCTACGGGCCTCCTCAGCACCCTGCTCGTCACATGACCCTGCGACCTGGGGCCAGGGGACCGGGGCAGGAGCGGGGAGAAATCCCTGCGGGCCAGGTTCTGCCTGCCCTCCACGGTGGAGCCTCCAGACAGCCCGGCTTAGAAAGAGCTTTGCCTAACCCCACCCCTTGGACCCAAACAGGGAACAAGAGCTCAACAACCTGAACACCAGGGGCCAGAGGATCAAAACCTGCTCTCTTCATCGCCCTCCAGGCCCTGATCCAGGCCTCATGGTAATTAGCACAGACTCATTACCCAGGCCCTGGTGAGGCAACTGTCAGGGACCACCACGGAAGAGGTAATAAAGTGCAGCTGCTGGGCTGGAGCGGGAGCCTCTCTAGGCGGGAGCCGAGCTGGGAGAGGCCAGGGAGAAAGATGAAGTGATTCGGGAGCTTCAAGGGAGCTTCAAGGCAACGTTCCTGCCTGTCTCCCGCCCAGCGCCGCCCCCCTAGGGGACCCGGGGAATAGGCCTGTCTGATCACTGACCAGAGCCTGCCGGACAGAAGATGAGTCTCACAGAAGAATTTCTGACCCTGGCAGGTCATGAATCAGGGGACCTTCCCAGGTGGGACCCCGCTGCAGTGCCCTTCCCCGTGTGCGGCCATCCCACCCCCCCCACCCCACCCCGGCTTCAAAAGCCGAATGCAGCAGGCAGCTGCTTCTCCCAACCCGGCTGAGCGAGATGAAAGGCCTCACTCATCTCCGTGGAGGCCCGGCCAAGATCTCTGCTAGCCTAACTCCACAAGCTCTGGTCCCACGGGTTCTCGGTCAGGAACAAAGGGACAGCGGCAGGATGACCACAGGAGCGCTGGCCGGCCACTGTGGAGGATCAGACAGGCCCTGCCACCACTGAGCATGCCTGGCCAGGCGGGTGCTCTGGAGCTACCGGGAGTGTCAATCCCAGGGCCACAGATCGGGGAGCTGGTGTCCCCTGGAGGTGCCTGTCCACCCCGTGTGAGTCTGGGGACAGGCTGCCAGAAATGATATTCGGTCTCCAAGTGGCTGGTTGACCTGCCTTTCCAGCAACTGCCCTCAGGCCTGTGGTCCCCCCGATGATCTTTACTCACTTTTTTAAGGGTTCAATCACAGTCTTTTGTATCTGGTTCACCTGTCAAAAGAAAAACCCAATGGTGTCAAAATTGGGGGGAAGCCAGGGCTTCCCTGGTGGTGCAGGGGTCAAGAATCTGCCCACCAATGCAGGGGAAACGGGTTTGAGCCCCGGTCCGGGAAGATCCCACATGCCGCGGAGCAACTAAGTCCGTGCACCACAACTACTGAGCCTGCGCTCTAGAGCCTGCGAGCCGCAACTACTGAGCTCGCGTGCCACAACTACTGAGGCCCACGTGCCTAGAGCCTGTGCCCCGCGACAAGAGAAGCCACCGCAGTGAGAAGCCCGCGCACCGCAACGAAGAGTGCCCCCCCGCTCTCCACAACTAGAGAAAGCCCACACGCAGCCAATGAAGACCCGATGCAGCCAAAATTAAATTAACAAACAAACAAACAAACAAACAAAAACTGGGGGGAAGCCAGACTCTTCCCAAAAGGGGAGGCTCCAAGTTCCTGAGAAGAGAAAGGGGACAGGACAGGGGTACCCCGAGAGGCCCAGGCAGGGAGACACCCCTAACTGCCGCTGGAGCGAGGCAGAGATGACAACCGGGGAGCCTGAACGGTGACAAGGCGCACCGGCCTTGTCCCGGGTCAGTTCTCATCCTGTGAAGCCGACGACGGCCTTGCCCAGTGAGGAGGCTGGGCGGGCAAGTCTGAGGGGCTACAGGCGTGGGCGGGCAGAGCCGGCCTGAGTCTCCCTCGTGGCCCCATGTGAGTGACGTGAGCGCGTGGGAGCCCCGGGAAGCAGCCGGTGCAGGGGCAGGGCGGCCAGGGGAGAGCTCGCAGGGCTGGGACACTCAGGCGTCCAGAGAGGAGACTAAGCCCCGATAAGGATTCCACGCAGCGCTCCACCCAGACAGAAGCCTCGAGGAGGGGGAGACCAAGACCCCAGTCACCTTTTCCTGGTTGAAGGCGTCCATCCGCTTCATGGCCGTGTCCAGGGCTGTCACCATGTTCAGAAAGTCCTGGTCTTGCTCGCAGAGGGGATTGGAGAGCAAGTCCAAGGATATCTTCACAGCGGACTTGGACATGGCTGTAAGAAGTCAAAGCTCAGTGAACCAATGACAGGGCAGGCTTCAAGGTCTTGTCCTCAGGACTCCCTGTCGTCCTAGGGGCCAGAGGCCGGCACCCGGACGACCTCCGTCCGTGGCCACAGGCCATAAACTACACAGCACCCCAGAGGCACAAGACACCAGTCCTTACGGCGTAATGTGCATTCCTGATACTGCTCTGGGTAATTCTTTTGAGCAGATTTACCTGCTGCAATGACTTATTGTCCAAACTCTGGATTATAACAGAATCATTTGGGTGGGAAGCTGTTAAGAAATACATATTTCTAGCTCCAAAGATTTATTTCAGTAAGCCTGGAATCCAGGAATATGCATTAAAAAATTCTCCAGGCAGTTTGGACGTGAAGCTTGGTTTGGGGCTCCCTCACAGAAAGAGTAGCATGGTATCTACTACACCAGAGAGGCAAACCTACTGTACAGCTACAGATAAGATTTTAGGCTTTCAATAGCTCAACTTTGCCACAGATGACACCCAAAGAATGGGTGTGTTCCAATAAAACCTTATTGACAAAACTAGGCCGGATTTGGTGTGGCAAGGCAACCTGTTGGCAGCTTTGGAGTTCTCGGTCCCCTGAGAATTTTCAGGCCTCCATTACCAGCAAACGAAATCCTAGACGGGCAGGAAAGGCTGGAGAAGGGCCTTGCTTGCCCCACAGCGTCTGTACCAGTTTCAGGGGCTCACGGGAAAACGTGTTTTTTATCTATTGCTTATTATTTTATGTCATTAAATTTAAGATGCTATTAACTGTAAGACACGCCATTATTGCATAAACCGTGAAGAAAAGAAAAATGCTGCCAATGAAACCAGAGCACACTACTACGTGTCATATACCCTGATTTCTCTTGAATCTGGGGGTGTGCTGCAGTCCCCTAGCAAAAGGGCAAAATATGAGAGAAGACTGGCAATGTAAACTTCCCAGAGATGCTGAAGCAGCAGAGGGAAAAACCCTCTTAAAAAAAAGTAAAGTGACTTTGTAGGCTTAGGAGCAAACTCACGTGTAATTTGACTGGATTATGAAACGGTCACAGACCGCAAAATTAAAAGACAGAAAACAAGGACAAAACTGGAAATGTTTTTGAAAAATTTCTTTCCCTAATTTTTTTTTAATAGTTGAGGGAAAACCCCCCAAAAGTCAGGGGTTGGGAGGGAAGACTTTCTTCCCAATTTTCCTTTTCTTTTCTAACGCCTCCACATCTTCACGCCAATGTCTCTTTGCTAGAACCACCTGAAGTCAATGAACGGCGAGAGTCTGCGGGGCGGCCCTTCGTCCGGGAGCCCCAGCCCAAGGCATCACCAGCCTGTGTGAACAGAGCAGGGCACCGTGGCCTCCACTCGCCTCTGGAGCAGCTCACATCCCTTATTCTACCTCTACAGGGACAGGGGAGGGGCACGGTCAGCCCAGCACAAACCAGGAGGCTGGCGGGCTTCGTACCTTAGGGAGCCCAAGAATCTTGGACCCCACATGGGTCTCTAGAGCCCTAACACAACCCGGGAGTGCAGGGGTCGACAAGGACCTGGCAGGGTCTGGTCATGCCTACTTTATCTTATTTTGGACCCGCAGCTTTGGATGTGAGATACTGTCCAGGCGGCAACTCAGGGGTTTCCAAGACCAGGAAAGGTATAATTTGATTCCCCCTGACTCTGTGTAGCAGCGGCTCTCAAAGTGGGGTCCCCAAGCCTCACCCAGGCCTGATGAATCAGAGTCTCGGGGTGCCGGGCGACCCGCACTGCAGCTGACTCTGATGCACCAGCCAACAGTGCGTAAGGCTCTCTGGCCTGGACTGGGGGATGAAGGCTTTGGGACGGGTGAGGCCACAACTATTTCAGGAGGGCTTCCACTGCCCAGACTCCACTTCTGACTCGGGCCAGAGCGGCCAGAAGTCCTAGGTGCCAGGGGTCACCAGTTTGTCCTGATTTCTTTGTTAAAAACCTACACTCTGTACAGCCAGACTCTAGTTCATGGACCCCTGACGTTCTATCCCTTCCGTTCATGCCCCGAGAGTGCGGCTGTGTGGAGAAGCAGGAGGGGATAGAAGCACGGGCCACAGCACCTCCCTACTAGAAAGGCAGCGGGCAGCCGCAACGAAAGATGGGATCCAGGCAACTAAGAACTCACTACAAAATGAATAACGGGCAGACTGAAAATCAGACCCGTGGCTTGCTACACACACAGTCTGGAGATGCCGGGCTCAGAAGCAGGGGCGGTCGTGGCCAGACCCGCCCCCCCACGGCCCCCGCCATCCTCTGGAGGAGCACTGGTGGGGGCTCTGGGGCCACTGGCTGCTGCTGCCCCAGGGAAAGCAGGGAGTGGTGATCTGCTAAGTGAAGGGTGACCTCAAGCCGCTTCTCAGGGACATCTGCGGGGCGCCTACTAAGCGCACTTCCTTCTAAGCCAGCCCCAAAGGGACTGAGCGAGGAGGGCGTCCACCTCTGCCCCTCCCCCGTCCAGGCCGGGCACGGGGGACGGGCCACCTACCCAGGTCCGCGTCCGTGCTCTTCTTCATGTCCTTCTGCAGCCGCTTGGTCTGCTCCTCCAGCCTGCAAGGCAGGGGCGCGGGCCTGGGGACCTGGCATCACCCACCTGCTTCTGCCCCCGTTCTGCCGGCCCCCCGGAGCCGAGCCCCACGCGACACTCAGGTCGCCTGCCAGGAGGAGGAAGGGCCTGCTCTGCGCAGATGTCCCCACTGACGGAAGGGCCACCGCGGGCGCGAGCTTGACGCGAGGCACCCAAACAGAGCCACCACCCCGGGGGAGAATTCCTGGCAGGTGGTGAACTGAGCTGCCCCGGCTCCCAGGGTGAGTGGACGAGGCATCGGGGCAGAAGGCTCTTCTCTTTCTCCGAGCAGCCCCCTCCCTGCCCTCCCTTCTGGGGGCTGACACTCACTGCTGGAGTTTTCCATACTCCCTTTCAAAGTCTCTTTCCACCTGTAAGGGAAGCGATAACTCAATCACTGGAGGAATGACAGCAGGCTGGAGAAAATCTGTCACCTACGAAACTCCCTCCACGCCCTCCCCACACCCCCTTCTGCAGGAAACAACACCATCCAGTCCACACAAGCATCAGCACACCGTTCATGACACAGAAGCCCTCTGTTCCCAAATTAATTAAGTGTTTGATTTAGGTCAAAGGACGCCCCTCCCAGACGGGGGAGCCAGGCAGGTACCAGCGGATCCCCGGCTGGCTCTGTTCGTCCACCGCAGGGAGCGAAGCCGGGCTGTGCTCCCTCCTCTCCCCTGCGGGCCGGGTAAGGGGCTCAGAGTGTGATGGAAACTCATCATCGGGGAAGAGGCAGGGCACGGGGAAAGCGGGCGGGTTGGAGTCCGGTCCCGTCCCTGCCGCTCAGCAGCTCTGGGGCTGGAACGGCTCCCCTCCCCTCCTGGTCCTGCTTTCCTCACAGGTCCAGAACCTGCTGCGTTCAGGGTGGATTAAGAAAGACCAGGTATCCCCGCTCTGCGCGCTGGGATGCAGCCATCACAGATATGATTATCGATTCAGGCAAGGCTCTCTAAATTCTGGATGAGTAATCAGATTTCCCTGATATTGAGACCGAGTGGGCATGCGCCCTGACCCCAGTTCTTCAGCCTCCAGGGCAGGTGAAGCCAGGCAAGTCACTCGCACTTCTAGAGCCTGGATCTCCCCATCTGTAAAGTGGGGCCCAGGCAACGGTCTCCGGAGAGTGGTCTGTGGAGTCCTGATGTCTGAGGGCCGATAGGAGGACGGAGCCCCCGCCTCTGCTTCGTCCGCTTCCAAAGAGGCCGAACAGCTCCCTGCATGGCTTGTGGAGGCACCACACGCTCCCATGACCGGCTTCTCCTCCATCACTCACCCGGCAGGCAGGTGCGCCGACGTCCCTCACCGCACTGAGGGCACTGGCACAGAGCGGGGGTCACCTGAGCAAGGTCACGCCACTAGTAAGCGGCAGACCCGGGGTATGAACATGGGCCAGGCGGCCTGGCTCCCAGGCCTGTGCCCTTTACCGTCCTTCTACCTAAGGGGGAAAAGCTCTGGCTGATGAACTAAAGCCATGACCTATGAGAGCGCCTTCCTGGCGGCTGCCCCGAGACTCCTGCCGGGGAGTGCCGCAAATCCTGACTGTCACAGGCTGGAGGTGAAGGAGTGTGAATTTGCAGTGATCGTCAAAGCGCCGCTGCGCCTCACCAGGAGTCTTTTAAAACCCCATTGGCCTCATGCTCCATGTTTGGATTAAGGTAAATTTGATAGTCGTAGACTGGCAGAATATTCTTCAGGCCAGTTATTTCATGAGGTAAATGAGAATGCCACCCAGAGAGGGGAAGTGATTTATATCAGGACACAGAGCTAGTGTGTGGCAAAGCAGGGCTAGAACTCAGACTCCTAATCCAGGCCTTTTTTCTTTTTTCTTAAACTGCATTCATTAATCCCACAAACATTTATTGAGCACCGATTAAGTGTAATGCATTCTGCCGGGTGCCAGGGATACACTGGTGAATAAAACAGACACGGGGGCTTCCCTGGTGGCACAGTGGTTGAGAGTCTGCCTGCCGATGCAGGGGACACGGGTTTGAGCCCTGGTCCGGGAAGATCCCACGTACCTCGAAGCAACTAAGCCCGCGGGCCACAACTACTGAGCCCGCGTGCCACAACTACTGAAGCCTGCTCACCTAGAGCCCGTGCTCCACAATAAGAGAAGCCACCACAATGAGAAGCCCACGCACCACAACGAAGAGTAGCCCCCGCTCGCCGCAACTAGAGAAAGCCTGTGCGCAGCAATGAAGACCCAACACAGCCAAAACTAAATAATCTTTAAAAAACCAAAACAGACACGGGCCCTGGTCGGGAGATCAAAAGAACAAACACACACGTGACGGGGGGCCGTGGGGAGCCCCATGGAGGGCAAGGAAGGGCCCAGTGAGGCCTGACGCAGAGGCCCTACTTAGCATCCGACCTCAGGGCTTGACAACGGGGCTCTCTCGCATGGAGATGGCTCGCCTTCCTCATTTGAACGGTAAAACTTGGAAGCGGAAACACATGGTCTTCCCCTTACATTATGATCCTAACAGCTGGGACCTTCCACAAAGTTGTGAAGTAAAATTCATCACTGGGAATTCCCTGTCAGTCCAGTGGTTAGGACTCTGCATTCTCACAGACGAGGGCCCAGGTTCAATCCCTGGTCTGGGAACTAAGATCCCAAAGCCACGTGGTACAGCGAAATCAATCAATCAACCAATCAATCAATCAGTGGTGCCCTAGCCTCCTGCCCTACACTCTTTTCCTCTCTTTTCAAGAGACCCACTCTTTCTCCATCTGGGAACCCAACATTTTCATCATCACCTTCTGTATGACCCACCAAAAGATTTTCTCAAGAAAAAAACTCATAATTCACTCCCGCTAAAGTGCATGTGCCTGATAAAAGTTTAAAGTGCTACCTAAGTTGGGGGATTTGTAGCTGGACAGGAATCAGAGTCTTAGCTGAAGGTCTGGACAGCTGCTGGTGTGACCGTGGATATGGGAGATTTGTTCTGGAGCAAATGGGCCTCGCCCTGCCCTTTGGAGTCGGCACTGAACGTAGTCTAGTCCTTTTTCCAACAGCGCCCGGGGGAAGGTGGTGGAGGGGGCGAGCAGACAGAAGACGTGAACTCTGATACCAGATGACGAGCTTTAGAAACATTTCCAACATTTTGAGCCTCGGTTTCTTTTCTAATAAAATGGGACAGTTTCACTTGGTCTGGGCCCATGGGAGTTTCGGGTGGCTGACAAGGCAGTGGGCTGGCAGCATCAGCCTTGCTGGCTTGTTTGGAGGATTAATGAGCAGTATGTGTGGGGCACAGAGCACAGCGCCCAGCTTACACACGGGGTCTCCCTGCTTCCCTCCACTGGGGTGGTGAGAGGACAGGGGTCTGAGGAGGCAGGCTGGTCTGTGACCCTCTGGCACAGAGCACTCAGTCAGCTGGCAGGTGGGGTAAAGCCTGGGCCCTGTGCCTGGGGCCACAGAGGGGCCTCCCTCTGCTGGACACGTCTCCTTTCTTACTTTGTAGGATGTGACAGCTGAGCTGAGTCTTTACGTCGCACGAGTATCTTTTCTGCTGAAAAGATGAAGTTGAAATTAAAGATGCCTTGGCCAGGGTCCAGCTCTCCTGAAGACCAAGAACAGAGAGCAGGTGCCCTGGGCGGGGTGGGCGAGAGGGGAGGCGAGGGCCAGGGTTCCCTCGCTCGCTTGTGCAATCTCCAGCGTGCTGTGTGGGATGTCAGGGAACACCTGGCCTCCCGGGCTGCCACTGCTGGGACTTGCACAGAGAAGGGCCGCAGGTTTCCAACTGGCTGAGGAGAAACTCGGGGTCTCACGCTGGAAGCGGAGAAGTGTGTTGGGATGGGAGCTCGAGTCTTCTGCTCTCCCAGCTCAAGGCCATCTGACAGCCTATGAGAAGGTCAAGAACACTTCATCTCTTTTGTCGGTAGCCAGCTGGGGTTGCTTCCACAGCTCACTGCTCCTGAGGTCTCTCTCCTCCCCAGGGGAAGGATCTGAGAGGCACAGCAGCGGGATTCTCGGCCCTCAGACAACGGCCGAGGGGATCAAGGGACACACTGGAGTCTCATTCCAAGGTATATCCGTGCAGAGGGAAGGAGCCAAATACAAAAGATCTGAACATCTTTGGATGCTTGATGCCTTTGCCAAAAAGGCAACTGGACCCCAGTCAACAATGCAAGTGTAAACACATGTGCGTGACTGTCTGCAGGTCAGGGTGGGCTGGGTCAGGCTGGCGAGGTCAGCGCAGGGAGGATCAGGCACCGAGCCTGCCTCGGCACCCCCTGTGTTCTCGGAGGCTCAGGGGGGCAGGAGGGGCCGTGCTGCTCACAGTTTGTCCCCAGGGCCCAGGTCAGGCTGCCACAGGGCAGGAGCTCGGAGGTTGTTAAGTGAAGGGTGGGCCGAGCTCCCACGCACCGCGCTCATGGTGAAGAGCGACGCCAGCAGGCAGGGCCGGGCTCTGATCTCGGGCTAAGCTGAGCCAGACTGCACCTGAGGCACAGTGAGCCCTGTGCTTCTGAGAAGCTCCTCTTCCGGGCGGCTCAGGGTGGAGAGCGGCCTGCCTTTGGTTTGTTACAAAGGGTCCCTCCACTTTGCACGTGAAAACCCTTCTCAGGCGAAGGCGCGACCTGCCAGGACTCCCACCTGCCTTGACCTTCCAGAGCGCCTGCCTAGCTGGGAATCTAGGCGTGCGCGAGACCCAGGGGAACCCTCGCTTCAGTGTGCGAAGTCTTCCATCATCCCAGTGCAGAGGGAGGTGCAGCTTCTCTCTGCCGTACCAAGATGCTCCAGGCTCCTTTATGAGCTGGAGCAGTGGGAGGGGACTAAGCAGAAGGTTAGGACTGGGAAGTGGGGGAGTGTTTGTCCTTCCATTTCAGCCCCAGTGGTCAGCCCCTGCAGAGAACACTCCCTTCCAGCCAAAGCCTTGACAATACTGGAATCTGAGTTAATAACCTGGGCACGGCAGAATGGGGAGGGCGAGCGCACAATGCTTTCTTTGTGTCTGACAGTTGGGTGCCTTGAGCCAAAAACCTCCTGAAACTCCCTGAAGATAACATGAGCTTTTCTTCCCATGACAGGGGTGCCACGACTTCCAATAACCCAGACAGCCACATCTGCTCCCCTCCCCGAGAGTGCCTGGACAGGAAAAATAGAGCGTGTCACCCATGTTCGGGGGCAGCTGCCAGAGACGCTGAGACAACTGCACAGCCTCGGCCTGTGTGGGGGCCAGGGGGGGGCTTGTGGCGGGGAGGGTAGCAGGACCTGCCTCCGAAGAGGCAGGGTCCTGCTACATAGACTTCAGTGCCTCTGGGGAGCTGAGGAAGCAAAGGACTCTATTCCTTGTGAGAAATTAAAGGCCCAGCCTACCATTTCATTGTACTGGGGAATCCAGCTGCTTGGGACAGGCTGGGTCCTTGGTGGTTTATTAAGAGTCAAATCAGCTATGGTCTCATAATGCAGTTAATATTTACTGAGGGCTCACTATGTGCCAGGCACTGTGCTAAGTGCTTCATATGCATTACCTCATGTAAGAGGCGTAATACTGACATCAACGACATAGGAGCTAGTATCATCCTCACTTCACAAAGGAGAAAATGAGGGCTCAGGGAGGGTGAGGAACTTGCTAAACGTCACGGACAACACGCGGCAGGGCCAGGATGGGAACCAGGCAGGGAACCTTCCAAATCCAGTTTCTTAACCACTCCTGGATGCCCAGTCTGTCTGGAGGAGCTGATGCCAGGTGTTAGAGGACTACAATTCCATCCCAAACACGATGGATGCCAGGGAAAGGGAAGAGGGAGGCCAGGGGCCCGCCCACAGGCACTGATTGTCCATCTGTCCCTCCTCCGGGGGCTCCTGGCCACACCTCAGAGTAAAAGACCTAGAGACCTTTGCAACAACAAATTCTGGCGAGGAAGCTAGAAACTGCATGCTACCCTATACTTTTCCGTGGAGAACAAAGGCTATTTCCATCAAGCTTGGGGTGTTAGGAGAAATTTTTGTTTGTTTGTTTGTTTTTTGGTAGTGAGTGCTGGGAATAAAAGACCCTTCTCGAAACCACTTCCCTTTCAGATCTGCCCTGGATTAAACTCTGGAGACTCAAAGCCACACCTTCCCACTTCCTGTAGCTGGCTGGAGCACGCCCAGATTCTTTGAGCTTCAGCTTCAGCTGAGAGCCTCCACAGCTGGTCAGCCTCTGCATGGGAGGTAAACTCTGAGTCTGTCCTTGGCCTGCCTTTGCTTGAAAAGAAGGGAGGGCCCTTTTAACATGGACCCATTTCCTTTTAAGTGACCTAACTTTGGATTTCCCAAAGATGGAGCCAGTGCTCAGATGCGTGCTTCACTTCCCCTCCCTCCAAACCAGTTCAGAGTCCAGAGCTAAGGAGGGCCAAGGTTATAAGACAAGAACTGTCTTTTAAGCGGCTGGGTTGACAGTCCAGGGCCTCCAGCAGGCTGACAGTGCTAAACTTACAGATATAGTCTCTCACATTAAACCCTCAAGAGCCTCACCCACATTGGTGGGTGAAGGGTTGGAGAGGCCATTCTTTTTTTTTTCCTAATTAATTAATTAATTTTTGGCTGCGTTGGGTCTTCGTTGCTGCACATGGGCTTTCTCTAGTTGTGGCAGGTGGGGGCTACTCTTCGTTGCAGTGCGTGGGCTTCTCACTGCAGTGGCCTCTCTTGTTGCGGAGCACGGGCTCTAGGCACGCAGGCTCAGTAGTTGTGGCACTCGGGCTCAGTAGTTGTGGCACCTGGGCTTAGTTGCTCTGCGGCATGTGGGATCTTCCCGGACCAGGGCTCGAACCCGTGTCCCCTGCATTGGCAGGCGGATTCTTAACCCCTGCGCCACCAGGGAAGTCCTGTGGAGAGGCCATTCTTGACTAGAATTCCAAAACCTCAGGAGATCTTCACAGCCCGAGTGAGCTCGCGTGAAGCTATGGAAAGTGTACGAAACGGAGCCTCGAACTTGAGTTCTAATTCCAGCTCCTTCAGAGTTAGGTTTATGACCTTAGAAAGTCACAGCAACTCCACAGGCCTTGGTTTTCCTCATCAGGAAAACTCAGAAGGTTGGACTGGATGATCTCTAAGGGCTTCCAGTTCTTTTTTTTTTTTTTTTTGGCCACACTGCGTAGCTTGCAGGACCTTAGTTCCCCAACAAGAGATCAAACCTGGGCCCCCTGTGATGGAAAGAGTGGAATCCTAACCATTGGACTGCTAGGGAAGTCCCACAGTTCTAACTTTCTGAGAATCTAGATTCTCCTCCTCTCCCATTGTGGTGATAAAATAGAGATAAAAACTGTGGACTTACAAAGGGGTAGGATTCAATCATGCCCTCCCGGTGAGTGGCTCCAGGTCCTGGTTAAGAATGAATGTAGCAGCAGAGAGAAGGGGACCCGGACATCCCAGGGAGGCTTTCTGGCCTTTTATGCAGCCTGAGGGGGCAGGAGATAGAGGCCTTGGACGTGTCCTTGGCGGGGGAGCCTATGTCTCAGGAACCCTTTCAGGAAAGTGCAGACTGTCACGCCAGACCCCAGTGCTGGGCTGTTCAGAAGCAGGATGGCTGTCCTCACTTTGTAACCCACCTCTTCCACCTGCCCAGGGAAGGGGAGGGGCCCGGGCTGACCTGAGGGAAGAAAGTGTCCCAGGATAGGAGGGCCCTATAAGCCCCCGCCTGTGTGAGGTTCTAGAGCAGCACGACTGGGAATAGTAAAGCCTGGGTTCTGCCTTCCCATCCCCACGATGCACTGAGTCAAAGCTCCGGTTCTACACAAAGGCCATGTGAGTCTTGGAGTGAAAGAACTGGTTACTCACTGTTTTGGGGACAATCTGTTTCTTGGGCTGCCCAATCTTGAAAGGAATCCTGTAAGACAAAGAGTCAAAGAGGAAGGTTAGGAGAAATGGGGAAGGATGTGGCTGAAAAGACTTGATGAGGTATGGCCACTCCACCCTGGAAGGAGTGCCTCACTCCCGGGACTTGTACCACTTGCCTGCGGGTCTAGGACCATCAGCAACAAGGCTGGGCTCCGGGAGAACGGTCCCCCATGGACAGAATCAGATGGAGGTGCCCCAGAGCATCTTTCTCTGCAATGTCTACATACAGTGCAAAGGTGAAGGCAGGAAAGGTGAGACACAGTACTAGTAACAGTCACTACAAACCTTGAGTCTTGAGGAGCTGCGAAGTCAGAGGTTGCAGGCTCACCTGGACAGCTATCATCCTTGAAAACACGCCTTTAAAAACACCACAAAGCCCACTATCATCTGTAGCAGGTGCTTCCCTACTTCTCTATAGAGAGACAGACTGTGGAGGGCTTCTTGTGGGGCTGGGGAGAGATGACAAATTGTAGGGGCACTGAGGACCAGTCAGGCTGGGTTATTTCCCGCGAGAACTGACAACATCTAAAGAAAGCTAGCGTGGAGAAGGATCTGAATCCAGCTCAAGTCTGCCTTGAACTTGCTGGGAAGCTCTGCACCTCAGGTTCCCCACTTGGGAATGGAAGAAGGCGTGGCATAATGGAAGGAAGGTCATGGATGAGGAGTCAAACCCTGAGCGCTAACCCCGCCTCCACCCCTGAGGCGCAGGCTGCAGGCTGCCGTTCCCGGGAAATGACCGCGCCGCCGCGACTTAATTTCCTACTCTGTGAAACAAGAGGGTTAAACTGGGTAATCTAGAAGCTTCCTTCAAGCGCTGAACATGCGACCATCCTACAGTTGTGAGAATTAAAGAAGCCACAGTGCATCCCAACGGAAACGCGGGCTCCTCCCACCAAGGTAGGAGTGAGTTAAGCACCCCTGGCTGGGATCAGCTCAGGGAAGAGCCCTGAGGGTGCAGGTTGGACCCCACTCTCACTGCTCTCCTTCCAGTGCCCAGGACCAGTGAGTGGTCCCCTCCCACCACACGCCCCTCTCCCCGAGCCTGGCTTCTCCTGGCCCATACTGACCAACACTGCTGCTAAGCCCAGTGGTATAATTAACCACCGATAATAACCCCAGACAACGATCTGGTTGAGAGGATGGGCCAGCCTGAGTCACAGCAGTTTAAATTTAATTTCTGGAGGACATCCTGTTTATTGGTAACCCAGCCCCGTAATTTGGGAGCGTTAACCCTTTGGGGGCTGGCTGATTCACGTGGCCTCTGTAAACAAAATAATCTCTGGCTATGTAATTACCAGGGGAAGGTAAGCTATGGAATTGAAAAGGAGAGAAAAAATGAAATTGCCATTTCCCTCTCCCAGACCTGAAGAAGAAAGGTTAAGGGGACAGGAGAGCCTTAGTTCTCTCCCCCTCCCCACAGTTACTTCTGCCCAAATCAGGGACTCGAGTTGACTGACACAATGGTTTTGGGCAGTGAGCAACTGCCCGCAAGGACCATTTTGGTGACAGTGCAAATGAGGTCCTGATGGCATTGCAAAAAGACTGATCCTGCTCTGTGTGAAGCATGTTGCCCTATAAAAAGCTCTGGACCAGGAATCAGAAACCCTGGTCTGACTAGTTTCTTAAACAGACTATAAAACAAAGGAGCTGGATAGGTAGCCCTTTCAGCTTATCTAAAGCTTGAATTCTAAACTGAATCTCCATCCCAAGAAAACAGGGAACAGGAAGCGCATTCTGAAGAGTCCTTAGAGCCGCGTCCAGTACTACAGACTAGCTGCAAAGGAGTTAGGAACGTAGATTCCATTATTTGTGGTGCCACAGCCTCTCTCTACATCTTAATTTAGAATCACAGTATTTTTAGAGCTGCAAGTTACCATAGAAATTTTTCCAGTTCAACCCTCTCATTTTGGAGATGAGGAGGCAGATCCGGAGCGGTTCAGTGACTAGCCCAGGGTCATTCAACAACAGGACCCAGAACAAACAATCAGGGTTGCGATTTCTTGTCCAGTTTTCTCTCTACGACTCAGAGTTTAATACTCTTTCACACAGATATATCATATGTATTTGAAGGAACTAGGAAAAAAAGCATCTGGTCAAAATACCTAATCTTAAAATACTATGGAATTTAGAAAGGGTTCATTGTTAAAAGACTGGAAATGAAAGAGGACCGTGTTATCAGGAGAAGGAGGCTGCTGCTGAACTGGGTGCTTCTGCACAAATGAGAGGCTCTGTGAACTGTGTAGAAGGAACTAGGCCTCTGTAATCTCACTGCAGCTACTGACAATCACCTATAACTTTTTTTTTTTTTTTTTTTTTTTTTTTAACATCTTTATTTGAGTATAACTGTTTTACAATAGTGGGTTAGTTTCTCCTTTACAACAAAGTGAATCAGTTATACATATACATATGTTCCCATAACTCTTCCCTCTTTTGTCACCCTCCCTCCCACCCTCCCTATCCCACCCCTCTAGGTGGTCACTAAGTACAGAGGAATCACCTATAACTTTATCATATGATTCTGATTAGTTTTCACCTCACCTCTTCAAAAGCCATCTCCATGCCTGAAGAATGCCTTAAAAAAAAAGTAACTTTTGATTTGAAAAGTTTTAGATTTACAGAACAATTGTAAAGACAGTACCTAACTCCATATATCCCACAGCCAGTTTCCCTTATTATTAACATCTTATATTCGTATGGCATGTTCGTCACAATTAGCAAAGCAATCCTGAAATATTAAAGTCTACACTCTATTCAGATCCCCTTAGTTTTCACCTAACGTCCCCTTTAAGTTTCAGGATCCCAGCCAGGTTGCCGCATTCCATTTAGTCATTAAGTCTCCTCAGACTCTTCTTGATATTTTCTCAGACTTTCCCTGTTTTTGATGACCTTGACAGTTTTAAGGAGTGCTGGTCAGGTACTCTACAGAAATGTCCCTCAACTGGGACTTGTCTGCTATTTTTCTCACAACTAGACTGGCGTTACAGGTTCTGGAGTGAAGTGGCATTCTTGCCACATCATACTTAGGGTTCAAGCTATCAACCCGACTTCCTACTGCTGATGGGAGCCTCGGTCACTGGGCTGAAGCAGCCTTTCCCGGGATTCTCCACCATATGGTCTCCCTCCCACCCCCACTTTGGAAGGAAGCCCCTGGGCACAGCCCACACTGAAGAAATGAGGAGTAATACTCCACCTTTTTGAGGGCAGTGTACTGGCATAAGTTATTTGGGATTCTGCATGGGAGATTTCTGTTCTCTATTCAGTCACTTATAGCAGTATAAATGCATCGATATTTATTTTATATGGGTTATAATCCAATCCTACTTTATTTTGCTGCTCAAATTGTTCCAGCTTTGGCCACTGGGAGCTCCTTCAGTTGGCTCCTGTGTCTTTCTGACATACCGACATCAGTGTGTGTGCGTGAGTGCGTGCGTGCGTGCGTGTGTGTGTGTGTGTGTGTGTCTTGTTTAGTACTTCCTTGTTTTCTGGACTATGAGATCCTCCAGGCTTACCCTGTACATTTCCTGAGCCAGCCCTAGAACTGGTAGAGGAACTTCCTAAACCAGCAGTCACTGTGCCTCTATAATATGGTCTCACCACGCCTTTTAGTTTCCCTTCCCATTCACCCACTACAAGTACTCTGATTCAGCCAAGTGGCTGTTCATTCATCCCCCAAATCTACACGCCTTATAAACAACTTCCTGTCCCAAAGTGGGAGGTCCATTTTTTAGTGCCAACATGTCATTAATAATTTCATCAGGACAAAAGGCATAAAACTTGGACTGTCCAGGGCAACTGGGACGTATGACCACCCCACCCAGAGGGAACCTTTCCCTTCTCCTGGCTTCATCAAACCTGCTCTGAGTCCCAAACCTTGCTTACCTTCTTCAAAATGTCTATGACTTTATTAGGCATTTTAAAGTATTCTACCTTTTACAGTTGATTACAGTTCATCTCTTTAAAAAGTAAAACATGCTCATCAGAGAAAACCTGAAGTACAGAAAGCCTAAAAGAGAAAGAAGAGACGGAGAGAGAAAGAGAAGGAAAAGAAGGAAAAGAAAAAAACCCAAAATAGCCCTCAGTCTCATATTGAAAAGATAACCAAGGTTAATGTTTTGGTGTTAATTGTATTGTAAACATTTGCAGAAAGAAAAAAACCTGAAGCAGATATGCCAAATGTTAGTAGTTAGTTCCGGGTGGTGAGAATATGATTACTGTTTTCTTTTTTTGCACTTTCCGTATCTCTCAAATAAACTGAAGAAAAAAAAAATCCCTTAAGTTTTTTTCCTTGACTATAAAAATAACACCTGATCAGTGTCAAAAACTTGGTAAACCACAAAAGGACAAACACACACACACACACACATACAAATACACAAAATCCCAGAGAAAAAGTAATCCCCCAAACTTCAGTGTATACAGCATATGCATATTTACACAACTTTTAAAAAATAAAGGAAACATATATCAGGAGTGTTTTTATATGCCAATACACAAGTTTTCATCAGCCTGACTCTTAAGAGCTACCTAGTATTTCATTAATCAACTGTATCACTAGTTTTCTTTTTGTAACCCACATGGCTTACGTATCATTTCAACTGCCTCAAGTTTTTCTTCTAATATAAACAAAAACCAACGGCTAAATCTTTGGGCACATCAAGGATTAGTCACATAGGATAAATTCTTAGTATTGGAATTGCTGGGTCAAAGGATACATGCAGGTTCAAGGCTTTGATTCGCTTGCCAAATTGCCTCTGAGACAGACTGAAACAGTTTATATTTTTTAAAGGATTGAAATCATTTACCACCACCCCAGGATTTTTTTCCTGTCTTAACGTTTACCTTTCCATTTTGTACATGTGTGTGTTTAATGTACAGAGGCTTTTAATTAGCATGAAGTGAAACTGCCCAAATCTGTCTTTTTCCTTTATGATTTCTTCTTTTGGTGTCATACTGAGAAAGACCTGCCTCTTCTACTCCAACAAAGAAAAATTTCACCTAGACCTACTTTTTACTTTTATGATTTCCTTCTACTAATCTAAGTTTTGCTCTTATCAAAGTTATACATGTGCATGGTTTAACAAGGCAACAATGTCTGCTAAGTAAAACATTAGGTTCTAGGCTCCCCTAAACTCAATCACCTGTGATGAACACTTCTAACGTGGCTGGTTTTGTTTTGTTTTTGATATGTACCTTTGCATCCCTAAATAAAAATGTGTGCATTACCACCCTGTGATGACTAGGTTTTAGGCCCAAGCTATTGACTTTTTATCTTGGAAGAGGAAGATTTAACTAAACAAAAACACACACCTCTTTTGGGTCTTCACCCCTATTACCCAAAGGCACATTTGCAACTCTGCCTTCTCAATAGAGGTATACTGTGATCTGGTTAGAGCAATGTGAAATACACTATTAGGAACAGAATGTGGTTTGTCTTCCTTCCTGCATGTGGCAGCCAGCAGACTGTTCAGCTTCAGCCAAACCTTCAGGAGACTGTGGAGTTCCCACGCCAAAACCCCCAGCTGAGCCACTCCCGAATTCCTGACAATAAGAAACTGGTATTATTGTTGGGAGGCACTAATTTGTGGGGTAATCTGTTCCACAGCAATACAGAGCTACGAACACTGCACAAGTTTCCCTAAAAATAATTTTTCCTTTTCTTTCATATGCTTAATCTTCTAGATGTTTATCCCTAATCCTCTCTCAGTTGTCTAAATCTACTCTCAATACATTCATGCGTATCAGGTGTCCTATCATTTTCCCTTCCTGAAGCAGTCTCTACTGGAGCCTTGGACCTGCTCGGGTCTGGACGGGCTGCCTCCACTCTGGGCTCCCCTTTCACCATCCTCACAGGGATTCCTTCCGCCTCTCTCCTAGGATCTTTTCCACCTGGATTCCGTGTCTCCTCCTTTCTTGGTTTACTCCTCATCTGGGTGGAGAAGAAGTGTGAGGGAGATCAGTTTTGAGACTGCGCAACCCAAACCCTTTTAATCCTATCCTCACATGAGTTAGTTTTGACTGGGTATAGAATTATAGGCTGGACATGATTTCTTCCAGAATCTCAAAGGCACTGCTTCACTGGCTTCTCATTTCCCAGTCCGCTGTGGTGGTGAAGTCTGAAGCCAATCTGATTCCCAACCTTTGTATGTGACCTGTTTTTTTTTTTTTTGCGGTACACGGGCCTCTCACTGTTGTGGCCTCTCCCGTTGCGGAGCACAGGTTCTGGACGCGCAGGCTCAGCGGCCATGGCTCATGGGCCTAGTTGCTCTGCGGCATGTGGGATCTTCCCGGACCGGGGCACGAACCCGTGTCTCCTGCATCGGCAGGCGGACTCTCAACCACTGCACCACCAGGAAAGCCCGTGACCTGCTTTTTATCTCCTTCATGCCAGCTTCAAGGGTCAGATGTGCGTCTCCTGTGTTGCAAAATTTCTCAATGATGTACCTTGTGGTCTGTCTTTATCCATTGTGCTGGGGGATACACAAGACTCTTTCGAGTTGGCAATTTATAATCTTTAGTTCTGGAATTAAAGGAAACTTTGTTGCTATTGACCACTCCCCCCACACCCATTTTTCTCTGTTTCTTATTTCTGAAATTCTTATAATTCTGATGCTGACCCTCTTTGGCTGGTCCTCTAATTTCTCTATTTTTCAATGTTTCCTTATCTTTTAATATTTCTAAAGAGTTTTTCATTTCTGCTGCCATGTTTTTAATTTCCAACAGCTCTTCTTAATTTTCAGGATGTCCCCCCCCCTTTTTTTAAATGGTACCCTGCTTTTATTTCTTGGGTGCCTTATCTGAAAATCTTAATGATAGCTTTGAAAAAAGTTTCTTCTTCCTTTATAGTCTCAGTTTCCCTTCAAGTTGCTTTTTTTGTTTGTTTTAGTCTCCATTTTTCACATTAAACATGTCCCTTGGATGAGTGGTAATTCTTGGTTGTCTTCTCCAATATATGACTGGGGGCCAAAAGGCTGGCTAGAAGCTGTAAGTACATGAATAATGTCTGTCTATTGTGTAGGATGATCTGGCTGAGAAGTGTTGTGGGGGATCCTTGATGCCAGTTTGTGCTCTTTTCTCCAAGGGAGGTAAAATTCCCTAGAGAAGATTCTTCCACTGTCTTGCACTGGGAATGAAGGCCCAGCTCACTGTTCTGGGAGCTGAGTAGAAGAGTCCGTGGGGGGGGGGGGGTGCGGGGGGGTGTAAGAGGGTGTGTCAGCACTCCACACGCATTCATCCACTTCATCCTCCTATGAAGTCCTGCCCTCACCTGTGCTTGAAGCGGATCTGGGTTTTGTGGGCCTGAAGCTTACACAATTTTGCACGCCCTTTAAAAAAAAAGAGATTACAAAACTGCAAATATAAAAATAGGCCTGAAAGTGAATGTTTATTTAAACAGAGAAAATAGCATTATAAATTACAAGCTATAAAAGCTGACAAATAACATGAACATCAGAAAATCAAGAATAACCTAATATTTTTATTAATCATCTGCCTGACACACCTTTATATTTCTTTCTCCACAGTTTTTTGGCTGCATAGTCTATGATTGCCTCTTCATGTGACACAGAGTTGATAAATCATTTCCTTAGAGAGAAAAGACAAATAATTCAGCCTTTTCTCTAGTAGCGTTGATTGAAATTTGTTTTCTATTACTGACAGTTTAGAAAAGTTTTTTTTTTTTTCCCAGCTTACTGGTAACATATAAATATAATAGAAATTTTAGGATTGTTGTAAAATTTAGGAAAATCTCATGTTTCTCTAATAAATAAGCTGTAAGATTTCAGGCCACATTTCAAATTTTCTTGTACAGGGCTTCCCTGGTGGCGCAGTGGTTGAGAATCCGCCTGCTGATGCAGGGGACACGGGTTTGTGCCCCAGTCCGGGAGGATCCCACATGCCGCGGAGCGGCTGGGCCCGTGAGCCATGGCCGCTGAGCCTGCGCGTCCGGAGCCTGTGCTCCGCAATGGGAGAGGCCACGGCAGTGAGAGGCCCGCGTACCGCAAAAAAAAAAAAAAAAAAAAAAAATTTCTTGTACAATGACTAGTCTTAAATGCTCTCTGAATTAATGAGAGTAACTGGTCTGTCACTGATGTCCTAGTAGGAGGGTATGAGTTTTATGTTATCTTTGTTATGTCTTTCATGTTAAATCCACTAGAAATTTAAATGTTTTAGCAATAGGTTCATATGATTTGCTCCTCCTCTTCATTAACTAGATCATCAGATAATCATCATTCCTATCTAAAAGTGATCTTACTCTCTTAATGAATTACTAGCTTTTGGTACAATGTGACAATGTTTTGTTACACTTTACATGATTTCAGAGCAATATCTATTGATTTCATTCTCACCTTTGTCACTTTTGTTGTGTGTTCTACTTTTATCCAATTTTTCTCTTAGCTATAAAATACATTTGAAGATGATCAAAAAAGGTATCCTTTGTATGTTTCCAACTCAGGACTCTAATTTCTTACTTGTTTTATGTTTTCCAAAAATGTCTTTACAAACTGAAGTCAAAACAGCATACTCCCGGGGCTTCCCTGGTGGCGCAGTGGCTGAGAGCCTGCCTGCCAATGCAGGGGACACGGACGGGTTCCTGCCCCGGTCCGGGAAGATCCCACATGCTGCGGAGCAACTAAGCCCGTGCGCCACAACTACTGAGCCTGCGCTCTAGAGCCCGCGAGCCACGACTACTGAGCCCGCGAGCCACAACTACTGAAGCCCACACGCCTAGAGCCCGTGCTCCGCCACAAGACAACCCACTGCAGTGAGAAGCCCATGCACCGCAACAAAGAGTAGCCCCCGCTCGCCACAACTAGAGAAAGCCCGCGTGCAGCAACAAAGACCCAACGCAGCCAAAAATAAAATAAATTAAAAAACAAAACAAAATAAAACAACCCAGCATACTCCCAATTCAACAACCCCCTGCAATTCTGTCCCATCCCAAAAAGGGTCTAGGATACTCCAAAGCTGCCTGACATGAAGGGTAGTATAAAGAAGAAAAAGAAGGGCCTAGAGATTGTCATACCGAGTGTGGTCAGACAGCGAAAGGCAAATGTCATATGATATCACTTATATGTGGAATCTAAAAAAAAGGTACAAATGAACCTATTTACAAAACAGAAATTCAGAAATTGAGTCACAGATGTAGAAAACACCTTTATGGTTACCAAGGGGAAAAAGTAGAGGGAGGGATAAATTGGGAGACTGTGATTGACATATACACACTACTATATATAAAATAGGTAACTAATAAGAACCTATTGTATAGCGCAGGGAACTCTACTCAATACTCTGTAATGAGCTATATGGGAATAGAATCTAAAAAAGAGTGGATACATGTATACGTGTAGCTGATTCACTTTGCTGTACAACAGAAACTAACACAACATTGTAAATCAACTATACTCCAATAAATAATTAATTTAAAAAAAGCAGTAAAGGAAGGCAGAGATATTCTTAGCTGAGTGCAGTAAAAATACATTTTCGAAGTTTACAGAAACACAGGATCATTTGAACACATGGCTAGGGTTCCTTCTAGGGCCCTGGACAAGGTCCATGTAAGCGAGGGGCCCTGAGGCTTAAGCTTCATTAGTTTCACACAGTAAATCCACTTCTGTGTGCCCTAGTAGAGAAACTCCCTGCTTCATACTCTCCAGGAGTGGGGCCCCTTCATTCTTCTGCTAGGGTGAGGTGGGGACAGTGTCCGGTGAAATGGCTGGTGTTGGGGAGGAGATGGTAGGACTCTCAACTTATTCATAAGCAGCTTTCAACCAATCCCCCTGATCTGAGTGTTCGGCTTCAGCCCACTTCTAGAGGTACCTAGTGTCACCAGTTCCTGAACCTTTGAGGATTCTGTGATGTAAATTCTTGGTTTTCCTAAATGCCAGTCCACGATCTGGCCTTCTGGGAACTGCCAAGTCAGTTACCCCATGTAACTGCATTCCAATCCCCAAATGTTGTCAATGTCTCTTCCATTCTCCCTGAATTGGTAGGTTTATGACTTAAAAAAAAAATCACCTCACTGCGCTTTGTGTGGGATCTCTGAGGGAGACAAAATAGAGGTACATTATTATACATTATAATGTATAATGGGTTATACATTATAGATGTATATGTATTATATTATTATATACACCTAGTTTTATCTCCTGCACAAATCCCACGATTTGTCACCTTTACTCAGAATCTGCTTTATTCATTAATTTTAAATAACTTTATGAGATGTAATTCACATACCATAACGTTCATCCTTTTAAAGAGTACAATTTGGTGTTTTTGCTGTATTCACAGAGTTGTGCAACCATCACTACAACTAATTTTATTTTTTTTGGCCACGCTGCGTGGCTTGCTGGATCTTAGTTCCTCGACCAGGGATCAAACCTGCTCCCTTGGCAGTGAAAGAGAGGAGTCCTAACCACTGGACTGCCAGGGAATTCCCACCACTAGCTAATTTTAGCACATTTTCATCACCCAAAAGAAAACCCCATATCTATTAGCAGTCATTCACCATTTTGTAGTGTAGTACAAAGACACTTTCCGTCTCCATGGACTTGCCTATTCTGGACATTTCATATAAATGGAATTATATAACATGTGGCCTTTTGTGTCAGCTTCTTTCACCTAGCAAAATGTTTTCAAGGATCATCCCTGTTGTGGCATGTATCAGTGCTCCAGTCCTTTTTTTTTTTTTTTTTTTTTGCGGTACGCGGGCCTCTCACTGTTGTGGCCTCTCCCATTGCAGAGCACAGGCTCCGGACGCGCAGGCTCAGCGGCCATGGCTCACGGGCCTAGCTGCTCTGCAGCATGTGGGATCTTCCTGGACCGGGGCACGAACCCGTGTCCCCTGCATCGGCAGGTGGACTCTCAACCACTGCGCCACCAGGGAAGCCCTAACCAGTTGTTTTTAACATGATTTAAAAAATAATCCATCTTTGGGACTTCCCTGGTGGCGCAGTGGTTAAGAATCCACCTGCCAATGCAGGGGACATGAGTTTGAGCCCTGGTCCGGGAAGATCCCACATGCCACAGAGCAACTAAGCCTGTGCGCCACAACTGCTGAGCCTGTGCACTAAAGCCCGCGAGCCACAACTACTGAAGCCCGCCTGCCTAGAGCCTGTAATCCGCAACAAGAGAAGGCACTGCAGTGAGAAGCCTGTGCACTGCAACTAGAGAAAGCCCGCGTGCAGCAACAAAGACCCAATGCAGCAAAAATAAATGAATGAATTTAAAAAAATCTATCTTTGAAAAATCATTTTATCAGCATTAAATACTTCCATTCTATATCATAGATCTGTCTACTCTTTTGCCAGTAACACAAATTTAATTATTTAGGTTTATAACAGCTCTTGATACCTAGTAAGCAAATTCCTTCTCATTACATTTCTTTTTCAGGTAATTTCTTGGCTATTTTAATTTTGTTTTCATATTTAAGATGAAATTCAAAATCATCTGCTATGTTTCCCCTTCCAAATCAGGATATTAATTACTGAAAATACATTATACTTATAGATTAACTTTTGAAGAACCTACATCTTTATAAATATTAGGTTTGCTCATTCAGGGCCAAAATATTTCTTTCCAGTCATTCAAGTCTTTTTATGATGTCCTTTAGCCTTAAGAGTTTTTTTCACATAGGTCCTCTACATTTATTTAGTTAAATATTAACATCCAAAAGTAACACTTATCTGTAAATTTTTTTGCCCTTACACATGTCTTAGGTACATTCCATGGAATTTTATATTTTTGGTTATACTATAAATGGATTCTCTTTTTCATTTCATCTTCCTAGTACACAGGAAACCTACTGGGTGTTAAATATTTACCCCACAACCAATCACCACAGCTATACACCTAACCTACATAGCCCAAGAAATTCGGCTGGGAAAAAAAAAAAAAAATTGGGTTTTCCAAGCAGACAGTGATATCATTTGAAAATAAGTGTAAAATTTCCCTCTTCTTCCCCAATATTTAATACCTTTTTTTTTTTTTTTTTTTTTTGCGGTACGCGGGCC
The DNA here is from genome assembly GCF_026419965.1 of Kogia breviceps. Lineage (NCBI taxonomy): Eukaryota > Metazoa > Chordata > Mammalia > Artiodactyla > Physeteridae > Kogia > Kogia breviceps. The sequence continues at coordinate 103,417,955 of NC_081317.1, forward strand.
TCTCACTGTTGTGGCCTCTCCCGTTGCGGAGCACAGGCTCGGGACGCGCAGGCTCAGCGGCCATGGCTCACGGGCCCAGCCGGTCCTCGGCACGTGGGATCTTCCCGGACTGGGGCACGAACCCGTGTCCCCTGCATCGGCAGGCGGACTCTCAACCACTGCGCCACCAGGGAAGCCCATATTTAATACCTATTTTTGTCTAGTATTACAGCATTGGCTAAAAATTGCAGAAAAATGTTTTTAACTTTAGTAAGAATACTTCGAGTTTGATCTTTCACTATAAAATACGAAGAGGGCTCCTGGTTTATTTAGGAGGATAATAGTAAGGAAGTATTTTTCTGTTTCTAGTTTACTGAAAGATACAAAGACTGGATTTTTGGATTATATCAATGCCTTTTCAGCATGCATTTGGTGGACCAGTTGGTTCTCCTATGACCTAGTGTGCTGTGACGAACTGTGTGAATACATGTCCTAAGACTGAGCCATCCTTTCATTACTGAAGTGGGCTCTGCTTGGTTAAAGGTACAGGTTAATTAACTTTGATGTGCATACATCTTGCTTTCTGATGATGACACAAAAGCACCTCAAGGGTAGGGACTCAATGTCATGCTTCTCTCCAACTCCTACCAAGTGCTGTACTAGGCACAGTGCTATTTTCAACCTTTTACTGAATGAACAGTCAGTAAATATGTATTAGGGGTCCCCTTCATGCCTAGCACTACACGAGGTTCTAGGGATATCAGGATGAATAAGGCAGACTCATTCTATGATCTCATGGAGCTTATAGTCTGGCTTCATACACATAGTAAGCAGGGAATGAATGATTAATGAGTAAAATTAGTCTATTGGCCCAGGGGCCCTATCAAATACCATACTCTAATTTAGGGTTCCTGAAAAAAGCTACTCTTAGATCAGGCCAGGCTATATAAAGAACAAAGAAAGGTAATATCATTGTTCTTGGTCTCCTAATCCTTACCTGAGTAAAATAAAACCTGAAAAGGCAGCACTAGCTACAAGTACTAGCCTGGGTCAAGGGAAAGTAAATTCAGTGGAGACCGAGAGAACGGAGCTGGCCTTTGGCGCTGGCAGTAAAGCCTGGTGAAGTTATCAGAGTATGGGTCAAGGGAAAACATTTTCAAGAGCCTGAGAGGAAATATGAAAGGAGAAGAGTCTCCTGGGTTTATTCTCAGGCTGCCAAATAGCAAATGTACTCCACTCTGCCAGAGAAAGAGCCAGAAAACTGGGGCAGGTGCCCTGACGGAGGGATTGGATTCTCTGCCACTGAAGCAGTGAAAGATGGCGAGACGAAAGAGCAAAGCAACTGCACGTCAACTGCCTCTTCTGCCTCTTCTTCTCCTTGACCTCTTGATTTCATCCTGCGGTCTAGGCCCCCGCAGGAACACAGGGACGTCCTCAGGAGAAGCAGCTGCTTTGGAAAGTGTGCAGCAAGACTGACAGTATCAGAGCATCTCAGAGCAGTGCTGCCCTGGCACGGCTGGGGCTCTGGGGCAGGGGGCGCTCACTGGGCTTCCAGACTTTTGTTCCTCCCCCTTCTCACAGCTTTCCTCAGGGCTCTCCCCCTGGAATCGGGTGGTTAAGTAGAGATCCAGAGAGGAGACTGGGCTTGCTCCCCAGAGAATCTCTACGTTCTGGAAACCATCATGAAGGCTGTGAGCTCCCAGCCCCTGGAGTAGGATTCTTTACTTTGTTCTGCTTGCCATTCCATAAATATGAGCACCAGAGGGCAGGAGGAGGGATATTTTGGTCTCGACAACAAAATGGAGAAAACATTTCTCTCAGCCCTACCCTTCTCCAACCCCCAACATGCCCCACCTCAAAAAAGAAAAAAAAAAAAAAGTTCTATGTGTACAGAGGGAAAGGGGGGAAGAAAAAGGGTTCTATTTTCTTTCACAGTAAAGAAAAGTCAACAGGATGTTCTCCAAAGCTACAAATATACTTTTTCAAACAGTAAATATCTCTATTAGCAGCATGATGCCAGTTGGCTAATTCTGTCTGTCTCAGGAAAACCTTTCCCCAAAAACTCCTGCTCTTGGGTAATGTCTATTTACAAAACCAGTTCTTGTGCATTTTCGATTTGGTAGGTTTCTCAATCTTTTGTTTCCCCACCCCCTCCACTGTAGAGGCAGAGCCGAGAGGCAGGCCCGGATGGCAGCTGGGTGGGGATCCCCTGGTCACCCCAGCAGATCCCCCGAGCCCCGCCTTCTTGGGAGAGTCCTCCACTCCATTACCAAGAACAGCTTAAAGAAGCTAAAACCTACCCCCTCCTCCCTGGCCTTCACTGGGCCTCCAGAATTTGTTTCTACTGAGCCTGAATGGGCCAGGCCTGGCCCGGGGGTGGAGAGAACCCTGGAATGATTCAGTCTATCCCACCCTTTATCATCCAGATAGCTCCAGCTGGGCAAAGATCACAGTTTTGAGGGTGGGGCGTGGGGGGAGGGGAGGGAGGTGAGAACGAAGGGATGGCTGAGCAAAGAGTAGGAGGCAGCAGATAGTGGCTGAAATCCTGGCTCCCCGGGGAGTGGTCTGGGCCTGAGTCACTGTCTCGGCAAGAGCAGGAAGGTGGGCGAAAGGCAGCAGCTTCTGCAGGCTGGAAGGACAAGCCCCTCCTCCCCCATCCTTCTGTCACTCTATCCTCCGGTCACTGCCTTCTCTGGTCTGAGGCCCCACCAAGGCTACCACCACCTTGACAATCGGAGAGAGAAAACAGTGGGCCCGGGCCAGGGCTGGGTTTATGGAGAGTCAGCTGGCTCCGGTGGAGCAGCTGCTGGTTGGATGCCATCCTCTCTGAAGGGCCAGCTGGCCACAATGTCCGGGGCCAAGGAAAGTTCAGCCCAAGCAAGGACGTGAGAGACCCCATCAGAAGGGGAAATGGCCTGAGCTGTGAAGGATCCATTTCCAGTGCCTACAACCACAGCCTCTCCAGCCCTACCTCAGTCCTTCCCCTAAATTAGCTGGATCCCGAACCAGAGCACAGAGAACACCACTCTCGCTTGCCACCAGTCCGAGGAGGTATGTGTGTGTTTAAAAATAAAAGGCACGACTCTGTGACTTGGCTGATTTGTTACTTGACCAGAACAATGGCCCAGCTCAGCTGTGACCCCTCCTTCCCCACGCTCCCCGGGCTGACCTCTGAAAAGGAAAGACAGAACGAACCACAGAATGTTGAGTGAGATCATCCAATTAAAGCGACCATTTATTGAGCATCTACTATTGCCAGTTTCTGTGCTAGGTGCTTCTGAGATGTCAGCTCATTCAAAGTGCTGCCCTCCTGTATTTCACCCAAGAGACGGCACACTGGATGAGGGGGTGGACTGTGGAGCCAGGCTGCCTGGGTTCAAGGTCTGGCTCTGCCAACTGCCAGCTCTGAGACTTGGATAACTTACCTAATTTTCCTGTGTCTCAGTTTCCCTGTCTATAAAATAGGATCATAATATACCTATTTTATAGGGTCGCTGTGAAAGATAAATGAGTTTAATCTTTAAAATAGTTCCCAGCCTACAGTAAGCAGCCTGGGAGTATCTGTTGTAAAGATGATGGTGGTGGTATTTTGACGATGATGATCAAACTGAGGCCCAGATGGGGGACTTGCACAAAAGTACACAGAGGTAAATATGGTCAGGACACCTGAAGTGGTTGTTTTCTGTTTGGGGAGCACGCAGTAGACCCTACCATAATCACCACTACCAGGTCCAAGTTAATATATTTGCTTAAAATTGAGTGGTGACTTCCTCGTGAGTAGTAAAAGGATTTGTGACACAAGTTTGGAGGCTGATGGAACATCCAAAGGTCAAGAAAAGAGAGGAAGGAAGGCGATTCAGGGAGGTGGTTTGTATTCTTTTTTTTTTTTGGCAGCTCTTTAAGAAACTCCTAATATTTGACAGACAAGTTACTACCTATTCTCATTCTAACCTGTTAAGATAAGAAGAGGTAGAAACTCGGTTTTCCCATTTTATAAAAGGGAATCAGAAGACATTTGGAAGTGAAAGCCTTGTCCTGCCTACTGAACAAGCCAGAGAGAAGCCTCCTATGGCCTGACTTCCACTCTGATGGGTTCACAGTGGCTGAGGGCAGACAGGCTCTGAGAAGCACCAGACCAGCTGAGGCACTAACTCTAATCTCATTCTCACTTCTGTCCCTTACCAACCAGGAATCTTAAAAAGAGCTTTCACTCCACCGTTTCCTCTTCTCTGTTGAAGGTTTGGCCCCTAGAAGCAGAAGGAGGGCTGGGATGGAAACCCACTTCTAGGCCCACCTGCCTCGGTCATCCCCAGCTTTTGGCCACAGGAGGCAATAATTCTCCTGCTATGAGGTCAGCCTTAGCCATGATACTGGTCAGGCTAGGCATGACGATAGTTACAGAAATATTGGAAACACTCAGAAAATGATAGAGCAGAGCACATATAATAAATACTCAAGCACCCACCACCTAGCATTGTCAAATTCTGACACTGAGCCATAGTTGCTTCAGGTCTTACTCTTCAAGCTGTATACAGGCACAGATACTGCTGAAGCTCCCTGAGTGTTCCAGCCTGGACCCATCCCCTTCCTTCCCTCCTTCCTGTTATCCTTGAGGTAACCACTACCCCGAATTCAGTGTTTATGAATCCTATACTTTTGCTTCATAAGTTTGAATCCATAAGCACAACATAGTGTTGTTTTACAGATCTAAACTTTATACAAATAGTACAATATTGAATGTATCATTTCCAAACTAGCCTTTTATGTTGGGCCTTATGTTTCTGAGATTTGCCCCTGCTGATACCCATGGCTCACTTCATTCATTCTGACACTGCATATTTCACTATGTAATAACACCATGTTTTATTTTCCCATTCTTCAGAGGCTGGACATGTATAAACAATGAAGCAGCGGACATTTCTGCTCAGGTCTCCTGCTGCACAGGGGCAGAAGTTTCTCTGGGTGAGGGGCAGGCCCGCCTTTGACTGTGTGAGGCACTGCAAGATCTCCCAGCACCTGTATCAATTCCCCACCCCGCCACCCCACTCAGCAGATGCCACTTCTCACTTCTCCTCATCCTCAGATACCTGGCTTTGCCAGACTAAATCTACCATTTTTGCCAGTCTGATGGCTGTGGAACACCTTGATTTAGGCTTTTGTCCACCTGGGTTTTCTTTTCTATAAAAAGTGGTTGACGGCTTTCAAATCTATGCAATAAGTTCTTATGCAGAACCAGCCAGCGTTCTTTACAGCCGTCCCTTCTATATTCCTTATTTATAACCAATGACAAACAACCAAATAAAGAACACTATCTTCACCTGGCTGGAGTCACAGGTACAAGCTTCTAGTCTGAATATTTGTAATAAACTCCCAGATAAGTGTTTTTCAAACTGAGGTGTGTAGAACACCCATCCCTCACTGATCATTTACACTGCCACACGTCATTCCACTGTAAACATCTATCAAAATCAGTCATGAAATCAACTGAAGTGGGTCATTCTTTAAAAAACAAAATAGAACATAGTAGAAAATATCTGAGTGCATTGTACACATACAATGTGAAACTTATTTTGTGTGTGTGTGTCTGTTGATATCAAAGGCATTTCTGACTGCAAGTTGTGGTCAAAAAACTTCGTAAGCCACTGTCCAAGGTACCCCACCCCAAACTCCATTCTTTCTCTTTTCTGAGTTATCCTGCAGACCACTGCCAAATTAACCTGACAAAAATCATTGCTTTTGCCCTGCCACTTCCCTGCTCAAAAACCTTCAATTTTCAGAAGCCTAGGCTCAATTTCAATTCCTCAGCATGGCACTGAAAGTGCTTACAATATGGCCCCAACCAGAGTGCCAGCTTTCATCAATGAAGCTTCTACCCAAATCACTATTTACTAAACCCAAGCTGGCCTCCTGACTGCCTGCCCCCAACACTCTTCACGCATTCTGTCTCCACACACCTTTTTCACACCATTCTTCTAACTTGCACGCCCCACCCCCCCGCCCCGTTCCCCCACTGCAACAGGACACGCTAAGTCAAGGTTCAGTTAAAATCACATCCTCTGCTTGAAGTCTTTCTTGATGCTGCCACAGGGACGTTTAGTGATCTGCTGTCATTCTTGTGAACCTCTGGCACTTTCCATACACCGGACGAAGACAAGGATGGATTCTTAAAGCATTTCGAATGTCTCCCAGTGTTTAGCATAGGCCCTTGTACATTAAAAACTGTTCGATATGCATTAAATCAACAAAGATTCACTGAGCACTATCTGTGTGCAACAAACTCTACTGGGCTCTACTTAATACATTAGCCACCAGCATAACGGCTTTGGGAAAACAACTTTAATAGTTTAACTGCCAATTTGAAAGCTACCTCAACACATTTACTTAAAAGTATAATATACAAGAAAACACCTTTGACTACGAAGCTGTGGGACTCAAGGTACTTGACTCTTTCCAACTACTCCAAAATCGGGAAAAGGTCTCTTCCCCCCTTGTTACGAATGGCTGAAAGAAGAGTTTTACATTTGTTCCCAAAACAATGTTGAATATAGAATCTCATGGGCTCCTCATGGGGTCCCTGTCTTCTAGGCATTACTATGCTCTTTACACATGAGGAAGAAGCCTGGGGAGAGCCTGGCCTGTCCAAAGTCACAGAAGCAAGTGATAAGGCTGCCCCATGCAGGGAGGCCACACAATAGGAAGAAGCTGAGATGGTCCAGAATACCTGGAGGTCTGCAGGACACAGGACTTCCTCTATCACTTTACCTGTGAAAACTGGTCACTTCCTGTAATTCACTACCAACCTGGTGGTGTCAATAGGGCCTAGTAAAGTCAGACACCTTCCTTTGGGATCCAATCAGCTTGGGAATGGTCTTCCACTTTCCTAATGTTCCTGTTTAAGCACAGGGAATACTCAGGAGATGCAGGCTTCAGTTCCAGTTCTGCCAGGTGAGTGAATTCGGATAAGTTGTCAAAGGGAGATAATCAGACCTGAACTGCAAACTTCAAAGGGTAGATGTGGGGATGATATCAGAGAATGGATGGGAAAGTACTGTGCAAAGTTAAAAGCACTACATGAATGTAAGATAGCACTGGTGATGCTAGAGGGAAAAGAGACTCCACCGAGAAAATGTTTGCAATTGCATGGATGGTTCCCTCTGATCCAGCAGTTTACCGTCCTTTATATTCCATCCACTTCATTTGACAATTACCGATTAGGTACCCACTATGTGCAAGACAGTACGTGTACACACAGATGGAGAAGCTGTAGATCCTGCTCTCACGGACTTTACGTGGGAGAGAGGTGCACATCTGTGATACGCGGATAGCGTGGGAGTACTACAAGAGAAGCACCATGGAGCTTGAGAGTAAAGGAGTTTGGGTGGGGGATGGGTGGGGATGGGAGGGCAGAGAACAGAGACAGCCACAGAGAGCCTCGGAAGCCACTTCTTCACGTTAACAATAGCACGCTTACAGGCTCTTCACTTCAGGAAGTGGCCAGTAGCTTTTGCACATTTTTATCTTAAATTTTTTCCTGAGTGAAGGCAAGTCAGTAAATGGGAATAAAGTCCTCATTCACACATTCAGTAAACATTTACTGATTGCCGGGAACAGCGCTAGGGATACAGTGGGGACCAAGAGAAAGCCTCTGTTTTCAACAGCTCATGCACTAGTGGGCTGACTGAAAAGTAAGCCAAGAATTCAAGTACAGATGCTAACGGTGGTCAGACGAGGGGCACCCCGCTCAGCTTGGCAGGGTGTGGGGGGGCCGTTCAGGGAAGACCCTCAGAGGAGCTGAAGCCTGCCCTGACTCTGTAAGGATGAGTGGATGCTGGCCTGGGGGATGGCGGGTGGGGAGGTGAGGGGAGTAAAGGGCACTTCGGGCAGGGGAACGGCACGTACAGAGGCGCAGGGGCACGAGAGACCAGGAAAAGCTTGGACACAGGAGAGAAGGGGGACAGCTAGATCCAGAAGGGCCTTATAAGCCATGGCCCAGAGTTAGGTCTTTATCCTGAAGATGATGGGGAGGGTATACATGGTGAGAACAGGGAAAAAAAAAAAAAAAAAAAAGATGTTCCGTGAGGAATACCAATATTTAAGGGGCAGAAGAGCCCAGAAGAGTCAGAAAAAAAAATAGCATCCGCAGGGTTTCCATTCTTTTCACAACAGGTCTGGATGACAAAGTATCAGCTGAGCTTATCCATTCCATGTTATAATTGGAGAAAACAAGACAGAGGAAGATCGGATGCCTAACCAGGCCACACTGAATGAGGGAACCAGAGCCTGAACTCAGCACTCCAACGCCTACCAAATTTATCTGCACTGACTTTAATTTCCTTCCTTCTGAGTCAGACTCCTGAACCTCTAGGTATAGGACGATTTCCTTCAGCAGTGCTCCTTTTTCCTCGTCACTGAACTCTAAGATCACCATGAAGGTCTGTGGTTCCAAGGAAGGCTACGGGTCCTGGAGACAGCTAAGCAAGATTAAGGTCAGTATCCTTAATTCCATTTAATTCTCCCTCCACACCATAATAAAGACACACACACACACACACACACACACACACACACACGGAGAGAGGGGGTGACACGGAGGAGGAGGGGTAAGAAAGCAGCACTTGGCTTGCGGCCAAGAGGTGGATCAGTGATCTGAGACGTAAACATCAAATGCCTTCCTCCGAGCAGAGCCCACCACTGGGCCACCTTGCTGAAAAGCAGATCAGTGGACGGATACATGAGTAAATGGTACAGGAAGGCAGCAAGTGCCCACTAAACAAACAGGCGGTGGGCGGGCTGCATGCACTGAGGAAGCAGAGAACAAAGATCTCTCACTCTTCATGCAAAGTCCACAGTGTGCAAAGGGCACCAATATTGGACATTTCTCACTGTGACATTTTGAAAGCCCAGCCTAGCCCAGAACAATGGTTACCCTCTGGGGACCATGGGCCGCGTACCCCTAGGCCTTATTCGACGATGCTTGGCATATCCCATGTGCTTGGTGAACTTGACCTTGGGCATCAGCCTCCCATGACGGCTCTACGTCACTCTGGTCTCTTCCCCCACTGAGAATTCCAATCTCGGATGAATGGATGGATTCATTGTGGGAGCAAGAAAACCACTCCAGGAGTGAATCAGAAGGACCCAGCCCTGGTCCCCTTGCCAGCCATTGAGCCAGGAACTGAGTGCAATTGTGTGCCCAGGCGCTGGTGTTGTTCCCCTCACAGGGAGAGAGGGTCAGGGGCCACGCAAGAGATGACGTAGAAGCCCTCTAAGGAGGAAGAAAAAGGAACCTCAGCTTTGAGGGACAAAGCCACCCTTTTGGTTGTGACCCTCAGTCCAAGGAGGTGCCAAGCTTTGTGTGTATTGTTAAATTAATTCTACTGGACAAAATCTCAGCTTTGGCTGGGTAGTTACTTGTCAATTTCAATTCTCTCCAGCCTGAAATAGGCTACCAGTTTTTCAGAAAAAAAAAAAAAAAAAAAAAAAGACTTCTGTAAGACAGGTGGAAACAATGCGTCTCAGATCACCCAGAGAATCCTCTACCTTTAGTGGTCTCTGCTCTATTCTTCTCCTGATTTGCGAAGAAAAGATCAATTCATTCTTAAGAATTGCAAATGCCAGTCTAGGCAATGTAAAGCACCTGTACTGTCTGCTTTTTGAGACATTAGGTAAGAGAACTCCAAAGATTCAAGATGCAGCAGGCAAGAAGACATCTACATCACAAAGGAAAGGGACCCAGGTTGATCCTTTAAGGAAGTAATTCCTCTAGGAAGGGGAATTGAAGGATTGCCACTATGCCCATCACTAACTAGGTTATAACAAGACACGAAAGTTAGCTTTTTAAGGCTCCAGCCCCTTATCGGCCTCCTGGAGCAAAGGTGGAGGGAAAAGGAGCAGCTCCTGCTGGGGCTTGTTAGGGGATTGCTCGGGGCTGACCTCCACGTGCTGGTGCTGATTGTCTGACATCTGTCGGTCAATCTTCGTCTAAGAAGCAGGGGGGAGGAGGGGACAGAAATGGCTTACATTTTACATTACAGAGCTGTCCCTGACACTGAATGACATCAGTTGTTGGTGGCCAGAGCTTAGTCTCCATTGATGGCCAAATGTGAGCCTGCAAGAGACTTCCTAAAGAATATTCTACCATCTTCACTCGTTCATAACTAGCTAACGTGCACTTTTCGTAGAGAAACAGTCTAGACTGAGGAGAGTGGCAAACGTGTACCCTATGCTAACGTAACTTGGATTCCAAAGGGACTGATTCATTTTGTACATCTCCGGGGGTCAATGCATTCATACAAGCAGACTTCAGTTGGATGCCCTGAGGTTTGGGTGGTTGGATATATAGGCCCTTAAGCCTGAAGGTAAGGTCCTCTGGGCAAATTGAGTCTTACAAAAGAAATCAACCATTGAACATTATCAAGTGTCTACTATGAGCCAAGTATCATACGGTTCCACAGCAACGCACGTGCCAGCTCTGGAGTTGTGACTGCTACTCTGAGGCTCCCTGGCTTCTTTTCTCATGGCTTTGATAGTTCCCATAACATTGAAGCTTACTTACGTTAATTTAACAGGTAAAGAAATGAGTGGGTAAGGCCCTGGAAAAAAATTACTCCAATCCCATAATGGGAGTGCGGGTGTGTAATTCTGGCCCCTTCCGAAAGAGAAGCAAGTTTTGTCTCTTGAAGACTAAGTGGGGCAAAGGTCACTCATCTGAAAGCTAGGGGTTTTGATCCATGAACTGGGCTCAGACGGCCAGAGCGAGGGCCACCTGGCAGTGGTGGAGAGATGCCCACGGGGGAGAGAGAAGTGGATATTTCTCAACGGATATTTAGTAAAGGAGGTAACAGGGGCGTCCCTCACTTCACGCAGCTGAGAGAAGACGGACGGGACCAGCTCCTTGGAACAGTCAGGAAACAGACGCGGGATCCCACTCTAAAGGGATCCCCCGCCCCACCTCCCGGTGAGGCCTGCCGAGAGCTGGAGCCTCCAGGAAAGCACCAGAGGAAGGCCCCTTGGACGACCCCAAGGGCTGGGGCCAATCGGGCCCTGCTCCGGGGCGGAGGGTCCGCGGGCAGCGCGGGCCAAGGGACTCAAGTCGGACAGACGCAGGGCTACGCGCATTGCAGGCCGGGGGCTCCAGCTGCCCCCGCCGCCTGGGCCCCACTCACCAGCTCATGGTCCCGAACCTGGCCCTGCCGCCGGGGTCCTCAGCCGCAACTCTGTCCTGGGGGATCGCTTCCGGATTCAGCCAGTCTCCAGGAAGTGACGTGGCCCCACCCCCTCATGCCCGGAAGAGGCGGGTCTGGAGGGCGGGGCCAGACGCATTAACCCTTCCGTTGCCGCTTGCTTTCGCGGAGTTACCCTGGCCCGGGACCCTCGCGCCTAGGCTTAGGGGCTCCGGAGGACTTAGCCTGTGGCGGGGGCATGAGGACCCCTGGGTGTGTTTTGTGCCTTAAACGCTGACTTGGTAAAATTCTCCTCCACGGACTACACATGTAGTCCGGGGATTGCCTTAGTTTTTCAGTTTGTAAAGAGATTTCTCATCCAGGGACAGTAGCAGTAATTAATTGTCTAATGGGGGCAGGGGGGAAAGGAGCGATGAAGGAGTGGGTTTGAGGGAGACTTACATTCACTGTACGGTCTTTTGTATCTTTTAAATTTTGTACCCTGTACATAAGTTACCTGTTACAAAGAAACAAATGGATCTTTTCGCTACTCCAAAATGGCACAGGGCTCTGAATAGAAAACAGAATAGTACTTTTCAGCTTGGAATGTTCTGTGGATTTACTCAACAAAAGAGGACAAAGAGTAAGGGTTGCTCCCAGTCTTCCAGTCTTCCCTCTGTGCTTGGCACTACAGAACCCAAATGATGTGAATGGTTCCATTTTTATGCTCATTCATTTAACACATATTCATTGGGCTCCTACAGTGTGCCAGGCACTGAGCTAACTTCAAGGATACAACCATGAAAAAGCAGTACGGATCCTGCCCTTATGCTCTCCCAGGGCTACTTACCTGGAGGGAGAGATAAACAGGCAACAAAGTAATAATATATGATGGGAAAGAAAGTGCTGTGGCAGCCTGTAAGTGCCCCCGCCTCCGCCGCCCCAAACTGCACATGGAGTTTTAGTGAAGGCTTCTGGGAGCAGCCAATGGGTAAGCCACATCCTGAAGGCAAATCAGGCTGACCCAGTGAGTCTGAGGGGAGGGCTGGGGAGGGTCCAGGTAGAGGGAACCTATGGTGGCTGAGAAGAGGACTGAGTTCCAGGCAAGCAGCTCACTTGCCGTGGGTCTTCCAAAATCCCTCCTAAGCTGTTCTGGGCCAGGTTGGCTTCCTCACCCTCCAAAACCTCCCTGCCTCAGAAGAGAGAGCAGCAGGCAGTGAGGCTTCTGGTTACTGCTGGACACCCAAGGGCCTTCTCTCTAGGAATTCTGCTTCAAATGGGCTTTAGTGTTATAAGGGATGCTTGGGGTGTAGTTAAGCTGATGAACTAACTAGAGCAAAGAAATGTATAGTTTGTTCTGACCTCCCAGGGCAGGGTGGAGGGCTTGGCCAGGGGGAAGAGGGGAGCTCAGAAAATTGTCCAGGCGAGGTAGTCTCTCATTTATATTTTCTATTTCCATTCTTGAGTGGGCCCCCAAGCACATCACACAGATCCGCTTCATCACCATTGTTACTCCTCAGGAAACAGGCCAAAATGAGCACTAGAGCAGCCCTGAAGAGTGAAGAGGAAGAAGAGAAGTCACCAAAGGGCAGCTGGGGCAGAGAGTGTGGGCAAAGGGAGGGACAGTCCTTGCTGCTTTGCACAGGGTGTGATAAATGGACGGAGGGTGCAGTGTGTTTATGAGGCTCCTGGAATTTCAGCGCCTGTGGATGGCTTCCCCACCCGCTTCCTCCTTTCCCCCTACTCTGTCTCCCCTAGTTATTGCCCCACAGTGCTAAAGAATTTCAAAGTATTAACCTAGGCAACCACCATAACCCAGGGCAAGTCTGTTTCAGGACTGTGGGGTGGAAACCACATCCTGCAGGGCAAGGATGATGAGTTCTAGGTTAAGAATCTGGAGGAGTACTGGGATCTGGTTCTTTGACCCTACAGCTGACAAGTCCCATATCCTTTCTGGGCCTTGGTTCCCTTATTTAAAAGATGAGTGGATGGGGGGCTTCCCTGGTGGTGCAGTGGTTGAGAGTCTGCCTGCTGATGTAGGGGATACGGAGAGGCCACAACAGTGAGAGGCCCACATACCACACACACACACACACACAAAAAAAAAAGATGAGTGGATGGATCACATCACCAGTCTCCAATAGTTTGAGAATCCAAGTCAACTCTCTTGTTGACTCCAGAGGCCCTCAGGAAACAGGAGAACGGGGAAGGCATGTGAGATGGGGCCCGAACAGAGAGGCAAACGCAGAGTAGTGAGCTGGTCTGAGAAATCATGGACGTCTTGGAATGAAGCCAAACATGTACCTTCTGGGATGGAAGGATTCAGACTGAGGCCCTACTGAGGCTGTGCTGCTTACTTTCAACCCCAAACCTTTCATGTAGCCAGCAGGACTTTTGAGGGGACTAGGAAGAGTGCTGGCTTCCTGGGAGTCTGTAAGGAGAGTGCCTGCTCTGAGCTGAGCTCCGTCTCCTTACCTGTGGCTCATTGGCTCTGCTCGAGGCCTGCTGGGCTGGGGTTGGATGCTGGGCTGAGGCAGGCATCCTGCTATCCTGTGGACCCACAGGCTTCCTTCCGTGAGCGTGGCATGCCATATATTGATTCCTGGGGAGCTGAGCATGAGGAACCACAAACCCCTCCCACTGTTGGGGAAAACTCAGGGGCAGGGTCTCTAGACCAAGGGCTGGGAGCTATACCTTTCTCTTCTGTAACCAAAGGACAGCAAAATACAGGTTGACCCTGCCCCTTCAGCGGGTGGGGTGGAATAGAATACTAGCAAATTCAGTTTCTAAGTGGAAGCTGAGAGTGCAGGAGCTTTGGGTAGAGGTAGATGCTCCTGGTTTCAAGCCTGGTGACTACTGCTTTCTCCCCAGAAGCCTAAGCCGGAAGTTAATGAGTGGTCAGGTGGCAGAGATCTACTTTAGGGGACAAAGCTATTTACCAGAGGGAAAGGAGTTGAAGAACTACTAGCTCTGCCATTAGACCCCTGACTTCTGTTTGGAGCTTTTCACGCAGTAATTGGTAAGCAGCTGCTCCTCATTGACCCTCATCTCTGAGCTTGTCATATACTTTCTCTCCCAGCTTCCCCACACAGAAATCTAGGGAGTGCTGGAGTGCTGTGCTGAGGATTCTGGGGAATCTTCTACTGATGGGGAAATTCTGTGATTGATTAGCAATGTCTGCCATGGATGAGTAAGGGGAATGTAATGGTATACATTCCAGTTTGTTATTGTGTTGTTATTATTTTTATGAGTGAATTGAACACTCACCATGTGGCAGGCAGTATTCTAAGCAGTTCCTGTTTAATCTTTACAATGACTCTACGAGGTAGGTACTGTTATTATTATTAGCATGAAGCACAGTCAATAAGTAGCAAAATGGAGAATCCAACATGGGCAACCTGGCCCATGGCCGGGTTGGGGTGAAGGGAGGGGGCAGCACATGACCACACACCTAACTAACAAAAGATCTGGCACTCAGCCTCGGCCTGGGAGCTTTTATATGCTTCCTCCAGTTTGGAGCACTCAGGACCAGCAGGTGGCAGCACCTCGCAGGGTGAGAGGAAAGGGCAGATCCCAGCTTGGCATGGGGGTCCTTCAGCGATCAGACAGTCCAGATATCGAGGAAAGCAAGAACAAATGAGGGTGCGGAGGAAGGCTAGCCAAGGGGCCCAGAGGAGGAGGGACCGAGCCTCAGACCCACAGGGAGCTGCCACGGCCAATGCTTTAGTTCCATCCGCAGCCTGAGTCTCTCAGCTTGCATTTCATGGTGCCTGCTGTGGGCTTTTTTTTCCTCCACTCTGGGAGAATGACTAACTTAAAGGACTAAAAAAAAAAGTGTTTTGATTACACTGCCTTTTTACCAACTGGGAGCATTAGTCACCGTGGATTGCTGCAGATAACGGGGAAGGCAAGCAGCATCCCCCTCCTCCCCCTCCTGCTCCCTGATTAGCTCACAGAAGCCAGGGAGGAGACGCGAGTGAGGGAGAGAGAGGGAGCACACCAGGAGGGAAAACAATCCCCCCTGGACAACATATGCCCCAGGCATCAGTCCAAGGGATGCTCTTTCAAGCCTGGGCAGCCCCTTGACGACTTGCCCCACAGTAGGAGGCGCCCTCTGGAAAGAGAACTTGCGGGAGGAACACTGAGCCCATTGCTCCCGCGGTCCAAGTTGGCTTTGGGTGGCCTGTTCCTCCAGGTGGGTCCACCAAGGGGAAGTCAGAGGAAGTCCCTGAAGATGTGGCTCCTGAGGTGGGGCGCTGGTGGCTGAAAAGGATGAGGGAGAGCACAGTGGAGTCATCATGGCTGTGATGTGGGGCTGGTACCCAGGCCATGGTGGGGCTAAGAAATGCCTTAGGGCTGGCATCCTCAGGGCTCGGATTGGGGTCGAGAAGTTCCTGCAGGTGGGGATGGTACCCACTTTCCACGCTCCACACTTCACCATTCTCTTTTCTTCTCCATCCTCAAGGGGGTGGTATCTAGTACTTTGGCCTCATCTTTCTATCCAAAGTGGCCTTTGCACCTGCTGTGGTGCTGGTGGGGCAGGAGAGCTAAGGAGCTCTCCTGGTCTGGCCTGTTGGCCAGGGTGCCAGAGATGGGAGCTCTGTGCCTGGTTGGGGAAGAGAAATAGGGAGGGATGGGGCTGGGCTGTGTCAGGGACTGGCTGGCCCTGTGAATCCTGTTTTCTCTGCCCAGCCCTGCAGCCCATTCTCCTCAAGAGTGTTGTTCCACCCTAGGAAGAAGTCACTGCTCTGAGTGGCCCTAGTAGGCCAGTCATGGATATCTGTGTGAAGAATTCCAAGGCTCAGGACAAATTAGCATTGGACTCTAGCAGTAAAGAAAAAAGAAATTTTATTTCTCCATCTCTCAAGATCAAAGTACTTCATCTTGATTTTGCTACTGCTGATTCTCTTTTATTTTTTAAATTTTTTTTAGATTTATTTTTGGCTGCGTTGGGTCTTCGTTGCTGCGCACGGGCTTTCTCTAGTTGCGGCGAGGGGGGCTACTCTTCGTTGCGGTGCATGGGCTTCTCATTGCAGTGGCTTCTCCTGTTGCGGAGCACGGCCTCTAGGCTTGTGGGCTCCATAGTTCTGGCTCTCAGGCTCTAGAGCACAGGCTCAGTAGTTGTGGCACGTGGGCTTAGTTGCTCCGCAGCACGTGGGATCTTCCCGGACCAGGGCTCGAACCTGTGTCCCCTGCATTGGCGGGCAGATTCTTAACCACTGTGCCACCAGGGAAACCTGTGATTCTCTTTTAAAAATAAAACATCCACGGGTGTCTGGTGTTCACTGATCTCAAAAAGCGTATATGGCACCACCTTAGAGCAAACGGGGTTAAAAGAGGGAGAAGGCCTGGGAGAAATCACCCTCAGCTCCCAGGGCCATCAGTGCAATAGGGGATGTCCAGGTGCCAGGGTTGCTGTGTGGTTAGTCCCATCAGCTCTGGCCTGTCTCTTCAGGCTTTGCTCCCCTGAGCATTTTACAACTGGCCTCTGTATGCTCCCAAGCCCCATTCTCTGCCCTCTGAAGTTTCGCATAATAGTAACTACCATTGATACTTACTGGCACTGGGTTAAGCATTTGGCATGTATTAGATAATGTCTTTTTCACGGTAACTTGATGAGGAGGCTCCTCTGATTATCTCCTTTATATTGATGAGGAAACCGAGGCTGAACGGATTGCCCATCGTTGTAGAGTCGGCCAAGTGAGAACGACAGGTTTTTTTTTGCGGTACGTGGGCCTCTCACTGTTATGGCGTCTCCCATTGCGGAGCACAGGCTCCGGACGCGCAGGCTCAGCGGCCATGGCTCACAGGCCCAGCCGCTCCGTGGCATGTGGGATCTTCCCGGACCGGGGCACGAACCCGTGTCCCCTGCATCGGCAGGCAGACTCCCAACCACTGTGCCACCAGGGAAGCCCCAGAACGACAGGTTTTTTTAAACCCAGGCTGTGTAAACTGCCTCGGAGTAGAAAACAAAGTAGCAAAAGGTCAGGGAGCTGGCATTTATGGGAGACCTACTCTCACATCTCATCTCGTTTGCCTCCTCCCTGAAGGAGGACAATGAGGCTTGGAGGGCTTGACCCCAGGAAAGCTTGTGCTGAACGTCAAACTGAAGTCCTAGCTGCAAAGCCCGTGCTCCAGCCGCGGTGCTGTCCAGTGGTCAGCTTGCAGCTGCGGGAGGGTACCCACTGGGGACAGTATAGGGGGGACAGGCTTTGAGATGCTTGTGGGTGATAGAGTGGCCTCCAGACTTTTGTCCCCTGGCTGGGATGGCACCCATTCCCAGCTGTAGCCACAGGGCCTCCCGGGTGGGCACAGCCCCCAGGAGAGCATGGCTTTCATGGGGAACCCTTGCAGGTCCTATAGGTGGCGTAGAGAAGATCTGGGGGGATGGGGAGGATTGCCCTAGCTTGACCTTGCTCCAGGCCTGGCTGCCAGTGTCCACCCCCTGCTGCTGTGGCCGAGACAGCCCCCAGACACCGGCAGGGCAGGTGGCAATTATCCCTGGGCACTGATTACACCACAAGGCCTTCCAGAGCCCCAAATAGCAGCTCAGCCTGGCACGGGAGTGGGGGAGGAGAAGGGTCCCGCTGGGGAAGAAGGGGCAGGATTGAGAGGGTGCATATGGGGTGGATGTATTTGGAGGGACCGTGGGGTGGGGGAGGAGCTCACCACGTCAAGGCTTCTGCCTTTCGGTCAGGCGAGGGCCATCAAGGAAAAGAATGAGGTCCCCGCTGCCGCAGGCCGACCCAGAGGAATTAGATTGGGCAGACGCCACTACTCCAGCCTTCCTGAGGGTAAATCTGGTCCCCCAAGAAGGTGGTACCAAGCATGAGCGGGGATGTAGAGGGGGTCTCACAGCGTAGGAGGAACCAGTGGCGCCACTGAGGCCAGACCAGCTGCCCACCTCCAGCCCTGACCCGCGGCACCTCCAGATTGATCAGCAAAGGACCCCCAAAGAAGGCACACAGGGAAGGGAAGGGAGGCTAAGTGTGAGGAGGGGGTCGGGGGCACAGACTCCCTAAACCCCACAGGGCTAGGCCAAGGTCTGTGTGCAGTACAGGTCTTAGACCCTCCTCCAGCCATCCCTTGCCTCACATGGGACTGTAACTGCCCAGGTCCCACGGACCCTCCCTCAGGGCGATCTTCAACCAGAAGTAAAGCCAGGTAGCCGCAGGCCTCAGGGGCCGGGCTCCAGGAGCCGGGGCCACGGGGCGCCCTGCAAGAAGAGGCTCCTCGCCCCTCCGTATCTAACTGCCCTCCCTCCGCCCGAGCCGCTGCCTCTGGACCTCTCTGAGGTGTCACAGAGGGCTTGAGACCTGTGGGGCCAGCAACTCTCCACAGCGAGGGCTGAGCAGGATGGGGATGGAGGGAGAACCCAGTTTCTCAAGCAAGTCAAGGTAAAGTCAGGCAGCTGGACCCTGAAGGCACTTGGGTGCAGTGAGCCGCAGCTTCCTTTGGGGGCCTCTCGGATCTGCCGCCCCCAACCCTGGATCTGGCATCTTTAGAGCCTTGCTTGATGCAGCAGCATGAGTGCCCAGAATGGCTGAATGGGAGGAGCGTGAAAACAAAATAGAAAAAGAGCAATATATTCCCCAGCATGTACCCCATTTTCCTTCTTGTATAACTATAGATTCCTCTGTGTTTATCTCCCGGCCCCCACCACCGGAACACACACTTTGAGAGTCTGCAACCATTGTAGCCTCCCTTCCTGTCGGCCCGGGAGGGGGCTGAGCTGCCAGTCCTTCCCCCACACCCAGGAGCTACAGCTGAGGGAAAACCAGGGCAGAGTTCTTCCCAATATTTGCCACGCTGGGGACAAGGCCAGGCAGAACCTGGTTTCCCAGAAGCCCTTGATTGTTGTTGTTGTTGTTTTTGGTGGAGGGGGGGGGTCTCCTGGACCCACCGTGCCCAGCATCTGCACTCCTTCCTTCCAACCTGTGGGACCCAGTACCCATCTGGCAGCACCTGCTTGAGGGCCACCTGTGAGTCCTCCAGGCGCAGGTCAGAGAAGGAGGCTGTCAGGGGCTCCAAAGCACCTCTCCCAGCAACTCTGCTAATCCAAATAAGATAGGGAAAAGGCAGTGGGAGGAAATGATAGTTTCATGGTTATTTTCAGAAAGGAAACAAAAAAAAAAAGATGCAAACAGGAGCACACCCTGCATTTTGGTGCAAAATCTAGGAGTCTTGGGGAAAAAGAACCTACAGTTCTTCTTTCTTGTCCTTTCACCAGATGCCGGGGAGGGGCTGCCAGGGCTGCTGGGGACCTTCAGCTGCTTTCGTTCAGGGGGAAAGGGAGGTGAGGGGCTTAGGGAGGAGCCTGCAAAGACCCTTCTGATAAAGGCAGGCTGGGGAAAGCTGAGGCATGTCTGTCTTGTGGGCATCCAGGGGCCCACCCTTTTGTGGGTGGAGGAGTTGGAGGGTTGGGGTGGAGGAGCGAGTGGAGAACTGGGAAATTCTGGAGCTGATGCTTGTAAAGCGCGGTGGCATGTGTAGGGTTGGTGGGCTGGGAGGGTGTGTTCTAGGAGCACAGAGCAGAAAGAGAAATCGAGAGGGGGAGGGAGGGCAGGAGAGACTGCTTGCGGGAGAATTAAGTGAGGCTGCTGTGAGCATGTGTGCAGGGCGCGTACAAAGAGGGGAGCCCCCCCCTGCTGCCCTGCCGCCACCGAGCTGCACACAGAAGGGACCACTGAGGGCCCCGCCAGCTCCAGAATGCTGCGTGAACAGAGGCCAGAGCCCATCTTCTGGTCCCCAAAGGGAAACTGGGCTTTGCTCTGTAACCTCTGGCGTTTCCTGGACGATGTGGGGGGAGTGCAGAGGGAAGTGGTGACCTGAACCTCTGGTGGCCGCGTGGGATGGGGTGGTGTCTGGAGGCCTGTTCTTGGATTTGTTTGGAGATTCCTGTAAGAAAGTCTGGAGAGACTCAAGGGTACGGGGATGTGGATGGGAGAGAGGTGGGAGCCAAGGAGAGAGCTGCTGGGAGAAGGCTGGTGTGCCAAGGATGGGGAAGAAGCGAGCTAAGACTCCCAAGTGGGTGCAGATGAGGTGCTGTTCTCAGAGTAGGGGCGAGAAAGAGCTGAGAATCAGCAGACCTAAGAGAACCAGAAGAGGACCTTGGGAAATCGGCTGGCCCAGGGTCCTGCCTGAGGCAGGCGAGGTATTATTATCCCCATTTCAGAGATGTGTCATCTGAGGCCCAGAGAGGTTAGTTGCTGCGTCCAAGTTTCCTGAGTACTCAGAGAAGGCGCTGCAGGGGAGAGCTGGGCAGGAAGCAAACTCGGGTGATCTGTTGGGTGGTCAAATGGGTGATGGAGGGGTCTATGTTGCTGACATAGGGGGACCCACCAGGCATTGTTCCAGGGAAGACAAAGGTAGGCTGAACATCAGGAAAATCCCAGTCCCAGGAGGCCCATAGGGCCTCGGATTCTCCTTATGTGGGAGGGATGCGTCGTCCCTCCCAGCCTGCTAAACCAGACCAAGCCCTGGGACCTGGGAGAGTTGGGGAGGAGGTGGAGGTAATGACTCAACTCATCTGACACAGGCTTGACCCAGGGGTGGTTGGGAAACCCAGCAGATGCTCCAGTGGGGTGAGGGTTGGAAAAAATGGGTGATGTTTGAGATAAGGGAGAGAGAGGGTGTGCAGGCTGGGAGGCGCTGCTGGTTCCAGGCAGCCTGTTAAGGAGGAGGATGGGCTTTGGGCTTTGGGGTTGGAAAGAAGGAATGAGGTTCCAGAACCTCCTGAGAGGCCTTTCCTGGTAGGAGAGGTAGAGGCTTAGGTGGTGGGTTTGGGGCTAAAATCCAAAAATGGAGGACTCCCAGCAGTTTGAGTCTTCAGGGTGGAGACCCAGAGGCAGAGCTTCCCTCAACAGGGCAGTGGCTCCTGCCAGGAGCCAGCCACCCTCCGGGGCCTTCCAGTCCATGGGCGGGAGGCTGACTATCCAGGCACCTCAGGCCACTCTGAGAGCATTTGGATTGAATGGGACCCCAAACCAGGGGACCTCACTAAACGCCAGTTTCTACGCACTTTGCAGGCAAATAAGGGAGAGAAAGGGTTAAAAAGCACCTCCCCCAATCACAGCCGCAGGCCAGAAGGAAGTAGAGTCAGGGAACCAAGGGCCCAGGGAGCCAGGGGGGTTGGAGAGAGGCCGGAGTGTCTGAGCAGCAAGAAGCAGGGTCATTAAATTCAGGCCCAGGAGGCCAGGAGCAGAGGTCTGTCTCTCCCTCGTCCTGCTGTCCTGCCGCTCTAGACTCTGGCTCGGCCCCGCTGTGGGGAGGTGAAGGGGTGGGTCTTGTGTGTACTGTGTGCTGGTCCCAGAACACCAGAGCTGGGGGTGCTGTATGGATCCACCACTAGCACCACTCACTTTCCTGCTAGGACTTTAAGACCCAGAGGGGGACTGTGACTTTGCAAGCATCATACAATTTTGTCCTAATCTCAGAGGCCAGACCAACAGCCAGATCGCCTGACTCCTGATGCAGTGGAGCCCAGAGGTGTACAGTTGTTTGATGATATAGATTCTCACTGGACGTAAATTTCAGCTCCCCAAGACCCAGAAGTTTCTGTGAAGCAGGGACCATTCCTGAGCTTGTCACCTCTGGACCCTGTGTGGTTTCCTCACCTGATGTAGTAGGAAGAGCCCAGACCTAGCTCCTAGCTCTGCCGGGAACATCTGCCTGGAATAGTCACCTGTCAAAGGAGAAAAGCATCCCTCAATAGTCTTCTTCAGGTTTCTGGGACAGAATAGCTCTTTTCCACAATTTTACATTGCAGCACATCTGCTCAACAGCCCTGTGGAGAGTAGGGGCATTAACTCCATTGTACAGATGGGAGAACAGAGGCTCAGCCAAGTTCCAAGATTGACCTATGGTCTAACACAGAGGGAAAGGCAATGCTAGGGCTGAAGCTATGCCTTTGGTCTTTTGGCTGAGAGCCTGAGCTCTTCCAACAGCAGCAAAGGAGAAGCAGGTGGGTGGGCTGAGAAGGGGGAAGGCAGAGGTCTGTCCATGTCTGGAATTGTGGAAGCTGAACTCTAAGTGCCCCAAAGAAAGAGGGTGTGGGGTGGTCTTTGCTCCCAGCTTACCATCTCAGGTTCTGGGCTGAGGAGCAGGCAGGGAGGTCAGCAGGAGGGATTCTCTGCACGGACCGAGGAGAATCAGAAAATGGAACCCCCATCCTAACCCCTCCCCCCAGCCCCAGAAATGGCTGCCCTGTAGCAAGAAGTAGCAACCAGAATGTAATACAGGGAAGTGTCATCTGGGTTGGACAACCTCCACCAAGCCAGCTGGGCCTGCTCCAGAGATTCCAAGCTGCTGTGTTGTTTCCTGGGGCCTGTGGGCCACTGGAACTTTCTCTTCCTCTTCGGGGAAAAGGACAAGAAAGTGAGGAGCCCTACAGGCCACCAGGTGAGCATCCCAGGTAGATCCACTCTACCTAGAGTCCAATGGGATAATTCACAAGAGACCGTAGCACAGCACTTGGCAGGTAGTAAGTTCTCGGTACTTTGGGGGTTTCACTATTATTGTGGGACGTGGGAGAGGACTTTCTAAGATCCCCCAGGAAGTTTCCCTCAACCCACCCTTACCTCCCCTGCCTCCCCGCCTCCCACTAGACTCTGACTTAGGTGCCTTACAATCAGGGACCGCCATCACATGACACCAGCCCCCATGTATCGAAATAGTCTGTTTATGCATCTGCGTCTCCCTTGACAGAATGAAAGATCCTCGAGGGTAGGGACAGTGTCCTGTGCATGTTTGTACTGCCTGCTGCTTCCGTCCCCTCCCCGGGGCAGGCACTGGACCTGCTTTAATACAGTTTTGCTAAACTAATGGATAAATGAATAGATGCAAAGAAGCTCTGGATGATGCCAAGTTGCCACGGAAAGACAGAGACTGATGGGGGCTTTTGGAAAGACACGAAGTGGAAGACCAAAGAAAAGGCAGAGGGAAGACATTTTTCTTCTCCAGAATGAAACTGCTCAGACAAGTGTATAGAAATGATAATCCAAGACTACGAGTTGCAACGATCCAGGGAGCTGGAGCTTGTGGATGGGGAGATTGTGGATGAAGTGATTTCAGGAATGTCCCATTTTACACGTTCAGGGCTGGGGTAGGTAAGAATATGATCCTATCAGAGGAACGTGGCCATCCACCAGTTCTTTGCCAAGGCAGGAGACATGGCCAGTGCAGCCACAGAAGGAGGGAGCTGCCTTCGCAAGAGCAGTTTCTGAGAGATGAGGCCACGGGAGATTCCCACTCTCAGTCTGGGCAGCAGGAAGGGTCATCCATCTTATTAGGAACCTGGCACCAAGGCAAATGGCAACGGGAAGAGAAAGGGTTTGCAGGCTTTGGTTCTCAAGGGAGGCAGTTCTGTCTCTCTGTGGACAAGCTGGAGTTTAGGAGGCATTGGTGGCCTCTGAGAGGACGTGGAAGAAAGTTTAAGAAGACTGCAGTCAGGGAGATGAGGAAGCCAAGCAGGGGAAGGGGGGCTTGAAGGTTGAGAGGAGAGGCAGCCTAGACAGAGGGAGAGGACACCCAGGCACAGGTCGTGGCTCTCCCCAGGGGCTCGGTGGCGGGTTGCGGGGCGCTCTCCCTGACCGTGAGTCTTCAGATTGTGTTTGCTTTCTCTGTGATCTGGTCCCACGCTACCGCTCTGACTTCTTCCTATGGCTGACCCCTTGCCTCACTCCTTTGCAGTCACTCTGGCTCCACGTGATTCCGTGAATAGCCCAAGAACACCACCACCAGGACCTTTACACTCTCCATCCCCTGCGCCCAGAGCGCACTTGCCCAGAGGCCCCTGCGTGGCCAGCTCCACCACCTCCTGCATCTGTGCACAAAGGCCCCTTCCCGGGAGGCTGTCCTGGACCACCCTGTAATGTATTGTAACCTGCTCGCCAGCACTCCTTACTCTGCTGCATTCTTCTCTGCGATATAGATCACAATCTGACATAATATGTATTTGCTTGTTTGTTTTTTTACCTGTTTCTGCCTCGGAGAAGAGAATCTTTGAGAACGGAGGGATTTTTGTTGTTGTTCACAGCTATATCCTTCCATAAATATTTATTAAATAAATGAAGCAATCAGCACCTTCTTATGGGACCCTCCACTGATAGTCTGGATCTGAACTCCTGGCTCTGCCTTTACTGGATGTGTGATCTTGGACAAGCCATGGGACCTCCGGAGCTCTCTAATTTCCTTACCTGAAAAGGAGTGTTGGACTAAATTGCCTCTCAAGGTCTCCTGTGACTCTACAAATCTAGGGGAACCCACCCAGGGGGGTGGGATGAGGTAAGGGCCCTGACATCCCTGATTCCCTCATAGAACATCACTGCCATTAAAGCCTTAGATGGCTGCTCCCAGACTAGGGTTGGGGGTGGCAGTGCCACCAGCCCTGGGCCTGGAAGCTGAGAACTGGCCAGAAGGCTGAGGTCAGGGACTGATGACTCAGAACAAGTCTCAGATCCAGGGTGAGGGACTGTCGGGGAAGAGCTGGAGCTGTTGCGTTTTATTTAAATCCCTGGTGAGGATCAGGAAGCAGGCAAACAGCTCCATGACACATTAATTAACTTTGCAGATGATACTGGATCAGGAAGGTGTTATATCCACCCATCTAAGTGAGAGAGACAAAAAAGGACCTGGGAAGGGGTCAGGAACCAGGTCAAGAAATGGCAACAATGAGCAGCAGCTGTGGCCAAGAGGGGACAGGACTTGTGTCCTCTGGTCAGACTCGGGGGTGGAGAGGACCCACTTTCAGAAGACAGATGTCCAGTGGATGGCTGGGCTTGGGAGTGGCCGTGAGGACTGCAAGTTCCTCTGGCTGTCTTTGAATCGGTGTACCCATCCCTGGTGGAGCCAGAGCCCTCTTTCTCACATCTGGGTTTGGAGGATGGGGACAGGGGGCAGGCGCAAGGGACAAGGAAGATGAGTAACGTTTATGGAGTACCCACACTGAAGCAGGCACCATACACATCACTTCTTTTGAACCGCACAAGGGTAATGATCAGACGGGAGGAAAGTGACGTCCAGAGAGACGAAGAAGCCTGTTGACAGTCACACTGCAAGAAAGTGGCAAGAGGTGGGATTCAGATCTAGGATGGAGGTGGTGATGCCAAAGCAGGTTAAGGGCCCCAAAGGCAAAGCTGGAGTAGCTGCTGGGTTATCAAACTGCCTCTCGATTTTCAGGACAGAGACCTGAGTAACACGTGCCCCCAAGAAAGCTTTCCTTACTACCCTAGGGTCATGCAGGAACCGGAAAATTGTCTGCTTTCCTGCTCAGATGGCCTGACCTTCCTAAGTAGTGGGGAGAAGGGAACAAGGAAGAATAGAAGGACTTTGGGCACCGGGAGGGGAAAAACCTTCAGGAGTAAAAGCACCAGAGCTCTTGCAGCCTGTCGTTGAGAAGAAGCCATCGTTCCTGGAGGCCCAGTTCCGTCCTGGTCACTAATCTCCCTCCCTTTGGTGGAGACAGGGACCTGATGCATTCTGGGTAAGCGGTCAACCCCTGGCGTGAACCACCCCAGAGAACGCAGGGCCACAGACAAGGGTAACTTCCCCCTTGGAGGGCTGGGCTGTCTCCAGCCTCAGGGGCATTAAGATATCTCTTTTCCTCCAGGGAGCTGAGAGATGGAAGCATTCCTGAGCCTCTCGCTGGGAACTCAGTGGGTGAGCCCAAAGGGGACTCAAGTCTGCTGTTGGCCGGATTAGAAAAGAGCATCTGGTTTTGGTCGGGTCATGATGCTACTGTGGAAGGTCCAAGGTAGAGATGGCTGCAGGCCCTGGGCAGGCCTCATGGGGCGAGCCACCTGAAGGACTAGTGATCACGCTCCATGCAAATGAGAGAACATCACTGGAGTGATGATGGAGATGGAGGGTTGTACAGTCCCGGAGGCCCACAGGAATGGGTGAAGGAGGAGACTGTAGGAGCAGAGTGGGGTGCCTGAGGTCCAGGAAAGGCATTTCAAGGCCCAGAGATTGCCTTCTTCATCCTTCATCCAGAGACCTTGAGAGCACAGCAGGATCTCAGTAAACCAGCCCCATGTTCTTTTAAGTAGCCAGCACCGTCTAGAACCTTGTATTCTCTAATTCTTGTTTGCGGCATCGCGTCCGTGATCTGTTTGCATTAGCTCCTTAGTAAGATCGCTCGGAAACCTTTCTTCTAGCCATCTGTGTGTTTGCCAGAAAGGAAGACAGAGTTTTTTCATGCCCAGGTCAGTGGGCAGAGGAGCACTGTGCCCCTGGTGGCCAGGAGGGGCAGCGGCAGGGACAACCCCAATTCCAGAGCCCAGATGAAGCAGTCGTGATGAGGATGGAGAATAAGGATCCCAGGCAGGAGTGTCAGGGCCTGGTCCCTTCCTGCTGGGGCATGCACACGTCAGAGACTTTAGCACAAGTTGGGGAAAGCCCCGTGACACTGCCCCCAACCCTGGCCCACCTCTGTTCTTGTAGAGGGTTGAGAAAATGATCATCGTGGAAAATATTAGAGGTGGCATGGAAGGTAAACTTCAAGCAAAAGGAGCGGTGAAATTTCAAGACCTGGGATGCTGGGAGAAGCTGATGAGACCAGACATGTTCCAGGCCTCCTTAGATGACTGATGGGGGAGCGATCATGTCCTCAGGGCTGTCCCAGGGACTTCTGTGACCAAGGGTCTCCAAGAGTCACTCAGATATTCCTTCTTCTGGAGACCTCATTCCTCTCCACACAAAGAGTGGGTTTTCTAAAAAGAACCACTTGAGATAGATTTAGGATTCTGACCTATTTTTAAAACCCCATGGCACCTTTTAGAAAGTCATTTTCCCCTAGTCGTTAAGGTTTTTGCCAGTATGATTTCTAGTCTTTGGGACACACAGAGGTCTCCTGCTTTCCCCGGGTTTATTATTCCAGGACACGAGGGGAGCTGATCAAGGCTGGGAAAAGGCAGCTCACAACCCCCTCATCTATGGCAAGCAAATTCTGGACTAGCAAAAGGGGATGAGTAACGATTGGCCATAGCTACTGCCCACATTCTCTGGAATCCATCTTCCTATTCCTTTTTATATACCTGTGAATAATACATAAACACACACACACACACACACACACACACACACACACACTCACTCACCACCACCTCACCACCACCACCACAACCACCACCATATAAAAATATAAGTAAGCTATTCCTTGCCCCCAGTTCTCACAAAGTATCTTCTCATTTGTATCCAATTCCATTTTACTGAGTACAATTTTGCAAAGAGTCATCACCTTCCGTAGGCCACTCCAGAGGGGTATGTGCATGGGGGGGCATCCTTTCATTCACCCCCAAACAACTTAGGGTTTCCACACTTGTATGCCTGATTTTGTTCCTAGGCCTCTTCTTTGCAAAGCCTCCCTTGATTCCTTCTCATGATAGCCCCATCCAGGCCTTTCCTCTACCATACCCCCACTTCACCCCTAAGTTTCAGGGTTGAATCTCCTCTCCCCATATTTACAAAACCCAGGCAGGTTGGGTTGCTGCTGTGATGCTATCTGGGGCAGCCTTATCTAGCTACAAGGTGTGAATCAGAGATTACACCACACAGGGCTGGTGCCAGCCAGGCAGGCTGCCCTATTGCCAAGTAACCCAGTGGTTGAACAAGGATGGGTTGAGCAATATGCACCAATGGGAACTGAGTTTATTAGTCATGCGGCATAGTACACTGTTGACGAAAGTATCACTCTGAAGGCCTCGCTTGATTGGAGAAGGTGCAGGTGGGGCTGAATGCTAACTGTGAAGACACCCAGTGAGCTATCTTCTTCTGATGATGTTCACTTGAAAAACACATAGAAATCTGGAAGGATTCATCCAGTTTAGCAAAGAGGTGGATTATATGCTCCATCATTAGGACTTTTTGGCCATCTTGATTCCCTCTGTTAAAAATGAAGGATACCTCCTTGTGGCTGTACACAAAGTTGCAGCTTGGAAGTTTCAAAGTTTCATGAGGTTAGAGAAGGGAATTCAAGATGGCAGCCAGTGACCTAGAACTGTGTGGGCGAGAAAATTTAAGACTGCATATTGCGTTTTTGTTATTGATCTCTTACTTCAAAAACATTCTTTTCTAAGGCCAGAGCCCACCTCCTCCACCCAGGTCTGCCTTCAGCGTCTTAGTAACTATAGCCAGCCAGAAATACCACCCACATTTTTCACTGTGATGGGCCTACATGGAGGGCAGGATGCAGGGGTGGGGTGGGGGGGTGATAAGAGCAGTTTCTGAGCAGGGACACCTTAGTATAGTTCTGTCACTGTATGGCTGTCCTGGATGGCACCCCAGGCGTTGAGACACCGTCCCCCATTCATAGTGTCACGCTACATTGACATAGCTCTGTATCAGACACCAAGCCCCTAAATGTTGCTGAGGCAGATAATATGCAAAATGCATGGCTGAGAAACCCAAGCAAGAGGGCAGGCAGGAGAGAGAGGATTGATCTGTCCAAAGACTGTTCTAGAACAAGCCTCCCAATGATAAAGGATTCTAAAAATGATGGGAAATTAGGTGAAGGGAGCAGGATGGAGATGTGGACACAGGAAGGAAGTGGAGGGCACATATCTCTTCAAGAGAAATGGAGAAAGCTCCAGGGCTGGCAAATAAAGTCAGTTAAGGAAAGGGAAGGTTCTGGAGAAGAAAGCTCATAGGGTAGGGAAGCATCACTTCTATGGGAGATAGAAGTTGTAAGATGGGAGGGATTACTGCTCTACAAAACATTCCCTGTATTTCTCCAAATTCCTGTGTTCTTTCTTCTCTTCTAAGCATCGGATCCTTGGGTAACTCATAAGAACTAGGACACCCTTTCCCAGGCAGCTACAAATAGTGAGGCCTAGAGAATCCCGTCCAAGTGGGACTGCGTTGTAGTGCTTTTAAACCTGATTTTTCCCAATTATCTGACCAGCAAAAAGCTTTCAATCTCTCTGGTTATCTTGCCAACACTGAAGAACCCCCTCTCAAATCCCCATTTCTTTCTCAGGCTTCAAAACCTCTAGCAAGAGTAATACTCAGTGTGGCCGCAGAGACCACCGCAGGTCCTATTCTGGTGCCCCCTGAAGCCACCAGAGAAATAGTTCATAAGCCAGGAGATCCCCTCCTTTCTACTCTCAAATACCCATTGGAAACCAGAGAGAAAGATTCTAGAAGGTTCATCAGCCTCGGCTCCCATGAGCTTATCTAATCTGCTCACCTAATCTTTCTGGCAGTTTGAGGCTTCCAGAAGGGTGGAGGAGAATCCCTAGAACCACAGTAGAATTCTCTGAGAACCACAGTAAACACTCAACATTGAGTTTGAAACGCCAGAACCCGCACGAAATTCTAACCAACTTCTAAGAACACCAGACTCCATGTGTCCACGGTGAGGGGTTTCAGAGCAAGAACCACAAAAACCAGGTGTAAGAACGTATCAAACCAGCCACGAGCCAGAAACAAAACAAGACTTAAAACAGGCCAAACCAAAACTTTATGCTATGAAAACAAGAAATAAAATAAGGAGATTTATAGGCCGGCTGATTGTCAGCAAACACAATATATTTACTGTATTAGCATTTGCTCACAGTGCAAATGGTACAACATTACACCATTTCAATATTTCAGTTTTTAAAAATGCTGTTTTCATTAACTATATTATATTGGCATAACAATGTGACAAAGGAGCAAATGAAATGTTGGTGAAGAATTTCACCTTTTCACGATAACAAGCATATTTTTTTAACCTTAGTATAAGGTACTATAAATCCAAGAAATAAAAACATCCACAAAATATATTACATCTGGTTTGTCTTTTTCTAAGTACTCAACTTTATACAAAAGTCTTTCAAAAAATATCATTCCCCATAGGTTTTCCTGTTTAAAACCTGATTTTTTTCCTCTCAGTTCACATAAGTTAGAGTGCATTTTCTTTTGCTGTGTTTTTCTTAAAACATGCAGACATATAAAAAATCTGGATAGCACAACCTTTTGGCAACAAAGCTATTTTTCTCTTAGTTTAGCTTAAATGTCTGAGAACAGTTTTATTAAAACAAAGGAAAACTCAGAGTTATCATGCAGTGACATGCATATCCCAGAAGGAGCAAGG
This sequence comes from Kogia breviceps, assembly GCF_026419965.1. Taxonomy (NCBI): domain Eukaryota; kingdom Metazoa; phylum Chordata; class Mammalia; order Artiodactyla; family Physeteridae; genus Kogia; species Kogia breviceps. Next base: position 103,448,168 of record NC_081317.1, read on the forward strand.
AAAAAATATTAAATGATATCTGATTCCTCCTTCCAGCTTTGAAATGACCAAAATTTTTGTTTTTAATAATCATCACATTATAAAAAGTATTCAGCAAAATACTGTCTCTGCAAAGAAAGATTTTACCCTTCAGCTGAAAAAATATGGGCCCTCCCGGCAAACTTCATCCACTTCTCTCTCCTTCTACAAAAAGTCCAAGTACCTGGAAGTCCACAATCCCCTGCTCTTTGATTTTTTTTTTTCCCCCTTTCACTAGACTCCTTTAGTATTATCTATCCGCCACCAAAAAAACCCGGTGCTTTTTTCTTTAAAAAAAAAAAAAAAGTGGGAAATGCATAAAGTGACTTTAAAAACAGACATTCTGTAAACTCCAGACCTTTGTTCCTTCTCTCTGGGCAGCTTACTGACCACAGGAGAAATAACGCTAACGGGGAACGGTACATTCAGGCAAGACTGCACTGGAAGCTGTGTCAGAGAGTAACCTTCCCTACTACTCCGCTTCCAAAGAGTCACCCCTGTGTGGAGGAGGCCGGGTAGGAGGGGGTGCCTGAGAAGAGGTGAGGTAGGGCGGGGAGAAGGTGAGACTGGGGTATGGAAAATATGTGCCTCATTCAGCAACATGGATTAATGCAAACATCCCCATAGCTTTGAGGAAAATTTGGACAGAGATGTGTGTATATGTGTGTACATGGATGCATATATACATACTCACACACACATACACACATATGTAGATATAATCTCATCAGTTAAAGTTTTCATAAAAAATAAATCATTTAAAGCTGTAAATGTCTACAAATTCTCTTTATTCCAGTGCACTGCACTGGATAGCCAAGTACCTTAGAGATTTTATTTTACTAGGAATACATATTGTGTGCATGTTATATATAAATGTATATATGTGTGTGTGTAGACACACATATACACACACACACACACACACACACACCATATTCATAAATTTGAATTCTACCTGTTGTGTTAGTGATGACAAAGAGAGAGAGAGAAAAAAAAAGGCTGCATTCCCATTAATGGTGGGAAGAGAAGTGGGTATGTGAGTGAGAGAACAAAAAGATGGCAAAATGGGGTGGTTGGTTGAGGCCTGCCTTTTTGGAAAAAAGATTTGGAAAGAGATGGGAAAAGGCTTAGAGGGGAGAAGGGAGAGGAGGGGGGAAAAAAGGGCAGAGGGCAAACTCAGGAACAGAGATTTTAAAATCTCTGGGGCCGAGGAAACACATTTTTTTTAAAAGGCAGGTTCAGTGATGGCTGCTTCTTCTCCCCGAAGATCAAACTGCCCTGAGGCCTTGAGAGGGAAGCGCTCAGAAAAGGAGGGATTCTGAGGGGCTAAACCCTAAGCGGCGGTAGCAGCACCGCGGCGGCGGCACCCGAGGCATTTCTGTAAGAAACATTATTTCGGAGCAGATGGAAGGCCGTCTCATCCCGCCACGTGCAGGCCCCCAGCGGCCTGGGGACCCGAGGTGGGGAAGAGTTTGGGGTGGACATAGCCCAGTTCAGCTCAAGAGTCTCGCACACACACGTGCGCGCGCGCGCGCGCGCGCGCACACACACACACACACAGAAACACACACGCACACATAACACTCACACGAGCACGCACACTCGCGCGCATCCCCGCACGCAGGCGCGCGTGCGTGCGGCGGGCAGCAAGCTCTGCGCTTTGGTGCGCTCCTTACTCCCTCCCCCTTTCGGGTCTTCGATGGGGAACCGAGGGAGACGTGGGGGGAACCGTGAGGTGCTTGGGTCCAGGGAGGCTTGGGCGGGCCCAGCCTTCAGTCCCCCGCAGGTCCTTGGCCCGGCCCGGCGGCCCCTGGATCAAGACGATCCCAACTAAACAAAGCGGGCTAGACGCCACCTTTCCGCCCCCACGCCTTGGCTAATGGGGGTCAGCAAGGGGAAGGCGCCTCCTGCCCTGGCCCCCGCCCGTTGGCCGGTGTGACAGGGTGGAAACGGGGGACAGCGAAGGGAAACAAAGGGCCTTACGTCCATGGAGAGGCCAGGGCGCGGCCCCTGCGCCTCCGTGGCTAGCTTTCCGGCTGCATTCAGGCCAGCAGCCGGGAGACACTGAAGGGGAAAAGTGTGATCTGGGGGCCCGAGCCTCAGGCGCAGGTGGTGACCACAGGGGCCAGGGACACCGGGGCCGCCGAGGACGCAGAAGGCGCCCCCCCCTTCTCCGCCTTCTTCTCCTTTTGCTTGAGGTGGATCTTGGCGTGGCGCTTGCGCTCGTCGCTGCGTGCAAACTTGCGCCCGCAGAACTCGCAGGCAAAGGGCTTCTCGCCCGTATGCGTGCGGATGTGAGTGGTAAGGTGGTCGCTGCGGCTGAAGCTCCGCATGCAGATCCGGCACTGGAAGGGCTTGTGGCCCGTGTGGATGCGCAGATGCCGGGTCAGCTCGTCCGAGCGGCTGAAACGGCGGTCGCAGCCCTCCGCCGGGCACGCGTGGGGCCGCTCGTGGAGCGGGGTCTTGCTGGGTCGGTTGGGGTACTTGCGGGGCCGGATGGGCTTGAGCGTGAGCGGCGGCTGGGGCAGGCTGCCAAAGCCCGGGTGGATCTGCTTGTCTTTGAATGCCTTGATGGTCTCCAGTGGGGTAATAGGGGGAGGGTTGACCCGGATGGGGTCCATGCCCTGGAAGGGCTTGTGCTCCGGAATGGAGCCCATGTCGTTGGGGTGGTGGTATAGGTTGTAGTCAGGAATCATGGGGAAGAGATTGCTGTCCAAGGCCGGTTTGGCCGATTGGTAATCCTGGGGGGAATAGGCGAGCCCGGGGTTGCCCTGGGGGTCGTGGAAAGACACAGGCTCCGAGTAGAGATCACTGCAGTTAGAATAGGGGGGCAGCGCCGGATACATGGCCTCCACTTCCCCCTGCGGCGGCTGCACCATGCTGGCCGTGGAGGTTTGCGTGCTGAGTGCCCCAGAGGCCGGGGGCACCCCCAAGATGCCGGCGCTCATGAGGCTAATGATGTTGTCCTGGCACCAGTTGGAAGGGGAGTCGAAGGCGAACTTTCCCAAGTAGGTCACGGTCTTGTTGCCAGGGGCTGGCTGGAAGGAGCCCGAATAAGAGAGTTCCGGGTTGGGCTTCTCGTTGGACAGACCGATGTCCATCACATTCTCTGCGGAGAGCGGGGGAGAGAGGGGAGGGGTGAGTGAAGCCGAGTCGGCTCCCAGGCCGGGGCGCCCAGGTCCTTGCCCAGGTGTGGAGGTGCGGCCGGGTGGAGTGCGCAGCGCATGGGGTAGGCTGCGCCAGGCGCAAAGCGGGCGGTGCCGCGCTCCCGGGCGCAACCTGGATACAGCAAAATACTACTGATCGGGGTGTGGAGTGGCTGCTGCACACACACCGCACACGCCGTACACACACACTCCCGTACCACACACACACACACACACACACAGGCGCGAGCGCGAGAAGCATTGTTGTTATTCCCGAGGTGGGGCGGGCAGGTAGCTGCAGCTACAGGTAGTTTCAGACCCGGAGCGCGCCGGGCTCTCGCTCTCCAGCGCACACAACTCGGCCTCTTCCCCTAGCGCTGTCCGCGCCGGACCCCGCGCCTCTCCTGCCCCGACGAAGCCCCCGGTGCGCACTGCGCCCGGGGAGCTGACCCGGAGCGCTCCGACGCTTTGTCCGCGGCGAGTAGAGGGGTGCTGTCCGCAAAGGGAGCTCTCCCGCCGCCTCCCCCAGCCCCAGCCTCCTCCGGGCCTGAAGGAGCTTTCGGCTTTTGCTGGAGGGGGAAAGCCCAGTCTCAGCTTAGCGAGAGTGGAGGGCGGCGGAAAACCGGCCGGTGTCTCCATGGCGGGAGTGGCCGCTCTTCCCAAGCTCCTCGGTCCGGGGATCGTCCCCCGTGGCAACCCCCGCGCGGGTGGGCCCCCACCTTATCCCCTCCCCGCCGTCCCCACACCCCCACGGCTTTGCTGAAAGCCCTGGAAAGGCAGCATCGCAGTACCTCTCCCACCGCGGGGACTCCACGCCGCACATGGCTCCATCCCGGGTGGGAGGCTGAGGGAGTAAGGGGGGAGAGCGCGGGTGAAAAGGGACGTTGGGCTCCTCCCGGGAAAGGGGGCGACAGCATTACGCCTTGCGCGCAGCCCTGCGATCGCGCCCCCTAAGTGGAGAACCCCAGAGCCGCTTGCACCTACCTCCCTTCGGTCGGCGGCTGCCCCCACCCGGGAGAACCGAAACCTCTACCGTGGCGTCGCCAACCGAGCCTTCCCGATCGGGGAGGGCGGGAGGAGTGGGTGGGAAAAGCAACTCGCCCCCCGGAAAATTCCCAGCGCGCCCCCATCTCTCCATCCATCCATCCATCCATCCATCTCTCCATCCATCCATCCATCCATCCATCCATCCATCCATCCATCCATCCATCCATCCATCGCTAGCTCGTTCCCTCCTCTTCCTCTCTCCCTTTCCTTCCTCGCCACCCTTACCTGTAGCCATCTGATTGTAATGGGCTACCGAGTCGCTGCTGCCAGAAAAGAGGTTGAGCGCGCTGGGGATCTCCTCGGGGTACAGATTGTCAGGCAGTTGGTTTAGCAAACTGCTCATGGTCACCGGCAGCTTCTCGGCGAGTTTGCCGGTCATAGCACTCCCGAGCTGCCGCCGCCGCCGCCGCCGCCGCCGCCGCCGCCGCTCGCTCCTAACGCAGCTTCCAGGCAAGCGGCATCGGAGAGGCGATCCGTGGTGCAGGGGAAAAGCATGCGAGAGGGAAAGTTCGGGAGGAGGGGGGAGGGAAGAGGGGAAGGGGTGGGCCTGGGGAGGGGATCTTCTCTTTTTTTGGGGGGGTGGGAGAGAGGGCAAAGGAGGGTAATCCTCTTGGGTGCCTCAGCTGGTGCCGTAAGAGGCTGGGTCGTGGCGGGGGGGGGGGCGTGTGTGGGGTGGGTGGGTGGGTGCTGGGCTGCGGGGGGATCTCGGCCCAAGGGGGTCGCACGCGGCCTCAGTATTGATATCACAAACAGACGCGCGCCCGCGGCCCCCCCGCCCCCCGATCCGCCACCGCCACCGCCGCCGCCACCGCCGCCACCGCCGCCGCCGCCGCCTCTGCCGCTGCTGCCACCACCACCAGCCCCGCAGCTTCCTAGCAAGCTCACTGCTGCCCAAAAGCTCCCAGCCAGGGAACTCCACCAGCCTATTTATCTGAGCCCCGGGAAAGCTCCGTGACGTAGCTGCCCATATATGGACAGACAAAGCCCAGCCGAAGGGGCGCGACGTCACAATGGAAGCTCCTCACAATGGAACATTAGAAAGCAGGAAGCGGGCCGCAGCCAACGTGCGGCGCCCGCACCGCTCGCGGATCTTAAAAAAAGAGAGAGAGAAAGAGAGAAACAGAAGAGAAGGAAAGAAAATTCGAGAGGAGAGAGGAAAGAGGGGTGTAACTGAACTTGCGGCCTAAAGCACGCAGCGCGGGGGTGAAAGAGCAATAATCGCCTGTGCGTTGATTTGATGTCTGCACTAGGAGAGCGCGCTTGTAGGACAGGGGGCCGTGGGGTGGGGTCGTTCGCGAGTGGCCTCTAACAGCCCCCCAGCAGGAAGAAAGAGAATTGAAAACACTCGGCGGGGTCCCTTTGCAGCCTGGAAACTTCTTGGGAACCCGGAAGGTGTGCGCTCCGACCCTGCCCCGGCCGCTCTTCTCGCGTCCAGGATCCTGCCTGGGACTGGGACAAAGTCCCTCTGAGGAGAATTCCAGCGGGTCAGGGATCTCTGGTCCAGTATCCCGGGAACTTCTGTGCCGCCCTCCCTCCGATGCGCCGCCCACAGCCCTGCTGCTCCCTGGGCCCCTGACCCTGTGCTGACACCCGGCGGAGCTCAGTGGCTGGGAGATTCGTAGCTGCACAGCGGCTGCGCGGGAGGCGAGAACTCCTCACCTTGGGGGTCGAGGATGCGCAGTTTTGGTGGCGAAGGAGAAGGAATGAAGTTGAGGGGATAGGGAACACGTGCACCAAACCCTCCATAAATTCCCTAATGGTTCCAAAGCACCCCTTTGGCCACGGGATGGCAGGAGGGCCCAGCAGGCCCAGGCACAGTCGCTGTCTATTGCCGCCTGCGAAGGGCCCGCCACTTGAGTTGCGGCAGGAGCCTGCCGAACCACAGTCTCTGAGCCACCACGGCGACCGCCCCTGCTCTCTACCCTCCCCCTCGCCTTCCACAGGGCTGTCCCCATTGCTGACTGCCGGCGCCCCGCAGTCAGGGGGCTGCCTGTTTGCCGACCCCGAGCGCTGTCACCTCCCAGAGAGGCAGCAGATCCCGGGGGCGGCTCTGTTCCCCGAGGCCTGTTTTCGGAGCGCGCGCGGCCGGGCTGTGGGAGAAGGGGGAGGAGAGGAGGGGGGCGTGGGGGAGCGACCCCGGATCACACCGGCTCAGCGTGGGAGGAGTCCCTCCTCGTTGGCCGTGTGGGCGCGGTGGATCCCGCGTTCCTCGCTGGGGAGTCGGGGTTGGGGGAACGTGCATTTCTCAGGGGGAGTGGGAGTATTGACAAGGAGGAGGAGAGGATCCCCGGGCCTCACTCCGTGGGAGGGCCACGCAGGCCGGGGACGTGTGGGAGGAACTCCCGAGCTGCACATCGCCGTGGGGGTGGATGACAACCTCTCTCTCCTCCCCTCCACTTCACACGGTGGAGAACTAGGGGTGGGAGGGCCCGGCCTCCCCCGGATCTCCTCTGGTTCTTAGGAAAGGAGGGATTCCCGCCGTCGCGGGCCCCCTCTCCCTCGCCCCTGCTGCCGCTCCCGCCAGGCTACCCACACCTATACCGGGGAGGCTCTGCGCCCCTGGGCTCTCCTCCGCCCGCGCGGCGCGGGGAGGAGCGCTCTGCAGCGGTCCCCAGCTCCGGCCGGAATCAGGGCATGCAGCGCCTCCCGCCCCCGGCTCCCTCCCGAGGGGGGGGGCGATTGGCCGGCCCGGGGGCGTGGGCGGCAGTGTGAGCCAGGCTGGGTGCGGGAGGGGCCCTGGCGGCTGCAGGGAGGGTCGCGGGGCGGCGGGCCAAGCCGGGAAGAGCCATACAAGGAGCGGATCCGGTGACGCGCCGGCCGCGCCCCTTCTCCTTCTCTATTTGGCTGCTGATTCCGGTCCCCGGATTTGCATATTTTGGCATCCAGTGGAAAAGGAAAGAAGAACGGAACCCGCAGCCTTTAAAGGAACCGCACAGGCTGTAGCGTCACGTAGGGAGGCGGTCTGGGGGGCGTGAAAAACTAGCCAGCGGCTCCGGCCTCTGGCCATGGAGCTTGGCAGCTGGGGGGAGGCGGGGAGGGGGGGGCAGCCGCGGCCACCAGAGAGCTTCGGCCGCTCCGGTCCCAGTCCTGGCCCCTCCGCGGAGCTTCCTGCTGCGAGTGCACCCGGAGGGTCTCTGCGGGTTCCGGCCCAGGACCAAGAGACGCCGTGAGGTCCGCGGCCTTTAGGCGAGCCGCAGGCCCCAGTGGCGACTTCAGTGCCCATGTTGCCCGGCGCGAGGCACGGCTCAGCCTGCAGGGGTGGCGGGGAGGAAGTGAGAGCTCTCCCGGCCGCCCAGCTCAACTCTGGAGGACCCTACCGTGATGCACCCCCTCCCACCTGTTGAGACCTCTCCCTGGAGAGGAGGAGATTGAGGAGCTGCAAGCCCCAGTCCTGTTTGATAGGGGCCTACATTAGGAAAGGTAGAGGCAGGGAGCATTTTGGATCCTTGAAAGCTTCCAGGGCCCCAAAGACCATGGAGGAGTGTAGCCATTCCAGAGATGACCTGCAAACACTTTTAGGAGAGCTGGACCTGTTGCATCCTAGCAGAACAAGCAGCAGGGTTTTGCAGGCCTGCTCCAAGCCTTTATGCCTGTTGGTGAGAATGGATAGGAGTCTTTTGGGGCAAGTTGTCTGCTCCCTCCTTCCTGCTTGTCCATGACCTAGAACGGGAGCCTTCAATTCAAATAAGTATTCATTCAAACTTCAGTGTGATGTTGGGCAAATTTCTGAATCTCTTTCTTGGCCTCAGTTTTCTTGTCTGTAAATTAGGATAATAACAGTACCTATCCCTTAGGAAAAATTAAATTTGATAATCCTCATGGAGTACTTTTGCCAGGCCCCTAGCCAGCACTCAGTAAATGGCAATTATTATTGGTAAACTATATTTTCCCCAACCCTACCATGTGACTGAAAAGCCCTTTCCGCTTGTGTGTCTTCGGAGTGAGTGCAGTTGATATAGGGAGTAAAAAGGGCCAGGTATGGCACTCCATCCCATATCAGTGTGATCATATACAAGAAGTCCTATTTGTGTGCCGGGTACCTGCTGGGCACTGTGTCATCGTAGAGATGGTTAAGGAATGGTCCCCACTGTGCAAGAACAGAGGGCCCTCAATAGCTGGTGGTGACATAAAGTAGGATACCAAGAAGTCACTCAGTTGCTCTTTAGCACTCTGGAGCATCCTTCCAGACTTTTTATGGAGGGTGGCTATGGCTCCAAGGTGGGGTGGGGGACTCAGGTGCCCTTCCTCCCCTCCTCTGCCCTGGAAGGAGCCATGCTGGGGAAGGCCTGCCTCCACAAGCATAGGTCCTCACTGCCTGGCTGCTGGGTGGGTTGCAGCCCGCACAGGTGTCCCCTGTCAACCTGGATGATGGTGGCAGATGGAGGCCAGGGTTCCGTGGCGGGAGGGGACAACACTGGGTATGGAGTAGGGGTGGGGAGTTTGGAGTGGCCCCTTGTAGACTAACAGCATTCTCCCTTCCGCTGGCCAAGTCTTGAATTCAGCATAGAGAAAAGCTTTTTTCCTTCCCTCCCTCTTTCTTTCCTCTCTCCCTCCTGAACAGGGGCTGAGGGTGAGGTCTCACTTTTACTGGTGGGCTCGGGTGAGATTACCTGAACTGCAGGCCCTGGACTTGTTGGGGAGTGAGTAGGCACTGGTTCAGGGCGTCCTTACCCTGGAGATGGTGAAGGGCAGGCCCCGCCCCTCTGCAGCAGGGCCAAGGCTGCCCAGCCCCCGCTGCTTACCTCTGGGGGCAATGGGTGTGTTTGTCTTGGTGAAAGGGTAGAGGAAGGAGGGGACATGCCCTACCAACCCACCATAGGAAAAGACCAGGTTGATGCTCTTGCTCCTTAGTCACCTCTGCCCTCTGAACTTGAGCTCCCTTTTGCTAAAGATATCCAGTCCTTCTCTGCTGTCTTACAAGAAAGAAGCCCCCAATTAATTCAAACTGGGGTGCTGGCGACAATGCATTACCCATCTCAGCGGGTATTTGCCTTTTTAACAGAAAATGCTTAGAAGAGGGTCATATATAACCTAAAGGAATTAAGCCTACCATTAAGCATGGTGCCTGGAAAATGGTAGGAACTCATATATGCTGGTGGGCTAAGGTCTAATGGTGGGATGTGAGGCCCAGTGACAAGGAGTAGGAGTTTTGGGGTGCAGAGAGCATCTGGGGTTCCTCAAGTCACACCAAGCACCCATGTAGAGGGCCCACCCTGGGGGGATTGCTCCTGAATGACAGCTCCCTCAAGGGCTTTCAGTTGCTTTCCATTTTGGGTGTCCCGCAGGAGACGGACAGGTAGTTGGTGGAATCTCTCTGGCCAGCCCTCCCTGGCATTCTAGAGGTCATTGCCATTCCTTCGACAATGACAGACAGCTCTGAGGTGAGGTGGGTTTGGCCTAGAAGCTCGTGGAAGGAACTTGGCAGCCACGACGACTTTGGGGGTGGTGGTCCCAGTTAAGAGCATTGCGTGGGGACTGCTGAAGGCTTTGGGCTCGCCGACCTTCTGTACCCACAAAAGATTGGGGCCTGTGGAGATACAACATCTTCTATTTTTTTTTTTTTTTTTGCGGTACGCGGGACTCTCACTGCTGTGGCCTCTCCCATTGCGGAGCACAGGCTCCGGACGCGCAGGCTCAGCAGCCATGGCTCACGGGCCCAGCTGCTCCGCAGCATGTGGGATCCTCCCGGACCGGGGCACGAACCCGCATCCCCTGCATCGGCAGGCGGACTCCCAACCACTGCGCCACCAGGGAAGCCCCTTCTTCATTTTTTACAACAATCCTGTGAGGAAGCTTTTAGGGCTGCCCCCCAATAGGTTTTTGTTTTGTTTTGTTTTTTTAAATGAAAGATCTAAGGTGTTGGAAAGAGTCTGAGTAGTTAGTTGGAGGACCCTTGGCCAGGAAGTGGCTGAGCTGAGATTTGAACTCAGGGCCTTGTGACTCCGAAGCTGCTGCTCTTAATTCCAGCCTTTGTCCCCATTCTGGCTGTTAGGGAAAAGAAAGGAGATGGCAGGTGTGGGTAAGAGGAAGGAGAGGTATAAAAACTGTGGAGAAGACAATGAATAGAAGATAGACTAGCTGGATCTGCTTCCCAGCGGCCCTGGGACCCAGCATGCAGGTAAGGGAGGAGCCCCTGCCCAGGGGAGGGTAGGGGGTACAGCTCACAGGGAGGTCAGGGAGGGGCAGCATTTCTGCCAGGGCTCCCGGTAGGTGGAATAGCATCTGTGCCACTCTGAGCAAAGGGCCCACTGCCCTAGGTTGTCACAGAGGTCACAGGCTCCTGGCCAAGCCAATCACATGCTTCCATTTGAAACATCTGCTTGTGCCTACATTCAAAGGAACTCATTATAATCATGGTGAATCTGGGTGTTTTGGATTACTCTTCAAGCAATTTGAGGGAGAACCTGGTGACCAAAGGGAGAAAGTCTTGTTACAAAGTAACATTTGCCGGCTGGTGAGGTGGAGACCCCTCCTCAGACACAAGTCCAAGGCAGTGAGTAACTGCCATGGGGGTCTAGAGGTTGAGAGTTCAGGGCTGGGCTGGGCTGGCACAGGGAGAGAAGGCAGCTCTTAGATAGAAGGCAAGACTTGGAAAAAGTGTGCTGTACGGGTAAATGGGAAGAACGGGCCCTGGCCTAGGAATCAGGACTTCTGGGTTCCACCATTAATTATCTGTGTAACTTTGGGCCACCCTCTGGTTCCTGGGCTTCTGGTGGGACTGGACTGGATAATCTACCACTAAATTCCTCCCAGCTCCTTTGCTACATGCGTTTTGGATTCTATTGCAGAAAGGGTTGGGAGGAGATGTGTTAGTGTTCCCAGTCAAGTTTGGGCTTCTGGGACCCTTGAGAAGGAGGAGGGATGGGTCAGGGCATGAGGGCTTGTAATGGGAATTTTGCTGTCTTAGTTCAGCGGTGCCTGGAGGGTAAGTGGAGTCATGTGCTCGGGGGGCCTGTCATTGCCCCTGGGGCCCACTGTGGGACAGCCCCCTTCTCAGCTGGGAGGGATGGTGTCTCTGCAGAGAAGACTCTTGGGGACGAGGCTTTTTAGAAAGAGGAACTTTGTCATCTGAAATGAACCAGAAAAGGTGTGAGTGTGGGGGGCTGTTGGGGAGGCGGTCAGGGGGAGCAAAAAGGGAGTGAGAGAGAGAAAAGGAGGGAGAGAGAGGTGAGAGCAGAGAGGAGAGCGGATTTCCCCCCACTGCTCCCCACGCAGCCGGCCTCCTGATGGCTACAGGCTTCACCCATGGGACAGGTCGAGGATCCAAGAGGCTGGCAGGTTCCTCTCCTCCCTGCCCTGGAAGGAAAACCTTTGGGGAGTCAGAGAGAGCTGTGGTCTCTAGATCCTTGTGTCTCTTAGCTCCCAGTCTCAGGACCCTCCTCAGCCTAAAACAAGTGGGCCCTTTGCCTCATCCACCAAGGTGAGGAGTTGGGGGCCGACCTTTGGCTTCTTCTTTGCTGTTCTATGCAGTCAAAAAACCTGGGATGTGGGGAAAAGCAGTTAACGACTCTTTTGGGCCCAGGATTTGAGGTCCTCAGTCGTGTCAGCATCCTCTTTCACCAGAAGGCCTAGGCAGGGCTTTCTGACTTTTGTTATGCCATAGCTCTGCTAGAAAATGAGACTCTTTACAACCACTGGAGTAAAGAACTAACAAACACTGCCCTTGGCCCATCCCATCACTCTGAGGGCTGAACAATACTGGCCAGCTGGAACCCGATGGAAATCTGCCCGTCAGCCTGACTGATGGCATGAGCTTTTCTGCCAGGGCTCAGGGCAGATGGGCAAAGGAGAAGGGACTTGATAGATTTCTCTCTCTCCCTCCTCCTTTCTCTTTTTGCAGAATTATTTGGGCTATTCAGAATTATTTGGCCCCAGAGCGCCAAGAAAGTTACTGGATGACAAGAGATGGTACCTGAGCTCCCTGGGGACAGGGACTGAGTCTTATTCCTCTGTCTCCCCAGCACTCCCCCCTGCCTGTCCCCAGCAGGTGCTCCATAAGAGGTTGTGGACCCAAGTGTCCACACGGGTAATTCTGAAACATGGCCGATTTGAGGAGTGCAGGATGGACTGTGACCTTCCCACTTTGTCCTTGCATTTCTACCACCCAGCACCCACTCTACAGGATGGGGGCCCCTTGTCCACCAAAATTCATTCCCCACTGGGGCGGAGGGGGAGGCTCCTGGGTCTGGGACTCAGCTCTCTTGTTTCAATGAGGCAAACATCCAGGGCACACTTCCTGTGGAGGGAATCAGACTTGAGGCTGGGATCCTGCGGTCTATCAGGGAGCAGGCGATTTAAAGGGAAGTGAGGAATGAGGCTGAGGTAGAAGCCATCACACACAAGACATGATCAGTTCTGAAAGGAAGTGCAGGCAGGAAGTTCAGAGGGGGAAGGAGTTGCAAGAGGCCATGTTCAGGGACAGGCGAAAACCTGATTGGGAGGGGTGGTGTGGATCAAGGCCTCGAGGACGGGCTAAGACCCATAAGTGAGGAGGGGGGGGTATGAGGAAGGGAGGGAAGGGGGAGACAAGGGGCAGGGGGTATTCAGTGTAAGGAGCTGTGCTTTCCCCCCTCATGTTCATGTTAACTTTATTTATTTATTTATTTATTTTCATCTCTGAAGCTACCTAGAGCCCACTAGCACTGTCCTTCCAGGACTTCTCTGGCCTGATTATGGTTTGCCTGTGGATGAGTGAGGAAGCCTAGAGGGAGAGAAGGGAGATAGCACTGAGGCTGGATCTGTGAGATGCCAGCAGACATTTGGACATCTACTAGAATGTAGGCTCCAGGAAAGCAAAGGCCTGGGTCTGGACCTGCACTGCCGTATCCCCAGCTAGAACCTGGCTTATGGAGGGGTTGGTGGGTGCTCCATCAGTATTTGTGGGAGAATGAATGTGCCAGATGCTCTACCAGGTCGGGTTCGGGATGCAGGAGCAGGAAAGGGGGCTAAGTCCAGGTGTGAACTGCAGGAGAAAGCAGGACTCGGGGAGTCCAAGGCAACATGGACCCCAAGTTGGGGGTGGGGTAGGAGTCATCAAACATGAACTTAAGTGGTAATAGCCCCGTTAATTGAGTGGCAATGATCCTCAGCATTTTTCATCTTCAAAGCCAGGAACAAGCTGTAATTAATACTCCCGCCACCCGGGGGCAGGGTGGAGGTGGTGTGGAGAATCTTGAGCTGTCGCTGCTCAGTCGGGGAAACTGAGGCACTGGCGGAGGAAGGGCCGTTAGGAGAGTGGATGCAAAGGCCAGCAGAGCCCGGGCGTCTGCAGGGGTGCCGGTGAGCACTCCAGAGCGCAGCCCCCTCCCAAAGCCAGGCAGCTGGGGAGCCGAGGTCGTGAGTGGGGAGGAGGCGCTGGAGACCCGCCCCGGAGCACAGAAAGAAGTCTCAGGGCTTCCCTGGTGGCGCAGTGGTTGAGAATCCGCCTGCCGATGCGGGATACACGGGTTCGTGCCCTGGTCCGTGAGGATCCCACATGCCGCGGAGCGGCTAGGCCCGTGAGCCATGGCCGCTGGGCCTGTGCGTCCGGAGCCTGTGCTCCGCAGCGGGAGGGGCCACAACAGTGAGAGGCCCGCATACCGCCAAAAAAAAAAAAAAAAGAAGTCTCAGCCTCAGGCCTGGCGAGCGTGGCAGTGGACGATCGGCTTTGCCCGTGGCTTGGGCGACGGAGAGCCTGCCGGGGCCTCGGCTCCTCGTGCTCTGGGGGCGGCGCTGGAGGGGCGCGCGGAGCACGGGAGGGGACTCGCTAGTCCTTCGTGTCCAGTGGCCAGGCCGCGCGCGGCACACTCAGCTTGAGTCACCGTCGCCTCCGAAATGCCTCCCGGTTTCCTCATCGCCCGGAGGGAGTTTTTCATTAAGGTGATTACCCTGCCGTCATTAAGAGTCCGTAAATACCACCCAGGGACCGAGGGCGCTCGCCGCTCCGCCTCCCGGGCCACCAGTTCGAACCACCTGTGCGGCCCCAACACCATCCTGCATCTAGCGTGACTTTTTCTCCGGACCACGATGTCCCTGAGGGCATTCTTCCTTCAGTTCAGTCACCACCCAACCAGAAAAGGCTTTCCTCTGATACCCCTTGTCCAGGTGATGCACCGAACACCACTCCTGGTTTGCCGTGGTCCTACGCACCTTTTTATATTTATCTGTGTAATCCTTTGATGGATGCCTGCCTCCCATCCTCCTGCCCCAAGTTCTAGAAGGGCAGGAGCCACTTCTGATTTTGCATTGTATTCCCACGATAGGGCCCCCTCTCAACCCACCCCATCCCCACCTACCGCTAGTGTCTGGGGTATCGCAGGACTCAGCATTCTTGAATTAACAAGTCCTCATGAGGCACGAGAACTGTTTGCCGACTGCCCCTGCACCCGATCGTCTTCAACATTCGACAGTTATCACTTGTGCACCTACTGTGTGTCTGGCACTGGAAATACAGCTGTGCCGAGAAGAGCCTGTGGGGAGACTCAAGGCCTAATGAGGGTTCTGGGTGAGGATGGGGAATAAGAAGGTACCTACGAGGTGGTGGTAAGTGATATGAGAAAAAAGAAAGGAGGATAAGGGGAGAGAGAGTGACGGGGAGTGCACGCTGAGCTCCTGTTGTATGTAGTCATTCTTCCCCAATCCTTGCATTTGGAGCTAGCATTAGTGCCACCGACTCAAGTACTGAATCAGAAGATGTGGGTCTGTGCCGTTAGTCCAGCTAATTTATTGGATGCTCTTTGAAAATTTTTATGTAAATAAGATCTTTGTCAAAAAAATTACATCACAGTTCACTAAGGAAAGTCAGGTCTCTGAAGGCAAAGTCACCTGTGACTTGGCCCCTTGCCCTGGGAACAGCCCCTCTTCCCTAGACGGGCTTTCCTGCCTGCCACCAGGCGGCCTGAGAGAAAAGTCTGACAGTGCCTGAGGACTCTTCAGAGGCCTCTGGGGAAGAGGTGTCAGCAGGCCAAGGGTGACTGTGGCTGTGGCTACCCCAGCCCCAAATCTCAGAGCTGCGCTGCCTCTCACACAAACCCTCTCTTCAATGGGCAGGAGAGCTTTCTAGACCCCAAATGAAAGAAAAAGTTGCTGCAGTGGAAACTAGAGCTAACCTTCCCTCTTGCCCCACTTCCCTCCCGCGGTCACACTTCCGTCAGCCGCCACAGGGTATTTTGGGTTCGAAAACAAAGCGTCAGATCTATTTGAGCAACTTTTTTTTTCCATCGGAGTAGAAGCCCAGGGGCCTGTGGCCACCCTGGGCTCGGCCACTTCCCCAGGGAACTGACGCGTTTCCCCTTCTCCACCGAAGACCAATTTAGCAAGTCAGACGGGCCACATTTTTAGCTTCTCCTTTCCCTGGCCTGGCAGCAGGCGAGGGCCCAGAGGTAGGGCTGCTGGGAGGAGGGTGTGTCTGAGTGCCTTCCTTGTGGACTTCAGGGGAAGGCCTGCTTCCCCTCCTCTGCCAGAACCTCCTCCTCACCCCTCTCCAACACGCCTCAAACTGCATGTGCTGCGCATGCGCGCGCACGTACACACGCACGCGCACACACACAACCTCCACCGCCGCCGCCACAAATCCACTTGCTGCATCAGGAGTCTGCAAAGTGAGAGTTGTGGGGTTAGGGCTGGTCTGGTCCTCAGTTTAATTGAAAGGATGGTGTGCCCGTGTCATTGGCGGGCCGGTGTGCTGTTGTGAATGAAGTGGGTGTGCATCCATGGAGACTGTGTGTGCATGCAAATCCGACGTTTGCCACTGCCTGGGCTGGACAACGCACACCCATGCAGCTTGCATGGATGTCTAGCAAGAGCCTGGCAGAGGTGAAACCCTGCAGTGTTTAGCGGGTGCGTACACCGTGTGATTTTGTGTGGGCTGGTGTATTTACAGTATGTGTGCAGGATGCGTATAGTGGAGGTGTGTGTAAGTGTGCGTGTGCATGTTTGTATACGTGTGGACAGGCAGGGTCTGGTTCTTGGGGTATGGGGGAAGGAAGCCAGGGGAGCTCTGGACAGGGGTGATCAGCGTTCTCACGGGCGAATGCAGCTTCCTCCCCAGGGAGGTGTGGGTGGGTAGAGACCTTCTAGGTTTCTTTTGTAGTCCTTTCAATTCTTAGCTCTCATCTGAGCCTCCATCAATACTGGGGAAGAGCTGACTGGGCGCTGGCTTCACAGCCACAGCAAGGAGAGAAAGAATCTGTTGCCTTGTGGTGACTTGAGTATACACGTCCAGCTGTGTCTATGTGCGTGTGAGTGAATGAGTGCGCAAGTGTGTGAGTATGTGAGTGTGAGCGTGGGACGTCTGAGTTTGTGTGACTGTGTGTGAGCGTGGGTGTGGGTGGAGGTGTTTGGACTCCTTTGGGGCACTACCTAGGCTCGCCCTTCTGCCCAGGCCCTAAAGGAAACGCCCTGAGCCCACTGTCTGCTTACTTCACGAGACTGGAAATGAAAGTTGCACTCAGGGCCCTGCTACACCTACCTGCCTT
The DNA here is from genome assembly GCF_026419965.1 of Kogia breviceps. Taxonomy (NCBI): domain Eukaryota; kingdom Metazoa; phylum Chordata; class Mammalia; order Artiodactyla; family Physeteridae; genus Kogia; species Kogia breviceps. The sequence goes on from NC_081317.1 coordinate 103,464,834, forward strand.
TCTGACAGGCTCAGCCTCTTTCCTTTGAGCCCTCTGACTCCTGCACAGCTGACTTATGCCAGTGGGGCAGACTCCAGCTCCTGAGGAATAAAGAGGGTACTTCTGTGTCCTGCCCTCATTCAGAGTGGGTCAGGAGGCTCTCGAGTCATATTTCTACCCTCTGTGCCTGAGTGCCCATGTGCCCCTCCGTCCTCCCTCTACTAGGGTCCCTGAATGGTTTCCCCAGGCCTGCATCTGGGGAGGGTAAGTTCTCTCGCTGGCTGCTGAATCTGGGAACAGATTCTCCTGAAATCCCAGGGTCTCCAGCTCCCCACATTTGCGAACTCCTCTCTCACCTCCTGGTAGGGTCTTCTGGCTCCTGTAGCCAAATGCATTTGGCTCTTTTTCTTTCTTAGTCCCAAGAATGCTTGTTTTACCCTGTTCTGGTGGCTTCCACTCACACCCACCCCCCATGCCCGCAGCCAAAGGGACAGTGGTAGTGGCTTTCTCTACCATGCCCCCAAATAACCATATAGAACTGTAGAACATTCAGCTGGAGGGGGCCTCTGAGAACACCCATCCCAAACTATTTTATAGATGAGAAAGCTGAGGCCCAGAGACGGCAGCTGACATGCCCAGGGTCACACAGCAGTGAATGGTAGCCCTGGTGCTAAAATCAGGTCTTGACTCCTGGTCAGTGGTTCTTTCAGCTACATCAGACCAACTGGCCATGTCCTTCTCTCCTATTTCCTTCTCTTTCTGACTGTTTCTCTGCCTTGCCTTTTCGACTGAAATATTTCCTTTTTTTCTCTCTGAAATGCCCTCTCTGTGTTAACCGGGATGGCTTGCATTTGGTGGTACCAAGGTGGTACTCAGAGCCAAGACCTCAGTCCTGGCATGGTTTTCTTCAGTCCTCTCTAAAAGTTTTTCTCCTTCCTGGTCCCTCATCTCCCAAGGACTGCCAGGGACCCTGTCCCCTCCTCTCCCCAATCCAGCCTCTTCAACTCCTATTTCTCCTTCCAAGTACCCAGGAGGCAGATGAGAACCATCAAGGAATTTTCTTCTTTCTTTAACCTTAGTTTCCTGGTCTCTAAAATGGAGCGAGGGTCTCTGCAGGGGAACTATGTGGATTTGTGTATGTGTATGCATGCAGGTGCGTGTGTGTGTCTGTGCACCTCGTGTGTCTCCCAGCAGCTCCTGGGGGTAATGGGAAAGTTAATTAGTGCCAGGATGAAAGGTGCTATGGGGTAATTGCAGGTAATATCAGGACAGCCGGGAGGGTGGGGCTAAAGGCCCTCAGACCTCCTGGGGGTGGTGGGCGGCCCCTAGCCCCACTCCTGAAAACAGATCAGATACCTGGAGAGGAAGGGGGGAAGGGGGTATTCTGAATGAAGGGTCTTTGTCTTCACAGGGAAGTGCTTGTTAGTTGCTAAGGAACTGGGTTGTCTTTCCTGATCCAAGCCTCCCAGTCTTTTGCTGAGCTTGGGAGGGGCATGCTGGGCTGGGGCTAGAGGCTCCCTTGGCAGGAGGCCCTTTCCCTGGGGCTGCTGACACTCGGATGGGTCTCTTGGGGAGGACTCTTGTCTGGGGAGGGTGAGTGCTCCCATTACCCTCGGCCTCACTGCTTGCACCAGCCAAGCTGGGGAGCAGAGCAGGTGAGGTGCAGGCAGGGAAGGAGAGGAAAACACACATGTACTGAACAGCCTGCATACCAGGCACTGTGCCGGGTGCCTTCCGTGCCATCTCATTTAACCACTGCAGCAGATCTTTAAGGAAGTCACTTATTTATATTTTCCCCCCCATTATGCTGTTTTGTTTTTGCAGTTGAAACACAGGTCCAGAACAGTTGAGTAAGTTGCCTGAGGTCAAAGAGCTATCAAGTGGTAGAGACTCTGTGATCTTAGGTGTGCTAAGTAAGAAAAGTTGTGCTTTTTAAATTTTACCACCTCTTGGGACTTCCCCGGTGGCACAGTGGTTAAGAATCAACCTGCCAATTCAGGGGACACGGGTTTGATCCCTGGTCTGGGAGGATCCCACATGCTGCAGAGCAACTAAGCCCCTGTGCCACAACTACTGAAGCCTGCATGTCTAGAGCCCGTGCTCTGCAACAAAGAGTAGCCCCCTGCTTGCCGCAAGTAGAGAAAGCCCGCACGCAGCAACAAAGACCCAATGCAACCAAGAATAAATTAATTAATTAAATAAATTTTAAAAAAATTTACCACCTCGTGCATCTAGCCAGCTTTCTTCTTATCCCATGGGTAATCAGCCCTAACGCTTGAACCCACCATCACCATCACCATCACCATCATCACCATAATCATCATCATCTTCACCATCACCACCACCACCACCACCATCATCATCACCACCATCATAACCACCACCACCACCATCATCACCATCACCATCACCACCACCACTGCCATCATCATCATCACCATAACCACCACCACCACCACCACCACCATCAACATCATCATCACCATCACCATCACCACCACCATCAACACCACCATCATCACCATCACCACCACCACCACCATCATCATCATCACCATCACCATCACCACCACCACCACCACCATCATCATCACCATCACCATCACCACCACCACCATCATCATCATCATCACCATCACCACCACCACCACCACCACCATCATCATCATCTTCTTCATCACCACCACCACCATCATCATCACCACCACCACTGCCATCATCATCATCACCATAACCACCACCACCACCACCACCACCACCATTATAACCACCACCACAACCATCATCATCATCATCATCACCATTACCATCACCACCACCACCACCACCATCATCATCACCATCACCACCATCATCATCATCTTCATCATCATCACCACCACCAATCATCATCACCAGGAAGTCTTCCTATATATCCTTTTCCATCTCTTTTTTAGCAGTTATTACACAGGCAAGGTTCTGGGAGGGAGGGGGTGATTCAAAGGATTGAGGGTGGTAAACTGTTGGGGTGTTTGCTTTGGGCATGTTGAGTTGGGTGGTAATGGTCTTGAGCTGGGCCAGGCCATTGCTGTGAGTGTCCAGGAGCTGGCCCTCCCCACAAATCGTACTTGGTCTAGAATAGCTGAAGCTGGGGTCAGGGAAGACATGTGGGGGAGACTCCCTTTAAGTTCTTTTGGAAACTCCAGCCTTCCTTCTTGTCCTGCCTGGCTTCTGAATAAATAGAAGGTCTGGCCTTTATTTTATGTAACCTGGAGAGTAAAATTAGAGTACCCTTTACCTGTGAGTACTGAGAGTGGGAAGGCTTGAGTTAACACCAAATTCTACCATTCCTAGTTACAGAACAGGGATTAGGTTCTTATCTTAAGATTAATTTATCAGAATGTCAGTTTCCTCATCTATAAGATGAGAATCATGACACCTACATTATTCGATGGTTGTGACAATCGGATGAGAGACTATGTATGAAGGCCCCGGTAGGCTGTAAAGCTGGGCAGGAAGGCACTAACTGAGATTCCACATGTCAGGCACTTGGCACGGTGCCTGGTGTGCAGATAGCACTCAACAAATGATGTGTGATAATGACGATGATGATGATAATTCTATCAATTCTCTTCATCCCTGTAAAGGGGTTACTGACACTCCCTTTCTTAGCTGCTTTGTTAGCAGTCTCGAAGCTATCTACATGCTCATTTTGTTTCTTCCTGGAGGAGGCAGTGAAAGAAAAGGGGCAAGAGGCCCAAAGCCTTCTGCAGGCAGACAGCTGACTCAGGGGGGCTTCCCCAAGGTCTCCTGGCCTCCTGGCTTCTCCTCCTGGAGCTCCTTCTTTGTGGCTTCCAGGGATATCTGACAGGGCTGGCTTCAGCCTAGAGCCTGGGCTAGTTTTGTTCTTTTTTCAAGTTTGGAGGCCAGGAGGGTGGGGGTCTCTCTGGCAGCTGAACTAAAAGCCCAAAACACCAGGGGAAACAAAAGGAGGTGGGGGGGAAAGGGAAGGAAAGCAAGCCGATAATTTCCTCGAAGGATAAACATCCGATTTTTTTCCCTCACCCAAAATAAACATGCTAGCCACAAGGAATTAAAAGCAGAAGAGAGGAGGATGTGTCTCGATTTGGGGCTGCTCTAGGAAGCTGACCTGCTATTTATGCTGGCCCTGGGCACCGACCGGAGCTGCCAATTACACTCTGGGCCCGGTCGGGTGGGTGCTGCGGGGAGAAGGGCCCAGAGAGAGGGAGGTTCACACACACTCAGAGAGTCCCTTCCAGGGCTGCCTTCCATGACGCTGCAAAGGGACACTTCCTTTTGCTTCTTCTTGTAGCTCTGCCGACAAGCCTGCCTGGTGGCGTAGAAGGGAGTAGGGAGTTCCTGCTGCCTGGGCTGGCGTCAAAGGCCCTTCTATAGCACAAGAGCTTGCTGTCCATCACCTGGGCAGGGAGCTGAATCTATCGGTATGGGGCAGTAGGGGGGTGGGTGCATCATCCAATCCCCTCCCATCACAAACTCCGTCTCCCACCTCCTGCTGTTCTTCAGATGCCTGTCACTAAAATCTTCCCACTAGTCAAGAGTGTGCTGGCCTGGGCTGAGGGGTTGGCACGCCTCTAGGAAGGCAATAACCCTGGGCCCAGGTGCAGCCTGCCCCTTTCATCTGGGGATCTCAGGCACTTTGCATGCATGAGTCACCCATCTTGCTGTATTCTAGCCAAGGAGGTGGGGAGTAATTAACTCTCGAGCAGAGGGGCTTGTTGAGGGAGTGGGGGTGGGGCTGAGGGGACTGGAGTTGAGGGCAGGGGAGTTTAGCCTATGAATGAGACCGTAGCAGAGAGGTGCCTCCAAGGGGGTTTTGGGTGGGAAAGCCAAGAGACCTTCAGAGAATGTCCAGGGGCAGTCAAGGCGCTGAAAATCCTTTCCTTGCAGACACCAAGGTGTTTCTTCACAGCTTTCTAAAAGCATAAATCAGATGATGCCCCTTCTCCCCTCCAGTCTACTTATCATTCCACGATTCCCCATCGTTTTCAGGGTATAGTCCAAAACGTGAACATGGCTGCAAGGCCTGGCTTGTTCTGGTCTTTGTCCATCTGTCCAGGTGGCCATGATTTTGGCCTTTCATTGCCCCCATCAGCCACGGGAGCTTGGAGGTGTCATTTCTCCTCTTTGTCCCCTGTCCCCACTCATCATTAACCCCTACCCCACTTCTCAGCCTTGAAGTTAAACATCATTTCCTCAGGAAGAAGAAGGCTTTTTTTTTTTTTTTTTTTGCGGTACGCGGGCCTCTCACTGTTGTGGCCTCTCCTGTGGCAGAGCACAGGCTCCGGACGCGCAGGCTCAGCGGCCATGGCTCACGGGCCCAGCCGCTCCGCGTCATGTGGGATCTTCCCGGACCTGGGCACGAAGCCGCGTCCCCTGCATCGGCAGGCGGACTCTCAACCACTGCGCCACCAGGGAAGCCCGGGCTTTTGTTTTTATTTTTTAAGTCAGCAGGCAGCTTTCTTTTATTTATTTTTATTTTTTATTTATTTATTTTTGGCTGCCTTGGGTCTTCGTTGTTGCGCCATGGGCTTTCTCTAGTTGTGGCGAGCGGGGGCCACTCCTTGTTGCAGTGTGCGGGCTTCTCATTGCTGTGGCTTCTCTTGTTGTGGAGCACGGGTTCTAGGCGCAGGGGCTTCAGTAGTTGTGGCTCCCGGGCTCTAGAGCACAGGCTCAGTAGTTGTGGTGCACGGGCTTAGTTGCTCTGCGGCGTGTGGGATCTTCCCAGACCAGGGCTCGAACACGTGTCCCTGTATTGGCAGGCAGATTCTTAACCCCTGCGCCACCAGGGAAGCCCAAGAAGAGGGCTTTTTGAGCCTTTACCACCCCCCACCCCCCATCACAAAGAGCGTCGCCTTTACACCTTATAACACTTGCCACATTTGCTGGAATTTGCTTGTGGTCATCTGATAAAGTTTGACCTCCCATAGTAGTCTGGAAGCTCCAAGAAGCAAGCCTCCTGTTGGGCCTGCCCTGGTCATACATGTAACCCCAGCACCTGGCAGGAGGTCAGGCACATACCAGGTGCTGACAATGTTTGTTAAATGAATGTCAGTGTTGGAAAGGACCATGGTGATAAACCACCCCCCACCCAGCCTCTTCTTCCTCCCTCAATTTCACAACTGAGGAAGCAGAATTTTAGAGAGGATAAGTGACTTGCTCAAGGTCACACGGTACCTCAGGGATCGTTCAGGGCTAGAGATTCCACCCCCCCCCCACCCGCCTGTCCATCCTTCCCACCCCACTTCTCCCCACCACCACTTGCATTTACAGGAATGCCCCAGGCCCCAGTGCTGGACATCAATTGATTTCCTCCTTTTGGTTTTAGAAGGAGGACAGGTTTGGAAACAGAACATCCAACCATTAAGCCCTGGATGATTTTTTTTTTTTTTTTTTTGGAAGAGAAAGTGTTCCATCCCCGGAGTGGGTTCCATACACAGACCATGGGTGGCGAGCACAGTGTACACACCTGCAACACGAAGCCTGAGGTCTGGTGGGCAGTTATCTCAGCTCAGGTTTGTTCTTGGGCTCACTGCTTCCTCCCGGAGCCTGGTGATTTAGCGTGTCCTGGTAATTTGGGGTCATGAACTGGATGCTGGCTTCAGGTTCGCCCAGGTGGAAGCGGCTCAGAAATCTGAAATCTGTCCATTTTCCAAGAAGCGGCTCAGAAATCTGTCCATTTTCCAAGAGGCTGGAAGGGCAAACAGACCACAGGGAAGTAGTGAGAGAGAACCGTGGACTTCAGAGCTGGAAGGGGCCTGAGAGGGAGGCCAGCTGTGGGGAGTGGAGAGAGCAGGAGGTGGCTGTGGCCATCGGTCTGAGGGCAGCAGATGCCTGGGGGAACCCTCTGGCTCCTGGCTGCAGGGGCAGCCTCTGGATGTTAGCAGCGTCTGGGAAGGACGCTTCCCAGAGGACAACGGGGATGGCCTTTGGTCGGTTTCTCCAGGCCTTTATTTGGCAGAACTCTGCCTTCTCACTCGTACGCAGAAAGGAAATGCCCAGACAGGTTGGCTGCCCACTTCCTCCACCCACCCCTCTTTTCCTGCAGGCTGTCCTGACTGAGGCCTGAATGCTTCTTTTCTTCATACCTGGTCAGCCCATGTGCCGGGGCTGAGCTCTGCAGAAGCATCTCTGCCGTTCTTCCAACCTCCTCCCCAGAAGCCCGGCCACCTCCCCCGGAGTCCCAGGAGACCTAGTGTGACAGGGTTCCTTCCCTGGCTCTGGCAGAGGTGAGAGGCAGCGCATATGGCCAGGCTTCTTCTCCCTGCCCTGAGGACCTGGATCCTGGAGGGGAGCGGGGTGTGGGCGAGACGTTCCTGGCCTGGACCCTGGGGAAGTCCAGTGGGTGCCCAGGCCAGAGGGGGCCTCCTCAGGGGGAGAGAATACAGGGGCATAGCGGGAGGTGCATCTTCTGGGACAAGTGTGAACAGGCCTAGCAGCAGGGCAAGGAGGGCGAGGCCCCAGGCACGGGGGAGAGGTTGAGGGAGGTGGTCAGAGGCATATTCCCATGCTCTTGTTTCCCAAACCCTGGGCCTCAGGCACCCTTGGTGGATGGTTGCCAGATAAAATACAGGTTGCCCAGTTCAACTTGAATTTCAGAGGAGCAACGAATACTCTGTTAGTGTAAGTATGTCCCCCATATTGCCTGGGCCATACTTATACTAGCAAATTGAATTGGGCAACATGTATTTATTTATTTATTTATTTATTTATTTATTTATTTATTTACCACCATCACTGCCCACCCCCTGGTTTTTTTCCCCTAAAATCTAGCAGCCTTCCCTGGCTGGAGGGAGTACTAGGGGTAGAGCCTGCCTGGAGCAGAGCTAGACAGGGGCTGATATAGCCTCAACTAATGGAGAACAGTAATCTCTAACACACGGAGAGCAGGAGGTAAGGGGCCGGCAGCCTAGATTCCTCCCTGAGCCGCCCCTTTACCCACCTGTGGTCCTTGGTCTGCACCCACCTCCATTCTTAGCAATGAAGAAGGCAAGTCCCCCCTACCTGCCACCCCCCCACACCCCCACTGTTTGCATTTCAGAGATGGTCTCAAGGAGAGGACAATTTTTAAACCAAAGAAACAAAACAATGATAATAATAATAATAATAGCAATAACACTGATATAGTGCTTCCTATGCCAGGCACAGTTCTAGGAACTCCACACATATTCACACAAGCCTCACGAGAGGAGACTATTTTTATTCCTAGTGCACAGATGGGATGGTGGTGCTGAGGGTGCCTGAGGCCCAGGGTTTTGGAAACACGACCAGGTCCTGGTGCAGAAGCTTCTCAGGGGCATGGATGGGGGAGAGGACCTCTATGGGTTCCCTCAGGTCTTATCTGGCTGTAATTGTGAATGTGATTGTGCATTAAAATTGGGCTTTTGAGGGCCTAGAAAATGGGTGCTTCAGGAGTTGTCTTGGGGGAAGGGCTGCATGGGATGGACTTCTGCTGGGCTGTAGGAGCCAATGCTGGGGATTTTCCACTAGGATGGGAGGGAGGGAGGGAGGGAGAAAAGAGGGAGCAGGTACTCTCCTGGCGGTGGCCTTTGCACTGAGGGCACCCAGGGGGCTGAAAAAGAATTGTAGTAACACGACCCTGGGAATGTGTGTGTGTGTGTGTGTATGTGTGTGCACACGTGTGTGCATGCTTTTATATGTGTGTGTGTGTGTGCCTGCATGCCAGAGAAAAGGTCATGGGTGAACTGGTGCATGGCAGGCACGGGGACAGGGGGGCCTTCCCCACGGAGCAGGGCAGGAAGGAACTGGGTGTCAGGGAGGGAATTGAAACTCATCACGAGATCAGAGCAAGTTGACAGAAAGAAATCCCCTGCACCCAGGGAGATCTTGCTCCCCTCTCCCAGCAGTCTGCTCTCTTGATTGAGCTAGGAGTGCCCTGGGGGCCTTGCAGCTCCTTTCGGGTCCCATTTCCAACAACGCTGGGGTTCTTGGGCTTCTTGGGCAGCTCCGCAAACCCGCCCCATCGCTCAGGAGAGGGGGCCCAAGTGCCGCCTGGCTGCTAGCCTCTGCGGCCTCCTCCCCTGGCTTGGCTGTGACTCCTTACACCTCCGTTTCCTGCCACAGAGGGCAAGAGGAACTGACCCTGTGCAAGTTCTAGAAGGAAGAGGGGTGAGTCAGGCCCTCAGGGCTGTGTGGGGAGAGATGAGGAGTTTGGAGGCTGTGGCTTCTGCGGTCACCGCTTTCTGTGGAAAGCCCCTTCCTGTATGGCACTGCTCTGTTCCCTGAGCTGCAGGGGGGCTGCTGCCATGCAGGAAGAGGGCGGCACTGCTGCCTGTGTTCGGGCCACTCCCCTTGTACCCTGGACCCACCCTGGATGGGCTCTTCCTGGGCTGAGGGCAGGGGTGGTGAGTACGCTTCAAAGGCTTCTGTGGCAGGAGGCCTCCGGCCACAGGGAGGAAGGAGGAGGGTGTCTCCTGAGCCAGTGGCTGGAACACAGAGACCTGGGCTTCTCAGGACGGGGTTGCCACATACGATGTGCAGGCGGGTCCCTGCACAACCCTAGGGGGTGCTGCTTCCATCCAGCTTTAAACCATACGCAGAGGCCGTTTGCTCACTTACTGGTCGGCACTGATGGGGAAGATGTTAGAGGTTAGAGATGTTCCAGACCTGGGCCCGGAGGTGGGGAGCAGGGAAAGTTAGGTCACCTCATCTAAAGCCGTGGGAAGGGGGTGTTCTGAGCCTGATCTCTACGAGACACTGGGAGGAGGTGAAAGACTCCTGTCATCAACAACTGGGAGAGGGCCTTCATAGAGACTCATCCTCTGAGTTTGAGTCCTGGGGACTGCAAAGCTGAAATGCTCGGGAATGGCCCTGGGGCAGCACCTGAAAGTTCATCTCTTCACCCCCAGCCTCCCAGATCTGTGGAGCTGGCTTACCACTGCTTGGGAGTGGCTCATCACATGGGCTGGACCACCCCCATCGGGCTTATCAGGGTTTAGAGGCATCCAAGAGACTGAGAAGGGGACGCTACACCCAGTCTAGCACCCCCCAGCCACCCCAGGATTCGGGAGAGCTGGGTAGACAGCACCTGGGCTAGAATTCAGAAGCTCTGAGCTGGAGGGAAATCTTGGACCCTGGGATCCAGGCCCCACAACACTGACAGCTGCTTCTGGGGTCTGCCAGGCGTGGGGGAGGGTGGCTTTATCCAGGCGCCACTCCTGCCCTCTACGAGTTTATAATATAGGACAATTAACAATGGACTAATAACAAGCTAGGCCTTTGCAGGGTGGCCTCAGCCAGCAGCACAGAGAGCAGCCCTGGCAGACAAGGTCCTATCCCAGCAGGGGTCCTGGAGTCTCTCCAGCAGGCCTGCTCTTTAGACCTCCAACAGCACAGGACAGCGTTCCCTTGTGTCCTTGCTCCCACCTGACCTGTCATCTGGTCCTCAGTGGGCCCTCTAGTGTCCCCCTCTGGCTGGGAGGGAGGCCCCCATTTGGGGGGCCCCCCTCAGCCTCTCCTGGGACTCACGGTGCCCGGCACCTGGCTTGGAGCTGCCCTGTCACCCCAGGCCGGGAGCTGCATCTAACTAACCAAGGCAGCCATGCTCTTGCCTGGCCTCTCCCTGCCCTCCCAAGTGCTTCCTGGCAGGGGACAGTGGCCCTGAAGAAGAGATAAAAATTGAACAGCAGCCTAATAAGCGTCCCACTGAGCGCCCGGCTCAGGTCTGTAATTTGTCTGGCTCTTCGCGGGGCCGGCTGCGGTGATGGGAGTACTGATGCCTTTCTGCCGAGATTAATGATGTCCTGGCGGTGGTGGGTGGGAGGCCCGAGCCTTTTATTTTTTGTGCCATTAAATGACATCCAGAGACTTCCACTCAGGAGCTGAAAAGCCCTCATTCCATCACATCCAGTTACTTCTGGAGAATATTTGCTGAGGGGCTGATCCTGCTGGCTTGAGAGGCTTGGGGCCGAGGGGACCACTTTGACTTTGGTGGGAGTGAGGGGGGTGATGCCAGGAGGATTTTCTGAGCTGGGGAGAGGTTACCCCCGGCTCCTCTGGAGAGGAGAACCCAGGAGAGCTGGAGAGCAGAAGTGCCATTCCTAACTATCCAGTAAGTGGATCCCCAGGCCTCCTCACTCCGCCCTGTGGCTGGGGGCAGGGGTGGGGAGGGGAGCGAGAAGAGTGGAGACTCAAAAACGGTCCATTTAGCCCCCAGTTATCAATTCCAGCATTTGGTGGTGGTGATGGCTGCCCGCAGTTGCGGGTGAAATTTGGGGATTATCTGTGGTTTCTCGATGATCTGTTCAATACAGCTTTGGGCAGTTGATGTTGGGCTCGACTGGGGCATGTTCTGGAAGAGGGCTGCCTGGGGCCTGTGGAGACGGCAGGCGGTTCCTAGCCACGGTGAGAGCTGCCCAGGATGGCCCCATCTGGGCCGCTGCCAGGCCCCCAGTCCTATCCGCTCTGCCAGGTGGGTGGGGCGCTTCGGAGGCAGAAGAGGGCTGCCTGACACAAGCCCACACGGTGACTCAGGGGCTGGGGCCCGGGGCTCCTGGGGCCTGGCCAGGTGAACCACCATGGGAGGTCATGGGGGGGCGGGAGAGGGGTTGTTTGGCAGTGGGCTGTGTGTGTTTGTGTCTGTGTGCGTTGTGTGTGTTTGGGTTGGGCTGGCCTCCAGGCAGGGCCCCCTTCCCTGCTGCCTGGCCTGCACTGTGTCTCCCCTCACTGCCACCAGGCCTGGTGGATTTCCTCCCAGCCTCGGGCCCTGCGCCTGATGCCTCCTACTGTTGACCCTGCTTGGAGCTCGGCTGCCTTCATGCCCTCGGCCCGTGCTTTCAAACATTTCCCCACGACGCCCCTTATCTCAGTCACCCACGGTGCCCCGCAGGCCTTTAGATGCCACAAGCAGGACTTCAACCCCACGGCGTGGCAAGTTGCCTGTCCCTCCTCTCGGACCCCTGTGGGTGGGTGGCTCGCCCAGAAGCTGTTCAGTTCAGCTGCCTGTGGTTCTGGGGAGCAGATTCTGGCTGCCTGGTCCAGAGCCCAGGGACCCTCCTCTGCCCATCCCCCATCCCATGCTGCAAGGAGCAGCCCCTCTGCAGGTCCCCGAGGCCAGCCTGGGGAGGCGAGACCGAGCCTGACGTGGCCTGTTAGCTCCCCTGGCTCTGTGGCACGATTCTCGGCTCACTCAGGGCCTTGGAGAGGCTTCTGGATTGAGCTGTGGCACGCAGGGGGATTCTCCTGGCTCACCCTTGAGGAGCGTGACGTGGGCTCGTGACACCCCTGGGCGAGGCGCTGAGGTGAGGCGTGGCACAGACCACAGCTCCCGGGACTTGTCGTCCCCATGCGGTGCTGGGCCACAGCCCTCCTCCAGCGGAGGGGCGTGTGGGTGCGTCGCCGAGGCCACCCAAGGCAGCGGGAAGGCTTTGCTGCCCCTCGGTCCCCACACCAGGGCCCAGAAATCTGGTGGTCGGGGTTGGGGGAGAGGGAACGTGGGTGAACGGCTGCAAAGAGCCTTGCCCCGGAAAGCAGAAGGAAGTGAACTTGCTATTAACTGCAGACCCTCGGTCAGCCAAGCCCCTCACTGTTCTGGGCTCCGCTCTCCTCCTTCACCCGGGGGAATGGCGGCCGCTATGCTGCCCACCCCACACGGTCGGGCAAGGGGCAGGTCCAGGAGGGGCAGGGCAGGCTGGCGGAGAGGCTGGGCGTGCGCGGCCCCACTGGCTCGGCGTTGGGACAGGGAGGGTGTGTACACCGAAATCGTCATTTGCGGGCACAGTGCTCACAGAAGCGGCTGCCTGTGCAGGTGTTAAAGGAACTTGACCGTGTGTTTGTGAACGTGGGGTGTGAGAATGTGCAGATCCGTGTGTGTGTTTGAATGGGCACACGTGGGTGTGTCCTCTATACAAACACACTCATTGATTCAAAGTCCACAGTGGGGGACTTCCCTGGTGGTCCAGTGGTAAAGAATCCGCCTTCTAGTGCAGGGGATGCGGGTTCGATCCCTGGTCAGGGAGCCCACGGGCCACAACTAGAGAGAAGCCCTCGCGCCGCAACGAAGAGCCTGTGTGCCGCGATGAGAGATTCCGCGTGCCACAACTAAGACTCGACACAGCCAAAAAAATAAAAGTAAATAAATGAATACTTAAAAACAACAGCAAAAAGAGACAGAGGTGAGCTCTTCCCTCAAGGAATCTGTCTAGTCTCATGGTGGAAGTGGGACCCAGGCAAGAGAAAAACGTAAAGAAATACAGAAGAGAGAAAAGCAGGTGAGTGACGGCGTACAACAGGGTGTTTTCTGCTGTTAAAGTCGTCCCTTGGCTTCATCCACACCGCACGTCTCTAGGCCTCTGGAGGCCTCCTGTCCTCTCGCTCTGGTCCATTGCTGCTGCAATCTCCAGCAGCTCTCCAGGGCACCCACCAAAGTCACACCTGTGCCGAGCTTCTGAGATCCTCCACAGCCTTCTCCCACTTGCTCCTTTCATAACCATCACAGGGGGCCTCCTTCTCATTTTTAAAAACAGTCTTTGCCTCTGTAGTTTCCCCAGCTCAGAGTTCCCTTTTCCCTTCACTCAAGAATTCAAATCTCTTCCTCCTCCAGGACCTGGCCTATGCCCGGCCTCCTCCAAGTAGCCTCGGGTTAATATGGATTTGTAGATCATCTAGATCCAACCCGTCATTTTCTAGATGAGGAAGCTGAGGCCCAGAGACATTAGCTGACTTGCTTAAAAGTCAAATCACTAGCTAGAGACTGGAAATCAACGTTTCCGCACCTTGCAGTAAAATACCTTTCACTCTTCCTGGCTGAAGAGGGTGTGTCATCCTGGAGGGAAAAGGATCCTGGGAAGGGACAGGACTGTCCCTAAGTCCACATGATCTCCAGTCGTCCGTACAGCCAGAAACACAGTTAAGTACTTAATTATATGCCGCTCTGCATCATTATTTGTTTCCGAAGGAGATTGTAAGCCCCTTGAAGGCAGGGAACTTTCCCTGTGCCCTGGATTGTGTTCTCTCCAAAGCCCTTAGTATGGGGCACATGGAAGGCGTCACGTGGTATGGCTGGAACCCCGGCCAGAGCTTTCATCGGCGAGAATAATTTTATCATCTCCATTTCTGGCAACAAACGAAACAGCATGGAAGCCAAAGGGACTCTGTCCAGGGGCAAGTCCGGTTCCTCAGTTTTCATGTAGATGGAAGGGGGGTGGCCATGGGAGTGCACGACAAACCATAGTTTGGGCGAAGATCCACAGGGACTAATAATGAGTTTCAGGCCTGATGGGTTTCCAGCTTCCCTGCCTGCTGCTGATATCACAGGAAAAGCACCCGTGGCTCGGGAGGACGAGCCATGGCAGGGGTGGAAAAGGTCTCTGGAGCACACACCCCTTTTCCTCCTCTGTCCCTTTCACTGCTCCTCCAGGCATCACCTAACGCTCCTTCCCCGTCCCCCCCGCCCCCTCGGAGAGCACTGGGTCCTGTGGAGGCGCCTTCAGGGGACTGTTGTGACCCTGACATTTAACGTGGTGCTCGGAGGTACTGCCCTAGTTTATGCGACTCCCACACGTGTGGGGAAGCATCGTGGGCTGAGGTGCTAGTTTCTAGCCGCCGGAGATCGCAGTGCTTGGACGGGTGGAAGAGGCTCCGTGATGAGAGGGGGACCCAGGGAATTGGAGAAATTGATCTTCGCCTGGGCAAGATACGTTTTTCTTTCCTTTCTCTCTTTGTATCCAGGCTTGAAAGGGTGTCTTTGGCAGAGGCATTTAAACAGATTTACAGATTGGCAAGGTGCTGGGGGCACCTGGGGAAAGGTTCACCAGTGGAAATGTTGCACCAACTCCGCTTCGAGGGCAGTCCACAGCCTCCTGTGACTGGTGGTCCCTGCTCAGCGCATCTGAAGGGCTCCACGCTCCCCTCCTCTCCTCTGGGGCCTGGGGCAGTAGGCTTGTAAAAGTACCTTCTCCGGCTTCCCAGTGGGTGGAGGTTGGTTAGGGTCCCTGGGTAAGAGGAAATGGCTGATGACACCCACCCACCCTCCTGTCAGCCTGGGGAGGTGCCCTGTGTGCTCCCCAGTTGGCATTTGTGCATTCCACATTCTCTTCCTTCCCTTGTCTGGGGGGAGGGAGGTGGGGTGGGTCATAGAGTGCACAGGGATTACTATATTTCCCACTTTCCTGGAGAGAAACCTAAGGCTCAGAGAGGGGGCATGGCCCACAGAGGGTCAGGTGAGTCACCGGTGGCATCAGCATTGCAGGAGCCAGGTGTCCCGGGCTCCCCAGCTCCCCAGCTCTGGTGGTAGGAGGACCAAGGCCAAGCAGCCTGGGTTAGCCATTGGGAAATTTTGGGAAATGGGTCCTCTGAAGAGTTCCAGGAGGGCTGTTCCGAGAAGCCAGTGGAGGCGGCATGGCCAGGGAAGTCTTCGCCCCACCACTGAGATGGCCCAGAGCAATTCACGACCAATGAAGACAGACCGGCAGGGTGGCATTCCACATGGCCCTCTTGCCCAGATCAGACTCAACTCTAGGGTACAATTACCTGCAGAAGTGGTGTGGGGTAGCTGCCTGCACATGCCATTTGAAACTACTGGGGGAGATGCTTCTCTCTTAGGCTCCAGTTACTCCCTTTGGGACTCTGCCTTATAGATCCACCCACCCCGCTAAAGCCACCATCTAGGACGATGGAACTTGCTTCTGGGAGGAGACCATATCTGGTGCCAACATCTCTTTGAAGACACTCATCCTGGTTTATTCTCAAGAAACACCACCCTTTGACTCCACCTCCAAGACTCATGGGTATGGTCAAGGTCCTGACTTCCCCATGAATGCATGAAGCATCCACTTCCACCCCAGAATTCATCCTGGCTTTGAAGGATGGGAAGGCCTTACCTCGAGTTTTGCTTTCTTTAGGAAGGAGAGAGATGGTCTTCCCTTCCTGAAGATAGACCAAGAACTGGTAGCGATGGAAGCCACTTTGTGCTGGTGGGGAAGGAGGCTGGTAGGCTGTGGGTAGAAAAACGAGAGAGGGTGGGCTCTACATCCCACAGTACCCAGGGGTTCCTGGCTATTCTGGGCAGGGGGAAAGAGAATCATTCTTGGTCCTTTTCATGGACCCCTCCTGGGGTCCCAGCTGGGGGCCCACCCACTGCAAACCATTAGGATTTATCTTTGGCAGGATCTCATCTTCAGCAGCTTCATTTAAGAAGCACATTATCTGGGGTGGCGAGAGGAGGAGGTGTGGACTGGTTGAAGGTCTGGGATGCTGGCTGGGCTCTTGGGCCTTTCTGGGCCAGTGGGTGTTGGCGTTGTCCTCTTTTTGCTTTAGTCTGTCCTGATGGATGTCCTGCCTCAAGAGAAACTCATCTTCCTCTACGAGTGTTTTTGGCAGGGGATTTTTATTTATTTTTTCAGCATTTCCTTATGAACTAAATCCCCAAAGAAGCCAATTTCTTGGCTGGATCCGGAGGATCTGGAAGTGGTTACGGGGGTGGGTGGGACTCGGTTCAAAGGTTTGATCATGGAAGCTGTAGGATCTGCGGGCTCGGGGCACCGGGAACCGACTCAGTCTCTTCCGGAGGAGAATACCTCTCTCCCTTCCTTTCGCTCTTTGTGCGGGAGGTACTCTTTTTCAGGGGAGAAGCGGGGTGGGGACATCTCTCATCCTTCCCCCAAGTCTATGCAGGGCCTTGGGGTTTTGCAGGCAGACTTTTGCGGGCCATTCCAGCTGGGCCTCCTTCCAAGAGTGTGGGCCTCTTCCTCCTCCCCTTTGCTCCCTTCATCACCCTTTCCAAGGAGCCAAGCATCTTCCTGGGGGTGGGTGGGGATGAAGTGTTTGCAAGGAGGATGCTGGGGGGAGGGAGTACTGGTACACTGTGGCCACCTCCCTCTCCTGATCGTGAGACAAGAGCCACTTGCTGCTCAAAGCTGTGGAAGCGTTCCTTGTGGTGCACTTCTGGTCACTGGGGCCTCTGGAGTGCCCACAGCCAGGGGAATTCCTGACTATTCATTTCTCCCTGGGTTTTTGCATTGCAGAGCAGATGTGTGTGTGTGTGCGTGTGTGTGTGTGCGTGCACGCCCGCAGAATGAGAACAGCACAGGGTGTGCCAGGAGCCATGTGAATTTGTGTGAATTGGGGTCTACGCTGGGGCGGGTGCAGGTGTTGGCGGAGCCGACGGGCATATGGGAGCTGAGGCTGTTTTGGAGGGTCTCTGTCAGCGTGTGTGTACATGTGGGTAAACTGATGCTTTTTTACAAATGCTGCCAACCAATGAGGGAACTCAGTGGTTCTATGCAGCTGAGAATTTATCCTCGGGGGAGATAGAGACGCAACCCCGTCTTACTAGGGCTTTCCTGAAGAGGTCTCCCTCCAAAAGTAGGGATGAGAGGTATGAGGAGAAAAGGAGGGGGTCACACTTGTTGAGCCACTTTTCAGGGCCAGGGCCTGGCTAAGTGCTTTCCCTGTGACATCTCCCTAATCTTCACCACAACTTGGTAAGGTGGGTGTCACGGCCATTTTCTGGACGAGGAAACTGAGACTCTGAGAGGTGAAGTCAGGCTGACGGTCAGTGGTGGAGCTGGGCTTTGAATCCAGGCCCATCCGGTGCCCGAGTCCGTGTTGCTTTACGGAACCATGATGCTCGGTCGGTTTTTCTTTCTTTCTTTTTTTTTTTTTTTAAATAAATTTTATTTATTTATTTATTTATTTTGGGCTGCATTGGGTCATTGCTGCTGCGCGTGGGCTTTCTCTAGTTGCGGCGAGGCGGGACTACTCTTCGTTGAGGTGCACGGGCTTCTCATTGCGATGGCTTCTCTTGTTGCGGAGCACAGGCTCTAGGCACATGGGCTTCAGTAGTTGTGGCTTGTGGGCTCAGTAGTTGTGGCTCACAGGCCCTAGAGCGCAGGCTCAGTAGTTGTGGCGCGCGGGCTTCATTGCCCCGCGACATGTGGGATCTTCCCGGACCAGGGCTCGAACCCGTGTCCCCTGCATTGGCAGGCGGATTCTTAACCACTGCGCCACCAGGGAAGCCCTCGGTTGGTTTTTCTTGCTCAACCCTTTGCCAGAGGCCAGCTCACCACCTGAACATCCCCTTCAAGTTGAGTGGAGGGCATGCCCTTGCTGGTGGGATCCCAGAGGGAGGGGGGGTGGGAAGCTGATGGTGAGAATGGGGAGGGGGAAGAGGAGGGCATCAGAGAAAAGGGGGCGTCCACGCAGCCCCCCGCAGCCACACGGTGGGACTGGGGCAGGGGAACCAGAGCTACCTGCTAATCCCATGAAGGGGCTGCGGTTCGAGTTCTGGGTTCTCTCCCAGCAGAGCCCTGCAGGTTACTGTGGGCTCTATCCCTTATTGGTTGTGTGACGTGGGGCAGGTGGTTCTGGGCCTCAGTTTCCTTCTCTTTAAAATGGAGATCTTGATGGCAGCGACCTTAAAAAGCAGTTGTGAAGATAAGATCAGAATGTCCAAGTGAAGTCTTAGATGAGCGCTTTGTACACTGTGAAGCGTCCACATACAGTCGGATTGCTGTGATTCTTGTGATCACCCTCGTTGCCCTGGCTGGGGGAAGGGGCGCTGGAGGGTCTCACTCACGTGATAACTCCTGGCCCCGAATCTTCCCTTTCTTCATGTCAGCGCCCTGAAAATAAGAGACAGGCACAGGCGAGGGTTACTCCCGGGGCAGCAAGGAGGCCATGCCGTCACACTTAGTCCAGGTGGGCTCTGCTGAGTTCTTTCTCTCGGAGGGAGTAGGATGGAAGAGGAGGAAGCTGTCTGGCTGTCCTGGGGGACGCTGCCAGAACGGGTCGTGGGGTCTGGAGTAGTGCCTTGGGGGTCTGGGGAGAGAGGACAGGTGCAAACATTGCTGAGGGTGGCCTGGTGGCGAGGGACGGACCCCTGATCTCTGGAAAGCCTGACAGGACCCTTCCAGAAGGGCTGCCCCACTCTCACCATCTGTGCCCCCAGGCTGGGCCCAGGACGCACCTCTGGGGCCTGCGGGGTCTGGTCAGATCTAGGGCGGGGGCTGACCAGCCTCACTGGTTGCCCGTCCTCTCGGGTTCTCTTTGGGGCCTTCAGAATACTCAGCCAACGGCTGCCTGCGCAGCCAGAAGGGCAAGGAAGGGCCGGAGGAGGCCAGACTGCCTGATTCTGAGGCAGCTACGCCCCCCAGCCTCGACCGGACTCAGCCCACCCCCCTGGGCCAGTGGGACAGCCTCAATTTCCCTCTTTCTCTCCCTCCCCCTTCCCTCCCTTCTCCCCTCCGCTCAGTGTCTGTGGGATCATGAGGTGATGGGGGGGGCAGGTGTTAATTACTGTTGGTGCAGGACCGGGAGAATGAAAGGCACTGGAGCTGGGGCCCTGGTTTTGCGCCACAGCTCAGAGCCCCGGGGCCACGCCAGGGAGTCCTGCGGCCCCTAGGTGTGGGGTTTTGTAGCCTTAATTTAAGATGGTGATTAGCGGGCTCTTGACCGACTGGGCCAGCACCCAACTGTGCCCTGGCCACCCTTCCACTGAGCCGTTCTGGTGCAGACCCTGCTCCTTCCCCTCGAGAGAGGTGCTCAGGGTGCAGATGGGGGGCGATGAGGATGGGGGAGCATGGGATTTCTTCTCAGTTCTCTCTGGAGATTCTCAGAGTCACCTGGCTGACCCAAACCCTGGTGTGGTTGACTTTGTACCAAATGCAAGCCCCTCCCCCCATTCCAGAGCCTCCCCCACCCAATCTCCCTTTTAGGCTGCAGCCTGCCCTCCGGCTCTTCTCACTTTGGGCCTTTTTTTGCCAGAACGTCCCTCTCCCCCAGGCTCCTCCGTGTCCATCTAGGTTACCTTGGGTCGGAAGGAGGGGCAGGAGACTGCAGAAGGATGGATGCCCCCCACTTTAAGCCCCGCTCCCTCTGTTTCCTTCACGTCCTGTGACATCCCTGCCCCTTCCCTCCCTCTGCGGAGGAGCCTGTCGGACGCAGCAGAGCGCGCTCTCCCTTCCCAGCACAGCCCCCTTCCCCTCAGTATCAGGCCGGTGGGTGTGGCCAGGGGGCACTGGGGTGCCAGGATGGGGCGGGGGGTGGGTACAGAGGCCCCTCCCCTGGATACCCTTCTCTCCCAGGAGAGGTGGGGAGGGCCCTAGGCCTCGCAGCCACTCTCCCCCAATAGGTCTCTGGCCACCCTAGCGAGACTGAGAGATGGGGGATGGGGGCTGAGGCCAGGGAAACCCAGCCCAGCCCAGCACGGCCTCCTCTGCGCTCCCAGCCTCCCCCTCATTCCTTTCCAAGTCCTGCCGGCCAGCAGTTTGTTTAAACAAAACAATAGCAACCTAAGCTGGCTGTTTCTTTTCAATTCCCCACAGGCTTGGGTCCCACCCAGAGTGATAAACAGGCCTCTCTCCTGGTGTGAGCTCAGCCCGGCGGGGGGGGGGGGGGGGGGCTGAGGGTGCGGATGGGCCCCCGGGGCCCCGTAAGGTCAGAGCAGTGTGGAAAGTCTGATGGGAGCCTTGGTCAGGGTGGGGAGGCTCTCCGTCCCTCCCTTTCACTCTGGGGAGTCTTTTCTCCCCGACTGGGGCCAGCTTGGCAAAGACACACGCAAACCCTTGGATTCGTCAGTAGAGCTGGCGGCCCTGCCTGCCCACCTTCCCCTGCCCGCTGCCCCTGAGCTCAGCTGAGGCAGCTGCCTCCGGGCCCCGACCAGAGGGCACTGATGGCCTTGAGAGCCTTTAGGGTCTCTCTGGAGCCTGTCCCATGGACAGGTGCTGGTCCTTGCTGGAAGGAAGAGCATGGAGGGAAGGCTCTGGGGAAGGACCAGGCCATAGAAGGGCCCCCTGAGTGTGGTCAGCACAGCTGGTACGTACTCGCGTTGGGCTGAATATTGGCGAAGCTCCTTCTGGGCCATAAATCTTCCCTCCTTGGTCTGTCCTTGGGGGCCTAAAATTTCTAGCACAGAATCAATACCTGGTGGGGGACTTAGGAAACTAAATCCAAAGAGTGAGAAAGTTGAGCCCCCAAAGTCAGACGACTTGTCCAGAGTGGGAGAATTCCAGAATGTTCCAGGAGGAGGGCGCCCCAGGCCCTTCGACCTTGGACCTGCAATGCTGACCTGTGCCTCTTCTAGGACATCATGACAATCCCATCCCTCCTCTAGGAGGCGTTTTGGGGAAGACCATTATTAGTGTACACAGATATTACCCAGAGGGCTGGGGCTGCTGTGAAAGTGGCCTACATTTCCCCTCATCCCATGTGAAAACGTGAGGTCTCCTAAAACATCTCCGTGGCTTGGAGTGTCACATGTAGCCTGAAGTCACCTTAGAAAACTGGAAAC
The DNA here is from genome assembly GCF_026419965.1 of Kogia breviceps. Lineage (NCBI taxonomy): Eukaryota > Metazoa > Chordata > Mammalia > Artiodactyla > Physeteridae > Kogia > Kogia breviceps. The sequence goes on from NC_081317.1 coordinate 103,486,078, forward strand.
CTCTGGGGATGGGAGAGATTCAGGGGCATTTTGAAGGCAAGAGGGGGAAATCTCTCGTTCAGAGCACTTCCCAGGGAGACTGGGCTGCGGGAAGTGCCTGGAAGGCGGCGATGAGCCCAGCATTTGAGGACCAGACCCCATACCTGTCAAGTCTGAGCAGAGCAGAGCTTTAGCAGGAGAGCCTCAGGAGGGGAGGGGCTGCCTCGCCTCCACCCCCTCCCCAGCCCCCAGGTACAGCTCCTCTTGGGCCCCGGCACAGACAAAATTTCCTTTCCCTTACTATAGCTAAGACAGGTGGACATTTTCAAAAGGAACTTGACTAAATGCTGATTTAAAAAAGGAAATAATGACCGAAATGACAAACGGTATAAAAGTAGTTGGATTTCTAATCCTCAAGCCCACTGAGAAGCCCAGGATGGGTTTTTCAGGAATCAGGACAGAAGCACTGGAGGTGTTTGGTCAGTGTGCTTTGGGAGGATGTCCTGGGCCCTTCTAAGACACAGGGACTGGGTGGCCTTGGGAAGGCAACTCCTTTCCTTATCAGTATCCTCTGGAAACGGGGAGCCCGATACCCATCACCCTCTTAGCAAGGAGAGGCGAGGAAGGGGAAGAAAATTGCTCAGTCAGACCCTTAAATGCTCAGGATATAAGATAGTCTCTCTTGTTTCTTAGAAGTTGTTGCCAGATGTGTGCATGTGTGCGTACGTGTGTGCATCCATATGTGTACACGTGCATGTGTGTGTCCAGGGCTTCCTGGCATGGGAATTAGCACAAATTATTCTAATTGCGGAGAAGAATCTCAACTCTATGGACCCTTTGCAGGAACTTCCTGGTTTATAGAACATGAGATTTCTTTTCCAGCTCTCTCCCACCTCAAGAACCCATCGCTGACTTCCCTGGTGGTGCAGTGGTTAAGAATTTGCCTGCCAATTCAGGGGACACAGGTTTGAGCCCTGGTCCGGGAAGATCCCACGTTTCGCGGAGCAGCTAAGTCCGTGCACCACAGCTACTGAACCTGCGCTCCAGAGCCCGCGAGCCACAACTACTGAGTCCGTGTGCTCCAACTACCGAAGCCCATGCGCCTAGGGCCTGTGTTCTGCAGCAAGAGAGGCTACGGCAATGAGAAGCTCGTGCACCGCAAGGAAGAGTAGCCCCCGCTCACCGCAGCTAGAGAAAGCCTGCACGCAGCAACAAAGACGAACACAGCCAAAAATAAATAAACATAAAATAAATAAATTAATATATATTTTAAAAAGAACCCATTGCGTCTTGTTAAGCTAGTTTGGAACTGGCACATGAGATGCTTAAGAAAAGTTGAGGTTCAACAGAGAATCACAGCAACTCCATTCTTGGACCAGGGTGATGCAGACTGTCGCACCAGAGTTGTTCTGAGTGGCTTGTCTCAGAGCAAGTAAAGAGCACAGTGCTGGAAGCTGGGAGCTGCCCCCGCCATCCTCCATTTGTAATGAGCTTTTAGGGTTTATTCTCCAGGGCACTGTCCAACCAATGGATGTCACAGCAGCCCTTGCATGGGACGGGCAGAGATCAGTCTCCCCATTTGACTGGAGAGAAACCCAGAGAAGCTTCAGCTTCTCAAGGTCAGGGACTATATCCTCTCCATCTTTGTAGCCCTTAGGATGTTTTGCACATAGTAGGGGTAGTAGATGTTATCCATGCCCTGGCCCATCCCCTGGCTCGCCGGCTCCCCTTTCAATCTGCTTCTCCTGGTCCCAGGGCCAGCACTGGCCTCCCGAGCTCACTTCAACCTCTGTGCATTAGGGCTGGTGTGCTGGGGCGTTAATGTTCCCTGGCAACAGGGCTTCCCTGGTGGCGCAGTGGTTGAGAGTCCGCCTGCCAATGCAGGGGACACAGGTTCGAGCCCTGGTCTGGGAAGATCCCACATGCTGCGGAGCAACTAGGCCTGTGAGCCACAACTACTGAGCCTGCGCGTTTGGAGCCTGTGCTCCGCAACAAGAGAGGTCGCGATAGTGAGAGGCCCGTGCACCGCGATGAAGAGTGGTCCCTGCTTGCCACAACTAGAGAAAGCCCTCACACAGAAACGAAGACCCAACACAGCAAAAATAAATAAATAAAATTATTGTTCCCTGGCAACAGCTCTTAACCAATGGCTGATGGGAACTGGTGTGTTAAGTGCTCCAGGTACCCCCAGTGGAACTTGTTTGCTCATGAAGCTTGGGTGCCTTCCTTTTCCTGTCTTACCCACTGCCTTATTGGTGCTCTCTCGTGTCCCCTTCAAAATAAACTACTTGTACTGATATCCTTGTCTCAGGCTCTGCTTCTGGGGGACCCCAAGCTAAGACAGTAAGGGTCCAATAAACGTCTGTGGGTTGAATGGAGAGATGAGTGAAGGCTTTGTCCAAGGTGTCCTAGGTAGCTGACTCTTGGTCCTGGCCTCTTCTGATGAGACCTCACTGCTGCTGTCTGGACCTGGATTCTGCTGCTGTCCCGGGCCAGACCCTAGAGTTCCCTGACAGAATTGGTCCCTGATATATTAAGCCCTTGGAAAACCACAAACAGAGGAGCCAACTGGATGAAAGTCACCTCGATCTTTCATTTCTTGTCCCCTTGGGGACAGCCAGAGAGCTATGTTCTCTGAAAATGAAGGGTCCAGAGATGCCCTTTCCCCAGGCTGGGGAACCCCTTAGGTAAGGTTTGGATTGTGAGGTCTGGAGGGCGGGGAAGGGGCCTGGCTCAGCACTGGGCCTGGCTGGGCGGCTGGTCCAGTTTCCTTACTTCCCTTCAGTTACCTCCAGGCAACTGCCCGCCCACCTGGGCTTACGTGAAGGCCCCAGGAACTCGGGCTTGCCGACCCCTCGAGCAGAGGGTCAGCAGCACGTTTCCTTGAGCGCTAGGGAGATGATTTAATCTCTTTATCCACCTCTTTCCATCAGGGCAGGAGGATGTAATCACTTCTCCTGCCTGGCTTCAAACCTCAGTCAGAGTGGGAAGTTTTACTTTTTGATCTCTGGGTGGCTGGGGTGGGGGGGCATCGGGAGAGTCCTGAACTGGAAAGGTGAGACGCAGAAGGGTGTAGTGGAGACAAGGAAGAGAAGAGGGAGAAATGAGCAAAACAGCAAGCAAAACTTGGGGGAAAAATGGTAAAAAGGGAAAATAGGACAGAGTTCCAGGCTCTCTGACACTGGCACCAGACGAGAAAGCTCCCTGCTGTTTTACACAGCTGCCTGCAAGCTGCCAAGTGGCAAAGGATCTCGGAAAAGGCATAAGATTGGAAAGTGCTACCCAGCAATCTGTGGATTCTGCAATTCACAAGGGGTAAGTAAGTGGAAGGCACTGACAGCTCCTGGGCTCTGAGATCTCTAGGGGCTGCGGCTGCCGGGCCGCCTAACACCCACCTGTAGAGGACCCAGCCCCGGAGACTGTGCCTGCCCCAAGGGAAGGGCTGTGATCAATTAATCCTATGGCCTGCTTTTTTGCCCTGGGGCTGGGAAAACGGGGGCAGGGGGCGGCCACCAAGGCGGGTAGAGTGGAATCCATGGGAAGTGGTGAGAAGGAGGCACAGACATGAGCCCTTCTGGGATCCAAGTGCTTCCAGACTCCAGGGTGTAGGATGGCCAAATATTTTGTGCACCGGTTTCCCTCAAGAAGTGTCAACATCAAAGACCTGATAGTCTCCTCCTGGCACCTTCATGGGTGGTGGACTGCATGGCATTTTCTAAAGAGGGACTGTACCATCTTTAGAAAACGCCAATGGATGGCCAGCAGATTCTGGTATTTGGCACCAGTTGGCAACAGAACCCTTGGGTTTTGATTCCTAGTTTGGTTTCAGATCTGGAGTCAGTTACTTCCCTGGGTCTCCAGATGCCAAAATGAGTTGGGGTGAGGTGGGTGTTCCTGGTCTGCTTCTTGGCGTAAGTAGTTACCCAGATGGGAGGAGCTTCACCACTCTCCACAACACTGGGTGAAGAGGTAAGATTTCCCAAGGCCAGGGTCAAGGTTGCTTGTGGTCTAACAAGTACAGGTTGTCTAAGCCCTTTGTTCCAGGCCATATGGAGGTGCGAGTGGTTCCCAAATAAGCCACCGTGTCTTGCACCTGTGTGTATGTGACAGTATCTAGCATAGGGTTAGCCCCGAGGCATGATGGCTGGGGAGATGGGTAGATAAATGAATCAGTCAATGAGAACCCCTCTGAAATCGAAAATAAGAAATATGAATTAAGACACATTTTATGGTATTGAGGAACTCATGGTCTAGTGGGGCAGATACATCAATAAAGAAATAACTGTATTATAGGTCTAAATAATTGCAGTCTATAGGATATGTTGAAGGAGCAGAGAGGAAGGAAATTGTAATTGCTTGGGGGTAGTAATCAGGGAAAGCTACTGAAAGGAGGCTGTACTTGATCTGGGCTTTCAAGGGTATGTAAGAGTTTCCCAGTTTTCCAGTGGACAGGATAGGGAGGGGAGGGGCAGTTTATGTTGAGGAAACTGCATAAGCAATCTATAAATATGTCAACAAGGTGTGACAAGAACAGGTGGGTCTGGAAGAAGCTCAAGTTGAGGCTGGAAATGTAGGCTGGGGTTAGGCTTGAGTGGCAGGCAGTGCTTCTGATCTCTGAGAATTGCAGCCCTCAGCAAACCAAACTTTGGGCCCACAGACCCCAGGCAAAACTCCTTCTGTCTTCCAAATGCTCAGCAACTGCGTCCCAGGGGCATCATCAAAGGGGTTTGGTCAGCTGCCTCTCCGGTCAAGAACAAATCTGGGTGGGGTCAGGCTTTGGGACACTGCCCATATGTGGCAGGTCAGGGCTGGATGGAGCTGACCCCTGCGACCATGGCCTCACTCAGACCAGGTGCGCCTGGGACCCCCGAACCCCAATCCATCCCTTTTACAAACCGTAACTTTTTCAGTTTCAGATCATTAAAGGACAGCATGTTCATTGGAGAAAAAATTTAAAACACAGAAGAAAATAACTGGAAAGTAAAAGAATCTCCTGGATCTTTCTGCATAGAGATAGCTGCCCTGAGAACACCAGGGCTCCCTTCTTTGCATCTGGGTCCCAAAGCTTCTCGTCATGCAAGTGCCAGCTTTGAGCCCCTGGTGCCTTCTGGGGTCTGTGTTGGCCGGACTCTCATCTGCTTGGGGAAACGTGCCTTAGTTACTCTCGGTCTCTGAAGCTCAGAGACTGGGTTGGACCTCAGGAGATGGTGGACCCACCCCTCTTTGACCTTGGCCTGTCACAGGTCACACATTCTCAGGACATAGCATCTAGGTAGGGTTAGGAGGAGGGTGGGAAGGAAAAAAAGAATAAAGAACACAACGTATGGTCTTATTAAACCTGTCCCACTTAGAAATAGCCAAGAAATACTAAGATAGATTGAGAGCAAATATCATGAGGTGATAGCTAAATATAATTATTATGTATCAGTGTCAGCTTAGGCTAAAGACTGCCATTTCCAGACACACGCAACGAACGCCGAAGCTTTCAGGGCCAACAACAGGTTGCCGGAATGGCTCATTTATCTGGAATCATGCAGGGAATTGGGTATTTTTCATAAGAACATTTCCCCGATCTCTTGGATCTTATATTTTTAGCTCCCCAACTCCTTTCATCTTAACTATTTTGGATAGCGATCTTACTAAACCACTCGTTCTCATGTTCTTTAACACACACACGCACGCACATGCACGCGCACGCACGCACACGCACACACACGCGCACACACACACACACACACACGGATAATACCTTATGTAATTTTAAACACCATTGTGGCTGTCACAGTGAGTAGCCAGTTTTGCACCCTGCGACAGCACAAGACTGCAATGCTCAAAAACAAAGAGCCGGCCATTCAGCCTTCCGCCTGCTCAAACCTCCTCAGTGTCCAATAATTTAATATGGACGCCGTGGTCAGTACATAAAGAAAGGGGCACCACCTCTCGCGGGGCACCTACAACGTGGCAGGCATTCCGCCAGCATCTTTATGCAAGTTAGATCACTCCGGTCCCCGCCTGGCAGCCCATTTCCCGCTGAGGTGCCGTGACCCTCAGGAGACCCACCCCTGCCGCCAGCACCGCCATTGCGAGGAAGGAGACCCTCGGTCCTGCTGAGGGAGCCGAGCTTCGTGGTCTGGCTTCTGGCGCTGCAAGACCCAGGGAAATGTTGCCATCTGGTTAAAAGCAGCCCCACTGGATCAATGACTGAGCTGTTAACAGAGCCGTTCCAAAGGGCAACCTGGGCTTCAGTCCAATGTCATTACCAATTAGCTGCATGACTTTGAGAAAGACACTATTTCCCAGCGTCTCAGTTTCCATACCTGTAAAGTGGCTGTGATAATGATACCTGCCCTGGTTTCCTCACAGACTCGTGAAGATGAAATTAGGAAATGGGATAGTCTGAAGTCCCACGGTGCTATCTGAGGGTAAGGGTCATGGCGGTTCCCTTCCCCGGGCTCAGCGAGGAAGGAGAGGCGTGAGGCCACTGCTGCCCAGGCTAGGTGGGGACACTGCCCCCAGCCTCCGTCTGTCCGCCCTCAGAACCCATCCCGCGAACTGTGAAGGGCCCAGGAAGCCTCCTGGCAGGGTCAACCTCACGAGGCTAATGGCTGTGCCGTGGGCTGGGCAGTTACTCAGCTGTAAACGTGGGGCCCGTCCTGCTGGGCCTGAACTCACCCAGGGGGCGCAGAGCGCGTGGCACATAACGTTTATTAATATGCCTTGATGAGGGGCATTAGTATCTCCTAATGACACCGCCTGAGCCTGGCCTCCTTCCTTCTCTTGCTCCTCTCTCTCCCCCATCCCATGGAGACACACACCCACTCACAGACAGAGACGAGGGCCCGGGGGAGGGACAGGAGGCAGAGCTGTCCCAGGAGGCAGGGCTGGGATGGGAGTCGAGCCACAGGGGTCAGACAGAGGATCCAGGATGAGGGAGGAAGTAGGATGCTGTTGGCTCGGCTGTCAGATGGGAAACTGGCTAGAAAGGGCTTGGTGATGGGAGCAAGGGAGCAAAACAGTGGCAAGACCTTTCCAAAACTGGTGGAAGGGGCGGGAGCGGCGCGGGGTGGGGTGAGGCAGAAGCTGGAGCTGGGGAGGGGCTGAGCCCTGGATGGGAGCAGGAGGGAGAGAGACCAGAGGTCGGTGGGTCCCTCTAGGGCAGGGCAGGGCTGAGAAGGGGGGGAGGGGGGGGAGAGCCAGGGGAGGGGAAACGGTGAGTCACGCTCACTCAGGCTCACACGTGCTCACAGCCACACACATCCGCACACTCCCAGCAGCTCCCATGTATGCACACACGCTCACACACACAACGCGTGCACTCACGTGCACGCTCACAGATACATGATCACACACCCCTCAACTCACACGTGCCCTCACGTGCTCACATAGATACGTGTCCACAGCCACGCACACGCTCACGGACAGCCTCTACACGCTTGCACATGCTCACACAGTCACATACACACAACACACTTAGTCAGTGCACACTCACACACACCCCTCCACCTACACACATATGCACACATGCCCACACACACTCACACGCTCTTAGACATACACACTCACACATGTTCACATATACAAAGTCACACACACAGAGCCCTCCACCTCGCACACTGATGCAACGCACATATACACACAACACACTTACAGGCATGCTCACACACGTGCTCACATGTACACTCACAGCCACACACATGCTCAGACAACATGCACTCACATACACACACACATGCTCACGCTCTCACGCATATACACTTAACACGCGTCCACATACACTCACGTATGCATGCTTGCACAGGCACTCATACACACACGTGCTCACACGCACTCCCTCTCCCAGGCAGCCTTTCATTGGTGGGTATGTCAGGGGCGGGCGGAGCAGCCGGCTGCAGGGCACTGGGGAAGGGGGCGGAGCAAGGCTAAAGCTGGACCCTGGGATTAGGAGAAGCGGGTGTGGGAATCTCCAGGCAGAAGACCAGGACACAGAGATGACCGAGTAGGACTGAGGGCTGCGAGTGAGAACTGAGCTGTTCTCTGTCCACCCTCCGGAGTGTGAGCGCCAAAGGGGTGGAGAGGCAGGAAGGAAGGGGAGCCCTGGCAGGAGAGGAGGTCAGCTAGGAGTGGAGGCGCCTCTGTCCCTGGCCCCCGCCGCCCGCCCTCCTGCCTCTGCTGTGGTAGGACGCTGCAGGCTGACCTGCCCCCTCTCCCTAGGGCAGCAGAACAATTAGGAAACACTGCCCATTAATCCCCCAAACAAACAAGGCTTGAGAGACTGCAGCCCGGCCAGAGGGGAGGGAGCTGCAGGGCTTCCTCCTTAGGCCCACTCTTACCACCTTGCATCTCTCATCTCCAGCACCTAGTCTTTATGGCGCGGCTGCACCCCCAGAAGAGGCCAGGAGCAACTGGGGAGGACCAGTAAACTGGGAGGAGGTGATCTGCTGAGATCTTTGCTCCCCAACTCCAGCTGGACAGAGGGGGCCCAGCTGCCCCCTAGCCCCTCCCTGGCCTGGGGAGTAGTACCCCAGGGTTTGTGAGTGGTCAGGGAGTGCTGGCATCTGGAACAATCGCCGGGTGTACAAGTGAGAGCTACATGGGGGCTCCCCCAGGTTCACAGTGTAGGGACCACCTTCACCGACGGCCAAGGAGTCTTCTCAGGGTGCCTGGCTCAGCAGTCTCCTCTGGATCCTGGCCCTCCTGGTCCTTCCATCTCCTCTCTTTTTGCCTAAGACTCCTCCCACCCCTCCCGTACCATCCTGCCCTCTACTGCCCACCAGAATATGGCCAACTGTCTCTGGGCTACTCTGTCCTCCCCATGTACCATCTATGGGATGCTGGCTGTCCTAGAGAATCCAGGCCCTAGAGGCTGGCGGTTCCTCAGTCAGGCTCCTGGGCTCTGTTCTCTGCTTTCTCTCCCTCCTTTGCCCTATTTTTTTCTTCCATACTTGGCTCCAAGGCATAATCTGTACTTTGGGGCCTCTCCCTGCTTCCCCACCAAAAGGGCCCAGGCCTGGGGCTGCCTTGTGAAAAGGAATGAAGGAAGGGAGGAAAGAAGGAAGGAAGGAGTGAGGGACTTTCTGGAAGGAAGCTTGGGAATCAGGACTTTTGAGCAAGAAAAGATGCTGGCAGGTGTTGGAGGCTCCGTGAAACCCCGTGCTCCTTGGAAAGGGTGATAATAAGCGGAAACAATCTTAAGTCTCATTCAAATCACATCTTGCTCTTTACAGAGGGACTGACAGTGAACTTGGCCCCAGTCCTTGTGAATCAGAATCTTTCTTTTTTTTTTTTTATCGGTACGCGGGCCTCTCGCTGTTGTGGCCCCTCCCGTCGCGGAGCACAGGCTCCGGACGCGCAGGCTCAGCGGCCATGGCTCACGGGTCCAGCCGCTCCGCGGCACGTGGGATCCTCCCGGACCGGGGCACGAACCCACGTCCCCTGCATCGGCAGGCGGACTCTCAACCACTGTGCCACCAGGGAAGCCCAGAATCTTTCTTTTAACAAGAACTTGCGGTGATTCACATGCACCATAAAGTCTGAGAAGCACTGCGGCAGCATCCTGCTCTCAGTGCCCTGGGGTTTCTGGACTGGGCGGGGGACTCCTCATCAGAACTGTGGTGGCAGCAATGGCGGGAGCCACCTGAGCTCTGGTCCCTGACACTGTCCCATTTCAGGTCTCTCCCAGGCTCAGGAGCCCCCGTGGGACCACCCTTCCCTGGGCAGCACCTGGCTGACCTGTAGGTGCTGAGGTGGCCCCAGCTCTCAAGTCAGATTATTCAGACTGGTCGGGCTCCTGGGCGGTCGCAGGAGGTGGGGAGGGGTCGGGGCCCCGGCCGGGACCAGGAGACATGAGGCCTGGTGTGCACCCTTCTTCCCTGCACCCCTGCTTGGAGCCACGAAAAGCAGGCCCGGTCCATGAGTCTTGGTGGTGTCACTCACTTTTCTGAGCCTTTGAGTCTCTGGCCTTAGGCAAGGCAGCCCCTCCTGCTGGATGGAGGGGGACCCGTGTAACCACGTCTGGGTGCACTGTTCGCTGGATGCTCCAAGGGGTGTTGCATACACACCCACGGGTGCTTCCTTCCCCCCCATCATGCTCTCTACTCCCGACTCTATTTGAAGAGGGGGAATGTTTATTCCCCAGGTGTTGATTTATTTATTTATTATTATTTTTTGGCCGCTCCGTATGGCTTGTGGGGTCTTAGTTCCCCAAGCAGGGCTTGAACACCCCTGGACCTTGGCAGTGCACGGAGGGAGAGCATGGAGGAGTCCTGAGCACAGGAGCCCCGGGGTAGTCCCTCCCCAGGTGTTTAGAAATCTCTGGGGAAGGAGGAGGTAAGAGAGCCTTGCTCTTTCTTGCAGTCGGAGGACCGGAGGAGAGTGTGTGAGAGGCGCAGGTGGCAGGTCGGGGTCTGCTCTGGGGGGAGGGGGAGGGTCTGGTCCCAGCTGGAGGGCCGCAGTCCCGTGCCTCCCTCAGCTTTCTTTCTTCACAGATGCCCATGCAAACTTGCCATCTCCGACCAGCTGCCAGGCTGCCCTCATCTTCCTTGGCCACGCCATGGGTGGTGCGGTGGGCCTTCGTGCCCCTGCCTGCCTGTGTCAAGGCCAAGGGAACAGTGAACGTGGCCTGCTGGGGCCGGGCAGTTGTCAGCCAGGACCAGGGCTCACTCTCATTCTGTTGTATCACCTTTTACAGTGCCCGGCAGGCAGATGCCAATCTGGGGAGCTTGGCAATCACAGTGAAAAAGCAACAGAGACTGAGGTCGGTAAAATCCACTCCACCCTGACCTCACATCGGGTCCCATCCGTCTCTGGAATGCTTGGAAACTGACATAATCCCAGGGAGAGGAAAGGGGCATCTACGGCCCTCTCTGGCAAGGCCAAGTGAATTGGGTCACTATGCTGCACCTTCAGTGGGTGTCACCTGTTTAGGGCCACTCAGCTGAGCCCCAGAGGCCGATGGGGAGGTTTGTGCAGAGGACCCTGGCTGCCTCTGGAAGTGGCACCCACCCTCCTCCCCGACAGGTGGAGAGCTGGGCTCGGGGCAGTTGTGGTGCTTGGCTGTCGGCCCGATTGGGGTCATCATCGGTCTCAAAGTGTGTTGAAATGGGTCTTTGCACAACCTTGAGGAGGGCCCGGCAATTCCACGTGACAGTGCCCAGGGCTATGAGGAGATGGGAGGAAAGGGGACGAGATGACAGCAGAGAAAAAGCCCAAAGGGGGGTTAAGAGGCTTTCACAGCTGCTGACTCCTGAGGCTTCCGGGACTGGGGCTCAGCCTGCCTCCTTCCAGCCCTATCCCATGTGGCTGGACCTCAGAGGCCTTCCACCCTGGGAGTCTGGGGTTCTGGGATGCCAGGCCAATCCCTAGGCCATGCCACAGGGAGCCGAGACAAACTTCTCCCTGGAACTTTTCGCTGTGAGCAGTTAATCGCCCTGGCATCCGAGGCTGCAGTGCATGAGCAAGGGGCCTTTCATGAAAGCAAACGGCAGCTGATTAATCTGTCAGCTCCAGCCCCGCTCCTCTCTGTGGGGTCTGGCCACGCTCCATTCAGCCTCGATGGCCTGCAGCAGCGGGGTGGGCTCCAACCTATCACCACTGGCGCTTCCGGCCCTAATGGGGGAGAGGGTGAGCCCCCGCGCCTCCTCTGCCCTACTGAACCAGCCATCCTGTCCTGCGTGCGGGGCTGGCCCTGGAGGAGCAGGGTTGGCTGGATGCTGTCCCTGGGTGACGCCCTCAGGAAGGGGGCAGATAGCTGCTCAGTGGGATTTGTGTGAAGGGATAATATTTAGGAGGTAAGTGGGAGTGCGGTCTAGACAACGGGGATGGTTTTTCAGTTACTTGCAGACCTTGGCTTTGAGAAAGAGGTCAGGCCATCAGATCCTTCGTGCTGTGGGAGAAGGCAGAGAAGAATTGGGGCTAGGGGAAAGTCCCTCTTTCTACCCCAATTCACCCACCCTGGCTCCTGGCTAACGCCAACGTAGCCCACGCTGACTGAGTTCCTGCTAGGTGCCAAGTGCCGTGCCCGTGAGAGGGTGGCTTACAGGCTGGCGGGGACACGAGAGTAAAGAGGTAAATTACAGGTGAGATGAGTGCTAAGAGAGGATTTACAGAGGGCCTAGTCTGGGGCGGGGAGGGCTTCCTGGAAGAAGCACTAATCGGCTCTCCACCGGACGGTGGTGCTTGGCGGGGAAGGGGAAGCCCGTATTTCTTGACCCTAGCTGCCAGGCCAGGGCCCTTCCAGGGCCTCCTCATCCCCAAGAAGCCCCAGGCCCTTATCACCTACTCCTTGAGATGCTTGACCCTCCCCTTGGGCTGCTTGGCGGCTGGGGGAGGGAGGATTGAGGATGAAGGAGCAGGAAAGGCAGTGAGAGTCAGGCCGGGTGTGGAGGCAACTGACATTGTCCTGGGCAGGACCCTGTGCTGAAGGAGGCGGAACCAGAGATCCCTTTGGAGGAGAACCCCCTCCCCCCCCCCCGCCCCCAGGATCTACAGCAATAAAAAAGGGGCCCGAGTTCTCTTTCGCTGCAGCCTCTAATGACGGGGTTGTGGTATAATGAATATCTGTGTGCTCGTAAAACAGACTAATGACTGCCTGCATTTAATGGACCCCTTTTATCCTTACTCCTTTCCATACCAGAAGGGACCATCCTGGGGGCTGAGGTCTGGAGCCTCATGCTACTCACAGGCCCCCGCTGTTTGGGTTGAGGGCCCACTGGTTACTGAGCCTGAGGCCCCTCAAGGCTGCCTTTTCCCCCTCCCTCCCTTATCTGGTTGAAACCACCCGAGGAGTCTAGGGAGATGCTTGACGGTGACCAGCCTCAGGAAGTGGGCAGGGGATGGGGAGGGAGGAAGCGTATACACCCTGATTCTTATGGACAGTGTCAACACTTGTAATACGTGTCTGCAGAGAAAGGGCATCTAGCAGCCACTGACTGTACCACGCCCCCTTCCTCTGCCCCACACCGATACCAATAGGAGCTCACAAATCATCCCAGTGTCAACTCGTTCACTTGAGAAGAGCTAGACTCCAGGAGGGAGGGGCTTGCCCGCTGATTCACCAGCAACACCTGTGTTTTGCTTGGGAGGTCTCCCTGCTCCGGACTAGCCAAGCCTGACACTGTTTGGCTTCCTGGAGCTTGGTGAGATCACAGCCCTGGGTGTTGTGGCTGCAGGCTAGTGTGACCTGCCATGCAGGGAATTTTTTGTTTTTTTTCCACCCATACGCGGGCGTCTCACTGTTGCGGAGCACAGGCCCCGGACGCCGCAGGCTCAGCGGCCACGGCTCACGGGCCCGGCCGCTCCGCGGCACGTGGGATCCTCCCGGACCGGGGCACGAACCCGCGTCCCCTGCATCGGCAGGCGGACTCTCAACCACTGCGCCACCAGGGAAGCCCCAGGGAATATTTTAAAAGAGATACTTGCCCCTGTGTTCCCAGGATTAGCTCATTGAGAGACTCAAGTTGTTCTTTGAGTCCTGCCCCGACCCCATTTGATTGTAGAAAGCTGTCAGGGGAACATGAGTTCACTTGGGATAAAATGGGTAGTGGAAGTAAACAATCCAATACAGTTGTCATGGACAAGCTCCTGGTGGTGGCCAGGGGACCTTGGGTGGCTGGTAGCATCTGAGGCAGGTGGGATGTGCAGAACCAGAGTCCCCACACCCTGGAGGAGGGAGGACAGGCCAATTTTCTTTCCCTAGATTTCTGGGACTGCCTGACTGTGGTCTTTCGGTCAGAGACTGGAGAGGAGCCCCCGGCCATCATGACAAGGTCTGCCAGTGGCAAGAAACTCTGAGTCAGACTGCAGCCTCAGTGTTCCCATCTGGGCCCTGGCCCAGCCCTGCCTCCAGGCCATTTGCAGATAATTGGGGTCAGAGGAGGGCAGAGGATCCCAGGAATGTAGGTTCCTGGGCCCCTGACCAACCTCCCATTTTCGGTGCCCTCCCCTCGGAGACAGTCGCCCCCTGACAATGCAGGGCACAGAAAGCATCCCCCACCCCATACTTGGCCTCTCGGCAGGGGGCACAGTGGTAGGAAAGGCACCTTTAGAAAGGCTCAGAGAGCAAACAGGTGAGGTGAGTCACTTGGAGGTGCCGTGGTTATCAGGCAGTAAGAACCACTGTCCAGTACGCGTGTCGGCCGCTCTCCCCTCTTGAGGCCTATCGGGCACTTTCATGCCATGGTATCATTTAATTCTCCTTCCCAAGGACGCAGAGAGGACAAGGCTTAGCCTCCCCAATTTGCAGTTGGTGAACACAAGGTCCCAAGAGGTTAAGTGACTTGCTCGAGGGTATAGTCCCGATCGGCTGCAGATCTGGGAATGGAATCCAGGTGTCCTGGTCCATGATCTAAGCCTCCTGACTCATAATCCAAGGTTAGTTTGCCTGTATCTCATGACAAAGGGGGCTGTGTTCAGGAAAACAGTTCTAGAGGGAAGAGATGATTTCTTTCCCCTTTGCCGGAATTTCTTGGGTGACCCTGAATATGCTCAGATTGGGCTGAAGGGCCAGTCTAGATCTTTCCTAAATCTCTCCTGGGTCACGCCCAGGCCTGGGGGCAGGAAAGTTTTTGGACAGGAGCGGGCCACTTTTGCCGGTGTTCTCCTGACTTAGGGGACCCTGAGCGCCACTGTGAGGCCACTGAGAGGGGCCTGGGCTGTGATGAGTCAACAGTTCACTAGCCTTAGGTTCTGCAGAGGCGTCGGCAACCTGATGTGGAGGTGGGACCTGGAGGAATGAGGGGTGGCCAGGTGAACTGGGGAGGGCCTGGAGCCCTGTGGCTGGAGGATTTGCCAGGGCGATGCTGAGAGCTCTCCTGAGGCCCTTGGCTTGACTAATAAGAGTTGAGGTTCCCTGTGAGCTTGGCTCTGTAGTTTCTGCCTCAATGCCCTCCTCTGCTTCTCCTTATCTTTCCAGTCTAGTTCCCACTTCTTTTCCACTATGAAGCCTTCCTCAAGTGCTCTCTCCTAGTGCTTCCCCTCTGTAGTACAGAACCACCCCCCACCCCACCCCCCACCCCCGCCCCAGGCTAGACCCACAGCTGTTTGCTCTTCTGCATCTCCTCTGGCCCTGAGCTCTTCCAGAGCATCTTGTTTTGGTCCTCTGCTGCTCTGTCTCCTGCTCCTGTGGCAGAGGTACATACCTGGGCCTGGAGGGAAGGGACGGACACACACCCAGCGTGGGCCTGGTCCAGGCATTCCACACTCATCAGTGCACTTGATCATCCCAATGACCCTTCAAGGAAGGAAACTGAGGCTGGGGGAGAGCAGCCACTTGTTCAGGTCATTAGGTGGCAGAAGTGGGATTAAACCCAGATATTGCTGATTTCAGACGTGATTCTCTTCACCCAGTTCAATGCTGCCTCTCAAATGCTTGTTTAGAAGACTGTGGGAGAAAGTGACAAAATGGATTATATGTCTATGGGACTGAGTCAAGGTGCTGTCCCCTAGCTTGAAAAATGAACCCAACCTGTGGCAGAAGAAGCATTTATATTTCATTAGATTCAGTTCGCTTGTTTGCTTCCTTCTTTTTTCCCAGGAAACATTTTTGCTGCAGTGATCTGTGAAAGGGCCTCAGGGCCATCTCTGTTAGATGTGCCCCTCATCCCCTGCCAATGGAAGGAGCTGCGCCATATCTCTGTGAATCCAGGAGCCCAGGTGTGAAAGCCACCGTGGGGGATGGAGAGAGGCCTGGTCACAAGGGTTGATCCATTTGGGGACAGGTTGAGCTCTTCAGGTCTGGAAAACCACCAGATGCCGTATCTGTGGCCCCTGACCGTAGGGTCTGTGATTCTGTTCTCTGGCCTTTATGGAGCAGGGTGGGGGAGAGTGTCGGTCTCCCAGATTAGGAGTAGCTGGTCAGCTCTCGACTACAGGATTTCCCTTGCTTTCCTCCCCTTCTCTCTTATTGCAGCCTCTTCCTCCTCCGTTCTCTCTTCTCTCCAGTCTTTTCCTCTTCACCCCTCCCTTCTGCTCTCTTCTCCTCTTTCTCCTCCTCTACTTCCTACATGGACCTCAGCCTTCTATCAGGAAATCAATTTCTTCATATTGGCTCCCCTAGTCTACCTCCTCCTGATCAGCTATCCATCCAATACAACATCCTGTGATGATGGAAATGTTCTAGATCTGTGCTGTCTTATATAGTGGCTGCTAGCCACATGTGGCTATTGAACACTTCAGATGTGGCTCGTGCTGCTGAGGAACTGAATTTTTAAACATTAAAAAATTTTTTTGATTAATTTTTTTTTTTTTTTTTTTTTTTTTTTTTTGCGGTATGCGGGCCTCTCACTGCTGTGGCCTCTCCCGTTGCGGAGCACAGGCTCCGGACGCGCAGGCCCAGCGGCCATGGCTCACGGGCTTAGCTGCTCCGCGGCATGTGGGATCTTCCCGGACCAGGGCACGAACCCGTGTCTCCTGCATCGGCAGGCGGACTCTCAACCACTGCGCCACCAGGGAAGCCCCTTAATTTTAATTTTAATTGGCACATGCGGCCAGTAGCTACTGAGCTGGACATCAGAGCTCTAAATGATACGTAGTGCTGGACTCCCCTGGAGGTGCTCCTCCTTGTCCAGGTCCTGCCTCTCCCCCAAACCTCTGTGGGACCCAGCTTCCCTCCTGTGCTCAGCTTCCTGATCTGGGACCTGTGAGAGGCCACGGAGTTCTGGGCTTGGAGCTGGATGACCCTGGGCGTTGGAGCTGGGAGCCTCACTGGACTCTTCTGTCAAATAATGAAAATAATTTCTTGAGGAAGGTGCCCTAGCCTCAAGGTTTCCTTCCAACTCTTAGCTCAGTGCTTCTCTGGGCCGGAGCCTGCTATGATCAGATCTGGGCAAGTCAGTGTGAACGGCAGGGCAGGCTGTGTGTGTGTGTGTGAGAGTCACCTAGGCACGTATGTGTGCATGTATGCGCAAAGGTGTGTGTGTGTGGCGGAGGGTTGAGGAGCAGCAGTGAGAGCCTGGGGACCCTGCCTAACTGAACAGCCTGAGACTAGGAAAGGGGTTGAATGAAGGCTGCTTCGATGGGGAAGGTTGTGGTCTGACTCTACTTCTGCTGGGCATCTGCCCAACCCTTGGCCCGGACTGTTTCAATGATGCCCCAGACTTCCTCTTTTGCCATAAAAGTATCCCAGAAAGCCTTTCCGCAGAGGGCCCAGGGGTTTTCTCAGGGAATGTGTGAGTTTGTGAGCAGGACCCCCAGGCTGCGTGCGGTCTCCCACAGAGCCTGGCATCGGAGGGGATGTGTGTCCCAGCCTGGGGGGGTGGGGAGGGGAGGGGTTTCACCTGGACCCAGGGCCTGGCTTATGAAATGCTTAGACTCTTAGTCAATTCCAACAACTTGGATGGACGCACACACACACACACACACACACACACGTGCACACACTGCGTAGGGAGGTGTGGAAGGGAAATAAATTAGCCTTTGCTGCTTTGCCCTCCCTCCAAGCCTCTGCCACCGCAGATCTCCCCCACATTTGGAGATAAGGGGGGATCCCCCGAGAGAGGGTGTTCTTAGGCTTCTTGGGTGAGATTGAGGCTCCAAGCCTATGAGATAGGAGGGACCACTGAGAGGAGCCCTCTGGGGGCAGGGAGAGAAGCCCACCAGCCAGTAAGTGATGGAACATGGTCAGAGCGTGAAGAGAATGGGATGCCTTCTCTTCTGCCCCAGAAGGTGCCCAGGCCTCAGGGATCCTGGGTCACAGAACCCCCCTGGTGGAGAGTAGCATCAGGGCGCAACTGCATGCTAGACGCCTTGGGGGAGAGGGTACTGAAAGCTTGAGATCCTAATTTTCCAGCCTCCGGGTGCTTAGCGTCAAACCCTCAGCCTCCACCAGTGCCCCACCCCCTCTCCAACTGCACACAGATGGAGGGGGTGGCTGGGGGTGAGTGAAGATAGGGTGTGTGCGTGTGGATCAGAGGTAACTGGGCTTTTATCAGTCCCGAGTCGGGGAGGTGGGTGGGAACAGCATCAGGTAGTCCTGGAGTTCCCCACAAGCAAGGGCTTCCAGGGAAAAGAGCCCTTCCTGACTGGGAAGCCACGAGGCTCTGACTGCAGACCAGGCCTCTCTGTCTTGGCTGTACACGCAGGAGCCTTCAGAGCAAGTGAGCGACTTAGCAGCAGACCTGCCTGGAGGCAGGGAGTTGGACGAGACCACCCTTTGGGTCCCTTCGAGCTCTGGAATTCCACACAGGGGGCTCACCACACCCATGCCTCTTGGCTGTGTGGACCCACACTGGTCCACAGAGAGTCTGGGGCGGGGGGAGCCGCTGTTGGGAACTAGGGAGAGGACAGTCTGAGGTGTGGGTACAGAAAGGGGTGTCCCACAGAGCTCTGCTGGAGTCTCTGAATTTGCTCCAGTGCTTTCACTTCCCTGGAAGGAGAATGGGGATAGTTGAAAAGGTCTGAAAATTGCTTTTCGGTTACGCATGGTTTTGGCAGGAAAGCTGAGGGCTGTGTTCTTCCTTTATCACAGCTGGCAGCCCGGACTTCCCACAATGCAGTGAAAGGGGAGCCTGAGGTCTGGCTGGTTGGTACCTCCCTCACACGTCTCTTGGGTTTCTATGTAGCTCTTCTTGCTTTAGATCTGCGGGCAAGAGGTCCCTTCTCTGTCATGTCAGCCCTAGGAGCACAGATGCCTTCCCAGGTTCATGACCTCCACTGACCCTGCTTGAACTGAAAGCCACGCCTGCCCCAGCCCCTGCCTCTCCCCACCTCCTCCCTCCTTTGACAGGGGAGTCACCATCCAGGGCCTGGCCCCCAGACATAGCACATGGATCAACTCTCTGAGATGGTCGCCATTTGCCTGTCTGGCCATTGCCTTTCCTTCCCCTCGTTTGAGCAGATTCCCCGTGTAGGTGGGTCGCTGCCGACAGCTGTGGAAGCACAGATGAGCTGTGGATAATGAGATCTGAAGGGAGTTCAGAGACCCCTTAGCGAGGTCTACCCTCTACCTTTTACTGAGGAACCAATTCAGGGCCCCAGCATCCACAGGGCCACTTATAGGCAGCGTGGCTCTGGAACCCGGTTCTCCTGATTCCTGGTGTGAGATGCCTTATACCAAATTAAGTCCTTCATTTTCCCAGGGGCTTGGATGTGCGTGCAGATGGGATTTGGAAAAACTGACCCGGTCAGAATTTTCTCTTCTTCCAAGATCTAAGTGGATCATTCTGGGTACCTGGCTGGTGTTTAATAAATGCCTGTTGATTGACCCGTGTCTCCGGGTGAATCCTCTCTCCCCTTCTAGAGGAAGGAGGGGGCAGACCCTGTAGGAGCTTGATTTATCCCTTCCCTGCTCTCCTCTAGGTTTCCACTCCTGTCTGGCAGTTAGAAAAGAGGATGCCAGAGGACCCACACTCCCCCATCGCTAGGGGCACGATTTGCTGTCTCTTAGCTTCCTGCAACGCCAGGACCCGAGGCAAGGAGTCGGTCTAAGGAGGGCAGCCACCCTGACTGTTAGAGAAGTAAACAAGGTATAGGTATTGTACCGAGGGGAGAGGAGTTACCTCAAAAGTATCTCAGAAAAGAAGAAAGCCAAATTTTTATATGAGGTGCATGGACGGTGGGGGGGGGGGTTGAGGGGGGAGAGGGAGAAAAAAAAAAAAAGCCTGGGTAATTAAGTTAATAGGTTTCTTAAAGAATGTCCTTGTGAGTGATGTTCAACACATTCAAGTGTTGACAAGAAGGTATTTAACCTGACACCCACGCAGCGAGGCGGAAGCATGCCCTCGGCTCCGACACACCTTCTTTGTGTGAAACTTGTAGTAAAACTCAGTGCTGGGTTGTGAAATCTGTCCCAGGGAATCCGTGTTGCAGGGGGTCCAAGGTCAAGTCTCCTGCTTCTGGACAGAGTTGGGGTGGGTGAGGGTTGCTACCCTAAACCAAGGTGCCTAGATTAGGAGAGCAAAGGCTGGGGTCCTCAACTCAGAAGCCCACGGAAGCTGTTATTCTGGGGGTCTCGGAGGGCCCACAGGACTATTTTTGACTCTTGCAAGTGTCAAGAGTCTTGCAGGATGAAGCTCTGTCCCTTCCCTCCAAGATCCAGGTGCCTTGTGGACCTTGGGTCTGATACCCAGGAACATCTGTGCGGTCCTAGGGCTTCCCTAGCATGATGAACTAGTGGGATAATCTGGGTGAATTGGTGAATATGGATGTTCCTTTTCTCTTAAACCTGTAGTAGGGAGAGAGGCCCCAAATCACTGGGCTGGTGGAAAGAAGCCTTGCCTTGGAGGAGGAGGAGGGGGAAGGGGTGGCTGTGTGTGTGCGCGCGCGCGCGCGTGTGTGTGTATGCGTGTGTGTGTGTGTGTGTGCGTGTGTGTGTGTGTGTGTGTATTTAAAGAAAACTTTGGGTTGCTCTCGTTTGAAAGCGCAGGGGCATAAATTACCATTCCTAAAACAAAGGAGCTTCTCCTTTTGCCAAGCAGCCTGCCTCCAAGGCCCTGGACAAGGATGGGGCTCCCTGCCTGCTGAGGGCTTATCAGCCTGCCTTTCTGCCCAGCTGTCATCCAACCCTCTTGTCATCAGCCATCTCTCATCCACCTTCTCTTTCTGTTACATTAAGCTCAGACTTATCGGGTGATCAGAGTTTTCAGGCTGGGACCTGAATCTCAGGGTCTCCGCCATTGTTACGGTGGCCAGATTTGTAAAGTGGAAAAAATGGTGACATGAATGTCTTTGTGAAAGAAAATTGCTTTCTTAGACACCGAGCAAAACACTTTGAAAATAAAGTAACCTAACTCCACAGTTGTCTGGTCACCTTGAGGCCGCGTAAGTGAGCAATGTGCAAAACCTGAATCAATATCCATGGTTAATGGGTTTCCAGCCTGGCAGAAAGGCTAGCACTGCCCCTCACCTAAAGTCATATACAAAGGCTGTGTGTGTCTGTGGATGTGGTGGGAAGAGGGGGGCAAACTGGAATTTCCCCTCATTTAAAAATGGCGGTCAAGGAAGGCAATCCCTTCTCGCAACAAGAAAGCCTGGGTTAGCGCTTTGCTCTTGTTCTTGGCACCAGCCCTTGTTCTGGGGGCTCATTTCTGCTTGGAGAAACCGGTTCCCATCCAGGCAATCCCACTGTTCAGGAGATGTAGGATGCTGGGGTTTGTACACACTCCTAAGACATTTCCGTTTCTAGGAAAAGGGAACAATTTATCATCTTTCTCCCTAACTCCTAACGCATTAGGACACAGTATTTTAAAAAAAGGCTCTGGGTTGAGTAGGAGAGACCTGTTAATTTTACATCAAATTTCCCATTCCTCCAATACCCTCCCGTCCCCATTCTCCAACATGGAGACATATCACGGCGATGTCTCTCCTTTTTCTGATTGCCCAATTTGAGTTTCCTAAGAGCAAACTGAGAGGGTGAATCAGATTCCCTGCTTTCCTGTTTGACGCAGGCAGGTGGCCAGGGAGTAGCCCAGTAGAGCACACTCTTATTGAGCGCTTACCGTGTACAGAGCCAGGGCTGGGGGCTATGGGACTGTAGTTCCTGCCCTTAAAGAATTTTTCAGCTCACGGGAGGCGCAGAGCTGCCTGAATTATCCTTACTGTCCCAGAGAATGCACATGCCCTGCTCAGGGGCCAGGAGGGAACTGAGAGCGTCCCAGAAGCAGACAGGCTTCCAGAGAAGTCACTTCCTCGTGAGATTCCCCATTTCCTCCCACCTCCCAGCACTGAAACTGGGGGCACCGCGTGGACCTCGACAATGAGTCAACACGGCAAAGGCAGACTTTTAGCTGGGACCTCTTTTCACGTCAAACCTTTTTTGGAAAATAGTTTTTCCTTCCTTCGGAGACACCTGGCCAGAGCGAAGCAGACTCTTTAGTTGTGACCAAGTACTGAAATCAGATCAGTGCTATTGTAGTGTGTTTCATAAGGACAGACGCTGCTGGGAGAGCTAGAGAGCTGGGCAGCTCCCGTAGCTGCGCAGAGCCTGAGGTTGAACCCCGAGGCAGAGCCTTCCAGAGTGGTCACCTTGCCGCAGTCCTTCCCAGGCCACCATTCCTTGTGGAGGAGGGTGGTGGGTGGAAGCCAGGGCCCTGGGCTACTGGCTTTGGTGTGCTGGTGGGTGGGTGGGTGGGAGGGCTGAATACTGGCTTTTGGACCAGACTTCTCCACCCTTGCGTGGGAGGCGTGAGGGGCTAGAGCCGGGAGGCAGGAAGTGAGTGCAGATGGGCTGCCCAGGCAGCTGTGCGGGGGACAGAGCACATCTGTCCGGGTGAGTCTAGTAGGGCCCCTCCCCACAACCTCCATGCCAAGTCTACCCGTTCATCAATAGGGTGTGGGCTCAGTTTGGGTCCCAAATGGAGACAATGATGGGAAAAGAAAGTTTGAAGGCAGAAGCAGGGGCTAGGGGTTGCTGAGGGGGTATGTTCCCATGAGACAAAGAATGTCTGAACTCTGGGGAAGAGGAAGGGACAAAGGGCAAAGAGAAACCTAAAAGCAAACGGATCAGATTTCATCTGCCTAGGGTGGGCTTGTGGCTTCCAGGTGTCTCCTGAGTGCCCAGGGTCCAGCCTCTCGTCTGAGAAGCTGCCCAACTCCTCGCCTCTCCTGTGCTCCCCAAATGTCTTACATTGCAGCAATTAAAGTCTCCGAGGTAACTGCTCCTTCTTCTGTCTCACCTACTAGCCCGCGGGTGTACTAAGATCAGAGACCCTATCTTCTTCATCACTGAATCCTCACAGCGTAGACACTCTCTAGAAGTTTGCTAAGTGAGTGAGTGATTGCATGGCCTAAATCGACACAAGGTTTGCCATTTGATGCTTTAATTTTCTCTAATTGGCTGTAAATATAGCTGGGGAAGCTTTTCCCAAGTAGACACTCAAAGAGATCTTTGGGAGATAGAAACTGGATCCGAGTCTCATCAGGAATTTGCCTGCAGGCCTGAGGGTAGTTTACCTCTTTAAGCTCTTTTCTAGGGAGCTGAGCACGGGGGAAAGGCTCATTGTTCTAGAAACACACTGACTTGGCCTCACGGCCACTTGCATATATCCTCCTTGGGGCAGCTGCTTCCCCCTCTGTGCAGAGCTATTACCTGCCTGCTACAGAACCAGAGAGGCAGGAATTATGGATCACGTGGACCTCCACGAGTAGGGGAGGCTTATAGCTTCCCTGCATCCAGCCTCCATCACCCCTCTCTGCCCGGTTTTCACGGCGTAATAAAAGGAGATGGGAGGGGCTTCCCCGGTGGTCCAGTGGGTAAGACTCCACACTCCCAATGCAGGGGGCCTGGGTTGGATCCCTGGTCGGGGAACTCGATACCGCATGCATGCTGCAACTAAGAGTTCGCGTGCCGCAAGTATGAAGTCTGCACGCCGCAACTAAAAGATCCCGCCTGCCGCCACTAAGATCCGGCACAGCCAATAAATAAATAAATAAATAAATATTCAAAAAATAAATAAATGAGCTTTAAAAAAAAAGAGAGAGAGAAAGGAGATGGGAATTGGAGTTCCAGTTCTACTGTGTGGCCCCAGGTGAGTGATTTCTCCTCTCTGGGCCTCTGTGTTCTCATCTGAGCGATGAAGGCTGGACTAGGGAATCTCTGAGATCTCTACCAGTTCCTAATGTCACAAATCTGGTAGAATGATGAGCAGGGAATGTGGCCCTTGATATTATCCCTGTTCCCCAGAGCCTGGGCTGGGGACTTTCCCTTAACTTAGGCTTGGGAGGGGAAGGAAGGGCCCACAAAACTCCTGTTCCGCTCGTGGACGCCCGTGTTCACTCACTTGCTGCAAAGGTGACTCTTCCTGGATGAGTTAGTCAAGGGCTGCTTGAAGTCAGAAAGTCTGCGTGAATGACTCTTAAATGTTTCCCAAGCTTCCACTCCTGTTTTCTGTCACCTTGTGGGTGTAACAGAAGTGCCAATAGGGACAAAGGAAGGATGAAAGTCCCAAGGGCTTGGGTCCCAAATGGGACCCGTGGATTCTTCTCGATGTTATTTTTGACATTATGCACATCACCATCACTGTCACCCATTATTAAGACTGTTAAGCATTTATTGTTCTTCATTTAGCCAAGAGCAGTGGGTGAGTGAATCAGCAAGAAACGCCGGCCACAAGAAGCCTGCACCGCTTTGGGCATTTCTCAGGTCAAGGCTGGTTTCTCCAGCCCTTATGCAGGGATGAAATCTGACCCTCAGCAGGAAATGGGGCCCGTGGCTTTGAGTTCCTTTACATGAAAGTACTCTCCTTTCCGGAGGAAAGGTGTTATAATTCCAAGCTACTTTTGCGCTGTGTATCTGTTTCTTATTCACATTTGTAGCTCCTACAATGCCTTGAACAGGGCACGACCAAAGGTGCTTGCTAAATGCTTATTGAAAATAGTTAATTATAATGATGTCTTATAACAAATGAAGCAGGGGAAGTGGGCCTGGGAGTGCTCTGAAGTGCTTCTGAGCTGCCATGAGCTGAGAAACAGTTTAACTCCTCATCTGGGGCACCTTCCCTGTTAACGCTTAGAGCCTGGTACCCTCGGGTTGCAAGGCTAGCAAGGGATTGACTAGCAATGGATTGTTCGGGAGGCAGGGTGGCCAAGACTCAGACAGGAGGTGAACAGCTGGCGCCTCCTTCTGGCCCTGCCGGACTGGAGCGGGCCTGGGGAGGGCTGGTGCGGGAACCTCAGCCCCTCAGCTCCCAGAATGTCACCTCCCTCCCACCACCCCAGCCCCTTCACCCCGAGAGAGCCCAGCTCAGGAGAGCCAGTGGAGAGCAAGGGAGTCTGTTATGTAACTGATTTAACTCCTTGCCAAACTGGTGACTAATTCAGACCATCTCGGCCAGATTGGCTCGGCAGCTTTGGTGTGAGCTGCGGGAGGCCCGGCTGGTTCGTGGCTGGTTCTCACACCCTCTGCTGGAAGGATCTCTCAGCTCCCTTGCTGGCCTGGGCCACCACCAACCTCAACCACGGCTCCATCAGCACTCCTGCCTACCGGAGACCTTCTCCGTAGGCGTCCGATCCCCCAACATTGTGTCCCTCCCTGCCCTCCAAAAAGAGGCCAGGAAAACAGTTCATTTATGTCTGCCCCCAAGACAGTTCATTTATGCCTGGGGCTCATTGAGGCCCTTCATTTTGCACCTGGTGAGGGCGAAGGGTGCGGTGGCCTGCTGCCCTTGGCTGGCTGGCCGGCCGGCCGGAGGGTTTTGGCTGCTAAGGTTGGCACCGTTGGCTCCAGAACTCGGGGCCCCTCTCCACCACTGCTCAAGGGGAAAGGGCTCCAGGGAACATCTGGCCTCACCCAGTCCCGTGGCCTTGGACCCCTGGCTCTGCAGGTCACAGGCTGCCTGGGTGATGCCGGGAGATGCCCTGGCTCACTGCTTCGGTTCTCACTTTTCTTTTTTAAGAGGGGGTGCTTGGTAAGCCCAGCCCGTCCCTCCTGCAGAAGGCTGTCCTGAGGGGGAACGTGGAGGGAGGACATTTGTGCTTATTTGGAGAGAGTTCAGGGAAAAACACAAAGAGGTGTCCTGACAAGGCCCACGGTATTCTTAGACGTGAGTGCTGGTGATTCGTTTATTTAATCCTTAACCACACAGCCTTCTGTGGTTGGGATTATTCCCATTTTACAGGTGGGGAAACTGAGGCTGAAAGCAATTGGGTGGTTTGCCAAAGCTGGTAAGTGGCTGAGCTGGGCTTTGAACTCACTCCCCAGTGGCTTGGGAGCCTAAGCTGGTTCTGATACACTGCTTTCCCATGGCATTCCTGGGATGGGTTCCCGAGGCCGTTGAAAGACTTGTACATCTCAGCAGCTTCATGGCAACTGCCCAGCTAGACCCAGAAAATAATACTACCTTGTACTGCTGCTTCCTTCCGCCAAGCCCCACACAGACATGATCTCATTCACTTTCCCACAGTCCCATGTGGGCTAAGGAGGGGGTGGGGACTCCGTTTCCCAGGGAGGAGAGGGAGGCACAGAGAGGGACGCTGGCCCGTTCTAAGTCACAAAGCTGGCTGGCGGCAGAGCCAGCAGAAGTCAGGCATCCCTGCCCTTGAGGGCGGTTATTTAGCTTGATGAGTATGGGCTAGAATCACCCCCGAGATACAGCAAATTGGGGTGCTTTTCTTGAGGGCTGACTCAGTGGCTGAAACAACTCCAAGATAGCTGGGCTTGTGTTAAAAAAAGGAACTCTGAGATGCATATAAAGGCAATCTGTATGCCAAGAAAGAGGCGCTGGGACTCATGGTCACCACACTAGCTCCCCTCCTGGCCAGTCCCGGCACCATCTCTCTGCTTCGCTTCCCCAGATGCCCTGGGGCTCAGCCGCAGCCCTGGTGTGATGGAAGGAGCACGGGCTTTGAGGTCATGGAACCTGGAGAGGATATTCACTAGGGACCCATAAATCAGTCATTGCCCCTCTCAGCTTTTCCACTTTTCACTCAAAAAGTGAGGATATTAACTACATAAAATAGACATTGTGTGTGAAAAATTTCATCAGCTATAAAGCCTGCAGAGAGAGAGAAATTACTGGTGTTCCCTTCAGCCCGATCCCATCTCTGCTAAAGACCTTTTTAAAAATAGCTTTGAAGCTGCGGGTCACACAGCAGCATTGTCCTGGTCAAACGTCTGTCTTCCCTACTGTGGCTTTTCCACTTGGATCTCTGGTACCCAATGTCTGGTCCTGAATCAAATGTTCCCTGGGTGGCCCCATGGGCTCCAGGGCAGGGCTGGCAAACTTTTTGCAAAGGCCCACGTGGTAAATATTTGGGGCTTCCTGGGCCACAGGCGATTTTGGTCACATGTTCTTTGTTTCTTTCTTTCTTTTCTTATAACCCTTTAAACATGTAAGAAACATTCTTTGTTCACAGGTCTTACAAAAACAGGCCGAATTGGCCTGAGGGCTGTAGTTTGCTATGCCTGGCCTACTGTGAAACTGGGGGCCGGGGGAGTTTGGAAGTAGAAAAGGCCTAGACCCCCAGTTTTGCTGCTTGCCTGCCCGCGGGCCTTCGGATCACCCTTCAACCTCCCCGAGACTTCGTGAATTGTCTGCCTCATGGCTGCAATGGTCCCCACTTACTTCAGAGGGCTGCGATGAGGGCTCTCAACAGAAAGCGTCTACCCCGCAGCAGGTGCCTGAGAGATGCAGGGTGGTATCATTACTGCTCAACGAGTGAGGGACGGCCCACCCTGTCCTTGGTGTGATGGGGAGGACAGCACCCTCCCAGAGTCTGGGATATTCTACAAGGTGACCAACCAAGGCCCTGCTTGGAAGGCAGAGGCCCAGGGTTTCACGAGGAGAAACCTGGGGTTATGTCAAGGGGCTGGTTGTAGGGTTGGGACCTTGGTCCCACCACCAGCTTTGTCTTGGGCGGGAGGTGGCGTCTGGGAGTCTGTGGGGCTACAAGAGGCTCCACACAGACCCGGGGCCCAGGGGGACCCAGGGCTTTGCCGAGAGGACACCAGCGACTCCCTGGTCCTCTTGAGTCCTGGCTTGTTGTCAACTGAAAAACTAGAGAATGAAGCAGGTGTGAGAAAAGTGTGGATCAGAGCAAGCTCTTTTCATTGATAATAAGAGCCACCATGTACTAAGCACTTTTGCGTCCAGGTGCTGGGGGCTGTATGCCCATCCCCCCCGTCCCCCCAGCGAGCCCAGGGCAATGCTGGGGCGGGAAGTGGTGGGGGAAGTCTCACAGCTGCAGGGGCTGGAGCCGGGCGAGGTGAGGATGGTCCCGCTTTCTTTCTTTCTTAAAAATTATGTGGTAGTTATCTTTAGGTACAAAGTCTTTTCCAATCATGTCACTTAGAGATCATTTTATCCACTGCTCTTTTTGCTGCCAGTCTCTTGTCTCTCTCCTCAGCAATGGTAAGGTGGATACCCCTTCCACGAGGAAGAGAGATCCATGGTTTGTTGCCTTTGCCAGTAACGAAAATGTTGGAGAGCCGGGTGGCAAAGCTATTGCCGTTGGCATCTTTCACGTGAACTACATCAAAAGAACCAGGATGGGCTTCCCTGGTGGCGCAGTGGTTGGGAGTCCGCCTGCCGATGCAGGGGGCGCGGGTTCGTGCCCTGGTCCGGGAAGGTCCCACATGCCGCGGAGCGGCTGGGCCCCTGAGCCATGGCCACTGAGCCTGCGCGTCCGGAGCCTGTGCTCCGCAAAGGGAGAGGCCACAGCGGTGAGAGGCCCGCGTACGGCAAAAAAAAAAAAAAAAAAAAAAAAGAACCAGGATGTCTCTCCCGGTTAGTGATCACACCAATTCTTCCCAGGTTAGCACCTCCGGTCACTGTGCACAGGTTACCAGTGTCAAATTTGATGAAATCAGTAATCTTGCCAGTCTCCAAATCAGTTTGAATGGTCTCATTCACCTTGATGAGGGGATCATGGTAGTGGATGGTGAGAGCATCATGGGTCACCAGACGAGGGATTCCTTTTGTCCCCACAAAGATCTTTCTCACTTTGCACAGCTTATACTTGGCCTCCTCAGGTGTAATACGATGACCAGCAAAGTGACCCTTGGTGTCACAGATCAGACGAAAATTCTCTCCAGTCTTGTCAGTGCTGATGACATCCATAAAACCAGCAGGGTAGGTTATATCAGTGAGGACCTTGCCATCAATCTTAATGAAACGCTGCAGGCAGATCTTCTTTACTTCATCTCCTGTTAGGGCATAATTAAGTCTGTTCCTTGAGACATTCCCTCAGCTCGTGGGGGCCGGTAGATGGATGAGGAGCAGACACACCAGTCAGTTTATCCAGCATCCAATGCTTTGGAGCTGCTATGTGCTTCAGGTGCTTCTTGGGACCGCGAGCCATGGCTGCGCTAGGCACGAAAAGAGAGCGATTCTTCTTTTTGAGAAATACAGTGAAAAGGACTAGTTCCTCGGCTGCTGGAAAAACCCCATCATCGCCCAGCCGTGGAAGCTGGAGCACTCTCGTCTGTGTACTTGTGCCATCCCGTGACTGGTTCTGGAGGGTCACCTGTGACCAGCCTCCTGGGCTGGAACTCAGCAGTGTGACTCGGTGCACAGGGGGGCCATGTCTTCCTATCGCCAACACCCTGCTTATTTCTGTGCCCCTTTCCACCTATAATTCACTGTTCCTGTATCTAGAAAGCCATCCTGTTACTTCTTTACCTGGTAAACTTCTACGCAGTCCTTTAAAACATAGCTCAAATGTCACCTCCTCCAGGAAGCCTTCCAAGACTACCCAGGCACAGTTAGTATCTCCCTCTTCTGCCTTCAGGCACTTTGATTGTTATACTATTTGGGGGCGGGGGACGAACATTAATCGAGCACTTAGTACATCCTCCGCCTTATGCTAGGCACTTTACTGAATTATGCCATTTAACATTCAAAAACCCATGAAAGGGTCTTAGCCCCATTTTACAGATAAGGAAACCGAGGCTCAGAGCAGCTAAATAACCTGCCCAAGGTGAGGCTGGGATCTGAATCCAGGAAGTATGACCTCAGTGCCCTCCCTCCTAACCACTAAATGATATTGCCTCTCTGACACTAGTTATAATTACCCCAAACTGTGATAATAAGTTTATAGGTCTGTAAATGGCCCGTGAGCTGAGACCACGACTTACGCATCTTTGCTGCCCCAGAATGTAGCGCAGTGCAGTGCACACAGTAGGCGCTTAGTGGTTGTTCATGGAAAGAATGTTGAATACAGAACCTGTGGGGGTTGGGCCCACTAAAGGAAGGTGGGGTGCTGGGAGCGGGGAAAGGAAGACCAGTGGGGGACACAGCTGAGTGGGTGGGGCTTGCTTGACCCTGGCGGGGAGGAGGTTCCTGCTGCCAGCTGCCATGCGATTTTGGAATCACGAGCCTGGCAAGAACAACAGAATGATGTCCTGACACTGCTTAGTAAGCACCTTCAACATGCTAGGAAGTGCTTTGCACAAGGGCATTCTAAGTCCAGGATAAAGGACAGCTAGTTCAAATCCCTAGACAGCTCACAAAGGCAGTGCCTTTGCTGGATGCACTTTGGCAAAGGATCATCCTGAGGCTGGGAATGGACCCTGTACCTTCTGAACCTTGCCGGCCCTCTGAAAAGCCGGGCTGTTGAGGGAAGTTGCATGAATTCCCGTGTTGGGGAGTCCTGTTTTGTACCATGCAGCTCTGTTTATAGCGGACTGGCTGCCTGGAGGAGCAGAGCTTTCAGGTGAGCAAGGAGATGGGCATCAGGACACCTTCATCTCTTCCTGGCTCTCTCCACCCCCAGGAGGTGGGACTCAGCCGGGGCCCAAAGCCTGGAGCCTCCCAGAAAGCCAGGTGGGCCTGTGAGGTCATGCTTCCTGCCACACTTGCAGGTGGCCCTTTCCCGGGGTGCCAGCAGGTGTCAGGGGCAGGGGTGGTGTACGGGGGACCCCTTTAACATCCCCAGTCCCCTCTGGGGGCTGGAGGTGCCCCGTGAAGCCACTGGAAAGCTCTTTTCTTGCCCGGAAGAGGTCCAAAGCATGCGTGGTTGCTGACACGGGGGAGGGGGATGGGGGGAGGTGGGGAGAGCGAGAAGACCCCCCTGCAAGCCGCGTTCATACAAAATGCATTTCCCAACGTATCCCTCTGGCCTGTCGGAGCCCCTTCTGCTCGATGCTCTGTTTATACATGATAGACAACTAATTAACATCCAAACCTCCTGAAAGGTCTTTTCAGAGGTAATGTTCTGACAGATTATGTCAGCAAGGAGCACTGATTTGTCTAAGCATGGATCACATTGTTTCAGATTGAATGAGGTGAATATTAAACTGCTTTAAATGTACTCTTCATAAAGTACTAATTACACACTCCCAAGGGAGAACAGCCAAGGAATACTAAACAGTAGAGAAGTCAACAGAAGGTTCTTTTTATAGTATGTTGCTGGGCTCTGTGTTTTTCTGTCTCCTTCTTTCTCGCTCTCTCTCTTTTTTTTACAGTAAAATCACAGCACGCTAAAGAATACACATTTATAGCACAATGCTTCTCATCTAATTATACGGCAATCATTAGTTTTAAGCTGGATGCATTATATTTTCTTTGATATATTATGCCTGAGGCACAACTCTGCATTTATTGCTGCTACTGGCAGATTCCAGTCCCCCCAACCCCCTTTTCAAACCCCAATTCCTCTCTACCCCACGACCCTTTAACAAATTATTTAACCCTTACTGTTAGTTTGCTTATTGTCTCAAAGAATAATAATTGCAATTTAGATTGGCAAAAATGGGGGAAACGACATACCCTTGGTTAATTAATTAAGTAATTTGTTTTTAATTAATTAATTTATTTATTTAGGGCTGCGAGACGCTGCATGTGGGATCTTAGTTCCCCGACCAGGGATCGAACCCATGCCCCCAGCAGCGGAAGCACAGAGTTTTAACCACTGGACCACCAGGGAAGTCCCCCCTTTGTTACTTTAAAGTGGAAAAAATAGGAAAGGAAATCTTGTGTGTTTCTGGGAGCTGTGCAATTTTTTTATTAACCAGGTAATGTCCTGAATACACAGTCTCTGCTCCCTGACCCAGTGAAATTCCTTCATAACAAATCCTATAGGATCACACTGAACTCCCAGTGGCTGAGTTTCATTGTCCCTCAGGGAAAGAGATATTTATATGTATATAAATATACATCTCTAAAAGCAACAGAGGGGTGGAAAACCATGAGACAGGGAGCAGTCCAGCAAAAATGCAGGGTGGCCCTTCAAAATGCCTATCTGCAAATGTAGCCAGAATTCTGCTCCAACAGTTTTTCTGGATATTTCTGACATTGGGCCTTGCCCATTGTTGAGAAAAAGCAAGATTAATTTTGAGAGGTCCTGGGTGGTCAGGTTCTCAGTCCTGAAGTGAGAAAAAGGCCAAGTTCCATGGGGATGGATGGCCTGATATTGACCCGACTGGTTTCTTCTTAGTCAGTCCTCTAATCATTATGCCTCTAAAGATAAAAGTGACGGCAGGGTCTCAGCAAGGTAGAATCGCTTTTGTGTAAGGAGCAAAGTGGGATCTCCCCTGACACCAAATCAGAGAACTGTGGGATCCTGGACTTGAAGGGGTTAGAAATTTCCCATCTTTAACAGTGGAGGAACTTCAGAGAACAGAGCTGCCTGCAGTTCAAGCTGGAACCTGGGGTCCTGCCTCCCAAGCTACTACTCTTTCCACTTCAGATAGAGTAACTCCAAATAACTCTTCTCTCACAAAAATGACCCAGGGCAAAGGAATAAAATGACGGAGTGCTACAGACTGAACGTTTGTGTTCCCCTCAAATTCACATGTTGAAACCCTTATGGTATCAATGTGATGGTATTTGGAGGTGGGGCCTTTTGGGAAGTGATTAGGTCATGACGGTGGAGCCCTCCTGATGGGATTAGTGCCCTTATAAGAAGTGACCAGAGAGAGTTTGCTTCCTCTCTCTGCTCTCTTGGGGCCATGTGAGGATACAAGGTGGCTGTCCAGACATTGGAGCTGCCAGCACCTAGATCTTGGACTTCCCAGCCTCTAGAACTTGGAGAAATAAATGTTTGTTTTTTGAGCCACACAGCCTATGGCAGTTGTTATAACAATCCAAATGGACTGAGACACAGAATTCTCTTCTCTGAGAGCTGGAAGAAGTCTGGAAAGTCACCTAGTCCACCCTGCTGTTGCTGCTTGAATCCCCTTCGTGACATGGTCGTGACAACCATGACTTGTTCATTCTTGGCTCTGCCTCCTCTGGGGATGGAGGGTTGGCGACCTTCTCCCAGAGTGTCAGACCATCTCTGTGCAGCTCTCATGGTTAAGTAAGTGTTTAAGAGCAGTGCACGCTGGAGCGAGAGAGTCTGGGTTTAAATCCAGCACGGCCACGTCGCAGCTCTAGGACCTTGGATGGGGGACTTAACATTTCTTTGCCTCCATTTCCTCCTTCCTCTGTAAAATGGGAACAAGACGAGTGCCTGCTCTACAGGGTTTTGTGAGGATGGCAGGAGATGATACATGTCAAGCAGTGCCCAACCTACTAAACTAACCAAGCTTAGCTATTATTTTTGTTAAGAAGTTCATCTAGCTCCCTAGCATAACTGCCATGGTTGTAGCTCGGCCTGGGGCCCTACGGAACAAGATTAACTTTTCTCCTTGTGTGACTGTTTTCAACTATTTCATTCATTCAGTGCTCAGCTGTCACTGGATGACTCCTGCATGCCAGGTACTTAGTGCCAAGAGAAGAGAGAGATATGGAAAAGACTTGCTCCCTGATCTCAT
The DNA here is from genome assembly GCF_026419965.1 of Kogia breviceps. Classification (NCBI taxonomy): domain Eukaryota; kingdom Metazoa; phylum Chordata; class Mammalia; order Artiodactyla; family Physeteridae; genus Kogia; species Kogia breviceps. Next base: position 103,519,178 of record NC_081317.1, read on the forward strand.
GTTTTTTTTTTTTTTTTTTTTTTTTTTTTACATTTGTTTTGGCTGCGTTGGGTCTTCATTGCTGCCCGCGGGCTTTCTCTAGTTGCGCGGAGCGGGGGCTACTCTTCATTGCGCCGCGCGAGCTTCTCATTGCGGTGGCTTCTCTTGTCGCGGAGCACAGATTCTAGGCTTGGGGGCTTCCGTAGTTGTGGCGCGCAGGCTCGGTAGTTGTGGTGCATGGGCTTCGTTGCTCCGCGGCATGTGGCATCTTCCCGGACCAGGGATTGAACCCGTGTCTCCTGCGTTGGCAGGTGGATTCTTAACCACTTAGCACCCAGGGAAGTCCGATCTCATGGATTTTAAACACCAGAAGAATTTACCATTTCTCTTCAGAGCTTCTCTTCCCCAGGGGACATGCTCTTTGGTTTCTTTTCTTGTTCCTCACTTAACTTTTTTCCAGTCCGTTTTCCTTATGTGAAATCATTGAAAGGAATACACCAGGGATGAAGGAAAAATGGTGGCAAATCTGAGCTTCAGTCCAGGGCACACCTTGTGTCCATCATCCAAACACAAGAGACTGGGATTCCATGGGTGGATGGGACCCAGCTATGCTCTGTTTCTTTTTTTTTTTAAAGCTCCTCATTCTTTTTTTTTTTTTTTTTTTTTTTTTTTTTTTGTGGTACGCGGGCCTTTCACTGTTGTGGCCTCTCCCGTTGCGGAGCGCAGGCTCCGGACGCGCAGGCTCAGCGGCCATGGCTCACGGGCCCAGCCGCTCCGCGGCATGTGGGATCTTCCCGGACCGGGGCATGAACCCGCGTCCCCTGCATCGGCAGGCGGATTCTCAACCACTGCGCCACCAGGGAAGCCCAAAGCTCCTCATTCTTAAATCCAATACGTGTGTGTACGTGTGGGCATGTGTGTGTGTATGTGTGCGTGCACGTGCAGCCCCCCCCAGATGCACGCCCACAGCCCCCGACCCTGGGTAAGCGGAGGAGGCTGCCTTCGTGTCTGTCCACTTTTAGGGACACGCTGTTTTCTCAGGGCTGACTCCCGCCTTCTCCTGGGACCCCTCCTCGAGCCCAGGGTATTCTCGGCTGAGGTATTCCCCGCTACATGAGGGTGCCAGCTGATGACACGTGAACCCTCCAGAAAGTTCGACATCATTGGTCAGTCCACCTGCCTACCCCGCACGCCCATCGCTCCCATCACTGATGCTGCCGAAGTTAGCACTATGGAAGATACGTGTGACGTTGTCGCTCGCCTGCTACAACCCGTCCCGCAAGACTCCCTGTCTACATCAGGACTCCATGCAAGTTCCCGGCCCGTGTGCACGCGAGCACTGGCGTGTCTAACCATCGCTCCGTGCCCGGCGCTGTGCTCGGGGCCTCGCAGCTGCCAGACCCGCAGCCAGGAGGGCTCCTTTCACAGCCCTTGCCCATCGTGGGCTTTGCACCTCGTCTTTTCTAAACCCTGAGGACACCACCATGTTTCATCCATTTTTATCCCACCGCCTAACACAGTGCTTGAGACCCAAGGGAGTGAATATATACTGGTGGAATTATGGCTGGTGCAGGTGCTATTTTTGAGGAAGCGCTCTTGCCTTATACCAACAGATACAGGCAGCCAGCTCCTGGGCCTAACCTGATGGACCCCTTCAATATACACTCTTCGTTTTGAAGCCCAGGCATCTCCCCTTTCCTAGAATTAGGCCTTCTTCACCCTCCCGCTGGGTCTCTGTGGCAGTGTACCTCATCTGGTGATGAGGATGTCCTCTTTAGGGTCAGGAAGACCTGGCCATACACCTCTGAGGGACCCAGAGGTAATAGGGGCAGATGCTGTGCGGAGGAGAAAAGCACCCAGAATATGCCAGGCATAGTGGTAGGTTCTAGCCTATAGAGTGACGCCCTGTAGAGATGTGATCTCTGCCTTTGTGGAGCTTGCAGCCTCGTGGCGATGCACTGGCTTTCTCATCTACAAATGGGGCCTCAGACTACCCACGCCACGGGGCTGCTGTATAGACTGAAACAGTGCATATAGGGTGCTCGGCAGGGAGTCAACACTCCGTGAAGTTTCCAAATGGGCCTTCTTCTGCACCCCAAGAGGGGCTTGAAGAAACTGGCCCTTCTGAGTCAGGAAGGCCTGTGCGCATCTCTGTAGGGATGTGACCTGGTGCCTGTGACACATCCCTTGGTGGTCACCAAGAATGGAGGAGGTGTCGGGGCCGATGGTGGCCAGACTGCCCCGATGGTGCACGTGCCGCTGGCTCTGGGGCGGCACCACTTGGGCGACTGTGAAATCCAATATGAAGGAACTCCCTGTTTCCTCTGGCACTTTGATTTATGGCCTGGGTGTCACCTTCCTCCTCTGCACAGCGTCTGGCCCTTCTCCTTTCTATGCCTTTCTCTCTCCTTGCTCACAAATACCTCGTACTTCCCACCTACCCAGTTGAGCTTTGGAGGAGACTAAACTGGCCTTGAATGATTGCTTCTGCAACCTAAGAGTTATGTGGCCTTAGGCTAGTTATTTAATCTCCTCGAGCCTCAGTTTTCTCATTTGTAAAATGGGGCTAAGAATACCATCCTCCCGACCTCATTGTGGGGATGGGGAGAGGAGGTGTGGGAAAGGTTCCCTCACAGCGCCAGGCGTGCCGCCAGCCCCCAGACGCGTGTCTTTCCAGTGCTACCATAAGTCACACTAAGGTAAGGTACTGTGGGTTTCATGGATTCCCTCTCCTCAGGAGTTCCTGCATTTTAAAAGAGGACACTGGCGCTGTCTGATACAGCACAATAAATTGATTGGGCGAAACTTCAGGAGAAGCAGTGGGGTAGGGGAAAGAGATATTTTGGGGGCAGGAAATGGCCTTCCTTTACTTCTGAAATCACACCACTTAGACTAGCAGCGCTCAGCCTAAGAGCTGTGATGCGCTGGCATGGTACCAGCAGTTGTGATATGTATCACAAACAAATATGTTGCTAATAATAAAGTGGCACAGTTTTCGAATAATCCCCCCCAAACACACTTTGGGGGGTTACCTTAGAGGGAATTCAAGGTTAGCTCCATGATATGGTCATACCCACTCTCATTCTTTTTTTTTTTTTTTTTTTTTTTTGTGGTACGCGGGCCTCTCACTGTTGTGGCCTCTCCCGTTGCGGAGCACAGGCTCCGGATGTGCAGGCTCAGCGGCCATGGCTCACGGGCCCAGCCGCTCCGCGGCACGTGGGAGCCTCCCGGACCGGGGCACGAACCCGTGTCCCCTTCATCGGCAGGCGGATTCTCAACCACTGTGCCACTAGGAAGCCCCCCCACTCTCATTCTTATGTGACTTCTCGAGTGGGGTAGAAAAGGGTGCACCTGGGATTGGGCACAACCTGGGCGTGCCTGCACATGGGTGTCCCTGGCCACGCGTGGCCTGGTAGAAACAACAGTTGCAGGTCAGGGACCTGGAGAAAACCCTTGAGACATTTAGAAGCACTAGGCATGCTGCACAGCGAGAGAAAAGAATGAGCCCCTGACTTCTTTTTTTAAAAAAATTTATATTTTTTAACATCTTTATTGGAGTATAATTGCTTTACAATGGTGTGTTAGTTTCTGCTTTATAACAAAGTGAATCAGCTATATGTTTACATATGTCCCCGTATCCCCTCCCTCTTGCGTCTCCCTCCCTCCCACCCTCCTTATCCCACCCCTCTAGGTGGTCACAAAGCACAGAGCTGATCTCCCTGTGCTATGCGGCTGCTTCCCACTAGCTATCTATTTTACATTTGGTAGTGTATATATGTCCATGCCACTCTCTCACTTCGTCCCAGCTTACCCTTCCCCCTCCCCGTGTCCTCAAGTTCATCTCTATGTCTGCGTCTTTATTCCTGTCCTGTCCCTAGGTTCTTCAGAACCTTTTTTTTTTTTTTTTTTTTTTTTTAGATTCCATATATATGTGGTAGCATACGGTATTTGTTTTTCTCTTTCTGACTTACTTCATTCTGTATGACAGGCTCTACGTCCATCCATCTCATGACAAATAACTCACTTTCGTTTCTTTTTATGAGCCCTGGACTTCTTCTGTGAAAACGTGTTGACTCCCAGGACAGAACACCGTGCCTGCAGCCAGGCACGCCCCCTCGACGTGGCTCTATTACGTGAAGGCCTCAGTAAGCCTCATGGACCGTGACAGCAGTCAGAACTCTGTCACCTTTTGGGTGGGGATACTGACTGGGAAGAGGGAGGCTTTGGGGGCACTGGAAATACTCCATGTCTTGATCTTGGTCGTGGTTACATGGTGAATGGACAGAACGTTTGTGTCCCCCTAAAATGTGTATGTTGAAACCCTACCCCCAGTATGATGGTATTAGGAGGTGGGGCCTTTGGGAGGTAATTAGGATTAGATGAGGTCAGGGGGGTGGGGCCTTCATGATGGGATTAGTGCCCCTTTGGGAGTCAGAGAGAGCTTGTTTCCCCTCCTCCTCCTTGCTCTCCAAGGAAGCATACTTTGAGAAGTCGGCCGTCTGCAACCCAGAAGAAGGCTCTCACCAGAACCTGCCATGCTCTACCCTGATCTCAGACTTCTGGCCTCCAGGACCGTGAGAAATGTTATAAGCCACCCAGTTTATGGTATTCTGTCATAACAGCCTGAACTGACTAAGACAATGGAAGTTTTACACTTAGTATCTGGGTATTTGATGGATATATTTGTAACTTAATAAAAAAATTTTTTTTGAAAAGCAGTTTGGAATCTCAGCCATGCACCTGTCAAGGTTTTCCCACAGTGCGCCTTGGAAGGACCTTTACAGTAGGAGCCCAGGGAGCGCTGGGGTCACATCAGGCCGTCTCAGGCAGACAGTGACTGGCTATGAGCTCTCCCTGGTGGCTCTACGCTCCTCCTGGCTGACAACTTTTCGGGGCTGATGTCTCAGCCTCATTAGTGCCCAGTGCGTGGAGAGGCGGGACCCTCACCAGATAATCTCATTTCTTCTGGCAAGACAGCTCCCAGCAGAGGCCATGGCATGTTGTGAAGTGCTCCTTGCCTAGGATATCCGGGGGGCTGTCGGGTGCCCCCCAGAGCAGCCTCAGTGAGAGGAGTCCGGCAGACACCCAGATACCCCCTGCAATCAGTGGCCCCAGGATGCTGAGGTGACTCTCCCAGCCACCCATGTGGAGCTCATTTTGTTTGCTTTGTGTGTTACTTTGCACCCACCCCTTCGGTTGCCAAGGAAACAGTGACGCAGCCTCCGGTGGGGCCTCAGGCTTAGTCAATGTGGAGTCTTTTAAGGCAATGGTGGTTCAGTGAGGCAGCCCTGGTGCCGGGAGGGCTGGTGCGGGTGCAGGGGGCAGGGCCGACTGGGGACGGGGAGAGGGGTGACCCCAACGGAAGAGGCGGCGGCTTTGTTGCTGGCCTGCTGGAAGGCACTAGTCAGGATGCAACGTGTCACTCGGAGCCTCAGGAGACCCACCCTTGGCCGAGTCACCAGAAGATACAAGGCAGATGGTTCTAGAGGCGAGAGGGAACAGCCTTTTCCTGTCCTGGGTGTTTGTGTGGCCTGGGACAGCTGGTCTCCGAGGCTCTGGCAGGTCCAAAGCCTCTGCAGACCAGTCAACCAGGAGCAGCAGAATGGGTTTGTGGACAATTGGGGGTGAGGGGGTTGGCTGGGAACTAAGATTCAGGGGGACCCTTCTCAATGTGAGAATGCCTCCTGTATCCTCCAGAGATGAGTTTCCCCGCTTTCCATCCCTGCACGGCCATCGCCAATGACACCGGGACCCTGGGACTTCCCTGCCAGCATGCTCTGTCTTCTGTAGCCTCTGCCGGCAGGGCCTTGGGCCTAACATCCTCCACTCCCCAGCCCTGCTCCCTGTCATGCATTAAGTTTGTCCTGGCCCCCCCAGGACCAAGCAGCCCAGTTCCAAGGCTGGGAAGGCCTGCTGGTTGTGGGCGGGTCTACCTCAGGGTCTTGTCTGGGTGCCTCTCTTTTAAAGTCCCTGCCGAGAAAGACAGGTCTGCCTGCAGCTCTGGACGGAGCATTGGTAAGGGTGTCCCGAGTTCTCCTCTTGACCCCGAGGCTGCCCTGCGGCCTGGTGAGCACAGCCCCTCTTAGGGCAGCTCTTCCTTTCCTGCTGTGGGAATGAATACCCTCCACTGTCTCACCTGAACGGGTCCCATTCCCACTCTCTAACCCCCCCACCTAACTTCCCTCTCCCTGTCATTTTGCCTATCACCCAGTCTCAAAACCTCTGAGTTATTTTTGATTCATCTTTCTCCTTTATCACTCTTATCTCATCACTTATCAAATTCTGTCAGTTCTTCCTTCAAAATGTCTCCAGCATATGTCCCTTCTTTTTTTAAAATTAAGTTTCATTGTTTTTCTTAGTATGAAAGAGAACTATGCTCAGTGTAGAAAACTTAGAAAATACTGATAACCAAAAAGAGGACAATTAAAATTACCCATAACCCTCCAGTCAAAGCTGTTGTTAATATTTTGATACATGCCCAGTTCGTCCTTTGTCCCTGCCTACGTACATACACCCTTTCCTTTCTTTCACGTCTCGCCATTCCTGCCACTATCACCTCGTCTCTCTGCCCACCTCGTGGTCCACCCTGCCACCTCTAGCACTTTCTCGAGCGCTGCCTCTGAAACATGTTGAACCTCGGGCAGCCACTGGCCCGCAGGAAACAGGTGTCCCTCTGGGTGGAAGCCCACAGCTTGACGAGCATATGGCAGGCGCCTCTGTGTGATGAGAAAGAAGGCTCCCCTTCCTCAGGGTGGAGGCAACTCCTGGCCTGGGTGAGTGGCTAGGGGGCAGGGTGCAGGCTGCATCGAAGTCCCCGCCTGTCCCCTCTGTGGGAGCAGCGAATGACTAGCCCTGGTCACACTTGCCCTTTGCCATGTGGTAGCCAATTCTACCTTACTGACCGGTGCCAGCACTTACTCTCCTGACCTGCTGGGCCAGTCTAGCCCCTGCTTCTCAAACACTGTGTGTTTGGCCCCTCCTGGGGTCTTTACCCAACCCACACCCTCTACCCCCTGCTCCCCTTCCCTACCTCATACTGCTGTCCTCAGAGGTCCGGCCCAGGGGTCACACTTCATGTGCCAGTAGGGCCTAGGCATGTCCCCTGTGTGCGTGGGATGGGGTCTATGAGAACAGGAGGTGGCCCGAGTGGACAGATCTTCACCCAGGTCGCTAAATGCAGTCTCCCAAGTTTTTAATGTCACCTACTAATTCACCACGTTCAGAAGCCTTGTCTAGGCTGAGCGGAGCTGCCCAGCCCTGCCATGGCCCATCTCGTCTCTGAAGATTTCCGTGCCTCCGTCTCACCTCTCCTTGATCAGCCCTGCTCCTCACGCAGCAGTGTGAGATCCCCTCTGGCAGCTTAGGTGATATGGTTTAGTGGAAACACACTTATCCATTCAGCAAGCATTTAGTGAGGGCCTAGGTAGATTGAGCAGTCAAAAGCCTGGGTTTGGGTTCTGATTCTGCCACTTTCTTGAGCAGATCACTTAAATTCATTTTCCTACCTGTAAAACGGGGATTCAGTAGTTCTCAACCCACTGACTTGTGAAAAGGCTTTGGAATCATATACATGATGGCATTGTGTTGATATAAACTGTGAAGCTCTGTCAAATGCCATTATTCTCCCACCTTCTGTCGTTCAGGGTGTGCTAGCTTCATGTTTTGAAATGGTGTGAGCAGGCTTGCTATGGTAGCGAGTATGCATCGGACATTTGATAAGTCCTTGTGGATTAGATAATAAAATGTACTCAAAGTGCCGTATCTTTCAATAGAGGATTTGTATAGATGACAACAAAACTATATGCAATGAAAGGATAATATATAATGTTGATAATGGTAATAGAGCACCTGCTAAGAGCTTTTAGCATCACTGTCTCCTTTAATCTTCAAGGAAGGTACTATTATCACCGCTGTTACACAGATGAGGAAACCGAGGCTTAGTGAGATTAATAGCGTCTCCTGAGTTGCACAGCTGGTGAAAGGTATGGACAGGAGAGGAAACAGGGAAATAAACTAACACAGTGAGGCCGCCCATGCCTTTGGAGGGTTAGAGATAATATTAATATACACAAAATCATCTAGAAGAGTCCCAGGCAAATGGTTTGCACTCAATAACTCATACCTATTATGACTGGGTTCTAGGCTCATTATAAACATTCTTTTATTTGATCGAATCCTTACAACAACCCTGTGAGATAGGGATTATTCTGTCCATTTTACAAATGGGGAAACCAACGTCCAGAGAGGTTTAGTGCCTCTACCCAGGACACACAGCTGGAGACATAGAGGCCTGCCTGGGTCTCAGGTCCCACTATGCCCTTACTCCTGTGGTCAGCTTGGGTGTGGGGCTCACCAACCTTTCCCCAGAAATGCTCTGCTTCTTGTAATGCTGCAGGTGGTACTTCTACGAGCCTATCAGCTGGAGGCTCCTTGTTAAGGCCTACAAGACAACCTCCACCAGAGCCCACCGAGCTCTTGGAGATACCTGTACAGTTGGGATGCTGAGGGCTGGGAGCTCAGAGCCAGCGTGTGTCCTCCTTTTAAACTTCAAGGGAACTAAGACTTACAGAACCTATCTTGGCCATCCCCCCCCCGCTTATTTTTTTTCCCAAAGAAAAATGAAAGAATCTGATAATTACTTCTATCTACCACCCAACTGTAATAATTACCAACCTATTTCTTCACAGTGTGACAGACACCAGCTCTGGAAAACACATAGAGATAAATTAGCACTAATTGGTTTTCCTCTGGCTGTTTGAATTAGTATTTAAAGCTCCGATTACAAAGCAGAATAATTACTATTAATGTCCTATTGCCGTACAAAAGGCAGTTCTCTTGAGAACCAGCCCAGGTGTATTATTACTCTCATTACAGCATATTTAACGTGGCTCGTTAAGGGGGAGAAACGGCGGACAGTTTCAATAGGGCGGACCGACCACTTCTTGCAGGGTGGAAAGCTTGAAGACAGAACAGTGAGGAAAGGAAGAGGAGGGAACAGGAAAAACTGGGCCTGGAAGACTGTGGGGATTCTTGGCAGGGGTTCTGGGGTCTCCTCCTGCTTCCCTGTCTCCCTGGGGACCTTCCTTGCTCCAGCTGACCCCACTGTGTCCACAGCCAGCCTCCTCTCCGCACCCAAGGCCCGTGAAGCCCTCGCAGGCCTTCCTGGCCCTGACGTGGAGGCCCGAGGAGCGAGTCTGCCAACTGAAGGATGCGTGGGATGTCCCGGATGTTGGCATCAGACTTGTCACCAGTGAGCGAGTGGAGGCCTCTGTCGTCCATGCACATCTCCTCCTCTCCAGTTCGGGGCGGGGGCTTTAGGACATGCCACGTGCTCCCTGGTCCCACTGTGGAGGATCTTGCGTTTGCCCCCCTCCATCCCCTGACCCCTTCCTGGCACCATTCTCATTCTTGTTCCTCTACCGGGATCTTTCTGACTAGAGGACTGTGGATGAATTAGGGAGGAGGTGACCTCAGTGAGGGCATCTTTTTTTAAAAAAATATATATATTTATTTATCTATTTTTGGAGGCATCAGGTCTTAGTTGCAGCACACGGGATCTTTAGTTGTGGCGTGTGGGCTCAGTAGCCCCACGGCATGTGGGAGCTTAGTTCCCAGACCAGGGATTGAACCTGTGTCCCCTGCATTGGAAGGTGGATTCTTAACCACTGGACCACCAGGGAAGTCCCAGTGAGGGAGTCTTCATGGGCTTCTGTACAAAGGAGGTAGAGAGTTCCAGCTCTCCCCTCACTGGCTAGATGGTTAAGTCCTCCAAAGTCCAAGAGCCTCAGTCTCTTCAACTGGAAAATGGGTACAACAACCTCCCTGGTCCTGGCTCCACAGAGCTGTGAGGATCGAATGGGGGTGGGCGTGAAGGTCCTTTGTAAATCACAGAGGACTCTACCTAAATAAAGGGGCTTCTTTAATTCACTCTGGAACCGTGTTGGCTTGTGAAAAAGACACTCAGGGTAGAACAGAGGTGCTTCTTGCTGGTCCTTTCTTTGGTCTCTTCTTCCTTTTCAGTAGCTTCCCTTCCTCCTCTTTGTCTCCTTCCCCACTTCCTCTTCCTTCCTTGAAGACTCCTAGATCTCATCTGTATCCCCATTCACGCTAGGATGTTAAGAACTCAATGAGTTACCCTTTCCTCGAGCAGCTGCATTTAAAAAGGGAGGGCTATGTTTAACCCAAAGAAATGAGTCACTAATGGTGAACTTTCAGGCAAACTGAGATGATATTTTGTGGGGGAGAAAGAGGATGTCACAGCGCTCCTCAGAGCCCCACAGGCAGCTGTCTGCTCACTGACACACAGGTTTGGTGGGGCCCTGTGCCAGGGGAGGAAGGAGGCCCCGCAGGGAATAGGTGCCAGGAGAAAAGGCACCAACGGAGAGGAGGCCATGCAAACCCGGCTGAGGCTGCTGACCCGGAATGTTCGGTGGCGGGTGGGGGGCAGTGTTCTGGAGGTGCTGGCAGTGAGCTTCTCTGGCCCATCTGTCTCCACAAGGATGTGGTTCCTGGACAGAGCTTGGGCTGGGCGTCCCTGAGGCCATTCAGAGGAGCGCAGCCTCCCCAGGTGGCCTCCGCCCTTACCTTTCTCTGTTGCCATCTGGGAAATAAAGCAAGCTGACTCTCACCCGTAAGGATTCCTTGGGGTCTTTCACCCCTTCTCTGTCCCCTGCCCTTCTGGACCCTCCTGTCTCTCCCCTTCTCCTCCCCCAGACCCCCTCTTCCTCGGTCCTGCCAGCCTCTGGGTGCCACGCTCCGCCCTGTCTGGGGAGAGAAGCCACAGAGAAAGAAGCAAAGCGGGGTCCTTGAAATGGAGAACCAGGTTTGGCCGGGTCTCTTCTAGGTAACGTTCTAGGGTTTTATGGCACTCCTTCCTTCTCTGCATCACCTGATCTCTGATACCTAAGCAGCCAGTGCCTCTCAGCACCATTCAGGGACTCCAGAGCCCCAAGACCTTTGGCCAGGGGGTTCCCAAGGTGGGCGATGAGAAGATGGCCAGGGCCCATCTGCCAGGGAGAAGCCTCTGGGTGGTCTCTTGCCGGGTGGGCCCAGCTGTAGCAGCCCAGGAAAGGAGCGTCACTGCCAATGAATCTTTCCTTTACAACCATGCTGGGAGGGACGTGCAAGGGCCCGTGGGTGGGTGTTCACGTATGGGGGGGGGATTTCTTTTTAAGAGACAAGGTGGGTGGAATGGGGGAAGCCAGCTGGCTGTGGGCTCTATTTCTACTGACAAGGCTTTACCCTGTAGGTGTGAGGAATTCCAATTAAATATGCAGCCTATTTGTCTGTGTGTGGGAGAGGGTTTGCTGGGAAGGAGGGGAACGGAGGCAGCAGCGTCTCTGCGGCATACCAGCAAACCAGAAATTAGCTCCGTTCATCACAGGCACACGGGGCTTCCCTCAGCCCTCCTGTGCACTCACAGGAGTCGCGGGAAGGAGACAGACAGAGGAAGCGAGAGAGAGGTTGGGGAGGCGGGATCTCCAGACTCGAAGGGCTTCCGGAATCTCTGAGTGGGCAGGAAGGAGTGCCTGACTCCTAGGCTCTTGCGGGGTGGGGGGTGGTTACCGTTCTGGAGGCGCTGGCAGTGAGCTTCTCTGGCCCATCTGTCCCCACTGGGGATGTCCGGGGTCATCTGGGCTCACCCCCCAAACAACAGGGGTTCGTATGTACATCTGGGGGGCATCTCCAACTGGGGAAGCAGGTGAGCCTGTGGCCAGGGCGGCCTAGGGCAGAGGCCATCACCTCTGCAGGGCCCAGGGACCACTTGGATTCTCCCCTTCTTCACCTCTACGGCAGAGTAGCTCTTGGAAAGCCTCACGGGCAGTGGTTTCTCTGAAGAACAGAATCCTGAAATAGTAAAGCTGGGGCTCACGTGTTGGGCTAAAGGATCACCCCAAGGAGTTTCAAGGCGGTGGGGGGAGTTACCTGGGCCTGCAGAAGCCATTGCAAAGCTTTTGCCATCCCTTCGTCCTTCCTTTCACTCATAGATGGAGGAAAACATGAGAGTTCTCTAAGGTACAATGAGCAATCCATGTTGAAGCTGATAGATACAGCCTTTCAAAAGCCACACAATGTGGCCTTCGGGGGCTTTTCATGGGTGCCCCACCCAAGATTCTTTGCATAGCAGCTGGGCTAGCTGCACGCCAGCCGCCTTGCCCTTGGCCTTCAAACCACTGGCCTTTCATCTAGGCGGCCTCTCCATCCTCCCGCACCGCTTTCTCCATCAGTCCAGTCTTCTCTGCATTTTTTCCTTGTCTTTTCTTGATGCGATTTCTCTCTCCATCTGCAAATGCTGATTCCTCCCTGACTCTGATCCCACCATCTACTTCCCAACTGGTTCAAACACCATCACTTGGCGACGAGCTTAGGAACAGGTTATGGAACCGGAGACGGAGAAGGGCTGGCAGGGCATTTTTCTGACCCAGGCACCCAAGGTGGTGGTTAAGTAACCCCAGCCAGCTGACTCTTCAGAGTACCCGAATGGGGCCTGCGGGTCGGGGAGGTGACCGGCACGTGGCGTCAGTAGCCAGGCCTACCTGAAGGACGGCTTGGGGGGCGTGGCTCAGGTCGGGTGGGTGGGGGAGACGGGTCCCAGGGGAGGGCAGGCGTGGGTGGAAAGACGGGGAAGGCGAGGGGGCTGCCAAGGAGGCAGCCGTGCAGACAAGCATTGTGGGCCAGAGGGAGAGGCTGGGAAAGCAGTTCAGCAGGGCAGGCATGCCTCCTTCCTGTTCTCCCAGGTTTGCTCCATCCCTTTTGCTTCCCCCCTGCTCCATTCCCCTTCCTCTCCCACTCTCCCCACTCCCCCCAGCCAGCTCTTCTCTCACTTTCAGAATGGCAGGGGGTGTCGCTGCTGCTCCGGGATGGGATGGAGAGGACAAGACCTGCCTCTCCAGCCCTGAAGATGCTCTTTCAGAGTTCCGTGTTCGACACCAAAACGAGGACAGCTTGGGTTTGCCCAGGAGGACGGTTGGGCTGCTGCAGCCCCTCGTGTCTCTCTCCCCTCTGCTTCACCCCTGCCTGCCACAGAGAGTGGAAGGGAGACGGAGTGGCTTCAGGAAAGGCCTAGAGGGGGAGGGCAGGCCAGGAGGTGAGGGGATCAGAGGAGGAGAAAAGGAGAGAATGTGGAGGGAGAGGTAGGTCTGCGTGGAGAATGTTAAAATGGTAAAATCAGGTTGCATGTAAGTTTGTGTTTTGTTTTGTCTTTTAAACACGATTTCCTTGAATTAGGTAGAAGGCAAAGAAGGTGAAGAGCAAAGTGTCAGGCAAACTTAGCCCAAAAGGCACTTTTGAGTGTCCGTGGGATAAATCAAACCTTTTGCCGCCGACAGAGACTTGGAAGCACTGGGGGCTCAGATAGGTGAGTGCCTCGCCCCGGCCCCACGGTCATCTGCTGGCAGAGCTGAGACGGGGGAGTGTGGTGTGGCTTGGGCAGTGGATGGCACCTCCGCCTGACCCTTTCCTCCGGACCTGGGACTGCAGATGACACTTCCAGAAAACATTTGGGTCTGCTCCCTGCAGGGCCCGCTGGGCTTGGTGGGGACACGGCATCGGGCTGTGTTGGGGGACAGACAAGCACGGCCAGAGGCTTGGCCGAGGTCGGCTGTCCTCGTGGACATCAGTCACACTGAGAGGACCGCGAGGCGGAGGGGCAGCCACGTCGTGCCTTCCCTGTGTTGAGTGCCCGTGACACATGGCATCACGTGTCACGTGGGCCCCGCACGGCACCCACGCTTGCCTGTAGGTACTCGTAGATAGAGAAAACGCCTAGTAGGAGGAAGCTCCTCTCTGTGCTCCCTGAGACTCGGGGGGGGGGGGGGGGGTTAAGCAGACCCTCTGGGCAGAAGTCTAGGCCTTGGGTCCAGAATAGTGCGCCTGACCAATCACTTAAGTGTTCCGCTGAGCCCAGCCTGTGAGGGGCCTGAGAGAAGGTGCGGGGCGTGGCCCTGTCCTCGGGGTAAGTCTCTACCTGGGGACACACGGAGCTCTAAGTTGCTGAGGGGAAACTCCCTCAGGACAGCTGTGGTCATGGCTTCGTGGAATGCGGGGAGGGGCGAGCCCAAAGGGACCGGGATTAAACTGGGGAGGAGGAGGGCATGGGTGAGATTCCTCTAGGCTGTGAGCACTGCCTGAGAAGGGGACACTTCAAACTCGGCCTGGGGTGTAAGAGGGGTGGAGAGGCCGTGGGCGTGCAGCCCCTGGACCCTCAGGGGCGAGGCGGGCCCTGAAGGAGACGGGCAGGGTCTCTGGGTGGCAGCTCGCCCCCTGGCTCCCAGGCTGCCTTGGTCCTGCCCTGAGGCTCCTGGCTTCTCTCCTCACCTCCCTGCATGGCACTCCTGTCACCCTCCCAGCCGAGGGCGGTGACTGCGGCACGCGCACGGAGAAATGTTGTGAATAGCAGAGCTGCTCTGAGCTCCAGACTTCCTTTTGGGGGGGGGGGGCGGGTTGGGGGGAGAATCCAACCGGGAGGCATTTTCCTGGCGCTGAGGGTAACCTTGTGGGAGGCGGAGGAAATCCAATTAGATGGGAAGGCTGGGGAGGCTGCGGGTGTGTGGGAGAAGGTTTCTTGGCGCTTTCTGGCTTCCCCAGGCCCTAAATGAGAAAATCACAGCCCGGATCCCTCACTGCAGCCCCCAGCTCCCTTTCCCAGGGCCAGCACGCTCTGATTCCCGCCAGCCCCCATCCCCGCCTAGCTCAGGGTGGGACAGCTCCCCCAGGGGGCAGACAGAGTCCCACCGTGGCAGCCCCCTCAGCCAGCGGCAGCCCCAGGGCAGACCCCTCCCTCTCTCTGGTTGTCCCCTGCGCACCCCCCCACCCCAGGCTGGTGCCCCTCTGGACCTGGGCTCTCCGGCTTGCTCTCAGCTCACCTGAGCTCTCCAGTGAGAGTCTATCTCACACAGCTCAGCACGGATAAGGCGACAAGTGACCTCACTCCCCCAGAGCAACAGCCTCCAGCGGCCCCGGCCAGACACATCAGTGAGCCCAGGCCAGGCCCTGTTGCCTCTGAGACCCCCTCTCAGGCTTCCTTAGAGGCAGGTATGGGGGCGCACGGGAGCACGGGTGTAGGAGGCCTCCTTGCAGCCTCCACCCAGGGCCCTGCACTCCTAGGAGCTGCTCTTCCGGGCGGCTTCTCCCTGCCTTCCTGCCGTCCCCGGTGATCCTGGGAGGGGAAAGAGGCCTCAGCTGATGGAGCTGGGCTGGGGCTGCCCTTTCTACTGAGATGAACAGGCCTGGGTGGAGACCCTTCCAGCAAGCCTCTTAGGAGAAGGTTCTGGAAGCCCTGTCCTGTCGGGGTTCTGGGCACCGAGACAGGTTCCCAGTCTTGTCTCCGTGCTCTGCTGAGGTCACGGGGAGGGTGCCTCTCGGGGGGGGGGGGACAGCGATGTCCTCATCGCATTGTCGGCCCTGCTCCAGGGTCGGGGCCTGTGCCTGGCTCTTCCTCCCCGTCATCTCGTGGCAGGCTGTCCTCGGAGGTTGTGAGGAACTGCAGCAGAGCATTCAGCCAGTCTGCCTGTGCGGGGGGCCCGGGCTGTGGGGACGTGCGGTGACTAATTCTCAAGACACCAATTATGAGCCTCTGGGGAGGAGGTGGTGGGAAGGGAGGTGGGGGAGGAGGGCAAGGCGGGGCCTGGTGTTTCCTGACCGAGTCAGCTCCTTGGCTGCCCGCACGCGATCCCAGGAAAGGAAACCTCTGGGGACCCAGACTCCCCACAGGAGAACTACACCCCTGCGAGGTCCACGGTACCCAGTATTCGGACTCACCCAATATTTTCTGAGGCCCTCCTCACATGTCCCAGGCACCCATTCACCCCACAACCCTGAGCTTGCTGGTGTTGGCCTCAACGTACAGATGGAGAATCTGGGGCGCAGAGAATAAGGGACTTATTTGCCAGAGGTCACCCGGCTAAGAGGGGATCCGGCTCCATGCAGCTACGTCTCCGACTGCAAGACCTGTGTGTTTTTCCTGGGTGTCTCAGGAGCTGCACAAAGAGCCCCGAGGGTCTTAGCAGATCACCTAGGGCACAGGCCACAAGTCCCCCCGTTATCTGAGGGGGACTGAAAGCCCAAGGGGGGATGGCTGGGGCTGCACTCTGGACCCTCGAGGCCCCTCCACGAGAGGAGGCAGACGCAGAGTCACCCCTGGGAACGTTCACTGGCCCGGCAAGTACCCATCGATTACTTCCACAGGCCCAGCACTTAGCACCGGGAAGGGCGAGGAAGGCCTGGTCTCTGAGAGGAGAGATTCAGCTGAAATTCGACAGCAAACGGAGGAGGTACTGAGGGTCCCAGAAGAAAACCTACATTGGCCTCGCTGTCCTAGAGTGCCCTTTAGGTACCCTTTAGTCAGCCCAGCTGCTCCAGAGGCCCGGCAAGTCTGTCCCCGTGACCCAGGGGACCCATTTAAGGGTCAATCCAAGAGAAGCACTGGGGACGGTGCTTAGGAAGGAATGAGGGGCTTCCCCAATCCCTCAGACTTCTGGGAAAACGTTCGGTTTCAGGCCTCGATCCCTAAATATAAGCCCCAAATATCTTCATATTTTGGGCTTATGAAATATAAGCATACAGAAGGGGATTAGCTGTTTTTATTTTCCAAGGAGGACACATGAGAGGAAACAGGGCTTAAACTACAGCCTGGGAATTTCGATTGGTCATGCAACCCTCCTGAGAGAGGGGACGGACGGCACAGAAGTCTATTGGGTGTAGTTAAAAGTGGGGTTGCTGCCCGGGTATCCTTCAGCAGGTGATGGATTCGTTTCCTTCTTCACTCAGGCCTGGTTACTTTCACTGGTGACAGAGGCTCTTGTTCCCCAGACCCTTTCCATAGGTTTTTGAGATCCACAATAGCTCATGCCTTGAAATCTATTTGTCCGGAGTAACTAGGTCTGCTTTACCCCCAAGGACGCACAGTCGGGAGAATGGGGGAGCCAGAGGCGCCTGCACTTCTGTCTAAACCATGGATGGGGATTTTGGGGGTGATAACATCTCATCAGTGCTTCTGCTGATCCTCTGGGCGAGGAGAGGATGCCCTCCAGGCAGCCGAAGGGAGGGTCCTGGGAACTGGGAGAAGACCCGGGGTGGGAGATGTGAGGCCCGAAGGCGCAGGCTCACCCCGCCACATGCCCACAGGCAGAGAAGGGGCCTGGATCAGCAGCCCCTTCATCAGCTGGAGGAAAGTGAACAGAGGCGCTGAAGGGGCCGCTGCACTGCTTGCATTCCCAGTGAGTCTCACGACCAGCTGCAGACTTTCCCTTCCAGAAAAGGACAGGAGGGTCTCTAGGGTTCCTGGCTGAGGGGAAAGGAAACTAACACATGTCGAGTGCCTGCCACGCGTCAGCCTTGTGCCTGGAACTGCACATGGGTTGTCTTAGTTCATTGCCCCAACAAGTTTTGGAGGGTAGATGTTAGCTCCGATGTACAGCCTAGGAAACCAGCTCCAAGAGGTTCGGTAACTTGCCCAAGTTCACAGTGAGTAACCAATGTGTCGGGGCTCAAATCTGGAACTCTTGTCTTCAGAGTGGAACAGCCCCTGATTCTGGGTAGGCAAATGACCCTTTGCCACCTGTTGGGCTGAGCCGGAGCAGAGGTCCCAGAATAGCTCCAAGCGGACAGACGGACCCACCCTTTCGGGTCAGGGAAGGCATCCCCTCCTCCGTGCCCCGCCCATCACATTCGGTTGCTCTTGGCAGTAAGAGTCCCATCTGAGGACCGGGCGGCTCCTCCTGGGTCCTGTGGAGGAGTAGGGAGTTCCGGGGAGAAGGGGCGGAGCCAGGAGCTGGTGGAAACTCCCCAAGGCAGCAGGAACCAGGCTGGGAGTGGGGAGG
The DNA here is from genome assembly GCF_026419965.1 of Kogia breviceps. Classification (NCBI taxonomy): domain Eukaryota; kingdom Metazoa; phylum Chordata; class Mammalia; order Artiodactyla; family Physeteridae; genus Kogia; species Kogia breviceps. The sequence continues at coordinate 103,536,976 of NC_081317.1, forward strand.
AGGGACACGGGGGTGGGTTCCAGGCTTTTCCCCGCACTTCCTCAGGGATCGCTTTACATAACCAGGGCTGCTTAGTCACCGCTTTTTACTTTTTTTTTGGAAACAATTTTCTCAGCATCACAGCTCCTATCTCCATCCCTTACTAGTCACCGGTGCTAGGGAAGTCCCTTTTCTTCCGTTCCCTAGGCAACCCGGCACATTTGCCTTTCAAATGATCCAAGGCCTGGGCGGGGGTAGGAGTTCCCTCCCCCTGTACCCAGGCCTCCCACACAGCCACTCCCCACCTCCATTGGCACTGTCATGTGGCCCAGCCACCCAGAGAAATCTGGGAGACCAAATGCCCTGACTGTCAGCCCCTGTTCTAGGCCCTCACATTTTCAGGCCTGGAGTTTGGCTCAGGCTCAGGGCCCCCAGCTCGTTTCTGGAGGTGCCATGTTGAACTTTAGGCATGGCTGGCTCTCCTCACTGCTCTCTTTGCGGGGGAAGGTGGCAGAGCTGGGCCCACCTCAGCGAGGCACAGGACACCCACGGCTGACATCACGCCCTAAGAACAGGGCCTGCGGGCCCGGGCACCCTGCCCACTCTCAATGTCTTGGGGCAGGGGAGGATTTGGCATGGCATGTCCTCCCTTCCATCCCCTCTGGCTCCCTCCAAACTGCCCATGTCAGCCTTGACTGGACGGAGCTGCCCAGTTGCTTGGGAAACAGACTTGGCGTGGGAGTCGTGGTGAGGTGGGGAGTCCTCGGGGTCGGAGCTGGAAACACTGGGCAGAGGTGCCCAGAGCGCCCTCCTACATCCCCTTTCAAAGTCCCGATGTCAGTCCTGATGGTACGAAGCCCTCCCTGACCGGTGAGTTCAATACCGCCACTGAAGGGCGATCATGTGCATTATAAAAACAGCATGGCACCAAATCACACAGCATGTAGGAACCTTTCACTCATTCACTCAACACCAATCTGGAGAGACTGCACTCCCTGCTAAGCATTGTGCAAACTCTCAGGTCCAAACTATCCATCAGAGAGTTTTAGAGCGCTTCAAATTGTCAGACGGGGTCCTCGGATCACATACAGAAAATCTTATCCCCACACACAGGAGTCCTAATTAGGAGCAAAGTCTCTTGGAACTTCTTTAAGCATGAGTTCTTAACCTAGGATTCACGAACAGCCTTCAAGGGGCGGTGGGTCTGTAAATGGCCTGAGATTGCAAAATTGTATACATTTGTGCCTGCCTGCCTGCATATTTCTCTAGAGAGAGACCCAGAACTTTCAACAGATTGGGGTTTATGATCTTCCAAGGGTTAAGGGCCCTTCCTGGTATCAGAGGCCGGCCCAGGTTTGCAAGCAGCTTGTCTTAGGGTGTCTGAGAGTGAAAGTCCCCTGCACAGCACGCCTCAGGATCAGCGTTGAATGACTGGGACCTAGTGATCAGCTTTCCAGGATCCTGGTGCTTGCCTCTGCCAGGGCCATGGGAAGCCCCCCTGGTGACCCCAGCCCTTCTGCTCAGACCCTAGGTTCAACCTCAGCCAGAGGCACTGAAGGGGCGTTTCCTGCATAGCCACACCTGGCCTCTCTGCTGAGCCAGGCTTGCCCCCAGGTCTGGGTCCAGGGATGTGGGCCGGGCTCCTGCTTCTCTGTGGAAGTAAGTGTTGGGCAAGCTGGGGCTTCTCAGGGCTCTGTCTCCCCTGTTCCGACCTCACTTTGATTCCCTTTCTATATTTAGATCTTTTCTCAGTCCTTTCTTGAGAATAAGCAAATGACGCCTAGCAGCTCTCTTTGTGCTTTTAATCCTCTTTCCCTGTAAGGAGAGATGGGCCTGGCCGTCCAATCAGGAGTGGCAGGAGTCTACAGAAGTGCCTCCTCGGGTCTCTACACCCTCTCCTTCTGCTCTTGGCCCCGCCTCAGCTTCCCCTCTAGGCCAAGGTGCCTGGAGCTGCCTTGGAGAGATGCACGAGGGGCCGGGCCCTCCGAGAGGGAGGCCTCGCTGCTCCTGCAGGCTCTCCCAGCTTTCGGTGGCTGGTGGTAGGGTGCCCAGGAGAGGCCAGAAGGCTCTGGATGGAATCAGATTCCTGGATTCAACCAGGGTCAGTGTGCTCCATGAGATCTCAGAGGAGAGATCAGTATGATTCAGGGGCGAGGGGCACTCACTTCACTGCCCATTGCCTGAGCACTTCATGTGCACCAGGAGTGGAGCAGGTGTAGGTCTTGGAGCCAGGCCTGCAGGGCAAGGCCCAGAGAGACTCTCACTGCTGAGTGACCTTGGGAAGGCTGCCTCTCTGGACCGCAGGAGGCCGAGGACACCTGACCTCTAGGCCGCTGTGAGGATGACAGAGATGGGTTATGTGACGGGCCTGCCTGGATCCTGGCATGCAGCAGGCACTGCAGCTTTGCTGGTTCTCTTCTGTCCCCATCACTGGTACCCTGCTACCAAAACTGAGTACCTAGTGATGTGTAAGAGGAGACGGATGCCATAGAGGGCTGCAGAACACGTGAAGGAAGGCTCCGCGGAAGAGGTGGGGACCAGGTAGGATGGCAACAAAAGTAAAGACAAACTACGTGCCTGGAGGGGAGAATGCGCTCAGGACTCCAAGGCAGAAAAAAGGACCAGGACAGGCGGGAAGAGGCAGGCTGTGGCTATCCTGTAGCTGTTTTTTTTTTTTTTTTTTTTTTTTTTGCAGTACGCGGGCCTCTCACTGTTGTGGCCTCTCCCGTTGTGGAGCACAGGCTCCGGACGCGCAGGCTCAGCGGCCATGGCTCACGGGCCCAGCCGCTCCGCGGCACGTGGGATCCTCCCGGACCGGGGTACGAACCCGTGTCCCCTGCATCGGCAGGTGAACTCTCAACCACTGCGCCACCAGGGAAGCCCCCCTGTAGCTGTTTTTAAAGAGTCGTCATCGATGCCTTGTTTTTAAGGAAACTGAGGCAGTGGGGTGGCTGGACGGGCCTCCTAGCCTTGAATTCTGGCCCTGCTGCAGCCACTGGACGTGACCCCGTAGCCGACCTTGCATCCCGGGAGACGTGCCAGGCTTGGGTGCTGCCAGCCGGGTGCCTGATTTAGCACACGCCTTGTTAAGAGAAGCTAATTAACAAACCTGCATTTAAATAAGCAGCCGCCCCGGGTGTTTGTAACCACCGCCTTATTGAATTGTGACAAGTTATTAGCCCTTGCATCTTAAATGAAACAGAAGCATCCAGGAAAAGCCCCTAAATCCAGTCTGTAGAGAGAAGATTCCTGCTGAGAAAATGACGGCAGCAAGAACAGATTCACTTGCTGCTTTGGGGAGAACTCCAGACCTCCTTTCCTTGGAGGTTACATAATCTTCTGTCAATAGCGATGACACTAGGAGGACGGCAGGGAGCGGGAGGGGAGGGCCATCAGAGGTGCTATGAGCCCCATCTGAGGCTCCGCCTCCTTTTTCCGGGGCTGGAGACACAGCCTAGGCCAGGGGGCCAAGGCAGGCCATGCAGCACCTGCCCGCGGCCACAAACAGGCCCTGCAGGTTTGAGCTGAGGCTGGGCCTGCTTCCTCAGGGCCCGGGTGTGCTCAGAACACTTTGTCACCCCGTTTGGCTCTGCTTTGTTGGGACAAAAGAAGAGCTTAGCATAGAGCCATGGGGACCCGGCCTCCCCATGGAGTCAGCTTTAATCAGGGAATGTCTCTCTGCATTTCCTTCCAACTATGGGGAGACAGGATCAAGGGCCAGATTCAGTGATGTCTTGACTACTCTCTTTCTTTGAGAAAAAAGCCATTGACCCTCACTCAGGTGCCCACAACCAAGGTTACCAGGCCTTAGGCAATGGAATTGGGAGCTGCCCTGTCCTCATGTTATTTTTCCTTGTCCTTCTGGGGCACCTGTAGGAACCTGACCCAGACCTTCCCTCAGCACCTCCTGCCCAGAGCCCAGGACAGCAGAACAGCCATATCAAGATGCTGAGCATCCTCCAGTGAGGCATTTCTGAGGAGGCCACATCTCCCGGATGGGGTAAGACTGTAAAGGCAAGGATGTGGTTGAGTGTCGAGGTGCAGTCTGGTTTGGGACCAGTCTGCCGTGTGATGCCTCACCGTGGATGTGGCTCCATGTGTCGGGGCAGGGGATTGGAGGAAAGCCCGGTTAGGGAGGCAGGGCCGGGCAGTGGTCCTGGCAGGGTAACCTGGGAAAGTCCTGTGTCCTCTCTGAGCCTCATTTAAAATGGGCACAGTAGTTACCATACAGGGTCCAGTGAGGGGCCCAGGATGAGGGTGTAGAGGACGCAGTGACAGGATGGATGAACGTGGAGCGGAGTGTCCTGGGCTCGCTGCTGCTCCAAGTTGACCTGGAGCTGAGCTTAAATTTCGGCTCTGCTCTTTCCCAGCTACATGACCCTGGACAAGGGAATTCACTCCTCCAAACCCCAGTCTCCTCGTGTGTCCATTAGCGGTGACGCTCCTCTCGCAGTGCTGAGCGAGGGTGGAATGAGACAACGGATGTGCAGAAAGCGCCCAGCGCAGAGCAGAAACGGAATACATCCTGGCTCTCCTTCCCTTTCTCCCTCCCACTCTCTTTGTCCATCGTTTTGTCTCCCAGCAAGAGAACCGCTAAATCGTCCATTCTGGAGGGTTCTGGATTAGAGATACCAAGCAAAGGGTGCTCTAGGACAGGGGTCCCCAACCTTCTTGGCACCAGGGGCTGGTTTCGTGGAAGACAAGTTTTCCACGGCTTGGTTGGGGACGGGGGATGGCTCAGGCGGCAATGCGAGCCGATGGGGGGCGGCAGATGAAGCCTCGCTCACTCCCCCCCCCCCCCCCGCTCACCTCCTGCTGTGCGGCCCGGCTCCTAACAGGCAGCGACCAGTACTGCTCCGTGGCCCGGTGGCCGGGGACCCCTGCTCTAGTACATTATAATATTGGGGGCGTGTTTTCCTTAGAATTAGGCTGGGACCTATGGGAAAAGGCTAGATATATTTCTGAACTTGAAAACCCATCTATTCGTGCCTTTTTAAAAGTTGCCACGGCAGGACTTCCTTGGTGATCCAGTGGTTAAGACTCTGTGCTTCCACTTCAGGGGGCGTGGGCTCTATCCCTGGTTGGGGAAGTTCCATATGCCACGTAGAGCGGCAAAAAAAAAAAAAAAAAAAAAAAAGTTGCCACGGCAGTTAGACGGTGCAGAGAGGGAACAATCTCTTTCTCTCCTGTCCCTCTAACAGTCAGATCTTCAACTGACTAATCAAAGGTTCATCAGAGTTCACACTCTTTGCATAGCTCCATGGCAGGCAGCCTGGGAAAGAGAACCAATGGAAAGAATGGAGAGCCAATGCCCTGGGAGTCGTGCGAAGGGAAGAAGGCTGGTCCCTCTAATCCCTCTAATTCAAGGTGGGTCCCTCCAGGAACACTTCCCAGATGCCTCTCTTGGCAGGGGTGCAGGACTTGCACAGGTAGGAAGAAGGGCAGTTATTCTAGAAGAATGCAATCCAGTGAGTGGACTTGAAGAGTTGGAGTCTGGTTTTCTAGATATGTCAGTTAAGTTAGCGTGCAACGTTTGTACTGCAAATGTGGTCAGAACGGCAAGAATTACACAGGGTCTTAAAATCGCAAATCGCTCTTGCCTGGTAGACGTTCTCCAGGTCTGGGAATTGGCAGAAGTGGACGAAGCGGGGGTCCCAGCATTTTGTTAGGTCACTTTTGTTTCAACAGGACTCATATCCTCTCCTTTCAGCCAGAAATTATGCTTTGTACAGATTCCCAGTTGGCCGGTGATGGCAAAGAGGCGTTAACTAGTAACACTAACATTTGCTCTTCTCTGCCCTTTCTATTCAATCAAGAAACACACACTGGAGGGCTTCCCTGGTGGTGCAGTGGTTAAGAATCCGCCTGCCCATGCAGGGGACACGGGTTCAATCCCTGGCCTGGGAAGATCTCACACGCCGCGGTGCAACTAAGCCCGTGCGCCACGACTTTGAGCCTGCGTGCCACAACTACTGAAGCCCGTGCACCTAGAGCCCGTGCTCCACAACAGGAGAAGCCACTGCAATGAGAAGCCCGCGGGCACTGCAACAAAGTGTAGCCCCTGCTCGCCACAACTAGAGAAGGCCCACGTGCAGCCACAAAGACCCAATTCAGCCACAAATAAAATAAATAAGTTAAAAAAAAGAAGAAGAAGAAAAGAAACACACACTGGAGATGAGGATCAAACATGGAGTCTACTCCCAAGCACTCGAGTCAGCAAAATAAACTACTGCTACTCTTGCTGCTGCTGCTACTTGTGCCCCTGTGCTAAGTTCCCGGACGGAGGACCATCTGGGCCACGGTGGTTTCCGGGAGGAGATGGCCTCAGTGCTGCTTAAAAGAAGCTTGGTGCAAGAAGGCCTTGTGCAGGGTGACGCTTTCAAGCTCAGCTTTAAAAGATGATCTAAGCAGATCATGGGGTTGAGCTGAGCGCTGGGAAGGGAAGACCCAAATGATCTGCTAGGGGGGAGCACAGAAAGGCTGCTACTGCTGGGGTGGGAGTCGGGGGTGGGGTGGGAGGACTGCTGAGAAATAAGGCTTGGAGGGGAGGCCGGGCAGGTCAAGGGGGGGCCCTACTGGCTATGCCAAGGTGTGTGGGTTTACCAGCCAACGGGTTAAGTAGGGGAGTGGTCCCACGCTTAGGAAGATTCTGGGGTGTCTGTGATGCTGTAGAGGAGGAGGGGGCGGGGCAGGGTGGCAGAGTAGGGCGGGGAAGATACTCAGTTTCATTCTGAATGCATTGAGAGCGGGCTTGCAGAGCATCCCGAGAGACACACAGGTAATGGGCACCCAGATCTGGACTCAGGAAGAGGTAACGGGGTGTGCTGGAAGCCGGGGGAATGGACGAGCTCCTCCTGGGAGAGCCTAACGGGAAAGGGAGGCTGGGAGAATCTGGGAGGGAAATCATGGTAGAGGCGCATTTCAAAATGGTAGGTGTCATCTACCGGTGACAGAGATGCCCCTGGGATGAGAACTGCCAAGTCTCCGTCAGATATGGCAGTGAGAGGGTCAAAGCTAGAACCATTTCAGCACAGGAAAGATGGGCGGGGGGCGGTGGTGAAGAGGGAGAGATGGCACGCGCAGCCTGCTCTGAGAAGCAGCATGGCTTGGGAAAGGCAGGTGAGAAGTGGGGTGGCCATAGCTGGAGCTGGGGGGCTCTGGGAGCCTCTGGCAGTGAGGACTGAGGTTAGCAGGGCTGGGTGGGGCACACACAGCATCCAGTGGTTCCCAGCTGGGTTCAAAGTCTCACACACACTTGCAGGGATGCTCGGGACACACACCTAGTCCCACAGCAGCCTGGACCTCAGCTTCCTCACCTGGGAGAGGAAGGGCCTGGATCATTGCAGTGCTAGGTCTTCTTTCAGCTCTCAAATTGGATTGTCCTTATGCTTGTTCATATGCTATGATGCTATATGGATTCCAAATTGACAGAAATTCTAAATTCTGGGTGGTGTTTTAGTAATATCTACCAAAAAGCCTTCGAACGTGTCAAACCTCTGACCTGAGAATTTCTTCTAACGAAGTCATGGCCGAGGTGAATAAAGAGAGTGGGTATTCACAACTTTGCTCATTGTAGTGTTTGTGAAAAAAAGATACAACCTAATGTCCAATAGTAAGGAATCGGCTGAGTAAATTATAGTACATCCATATGGTAAACTACTTCTGCACTAAAAATCATGGTTTAGAAGAATATGTGTTGACATGGGAAAATGTTAATGATATATTGCTAAGTAAAAAAGCAGGCTACGTTACAGAATGTACAGTATGATACATTCATTTAAAAAATTTTTGATTAGGACACAGACCAGATCTTTAATTAATGTCATTTTTTTCCTTCTCTTAGCAAGCAAGTGGAGTATTATCTAGGATAATGTAACTTAAAAAACTAAACAGAAAGACAGGGTTATACACCACGTGCGTTCACGTGAATTTTGAAGTCATTAGGATGGAAAGTAGGTTGTCACAGAGTCAAGGAAGTGGAGATATTCTGAAATGAGAGAATTTTAGAAGTGGAATTCACCTTCGAGGTGAATTCACCCTCGAGGGGCCCAACCCCCTCACTTTTCAGATGAAGAAGTTCAAGCTTAGCGGAAAGTCTAGGACAGTCACTAGTTGGGGATGGGGTTGGGGGACCAGGTCCAGAACAACCTCTGGTTGATGCCTGCATGTGGCCCTCAGAGATCCCCCCCCACTGAGATCTACGAGGTGACTGCCTTCCTATGTACTCTGGGGCGGGGGGGGGGGGGTCATGGAGTCCTCCATTCCCTGCACACCCTGGGGCCCGGATCGCTGAAGGCTGCTCGAGGGGTACAGGGCTGTCTGGGCTACTGCAGCAATTCATTGTCACCCAGCCGAACTGGGAGGAGACGGCTGCACTCGCCCTGTCGTTCACATTAATGCAGTAACACCGCACTGTCTTTCTAACACGGGCCAGAGGGGTCAGGCCTAGCTTCTTCTCTGGCCCTATGGCCCGCTTGCTGACCGCCACGGCCACTCTGTCATCCCTTGCCTGGGCCACTGCAATAGGCTCCCGACAAGTGTCCCTGCTCCTACCCCTTGCCCGAAGCAGCCAGAGGGATCCTGCTCAAACCCAAGTAAAACACGCTCTTCCTCTGCTCATCTACCCACTCACTGCCTCCTGGTACATGACATACACAGAGCAAGCCTGAGCCCATAACCAGGCCCTGCCTACCTGGCTCCCTCACCTCCCGGAACTCCTCTCCCATGCTTCCTCACTCTCTCCCACCCCCACCACCGCCTTCAGCCACACTGGCCTCTCAGCTCTTCCCTGGACACAGCAGGCATGTACCTGCCCCAGGCTCTTTGCACTGCCCGGTCCCTCTCCCTGGAGGGCTGTCCTCCCAGATTTCTGCGTGCCTTGCTCCATCACTTCCCCCAAGTCTTCATTCCAATCTCACCTACTCAATGACCCCCACCCCGAGCACAGATTTAACCCTGCAGTCTGTGTATCCCCCCCTTCACCCCACAATCCTGTTCTGCATGTCCCGCCCCTAGTATTTAACACCTTCTAATGCACCAACTCATTCATTTATTTATTAAGCTCATTGCTGCTCCTTTGTCTCCCTCCTCTAGAAAGTAAGTTCCGTGAGGAGAGGGATCTTAGTTTCATGCACTGATGCAACCGGAGTGCCTAGAATAGAGGGACTCAGAGTAACTGCTTAAAATATTTGTCGAATAGAAGCAAAAAAATGGATAAAAGTTAAGAACTTGGAAACATTCCACCTGTCAGGAAAGCATAAGAGGAAATTTTAAGAGAGCTCTCAGTGAGAGGTAGCTCGATGTTTAGGGTAAGCATTGCGGATGAAGCCTAAAGTAAAGTTTGCCTGCTCCACACCCCCATCTCTGCCTCTCAGCCCCGGAAGCACAGCCTTCATTCCACCTAGCTGGTGGATATCAGCTTTCTGCACATTTCTGTCAGCCTTCAATGTAGCCTTCAGTTGTGCAGGCTGTTAGGTGATTCATTCACTCATTCACTCATTCATTTATTCATCGCACACGCAGGCACAGAGCCAGATGCTCTTTTGCCCTGAAGGAGACTGCAGTCCGGAGGGGAGCGGGGACCCACAGACATGTGGAAGCTCCTCGTAATGGGCAGACACAGGAATCAGAGGAGGTGGACCAGGGCGCCTTCGTAAGTCAGGGGGCGCCTGAAAGGTGGCTTGAAGGTTAAGAGAGGAAAGAGGAAGAAAAGCATCCCAGAAAAGGCTCAGCAACGGGAAGAACACTGGGAATACAGCGTGGCTGTGGCTTATTGGAATGATGGGTTCACGTGGGGTGGAGGGGGAAGTAAAAGCTGGACTGGGGCCTGACCTTGAAGGGTCCTGTGGCTACCTTTTAAGGCTGAGTTTTCTAGCTCCGAATTTGTACATTTTACAGGCTTCTGGAGAAACGGAGAGTTGGCTCCCTTCTCAGCCAACAGACGGGGTTTAATTGCTGTTACTGTCAGTGTAGTTGCAAATATCATATAAAAAGGGCTTTTTGGCTAATTGTTTTTAGAATAAAAATTCAGGAACTATGTATAGATATTATGCATCCAGGGTACTTTAAAGATCAAACTGTTTACATTACCCTTAAATACAGTCCTTAGCAGGAGGCGCTGGGATCTGTGAGTGACTGGGACACGAAATGATCCCCCAGGGCTTAAGATGCTGGAACAATATGACAGCAGGGACTTTTTTACTGGGTTGGGGGGGGAGGGCAGTTGGGGAGGGTGCAGTCAGCGCCCTTTGATTGGCCAGAGGCCCAGAAGAATAGTCAGCTAAGCTGGGTAATTTCATAGGCACCATTAACCTAAACTATTGCCTTCAGGCAGACAGCCAGCCTCCCCAGCACACAGAGAAGGCTGAATTCCACGGGCTTCTGGGGTGGTGCTGGGGGTGGGCGAGGAAGGGGCTGCATTCCCATGGGCTCCCTGAGAACCTTAGGTAGTGGGGCTGAGAAGTAGGCCGGAAGCAGCCAGGTAGAGGCGAGCCTTGGCACTTCGCATCTGCAGCTTTCCCTCCTCAACCCAAATGGTACGGAGAGGATTTCTGAGCCACGCAAATAAAGCAAATTCATAACGAGTCATCGCCATCCTGTTTTCGTGCTCAAGCCTCTCTCAAATTTTAATTTGGGAGCTTTTAGAAAGGCAAATTTATCTGTGACACCATCCAACTTCTATTTTATTGGAAGCCTCATCTCAGAGGATGCAATTGACTCCTGAGAAAGCTGTGGGCTTCTCCTTTTGATATTTTCCCAAATTCTCTATGCATGTGTGTGCGCTCACGTGTGCACATTTGTTTTAGGGCTCTCTACTTATCTGATGTACAAACACATAATGCATATTCACAAGGCAGCTACGGAAGTATATATATATGCGTGTGTGTGTATTTATCACATATATGTGTAATACAGCACAGAGTCCTGTATGCCAATATTTAAGCTATCATATTTAATTTATTCAACAAACATTTCATTAGCACTTCCTACTCATTAAACACTGTCCTAGGCCCTGGGGGGTAAAGTGATAAACAAGTTAGATAAAGCCCCTGCCTCCGGGGGGCTAACATCCACTGGAGTCTTAATACAGGGTTTCCAGCAAATGTGCAGAAATCTGTATCGACAGCTGTCAAGTGAGCTGGTGGGATATATTAGTAGGCCAGTATCCTTTTAATGCAGGAGAGACAGTCCATTTGAGTGGAACAATAGCAAGTGAGGGTAGCACTGGGATTCCCTGCACAGGTGACTTCTCAGGGCTGCAGGGCCATGCCCCGCTAGAATACTTTTGGGTGGTTTTAAGGTGTGGGTAAAAGAGCCTGGGGAAGGGTGGGTGGGACCGGGTGGGTGGGACCTGCATATCCCATCTTTGTTTGTGGGTGTTTTTCAACATCTTCCTCCTCCCTGAAGCCTTCCCTGCTCACCGCAGGCATAACCAAAGTGTCCCTCTTATGACATCCTACTGTCTGTGCAATTCACCAACCCTTATTATGTTCTGCTTTATGTTGATAGCTATCATTTTTGTTCTAAGCTTAGTTTGCTCTTTCAAAGGACACGTGGGGAAATTCTACTCAGTGCCTGGCCCTGTGCTCTGGGGGACACACAAATGAAGGACCCTAGCTTCACCCGTGAGGACCTGCCAGCCTAGTAAGAGGACAGGAGAGCAAACCGTAATTATGAGGGCCAGGTGTATGACAGAGCTGTGCACAGGGCACCATGGGGGCGGGCAGTGGGGGGCTTGGCGGGGGAGCAAGAAGGTTCTCAGGCTCCGCATCAGAGATGATGCTTAAATGTTCCCCAAAGAAGCCACAGACTCCTTGGAATAGGGACCTGACCTAATTCTCTTTATATTCCCCCATAGCTGGGATGATCATATTCTCTTGCCCTGTGATTTAACTTTTTAAAAATAGCATTTAACGTCTGATTATTAAAAAAATTATAGAAAATCTAGAAAAAGAGCTAAGCTCAAAAAAGAATATAAGGATCACTCATAACTCTACTACCCAGACCTAACTAACTTCTATGAATATTTTGGTGTGCACCCTTTCCAATTTCTTTGGGAAATTTTGGATTGTGCTCTATGTAATTATTTTTAGTTTTCTTCTCCTTGTCATGTGACAATATGGCACAAGTATTTTATTGTATTTTATTGATGTCCTCACACATTGATCTTCGGTCATTTTAATGGTATACATAATATTCCACAGACCATAATTTATTTGCCCATCATTGCTTTTGGACAAATAGATTGTTTCTAACTTTTCACTATTATAAGCAACACTGTTATGTGGATAAATTGCTCCTCACATACATTATAACTTCCTTAGTATAAATTTCTAGAAGGAGATTGCTGGGTCTTAGGCTATGTACATCTTTTTTTTTTTTTTTTTTTAAATTTATTTATTTATGGCTGTGTTGGGTCTTCGTTTCTTTGCGATGGCTTTCTCTAGTTTCGGCGAGTGGGGGCCACTCTTCATCGCGGTGCGCGGGCCTCTCACTGTTGTGGCCTCTCCCGCTGCAGAGCACAGGCTCCGGACGCGCAGGCTCAGTAATTGCGGCTCATGGGCCCCGTTGCTCCGCGGCACGTGGGATCCTCCCAGATCAGGGCTCGAACCTGTGTCCCCTGCATCGGCAGGCAGATTCTCAACCACTGCGCCACCAGGGAAGCCCTGGCTATGTACATCTTAAAGGCTGTGTACATCTTAAAGGCGTGTGATAGTTGATACACACTGCCAAATAACCCTGCAATAGGGTTTTTTTTTTTAACAATTTACACTCCCATCAGCACTATGCGAGAGGACTCCGGTGTTATTATTAACTTTTTTTTTTTTTTAAAGAAACAAACCCCAAACATTGCCAAATAATGGCTGCAGTTGGCGTGGGTGAGGGAGTGACATCAACGCTTTCTTGTTTTCATTTGCATTTCTGACGACCAGTGTAGGTCTTCATTTTTCATGTTTATTCTGTGTTTCTTTTTAAAGAACTTCTTATTTCTGTCTTTTTGCCCACTTTTCTATTTATTACAAAATAAATTAATAACGTCTAACATTTATTGCGTGTATGTCGTTTATTGAGGGTGTGTCAGGCATTGCCCTGAGTACTTTCTATACTGCTTTTTTCCCTTTGTTCCTTCCAACAGCTCATGAGTAACATACAATTTCAGTATTATCTTACTGACTTTTAAGTGACTCATATGTTAAAGATAGTAATCTTTTGTTGTCTATATCACAATTTTTTCCAATGTGTTGATTGTGTTTCAATTTTGTCTGAGGAGGTTTTGAGCTATGGAGGTTTGAAGGTTTTATGTGGTCAACGTGATCAACTATTTCGCTTCTGCCTTTGCAAATATATGTTAAAAGGTCTTTTCCTATCTTGAGATCACAGAAATACTAACAAATGTATATATATTTTTGGTTCTTTTATGGTTTAATTATTAACATTTAAATATTTAATCCATTTAGAATTTATTTTGATTATAAGAAAGAGCTTCAATGTTATTTCCTGTCCCCCCACCCCCCACAGATGATTAGCCAATCATTCCCATAACATTTATGGAATAATCAATTCTTCCCCATTGGTTTTAAGATGATTCCTTTATCAGACACTGAGTATTTTAATCTTTTTCAGATCTTTCTCTTCTGTATCAATGATATATGTCTGTGTATATTCTCACCAGTACCATCCTTTTTAATAATTGTAGTTTTATAACATGTATTAATATCTAGAAGTAACCTTAAGTTCCAATAAAAATCATACTGTCGAATTCCTATAAAAATCCTTTTTTTAATCGACAAGGAGCACATGTGAAAATTAATTTGGGAAATACTGATTTATGAACTTCTGATATCTCTCCATATATAAAAGTCTTTCATCCTCCCTGTGAAAGTTCTTTTTTTATTGAAAATCTTCCCATTTATTGGACACTTTATTTATCAGTGAACTACTTCCCTGGTGGCGCAGTGGTTGGGAATCCGCCTGCCAATGCAGGGGACACGGGTTCGAGCCCTGGTCCGGGAAGATCCCACGTGCCGCGGAGCAACTAAGCGCGTGGGCCACAACTACTGAGCCCACGTGCCACAACTACTGAATCCCGCGTGCCTAGAGGCTGTGCTCCTCAACGGGAGAGGCCACCGCAATGAGAAGCTTGCGCACGACAACAAAGAGTAGGCCCCGCTCGCCACAACTGGAGAAAGCCCGCGTGCAGCAACGAAGACCCAACGCAGCCAAAAATAAACAAATAAATAAATAAACGAATGATCAATACACTAGGGAGGTGTAGTTTGTATGCTGAAGTGTGAGAATTTCTGAGCATTCCTATGGTTAAGAGGGCAATCAGGAGGGGATATGTAAAATTGGAAACGTATTGGCTAAATCCCAAAGGTGTGATCTCTGAGTCCAAGGTGGTCACTACAGAGCCTACACCATGTTGGACACTCAGTATTTCTGATGGGTTCACATTGGCATACTGTCAGATATTTAGAGTGGAGTACTGGCCAATCCAAAGTAAGGATTTAAAGCAGTGACTCAAGTTGGCTCTTTAACCTATAAACGCACCCAGTTTCCTTGGCAAATCTCAAACGTCATGTATATGTGTATACATGTGTAATTCATTTCTCCATTGAGTTTTGAGTTCCTTGAGGGCAGGAATTTAATCCTATTCTTTTAGAGCCTCCACAATGCTCAGCAGAGAGCTGAACTCAGAAAGCGTGTCCAGTAAATCATGGCTGAGTTGAATGGAATTCTCTAGCTATTATAACTATGGACAGTTTGGTCATGAGAAAGCAGCTGAGGAGGCTTCCTCTGGGCCGTGCTCTGCCCTGGCTCCGTGGAGAGGACATGCCAGGCATAAGAGCCCTATTCTTTGCCTACGTGCTGCCTAAGGAGAAATGGAGAGCGTCAGTACCCCAGATGGTTAGAGCTGAAAGGGGCCTAGGGAGCCATGCTGGCCAACTGTTCATTTTACCTGGGATGGCACCAGCGTCCAGGAAGATGAATGGTTCAGCTCAAAGTCAGTGAACCAGGTGACAGGAGTTCAGTGTGATTCAGAGGTGATGTAGCGGGCTTCAAGCAGAGTTTGGAAATCGAGGAGGCTTTGATTTGGGAGAGGAGAAGGGAGAGGATCCTTCTGGTAGAGGGATGGCAGGAGGAGAGGTTTGAGGCGAGAGGAAGTGACAGTCAGTGGAGGGTGCGTGTTTGTCGGAGGAGGCTGTTGGCAGACGGCTGCAGGGCCTATGTGGTCAGAGGACCCGAGGAAGAGAGCCTGGTTGCCGTCTGTCCGTGGGACGTCGCAGTGCAGAGCGACAGCCTGGCCAGGGCATGACAGCAAGAAGGGCGAGGTGGTCAGGCAAGTACCCCGGCCGGGAGAGTAGCTGGCAAGGGCCGATGCCAAGAAGAACGGCCACGCTCTGGGTAGAGGGCCAGATGTGCACTGGGGCAGGAAGAGGGCAAGCAGAGTCTTCCCAGGAGGCTGGGAAACCAGGGCATGTGCCCTGGGACAACTAGGAAACAAGACAGCCTGGAATCCAGTGCCAAATTGCACGGCACAAAATGCTAAGTGGGCGGCCAGGGAAGGGGAAGGGTCCTGGAGCCACAAGGAAGTCATGCTGAACAACTTGGATTTTTTTTTTTTTTTTTTTTTTGCAGTACGCGGGCCTCTCACTGTTGTGGCCTCTTCCGTTGCGGAGCACAGGCTCCGGACGCGCAGGCTCAGCGGCCATGGCTCACGGGCCCAGCTGCTCCGCGGCATGTGGGATCTTCCCGGACCGGGGCACGAACCCATGTCCCCTGCATTGGCAGGCGGACTCCCAACCACTGAGCCACCAGGGAAGCCCTGAACAACTTGGATTTTGAGCAGAACTTTTTAAAAAGAGCAGCTTGGGGAGAGAAGGGGGTTTCCAGGTATATTGATCATGTCTTTTATTTTCTGTATTTTTCTGATGCTTTGACATCCTGAGGGCTTACTAATCCTGGCGAGACCTGTCCCTCCTAGGGCTAGCTAATTCCTAGAGACAGTAAACCACTCACTTGCAAATACATCCTTCGTTTACAAATCAGTCAACCCCGAGGCTGTACCCCCAGCCAACTCTTCTGTCTAACTTTCACACACCAAGCCAATATTCCCTTGTCCTAATCACCCCAAGGTCAGGTACTAGAGACCACCCCCATAGCCCAGAGTCTGCCGATATTATTCAAACTCTCCAATCCTGGGCTTCCCTGGTGGCGCAGTGGTTGAGAGTCCGCCTGCCGATGCAGGGGACGCGGGTTCGTGCCCCGGTCCGGGAGGATCCCACGTGCCGCGGAGCGGCTGGACCCGTGAGCCGTGGCCGCTGAGCCTGCGCGTCCGGAGCCTGTGCTCCGCAACGGGAGGGGCCACAGCAGTGAGAGGCCCGCTTACCGCAAAAAAAAAAAAAAAACTCTCCAATCCTAAAATTGCTCAAACTTGCCTACCCTACCTCACCCATTCCTTCCTGCAGAAGCCACAGTAAAGGCCCTGGGCCACCCTTGTCTCTCACTCCTGCCTCGGACTGACACTGGTGCTTCCCCAAGTGACCCTGCGTGGCTAGACATGCCCCCTTCTCTTGGGCATTG
Organism: Kogia breviceps; assembly: GCF_026419965.1. Lineage (NCBI taxonomy): Eukaryota > Metazoa > Chordata > Mammalia > Artiodactyla > Physeteridae > Kogia > Kogia breviceps. Next base: position 103,553,539 of record NC_081317.1, read on the forward strand.
AGAGTAATAAAGCTTGTTTGAATGGTATGGATCTCTCCGAGTCATGACTCCGTCACTTCTGTATCCTGATTACAACCAAAACACGAGGGAGGGGAACAGACATCATGTTTGGGCAGCTGGTGCAGAGAAAGAGCGTGGACATTGGAGGGAGACAGAGCTAGCTTCAGATCCCCCTCTTTTCCTCTGACTCTCTTCTTCTGCTCCATCTTCCCCAGACCTCACTTTCCATCACGGCCCAGTGACCTCCTGCTCTGTTTTCCTCTGAGTGGCCCAGCCAAATTCCAGTAATTTTTTTTCTTTTACTGCCACTTACAGTTCGGGCCTTGTCAGTCCCAGTAAGCAGCCCTTTCAGCCTCACCTTCAACTGCGGCATGACGCTTTCCCTGCTATTAAGGGATTTCAGGCGCCTCTAAAGCCAATGGGGAAGAAAATTGGGGAGGAAGGCATGGGTGGACTGGGAGAACTTTCCTGGAACTGCTAAAATTGCAGTCCTTGGCTGGGACCAGGTGAAGCTCACAAAATGAGCTTTGATTTTGAGACAGAGAGGATGTGAGAGCTGGGAGCCCAGCGTAAATGTTCCCTTTCTCCTTCCCCGGACTTGGTTAATCACCGGGGGGCTTAGGCACGTGCCAGGCGGTGGCTTTGCCCATTCAGCAAGCTTGGGACAGTGACAGGAAGGAGCGGTAGAATTAAACGTTGGGACTCCTCCATGTTGGTCCACACTCTGCACCAATGAGCTTAGATGACTGTGGGCCTCAGCTTCTTCATCTGTAAAACGGAGGAGCGGGGCCACGTACACCTGAGGGCCCTTGCAGCTCTGGAGACCTAGAAATCTATGAAGCAGGAAGCAGTCCCTCCTCCCGGCTGCCAGCCCTGTCCCAGCTTCAGGCACGTGTCGGGACCCTTTACTCCTCTGGGCACAGGAAAATAAAAGGTCCCCTCGTGCTGTGCCTTCCCAGGGCATGGTCCCTGGGCAGGCTGGCTCCATCCTGTGCCTTCAGGGTACACGTGGCGGGGCTTCACAGGACTGGTCCTCAGAGCCCCTGGAGTGGTGGTTCAGGTTGACTCCCCGGAACTGGAGCCAGACTAGGGTGGGCTGAGTGTCCTGCCCAACGTGGGGCTGCAGAGGGCAGCAGATGAGCTTCTTGGAGCCAATATGCACAACTCCCAGATCCTGTGGGAGAGTGCCAATTTCCTATTTACCTATCACGACTTGGGAACAGTCCAGAATTTGGCTGAGTCTGCCTCAAGGGGTGAATATACGCTCCGTTTTCTTAGACATTTCCTCCTGGCTACCTCAGTCCTACCTGGCCTTCAAAGACCCGCCTACTCCTCCTCAGCTGCCCCCTCCCTGCCCGCTCCCTTTGAGCAGCTGTAGCTCTTCTCTCTACCCAGTTCACTACTTCCTGGCGGTGTTCCTTAGTCTTCAAATCCTTCCCCTCCCCACAAATTATTGTAACCTCCCTGAGGGCAGGTTCTTTGTCCTAACATCACAGCAGGCAGGAGTGGACACCTATATGACGAGATGATGCTGCGAAAGGTTAACCTTGGCTTTGGAAAATGATTGTCAGGTCACGGCTGTGCTTGTGGGGAGATACCCCCTCCTTCACCCCAGAAAGGAGGCCCATCGCAGGGGGGAGGGCTGGGGCAGATGCTCCAAATCAACCCAGGTCCTCTCATCGGCCCTGTGAAGTGTGTGGTGCTTTTTGCTTTTTACAGATTGGGGTTCACGGAGGCAGGTTATTGGTTCAGAAATACAGAGCGGCCTTAAGGACCCAGGTCCACCCGGCGGCAGGATTCCTTCTCCCACCACTGCACCACACTGCCGCTTGCAGCAGAGGGCCCTGCTCGCTGGCGGTGGGCCCCCAGAGAGGCACCTGTTCCTGACGTGCAGTTGAGGCAGGCACTGGAAGCAGCCCTGGGAGAGAGAGTCAGGGGTGGGGGCGGGGCTCTGACCTCTGCTCCCTGGAGGCCAGTTCCCAAGGAGGCTGAGGTTTCTTTGGGGGAACGTGTGCATTTCTTAGGGAAAAGCTAGAACATGAGCTTGCTCCCTGGGGAACGGTTTTGCAAAAGCACACGCAGACATGTCCCCGCACGCATGCACACACGCACACGTGCACGCACGCGAGCGCACGCATCCACACCCAGAGCCGCAGAGGCACGGCTCCCCGGCCACGTCGGCCCTCCCCCCGCCAAACCCCGCTCTCCCTCCTACCCTATATGTGCAATCTTGTGAAAACTCCACCACTCTTAAGGTTAATAAGGCTCATTTGCTTAAGATAGCACCTGTTTCTATGGTGACTCCTGCCACCCAGAATCTGTTCATCAACTGAGACAAGAAAACAGTGACTTCCACCCTCTTTGAAAGGAAAAAGAGAATTCTTAGCCAAGGGCTTGACAGGCCAGTAGCCCAAGGAGCTCTGGGCGCTGTCTTGCACCCTATTTAAGTCCCTCCTGGCCGCCCCTCACCCACACCCAAGCAGAGCCCCAGATTCTGCCTGAAGACTCTGGACTGTGGTTTCCTCCTCTTCGTCTGTCTGGGAAGCAACAGAGCCCACTGTGGGGAGGAGGTTTGCTTTTTCCTGCCGCCTTGGCCTCTGATCTCTCCATACCGGTGCCACTGTGTCTTTCTGGGCTGAGGCAGGCAGGAGAGGCCTGGGAAGCGCCGGGCTATCCTCCCCTCCTGCTGTCCCGACTCGGGCCCGTGGCTCACTCTGGGGCCTGCATCCCTGCAGACGCCCTCAGCACGCCTCCTGCCACGGGCTGGCTGATGCTTCCCGACCAGAGCTGTTCAGGCCCCACCCTGCCCACCGGCCCACTCTGGTTCCCTAAGGTGTATGGCTGAAGTTTGCAACACCCACCTGACACGAGTCTCGACCCTTTGGTGTAAATCACTAGGGAAGTAGGTTCCGAGGAGGGTGTTGCTAAGGACAAAGCTCCTGCAAGTGATTATGGAGGTTCCTTAAAAAACTACAGATAGAACTACCACACGACCCAGCAATCCCACTCCTGGGCATATACCCTGAGAAACCCATAATTCAAAAAAGAGTCATGTACCAAAATGTTCATTGCAGCTCTGTTTACAACAGCCAGGATATGGAAGCAACCTAAGTGTCCATCAACAGATGAATGGATAAAGAAGATGTGGCACATATATACAATGGAATATTACTCAGCCATAAAAAGAAACGAAATTGAGTTATTTGTAGTGAGGTGGATGGACCTGGAGTCTGTCATACAGAGTGAAGTCAGTCAGAAGGAGAAAAACAAATACCGTATGCTAACACATATATATGGAATCTAAGAAAAAAAATGTCATGAAGAGACTAGGGGTAGGAGGGGAATAAAACACAGAACGACTAGAGCATGGCCTTGAGGATACGGGGAGGGGGAAGGGTAAGCTGTAACGAAGTGAGAGTGTGGCATGGACATATATACACTACCAAACGTAGGGTGGATAGCTAGTGGGAAGCAGCCGCATGGCACAGGGAGATCAGCTAGGTGGTCTGTGACCACCTAGAGGGGTGGGATGGAGAGGGTGGGAGGGAGGGAGAGGCAGGAGGGAAGAGATATGGGAACATATGTATATGTATAACTGATTCACTTTGTTGTAAAGCAGAAACTAACACACCATTGTAAAGCAGTTATACTCCAATAAAGATGTTAAAAAAAAAAATAAGATAAACGGGAGCAGCTTCCACGTCCTCCCTCTAACAGTCTCACTCTCTCCCATGCTCCAAATGCGTTGTTGACCCGGAGGGCAAGTACACAGGGAATTGCAAGGAACTTGGAGTTTGTTTTACGTGCCAGGAGGCCCAGGGGAGTGTTGCGCATGTGAATAACATTTTGGCACAAAGAAAGGTTGAGGACTGCTGATTAGAGGATCAAGAATCATAGACTCTCCCCAGTGTTCCTTATCACCCATCTAACTGTCTCATTCTGTAGGTGAGAGAATAGCGACCCACAGAAGGGCCGACCCCGGAGCAGCGTCTCCCAGCCAGCAAGTGGCCTAGCACACCAGTCTTCAGAGTCCTGGTCCCACACTCTCTCCAAAGGGTCGCCCGTTCTCCTGCTAAACAGACGGACTCCTCACAGCCTCCACAGCCCTCCACAGCCCCTGCCTCTCTGCTGCTCTCCTCTCTCCTCCCTGTGTGATGCTCTGCTCCAGGCAGGCTGGTGTCAGGCTCACGTGTAAAAGCCCAGCAGCTCAGAGCCGGAGGAAGTAGCTGAGAGACCATCGCACCCAAGTTCTTGCCCAGTGCCTGGCAGATGGCTTCTTTTTGAGCATCGCCTCCCTCCTCTCAGACCCAGGGATTTCAATCCCCCTGCTATATCCCAACGTCAGGCCTCCTCTCCGAGCATCTCTCCCAACTTCCAGACTCATTTCAATCTCCTGCTTGAAATCTCCACTGGGAGATCTAAGGAGCATCTCAGAATTAACAGGTCTAGGACAGAACCTGAGATTTCCACCCTCACACCCCAACTTGCCCACCCTCCAGTGTTCCCCATCTAAGTGAAGGCTCTGCCCTTCGCTCAGGCCCCAGACCTAAGAGCCGTCCTTGGACCACCCTTCACCCTCCACCTCGAATCCATCGGTGAGTCCTGTTGGCTCTTAGCGTCACGAAAGACCCGAAGCTGTCCTCTCTGGTCCACTGCTCTCGCCTTGGTGCAAGGCACCCTTATCCCTCCCGAAGGACAAAGGGCCTCTTGTGGTGACCCTGCTACCACCCTATGCAGCAGTCAGAGTGACCATCAAAAACACAAAGTCATTTTCATCCTCCTGTTTCAAATCCTCCAACAGCCCATGTGCCAAACTCCCTGCCCAGGCCTGGACACAGGTCTATTTATTTATTCATTTATTTTTAAAATTTTATTGAAGTATAGTTGATTTACAAAGTTGTGTTAATTTCTGCTGTACAGCAAAGTGACTCAGTTATACACACACACACAGACATATATATATATGTATATATGTATATATATATATATATATATATATATACATTCTTTTTCATATTCTTTTCCATTATGGTTTAGCACAGGATATTGCATATAGTTCCCTGTGCTCTACAGTAGGACCTTGCTGTTTATCCATCCTATGTATAATAGTTTGCTTCTTGCTCAGTGTATTATTAAAGGCTTTGAGGCTCTGGCTCTGCCTGCCACACCACAACCCGCGGTGCTCCTGCCGAGCTGCATGTGGTGTCTCAACCCTTCTGTGTGTCTCAGGCCGCTATGGACCATTACTTGCTCGGGCCCCTCTCCCTAAGGAGCCTTTCTGTAATCTGCAAACACTTAGTTGCTTTATAGCGGTTAAGATCTCTAGATGAATGACACCTTCGAGGCCCAGAAAGAGCTGAGATTTATGATCACAGAGTCACTTCGAGAAAAGGGAAGGGAAAATGTGGATTCCTGAATTTAGGTTGGTGAGTGTCATATCAATCCACATCAAAATTCCATAACAATTTAATAAGCAGATGGTCTGAGACAACAGGGGAAACACTGAACAGAGACTGCATAGGCTCACTGACAACAAGTCGCCCCCCAACGCTCAGATTTCTTTGTTCATGAATGCAGTGGTCCAGTGGACCAGGAGAAAGTGCTAGGTAAGCACAGTACAGCTTGACCGACCAAGGCTTTAGACCAAGTCAATCATGGTAGCCTTGTGGGCAAATATGGTTTCAATGACTATGGTGTTCGGTGAGTTTGTGGCTTAGTTAACAAACCATTCCTGAAGAGCGTTAACTCAAGTTACTCTCAACCTCAAGGGCAGTCCCTAGTGACATGCCATGGGATTCTCCCATAGGCTCCACCTTGTTCAGTATCTTTATAGATAGCATGCTCACTGAATTTGTAGGGCACCCAAAGTTTCAAGGAGCCTCTCATATGAAGGGTGACATAAAACAGTTAATTTTGGCAAGTTTGGGAGGATGGGCCTGCATTGAAAAAAATTAAACTTAATAGGGATTAATCTCAAGTTCTATAGTTAGGTTCCAAATCAATTGCACAAGCACAGAATGGGGAAGATTTGGCCTAGCAGGAGTTCATGAAGGGAAAAGATCAGAGGAGTTTTCATTAATTTTTAAGCTAATTTTAAGCTAATAATAGAATGTCAAACCATAATGCAAGAGTTAAGAAAGTTAATATAATCTTAGATCCATCATAGAAGCAGAGGCTTTTAGATCATTGAAGATTATAAATTCCCTTTTTCTGCATCAGTCAGACCACCCTCTGTTCATTCATTCATTCCTTCATTCCTTCAGCATGTGTTCAGCGCACCTTAGGCCATGGGTTTCATTCAAGCACTGCAGATCAAATGTTTATAAAGTCAAATCCTTCCAGAGAAGAGTGCCTTGTGTAGCGAGGGGAGCAGAGAAGTAAATCAATGACTACAGTACAGAGTAGTGAGGGTTGAGATGGAGTTAAGTCCCAAGAACCATGGGAGAAGAGAACGTGGGCAAGGGGGAAGGCTCCACAGAAGAGGTGACCCTCGAGCAGGGTAGAACCCACCAGGAGAAAGGAAAGGAAAGAAGGGAGGGAGGGAGGGATGGAAAGGAGGGAAAGGAAGGAGGGAGGGAGGGAGGAAGAAAGGAAGGAAGGAAAGAAGGAATGAAAGAAGGAAGGAAGGAAGGATGCATCTGGGATTGCTAACCATTGCTGTGGGGCCTTGTTTATTTATCTCTGTCCTGAGACACTGAGAAGTCACTGAAGGCTCCAACTAGGGGAGTAACATGATCATATTTCAGTTTTAGAAACATCACCCATGAAGGAAAGATACTTTTGTAGGGGATGAGGTTATAGGAGGGGGATCAGTTAGAAGGCTTTTGCAATAATTATCTAGGGAGAGGTGCTAAGGGCCTTAAATAGCTCAGCCATCTTGGCTTTTAATTCTATATTTACGATTCTTTTTTTCTACCCCATTCAAGTGTCTGAGCTTTTGGTTATTCTGCTCTCTTCCTGGAATGCAGTCTCTTCTATCCTTTGACTTTTCCAGGCCTGCTCATAATTCAAGCCCCAGCACAACTCCTATCTCCACTGTGAAGTCATCACAATATGATATCACCCCATCCAGCCATCTATTCACTTGCCCAGCCACTATCTATCCTCCATGCGTCTATCCATCCACCCAGCCTTTCCTTCATTCTTTTATCCATTCATTCCTTCATGCCCTCATTCATTGATTCATTCAACATTGACTGAGGGCCTTCTATGTTCTGGGCACTGTGCTCAGTGCTCAGGATATAAGAAAGAGTTCTGCCCTCTAGGGACTCATGGTCTAATAGGGAAAAGAGACTCATAAATAATAACAAACTCATATGACGAGGACGGTAACAGAGGTTTGACTGAGTGTGGTAGGAGCCCAGGGTGGGACTGACTAACTCAGTCTGGGGGCGTCAGAGCAAGTTTTTCAGTGGAGGTGACATTTGAGCTGCGCCTTGAAGGAGGAGTAGTTGCCTCACTGCAAAGGGGAGAGTGATCTGAACTCTCACAGCTATTTGAGTCTAAAGGGCCCAGTTGAGTTGATGCTAACTCTACTCTCTGTTTCCTATACATTAGCCCTGTCTTTCCAACTGGGGAGCAGGAAAAACACACTTTAAATCCACCTAACATTTATTCATCCAATTATCTATCATCTATCTATCTATCTATCATCATCTATCTATCATGTGTGTCTTACATTATTATTTTTTAATAGCCACAGTGCTGAGCACAGTGCAGGTTAAACAGTTGGGCTCAGCACTTCCTGGCTAAGTCCCCTGCCTGTGATGGCTTTTTTCCCTTAAGGTCTTTTAAGTGATAACCATATGGACAGTTCATTCTCCAGCCAGGCCCTTTTCTACCTCTTGGGAGTGACATAAGCTCTTTACTGCCAAAGGCTCAACTTCCTAAGTTTCCTGTGGAGGATTTACGGTGATAGTAGGTGGACGGAGTAGAGAACCAGCAAGTAGGTAGCGTAGCGCCTACTAAGTGCCAGGTGCTGGGTATTTTACACATTTTATCTCACTGTGTCCTCACAACATTCCTGTGAGTTTGATGCTAGTGTCCTCTTTTTTTTTTGACAAATGATATTTTTTGCATACATGCCTATGTGGCTTATAAAGTTCTTTTTTTTTTTTTTTTTTTGCTAGCGTCCTCTTTAACAGTTGAGGGAACAGACTCAGAGTGGTGAATAATTTGCTCACAGTTAAGTCGGAGAAGCTGCCTCCCAGGTCGATGCTCTAAGGCCCAGGGTCAGAGCTGTGCTACGGCTGAGGTGGGCACGGCAAACAACGGAGGTTAAGGGTAGGGGGCCAGGAACCTCAAACCGCACCGCTCACACCAGCACCGCTGCCTCTTAGCAGCCACACCTGGCCCTGACATAAGCTGTCACAGGGGTCAGGCCTGGGTAGCAGGGGGTGGAATCTACCTAAACTCCAGAGACATAATGCGGTGTTGTGATTATGTGTGCAGGCTCTGCGTTCAAATTCCAGTGAGTCACTCACCAGCTGTGGGGTCCTGGACAATCACTTAACCCCTGTAGGTGTTAATTTTCTTGTCTAGGTTACCTTCCTCTTTGGGCTTTTTTTTTTTTTTTTTTTTTTTGCGGTACGCGGGCCTCTCGCTGCTGTGGCCTCTCCCGTTGCGGAGCACAGGCTCCAGACGCGCAGGCTCAGCGGCCATGGCTCACGGGCCCAGCTGCTCCGCGGCATGTGGGATCTTCCCAGACCGGGGCACGAACCCGCGTCCCCTACATCGGCAGGCGGACTCTCAACCACTGCGCCACCAGGGAAGCCCCTCTTTGGGCTTTTGTGAGGATGAAATGAGAAATTCATGAAAGCACAGTGCCCAGCACGACATGCTAAGTGTGCAAATATTTTTTCTTCTTTTCTCTCTTCCTCTTCCCTTTCCTTTTTCTCCTTCCTTTTATTCTTCCTTCTTTAATCAGTATTGTTGTTAACATGTTATAAGGATATAAGTTCTAAGAGGGGTATCTCTACCCAGGAGGGGAAATATGGAGGGTGGAAACACTGTAGACACCAAGGGGGCAGGCACATCTTACAGGTCATCTGCTCTACCTCCTGTGTCGGGGGAGGGGGATTGGTGGGGGAACATACCTGGGTCACCCGTGACAAAATACCTTCAGTGCTAAGCACTCCCTCCAGTGCGGAGTACATGCTCAGTTCTTAGGCAGTTCCAAATCTTAGACAGTTCTTTCGTATATACAGAGTCCAAACTGACTTCCATGTAAATTTCACCCACTGGTTCTAATTCTCCCCAGTAGAGCACAGCAGGACTTCCCTGTTTTCCAATTCGATTTCTTCAGGTTTTAAAAGAAATCTTTAAAGGGTCCTGAAAGCCAGTTCTCATGGCTTCCCTTGGTGATTCCAACAGGCCAGCTACCCCTGCTCTCCTGCTGTGGTTTCTACAGAGCCTCACCCTTCTGGCTGTTTCACTCACGCTGCTTGCTGCCTTTCTTAAAATACCGTGGCCAGAACAAAAGACGGTACTCCAGGTGCGGTACAAGCCATGTGCACCCACAGGACCTTCCTGGGATCAAGGAAGAATCACCATGTCGAATATGCTGCCACTGGCGCCCTTTGTCTCTGCCTCAGCACATGTGCTCTGGGTGGGGGGCTGGGGCCCAGGGGACGGTGATGAGCCCTGGTTTCTCATGGCAGGGCAGGGGGTGGGCCTGGACGTCTGGTCTCAGCCTCAGCCGTTTTACAGCTTTGGGGCATCTATGGGTGTGTGTGCGCGAATGAGGGGTAGGAGTGTGTGTGTGTGTGTGTGTGTGTGACAGAGAGAAAGGGAGAGAGAGAGAGAGAGAAAGAGTTTTCTGCCTGATCCAGGAATGCTCCTGGATGGCAGAATTGGTTTCCATAACGACTTTCTGATATAAACATATTTGATAAAAATAAGTTAACTGCGGAGCTGTGGTGGAGCACAGATTCTCAGAGTGCAGAGAGAGAGAGAGAGAGAGAGTGAGAGAGGGAGAGAGAGGGCTCTTCAAAGAACAGCATTTCCCTTTTTTTTTCACCCCTCCAGGTCAGCCTCCCTATACATACTTTCCATAAATCACCTAAAAAGCTTTGTTTCCCGTATTCCTGTATATCCTGGCCCCCTTCCTGCCTGTGCCCATAATATTCATGTTCTCTCTCCCCCTTTCTCCTTAGTTACCTGAAGCACTACAGTATGTATGGGATAATATGATAAATTCATTTCCAGTTCACTGCATTATCCCTTGAATATTTTAATGACTCATTGAATGGAGTAAAAAAAGCTGTTTCAAATGAACAATTATGCTGCATTAGTCTAAGGGCTGATTATATTTAAACAGTGCTCACATGGATAACAGGACACAGCGACCTCGGCATCCGAGAGCTAATTTGGCTCTTATCTCCAAATAATTTTACACTGCAAATTACCATGAAAACCTAAAGGGCTTTAAAAACATTCATCAAAAGATAATATTCCACTTTGTAGCAACATTTTATTTAAATTATTTTGAATGGGAGCAAAGGCATCTCTGTGGCGGGACGATGACAGTCAGCTGGGGATAGTGAGAGATAAGGAAATGGTGAGGGGTGCTAGGCTGGGTTAAAAATAAAGGTGGGAAGCATTGGGGTCCTGACAGTGGGAGACACACCGTAGGCCTGACTGGCACTTGCAGCCCAGCCCTGTGTGCCGGCTGTGGTCTGGGGTGACTCCAGCGGACACTGATCTGGACCAGGGGGTCACAGGGCAATTCCCAGAGGCTGAATGATGGGGCAGACCCCCTTTCCCCCAACTACTTCCCCCACCAAAGTAAATCTGGGTCAGGTTGGTGCCTCCAGGCTAGGCCTGGATCCATCTAGACTCCAGAGGCAAAAGGATGAGCTGCTTTGGGGACTTCCCTGGTGGTCCAGTGGTTAAGACTCTTGTCTTGCAATGCAGGGGACTCCGGTTCTATCCCTGGTCGGGGAACTGAGGTCCTACATGCCACGGGGCAACTAAGCCCGCATACCGCAACTACTGAGCCCGCGCGTTTCACAATTAGGCACACCACCACTAGAGAGAAGACCGTGCGTCGTAACGAAAGAAAGATCCTGCTTGCCGCAACTAAGACCGACGCAGCCAAAAATAAATAAATAAATAAAAATTAAAATAATAATTAAAAAAAGGATGAGCTGCTTTTACCACATGGTTTGTGTGTTGGGGCGTTGCCTAGAGTTCTTACTTTGCAAAACATGAGTCCAACAGCCTAAGGAGAGTTGCTAAATCATAAGTGGCTGCTGTGGTCAGATCTCAGAGTTGGGGTGGTGGGAGAGAGAGTCACATTGACCGAGGCCCTACTCTTCTGTTCTGTGCCACGACCCTTAAACTCATCGAACATTGGGACATAGATATTATTATCATGCCCATTTTAAGGATGAAGAAACTGAGGCTCAGAGATTCCCAACTGGAAGTGGCAGAGCCCAGAGCCTCTCTCAGTTCATCTGGGTGGCCACGTACACATCTGGTTTAGAACCAGGGCCTCTGTATTGTCCCCATCATCAAACGCTCTTTAGGGCTCCTGGATCCAAACCGACATGCTCTTAGGGAGCATATGCCATGCCTTGCAGGTGTTTATTACTTAAAATGGACCCTCAATGGGGCAGGGCAAAGCGTGCATGGAAATGCGCACAAATAGCAGCAGCAAAACTGAAAATACAGGTCTAAAGAAAGAAATGAATTAATTAATCCTATTTCCTTGGTTTGACCTCTTCACCTGAACATGTGGTCCTGGTGAAGACTGTTTATTGATGCAAGAAGTAGAGAGAGCTGCCAGAGCCTGGCCATCACTTAGAGTCGGAGATAAGGGGATGATGGAGGCCAAGTGCAGTGCCCTTTTCTCACTTTGGAAAAAGCAGTGTGTCTTATCTTCAACTATGTATCTCCAAAGACAAGGAGAGATGAAATAAGAGAGAATCACTAACCAGGAAACGCAGAAGTGGAAACAGGTAGCAAGTAGAATGAGCATACACTACAAAACAAAGGTGCTTTGGAGACTTTGATAAGGAGAGAATCCTCTGGCAGACACACACTCTCCACTCTAATTGGACCACCCCCAAATTCCCAGAAGAGTGTGGTAAACAGAAGAGCACTGCCATCCCCTTCTCCCCACCCCATGTCCACGTCTAGTCCCCAGAACCAGTGGATATGGTATTTTGCACGGCAAAGGGGACTTTGCGATGTGATCAAATTAAGCATCTTCAGATGGGAGAGATTATCCTGGATAAGCCTGGTGGACCCAATGCAGTCACAAGGGTCTTTTTAAATGAAAGATGAAGGCCAGAGAGTCAGAAGCAGAAAAGCAGAGATAGGAGTGATGCAGTTGCTGGCCGGGGCCCGCAGACCAAGGCATGCAGGAGGCCTCTAGATGCTGGAAACGCAAGGAAAACATTCTCCTTTTGAGCCTCTGGAAGGAACACAGCTCTGCAACACCTGTGTGAGCCCTGTAAGACCTCTTTCGGACTTCTGACCTCTTGAACTGTAAGACAATAAGTTTGTGTTTTTTCGAGCTATTGAATTTGCTGTAATTTGTTACAGCAGGAAGAGGAAATTGATACAAAGAGGATAAATCTTTTGTCATTTTGCTGCTAATGCTCATCTTTAATGTCAACTTGGAATGTCTGGAAGGTGTGATGGGAAGTAGGGCCCCTCTCGGGGGCGCCTTCCATTCGAGGTCACATCCTGAGGTCCATGGGTCTAGGGTCTGGCTGCACAGCAGAAGCACCTGTGGATCTTTGAAAGACCATGGATGCCCAGCTCTTCCCCATACCTACTGAATTGCATTTGCCAGCAATGGGGGTCTAGTCTTGAGTACTTTATTCTTAGGCTCCGGAGGTGACAGTGACACTAGGAAATAGGGTCTCCGGTAGTTAGTTGCAGCTGCTGCCCAAACTGTCTCAGCCCACAAGACAGACCTTCCCAAATGGACAGAAAATCCACTGTGCTTGCCCCATTGCCAGCTCAGAACAGCCCAGGCCAACCTGCCGAAGCACTTCCCACCTAAACTCCCTACAGCCCACGGGGAGGAAGTCATGGTGAGCGATGCTGGTCACTATTGCCTCAGGGAGATCCAAGGATGATGTTTTCTCCATCTTGGGTGCCTGGCTCTGCATTACATGGTTAGATTTTGGGTTTTTTTTTCTTATTTTCTCTTACCTTTTTTTTTTTCTTTTTCTTTTTTTTTTTTTTTTTGCGGTACGCGGGCTTCTCACTGTTGCGGCCTCTCCCGTTGCGGAGCACAGGCTCTGGACGCGCAGGCTCAGCGGCCATGGCTCACGGGCCCAGCCGCTCCGCGGCATGTGGGATCTTCCCGGACTGGGGCACGAACCCGAGTCCCCAGCATCGGCAGGCGGACTCTCAACCACTGCGCCACCAGGGAAGCCCTTCTCTTTCCTTTTTAAGGAAAGAAATTAGAAAGAACAGAAGAAAAGAGAGAGTGTAGGTACCTAAAAATGTTACTTTGTAGGAGAAATCTGATGGTACTCTTTAAAAAAAAATTTATTGAAATATAGTTGATTTACAATGTAGTGTTAGTTTCAGGTGTACAGCAAAGTGACTCAGTTATACATATATATCTATATAAATGTATATATTCAGTTTTTACATTCTCTTCCACTATAGGTTATTGCAAGATATTCAGTATAGTTCCCTGTGCTATACAGTAGCTCCTTGTTGGTTATCTGTTTTATATGTAGTAGTGCATATATGTTAATCCCAAACTCCTAATTTATCCCCCACTGCCCCGTTTGGTAACCATACATTTGTTTTCTATGTCAAAAAAAAAAAAAGACTGTTTATTCTTCTTCTGTTTATTTATTTATTCTTCTTCTGTTTATTCTTGCTTTGGAGCATACAGAAAATCGGATTATATAATTATATATATATATATTTAAATTTTTATTGGATCTGCTGCTAGATAGATTAGGAGCGAGGATAAATTTGCCCCTTTATATAGTGCTTTTCTCTAGGGAGGCTTCTCCTTGTTGCATATGTAATTTCCCTTTTCCCGTGTCAATCCTGAAGAGCAAGGATTTGTGTCAGTTTTACAGACAAGAAGCCACAATTTCAGAGAGGTCAAGTAACTTGCCTAAGATGTCTCAGCAGTGGGACCAATAATTCCAACACAAGAGTCCTGACACGTGCTAATCACCCAGCTGGAAAGCAAGGGGCTATGATCCCAGCTCTGTTTATTGGGTTACCCATTTATCTTATTCACCGAACATACTAAGAGGTCCTTTAAAAAAACACCTCTCATTATGGAAAAATCCAATGCTATAGAAAAGTAGACAGAATAATGAGCCCTTAAGGTCCTTTTAATTCAGCCCAGAATTGCTTGCACTTACAGCTGCCAAAGGTTGAGGGCACTGAATGAAAGGGAAACATGAACTTGCCATTTCCTTTTCTTTCTTAAAACAAAAAAGATATTCAGGACAAATTTTAGAATCATTGACGGTTTCTAGGAAGATTTTCTTTTTTGGAAGAAAAAAGGTACTCTTGTCTCCTTAATTGTTCTTGGTGTTCTTTGTCACCAGTCATGATAGTCTTTGTGGAAAGTATTAATATACCATCTTCCTGCGTTCAATATTCCCATTAGCAATGAAAAACGTAATGAAAATATCTGCATGAAAAGCCCTGAGCACTAATTTCAGAGACAAATAGAAGATGAGCCACCAATAAGCATTTCTTCTGAAATGAATGATGCAAATTAATTGATATCTTAATTAGGCTTTAGCACGAAGATTATTAATTAGATTGAATTAGAACTGAAAGCATCTTAAAGGAAAAGCTGGGGATGTGGCACTGGGGGGAAGGAAAGATGTTATGTGTCAATGTTCTGTTCGAAATCGTTTTCGCTCAATGAGAGATTTTCAAAGAGCGGACCCAGAAAGACAGCACGCTTTATTTATCAGTCCCTGCCTGCCTGGTCTGGCCAGGTTTGGGGACTAAAGTCTAGTCTTCTCCCTGAGTGAATGAGAACCCATAGGTATAGGGAGTTCCGGCCCCAGCCAGCTCCTGGTGCCCTCATAACCCTACCCGCATGCTGCAGCCTCCTTCTTCTTCCCTCCTAGAGTAGAAGCCCTCAGAGGGCAGGGAGTCCCCCTATTTTGTTTGTGTTTGTAACCCCAGTGCTAGTGCAGGGTCTGACTTTGAGCAATCATGATAACATCACAGAAAACAGTTACATAGAACTTCCTATGTGTTCTGGGTCCTGTTCTAAACACTTTACTTAAGAAAACTCGTTTAAGCATCAATAACAACAGCGTGAGGCAAGGACTATTGGGATCCCACTTTCCAAGCAAGCACATTGAGACACAGGTTGAGCAACTCCCCTCCGCCCACCCCCACCCACCCCAAATCACAAAGCTAATACTGGAGGATTCAGATTCGAACGACAAGTCTGGGTCCAGATTCCTCACCCTGAAACACTATGCCATAACAAATAATGGTCAATCCACACTTGTTGAATAACATGAACAAGGGTGCCATGTATGCCTGGTCCCTCCTGATGGACTTCTCTCTAGTTCCTAGTTTTTATGTAAGGACTAGAGCTTTACCCTACTCTGTCCTAGACCTCACCAGTCTCTCACTGGAGGCTGCAAATGTTTCACATATTCCTAAGGACTGGTTTATATTCTGTCTCAGCCTGGACAGGCAGTCCACAAATTGTCCCTACTGAGGGGCTCCCATGGCCATGGGGCAGCCCACCATCCAATTAGGCCTGAGTCCCTAATAACATGGCCAGCCTAGGTTCCACCAAGTTTGCCTCTGTGGCCATTGTGAATCACAGGGCCACTGTCATTCTATGTCTGCAGTGACTTCATGGCATGCCTTACTGCCGAGGCCGCTTGCTGCTGAGGGTTATGATAATATGTAGGGTTTGCTTTTATGGGGGCGGGGGTCCAAGATATTTATCAAGTGTATTTTATTTACCAAGACAGCATTACCTGGGGAGGTTCCCTGGAAGCATCAACCCGTAAAAGGTAATCAGGAACAGAGCCCTGGGAGGACGGGGGTTCTGTTTCTGATTATGCTTACCATTTGACAGAAAGGGCACCACGACATGCCCCTTGCCACAGTGGAGTTGATGAGAGAGATGTGGTGTGAAGCCCAACCACATGGGATGGTGGTTTGGAGTTCAGCCGCCTGGATTGAAGACCCACCTCTACAACCCCCTAGCTGAGAGACTGCATCATTCCATCTCACCAGGCTTGGTTTCCCCATCTGTAAAATGGGGATAATGCCTGGTTCACGAAGTGGTTGCAAGGATTAAAAGGAAATTGTGCAGATTGCTTCACAGATGGGTGATATTAACAACAACCCAGGCATTCTGAATCTGCCGTCTTCCTTCCAGCTGCTAAACCCCTCCTGGATGCCTGTTGAAGGCGGATGCCCTGTCCTCTCCGGACTGACCCAAGTGGTGCCTAGGAATCTGCATTTTAACAAGCGCGCCAGCAGATACGAACGTGCTCTGATGTTGGGGACTGACAGCTATCGCCAACACACAGGAAGTGCTTCTGGGTCTGGTCAGAGCCCTCTCTTCCTTTGGCCGCGGTCCACAGCCTGAGACCTACACTGGCCTGGTTTTTCTACTGGCTGTGCAGCTGGCAGAATGCGGAGGCCGGCGGGCAGGCCGAGTGGACATAGCTGGGGAGAGCTGCTGCTTCCTGCTGGACCCTTACATCAGGGCAAGGGGGTGAAAATGCGGTGGAAAGCCAAGCTTCCTCCGGCCTGAGCGGGAAAGCTGAGGGCCGCACCCGGGCAGGTGGCCCTGGTAAGCTCTGTGGCTTAGCGGTCTCGCCGGCCAGCTGCCACCTGCCACCTGCTCTGCTTCTAAGCTGGGCTGCTGGGGCTAAACCCATGCTGGCACCACGAGGTCTGTGCGAGAGAACAGTCCTGTTCTGTACTGGGGGAGGGGAGCGGGCGGGGGAGACTTCAGGCTCGGAAGAGAGGAAGCCTCATGGCTCCACGGCCCCTTCTACTCTGAAATGATTCCATCCACATTCCATTTCATTCCAGCTTCTGAAATAGGGACTCAGAATTGCGCAGTAGAACCTTCTTACAGGCAGCCCTGTGCATGGGGGCAGACTGTAAATAGGATGACCGGAGCAGTATTCTCTTCTTGAGAGTTTCACCCCCTTGTGGCCACCTTGCGCCTGTGCTCTAATTTGGGGCAGGATCCAGTGTCTTTCCCTTTTGTGCTCTCAGCTCCCCTCCCTCCACTAAGTCAGGTCTCTCCCCCAGCTCTCCCCTTTCGCATGTTTATGGTGTTTCCAAGGCTCTCCATGAGGCCGAGAGGGGCGCTTGGCCAGGGAAGGGTGATGGAGCTATGACCCTACTTTCCCTATACAGCCCGGCTCGGCCTCTGTCCCAGAAGCTGCTGCCGCAGGTCTCCCTGGAAGGAGCCCCTTCTTAGGCCGTAGCCAGGGCTGTCCCTGAAAAACGGGCTGTTCCCCTGAGCCTCCTGTGAAGGGCCTGTGGTCATTGGGAGGGGTTTGGTTGCCAGGGTAACCCCACACACACACCACCACGTCCCCACTCCAGTGGTTGTGAGAGCCCAGCCTTGCCAGGAGAGTCAATAGCTAGTTCAGACCGGTACCCCTTCTTCTGCCCCATAGCTCTAGAAGGAAAAGCACAAAGTCCTTATCGTTGTGGTATATGCTGTGTTTTACAGAGTGCTCTTCGGACACTCTAACCGGATGATCACAACAACCACAGAGCAGAGGTAACACGGTTCCCCCATTACAGATAAAGACAAAACGCCAAGAGGGACTCCATGACACGATGGAGATCACTGAGGTGGGAACCAGCCCAGCCTGGATCCAAACTTAGTCTTTCTAGGTCTGGGTTCCCACTGTCTTACAGGGTTGGTGCCTTTGCACATGTGATGGCAAAGGCCATCGGCAGGCTTTCTAGGCACAAGATGCGTGGATGCCTGATACTAGTGTGGATTTTCCCAGAGTGCACTGCTACATGCTTGTGAACAAAAGATTCAACAGTCAAGTGAGATTGGAAAATAAATGCATGTTATATAATGCATACTAGGATATTAAAAGCTCTAAAAGGCCCTTCGGTGAGGAATGGGATTAATACATTTTCACCCAGAGTCTCCAAAACTTGCCTGGCAATGGAGCCTTTTTGTTTTTTCACCTAATGCCCATTAACAAGCCACCAGATTTGCGTCCCTCAGACCTACTCTAGAAAGGCTGAGCCAGGCTCCTTCGTCATTATGGTTGATGACAAAAGGACAAAAATGATGGGAGGCCACTTGTTTCTGTACAAAGAAAAAGAGATCGCCATCCCTCCTCCATGCCCCTCGGCCCATCAGCAGGAGATGCTGCAAGAGTCCCCTGCCACCTGGACTACACAGAATCACCTGGTGCCCCCAAAGTCCAGGTCCCTGGCAGTGGTGTGCTGGAGCCAATTGTTACATTTTCAGAAAATTTGTGATTCAGTCATTAAATCGTTAACTTGAAACTGGCCACGGTGGGAGTCTTTCTTTACACTACAGAAATCAGCAAACACCACAAATGGGGGCTTTCTCCCCGCTTATCCTGAGATAAGGATATCCTGATCCTGTGTATCACTGATCCTGGGTCATTTTCTGAAATCATTAGAAAACATGGGCGAGGCTGTGACAGCTGGGTGCTGGGGGGCGACCTGACACGGAAGTCCTTGCTCATCAGAGTCCCCAGCCCTCCTGAATGAAAGCTGAGAATTGTGCAGAATGATAATCCTCCAGCCTCAATCTCCAGTGAATCAGAAAGTACCTTCTGTCCTGCTTACCTGGATATCTGTCACCAGCCAATGTCTCCAGAATCGAGCTATGGGAGAAGACCTGCTGGGGGCATCTGGATCCACCATCACCAGGATGTAGGTTGCACCCTGTAACACATTCAACAGAAAGAAGTGTAGCATCGTGGCTAGAATTTGGAAAGGAAATCTACAAGGTACAGACATTCCTTTTACCTCAATTCCAGCCGAGAGTGGCTGACCAACACCTAAAGCTTCCTACTCAGTTCATCTCTGTTATCATGACATTCCTCTTGTGTCACAGGCTTATTCTCAGAGAAATGAAGTCTATTAAGTAGGCAGCTTAATAGCTTGGTTTTCCCTTTATAAAGAAGAATAAATCAAACAAGCATATTAACTCGGCACCTAGAAGTCCTTAACATCTTGCCAGGAGATGTGGAGGAAACAAAGAAACCTAAAACAGGGCTTCTACTCTCAGGAAGCTCACAGTGTAGTTGGAGCGACTTGTCCATTAACCCAGCAAATACAGGAGAGCTTACTCTGTGTCAGGAACTGTACCGATTGCAAGGAATGCTCAGATTCATTCATCTCTTCAATAAGCATTTACTGAACACCTATTATGTGCCAGAAACTTTTCTAGGTGCTGGGAATCCAACAGAGAACAAGCAGGTGTGACCCATACTTTCAGGAAGATTTTACTCTAGGTAAGAGACCCAGATTAAAAAGAAAGGAAAAAAAAAAAGAGCAGAAGTAAGAAGAACAACAATCCTGCAGCCTGTGGAACACAAACCACATTCACAGAAAGATAGACAAGATGGAAAGGCAGAGAGCTATGTACCAGATGAAGGAACACAATAAAACACCAGAAAAACAACTAAATGAAGTGGAGATAGGCAACCTTCCAGTAAAAGAATTCAGAATAATGATAGTGAAGATGATCCAGGACCTTGGAAAAAGAATGGAGGCAAAGATCGAAAAGATGCAAGAAATGTTTAACAAAGACCTAGAAGAATTAAAGAACAAACAAACAGAGATGAACAATACAATAACTGAAATGAAAAATACACTAGAAGGAATCAATAGCAGAATAAGTGAGGCAGAAGAATGGATAAGTGACCTGGAAGACAGAATGGTGGAATTCACTGCTGTGGAACAGAATAAAGAAAAAACAATGAAAAGAAATGAAGACAACCTAAGAGACGTCTGGGACAACATTAAACGCAACAACATTCGCTTTATAGGCGTCCCAGAAGGAGAAGAGAGAGAGAAAGGACCTGAGAAAATATTTGAAGAGATTATAGTCGAAAACTTCCCTAACATGGGAAAGGAAATAGCCACCCAAGTCCAGGAAGTGCAGAGTCCCAGGCAGGATAAACCCAAGGAGAAACACACCGAGACACATAGTAATCAAATTGGCAAAAATTAAAGACAAAGAAAAATTGTTGAAAGCAGCAAGGGGAAAACGACAAATAACATACAAGGCAACTCCCATAAGGTTAACAGCTGATTTCTCAGCAGAAACTCTACAAGCCAGAAGGGAGTTGCATGATATACTTAAAGTGATGAAAGGGAAGAAACTACAACCAAGATCACTCTACCCAGCAAGGATTTCATTCACATTTGATGGAGAAATCAAAAGCTGTACAGACAAGAGAATTCAGCACCACAAAACCAGCTCTACAACAAATGCTAAAGGAAATTCTTTAAGTGGGAAACACAACAGAAGAAAAGGACCTACAAAAACAAACCCAAAAGAATTAAGAAAATGGTCATAGGAACATACATATAGATAATTACCTTAAATGTGAATGGATTCAATGCTCCAACCAAAAGACACAGGCTTGCTGAATGGATACAAAAACAAGACCCATCTATATGCTCTCTACAAGAGAACCACTTCAGACCTAGGGACACATACAGACTGAAAGTGAGGGGATGGAAAAAGATATTCCATGCAAATGGAAATCAAAAGAAAGCTGGAGTAGCAATACTCATATCAGATAAAATAGACTTTAAAATAAAGGATGTTTTAAGAGACAAGGAAGGACACTACATAATGATCAAGGGATCAATCCAAGAAGAGATATAACAATTATAAATATATATGCACCCAACATAGGAGCACCTCAATACATAAGGCAACTGCTAACAACTCTAAAAGAGGAAATTGACAGTAACACAGTAATGGTGGGGGACTGTAACACCCCACTTACACCAATGGACAGATCATCCAAAATGAAAATAAAAGGGAAACAGAAGCTTTAAATGACACAATAGACCAGATAGATTTCATTGTTATTTATAGGACATTCCATCCAAAAACAGCAGATTACACTTTCTTCTCAAGTGCGCATGGAACATTCTCCAGGATATATCACATCTTGGGTCACAAATCAAGCCTCAGTAAATTTAAGAAAATTGAAATCATATCAAGCATCTTTTCTGACCAGAACACTATGAGATTAGAAATCAGTTACAGGGAAAAAAACGTAAAAAACGCAAACACATGGAGGCTAAACACTACATTACTAAATAACCAAGAGATCACTGAAGAAATCAAAGAGAAAATAAAAAAATACCTAGATACAAATGACAATGAAAACACGACAATCAAAAACCTATGGGATGCAGCAAAAGCAATTCTAAGAGGGAAGTTTATAGCTATACAAGCCTTCCTCAAGAAACAAGAAAAATCTCAAATAACCAGTCCAAACTTACACCTAAAGGAACTAGAGAAAGAAGAACAAACAAAACCCAAAGTTAGCAGACAGAAAGAAATCATAAAGACCAGAGCAGAAATAAATGAAATAGAAACAAAGAAAACAATAGCAAAGATCCATAAAACTAAAAGCTGGTTCTCTGAGAAGATTAACAAAATTGACAAAGCATTAGCCAGACTCATCAAGAAAAAGAGGAAGAGGACTCAAATCAATAAAATTAGAAACGAAAAAGGAGAAGTTACAACAGACACCACAGAAATACAAAGCATCCTAAGAGACTACTACAAGCAACTCTATGCTAACAAAATGGACAACCTAGGGGCTTCCTTGGTGGCACAGTGGTTGAGAGTCCACCTGCCAATGCAGGGGACACGGGTTCATGCCCCGGTCCAGGAGGATCACAAATGCCACGGAGTGGCTAGACCCGTGAGCCATGACTGCTGAGTCTGCACATCCAGAGCCTGTGCTCCACAACAGGAGAGGCCACAGCAGTGAGAGGCCCACGTACTGCAAAAAATAAATAAATAAATAAATAAATAAATAAATAAATAAATAAATAAATGGACACCTGGAAGAAATGGACAAATTCTTAGAAAGGTATAACCTTCCAAGACTGAACCAGAAAGAAACAAAAAATAGGAACAGACCAATCACAAGTAATGAAATTAAAACTGTGATTAATACTCTTCCAACAAACAAAAGTCCAGGACCAGATGGCTTCACAGGTGAAATCTATTAAACATTTAAAGAAGAACTAACACCCATCCTTCTCAAACTCTTCCAAAAAACTGCAGATGAAGGAACACTCCCAAACTCATTCTATGAGACCACCATCACCCTGATACCAAAACCAGACAAAGATATTACAAAAAAAGAAAATTACAGACCAATATCACTGATGAATATAGATGCAAAAATCCTCAACAAAATACTAGCAAACAGAATCCGACAGCACATTAAAAGGATCATACACCATGATCAAGTGGGATTTATCCTAGGGATGCAAGGATTCTTCAATATACGCAAATCAGTCAATGTGATACACGATATTAACAAATTGAAGAATAAAAAGCATATGATCATTTCAATAGATGCAGAAAAAGCTTTTGACAAAATTCAACACCCATTTATGATAAAAACTCTCCAGAAAATGGGCACAGAGGGAACCTAACTCAACATAATAAAGTCCATATATGACAAACTCACAGCAAACATCATTCTCAATGGTGAAAAACTGAAAGCATTTCATCTAAGATCAGGAAAAAGGCAAGGATGTCCACTCTGACCACTATTATTCAACATAGTTTTGGAAGTCCTAGCCACAGCAATCAGAGAAGAAAAAGAAATAAAAGGAATACAAACTGGAAAAGAAGAAGTAAAACTGTCACTGTGTGCAGATGACATGATACTATACATAGAGAATCCTGAAGATGCCACCAGAAAACTACTAGAGCTAATCTATGAATGTGGTAAAGTTGCAGGATACAAAATTAATACACAGAAAGCTCTTGCATTACTATACACTAATGATGAAAAATCTGAAAGAGAAATTAAGGAAACACTCTCATTTACCACTGCAACAAAAAGAATAAAATACTTAGGAATAAACCTACCTAGGGAGACAAAAGACCTGTATGCAGAAAACTGTAAGACACTGATGAAAGAAATTAAAGATGATACACACAGATGGAGAGATATACCATGTTCTTGGATTGGGAGAATCAATATTGTGAAAATGACTATACTACCCAAAGCAATCTACAGATTCAATGCAATTCCTATCAAATTACCAATGGCATTTTTTACGGAACTAGAACAAAAAAATCTTAAAATGTGTATGGAGACACAAAAGACCCTGAATAGACAAAGCAGTCTTGAGGGAAAAAAACGGAGCTGGAGGAATCAGACTCCCTGACTTCAGACTATACTACAAAGCTACAGTAATCAAGACAATATGGTACTGGCACAAAAACAGAAACATAGATCAATGCAACAAGATAGAAAGCCCAGAGATAAACCTACACACCTATGGTCAAATAATCTATGACAAAGGAGGCAAGGATATACAGTGGAGAAAAGACAGTCTCTTCAATAAGTGGTGCTGGGAAAACTGGACAGCTACAAGTAAAAGAATAAAATTAGAACACTCCCTAACACTGTACACAAAAATAAACTCAAAATGGATTCGAGACCTAAATGTAAGACCAGACACTATAAAACACTTAGAGGAAAACATAGGAAGAACACTCTTTGACATAAATCACAGCAAGATCGTTTTTGATCCACCTCCTAGAGTAATGGAAATAAAAACAAAATAAACAAATGGGACCTAATGAAACTTCAAAGCTTTTGTACAGCATAGGAAACCATAAACAAGATGAAAAGACAACCTTCAGAATGGGAGAAAATATTTGCAAATGAATCAATGGACAAAGGATTAATCTCCAAAATATGTAAACAGCTCATGCAGCTCAATATTAAAAAAGCGAACAACCCAATCCAAAAATGGGCAGAAGACCTAAATACACATTTCTCCAAAGAAGACATGCAGATGGCAAAGAAGCACATGAAAATCTGCTCAACATCACTAATTTATTAGAGAAATGCAAATCAAAACTACAATGAGGTATCACCTCACAACAGTTAGAAAGCACATCATCAGCAAATCTACAAACAACAAATGCTGGAGAGGGTGTGGAGAAAAAGGAAGCCTCTTGCACTGTTGGTGGGAATGTAAATCGATACAGCCACTAAGGTGAACAGTATGGAGGTTCCTTAAAAAACTAAAAATAGAATTACCATATGACCCAGCAATCCCACTACTGGGCATATACCCAGAGAAAACCATAATTCAAAACGACACATGCACCCCAATGTTCATTGCAGCACTATTTAAAATAACCAGGTCATGGAAGCAACCTAAATGCCCACTGACAGCTGAATGGATAAAGTAGATGTGGTACATATATACAATGGAATATTACTCAGCCATAAAAAGGAATGAAATTGGGTCATTTGTTGAGACGTGGATGGATCTAGAGACTGTCATACAGAGTGAAGTAAGTCAGAAAGAGAAAAACAAATATTGTATATTAACGCATGTATGTGGGACCTAGAAAAAAGGTACAGATGAATCGGTTTGCAGGGCAGAAATTGAGACACAGATGTAGAGACCAAACGTATGGACACCACTGGGGGAGAGCCGCGGGGGGTTGGGGATGGTGGTGTGATGAATTGGGAGATTGGGATTGACATGTATACACTGATGTGTATAAAATTGATGACTAGTAAGAACCTGCTGTATAAAAAAATAAATAAAATAAAATTCAAGAAACCCCCAACAACAACAAAATCCAAGGAAGTGCCAACTTGGGATTAGTTCTATGGTTAAAATAAAATAGGATGGGGTTGGAGGAAGTAAGCGTCCCAAGAAGGGGAAACAACTGCTACAAAGGCCTCCAGGTGGGAACGAGTGAAGGTTTGAGGAGCAGAAAGAATGCCATGTGGCTAGAGGCAAGCAAGGGGAGGGGACAGGGCAGGGTTGGAGAGGTGGGCGGGGACCCGGCCACAGAAGGCTTTGCAGACCTGGGTGAGGAGGGGCTTTTATTCTAAGTGCAATGCAGAACTACTGGAGGGGTTTTTTTGTTTGTTTATTTGCTTTTGTTTTTAAGCCAGGAGAGTGATATGCTCTAATTTACATTGTTAAAAAGTTGTCATGGTGGCTGGGTGGAGAGTGAACAGTTGGCAGGAGGCCAGAGAGGAGGCTATTGCAGTGATAAAGGGCAGGATGATGGCATTTTGGACTAGAATGATAGCAATGGAGATAGAAGCCAGTAGATGGATCGGGGAAGTATTTTTAGAGAGCATCAGTGGGATTTGCTGATGAACTGGCCTGTAAGGCAGGGAGGAGGGGGTAGGGAAAGAGAAATCGAGGATGACTCTTGATGTTTTGGCTAGAACAACTGGGTGAATGGTGCCACTTAATGTCATGGAGAAGACTTGGAAAGGGGAATGTTTGAAGGGGGATCTTGAGAGTTCTATCTTGGGCATGTTACATTTGAAACACCTCTTAAAGACAAGTAAGTATCAGAGTCAAGAGTTTAGAGGAGAGATCAGGACTGGATATATAATATTTGGAGTCACTGACTCCCAAGGACCAAAGATGGCCCCTAAAGAATAATGAGATGATTCATGGTGAGATTAGACATGGGGAAGAAAAGAGGTCTCGTGAGTGAACTCTAGAGCATGCTAAGGAGGAGAGGAGGAGAGGAGAGGTGGATCTAGCAAAGGAGACTGTAGCCAGGGAGGCAGGGGAGCCACCTGAAGCATAGGTATCATGAAAGCCGAGACAGAAAGTGTGTCCAGGTGGAGGAAGTGGCCAGCTGTGTCGAATGCTGCTGAAAGGTAGAGCAAGATGAGGACACAGATGTGACAATGTGATCTGACAACTTGGAGATCCCTTGTTTTCTTGGCAAGACCAGTGTCAGTGGAGTAGTAAGGACTGATGTTTGATTGGAATAGGTGGCGAGGAGATGGGATGAGCGGAACTGAAAATAGTTATTAAAGATGATAAAAGCGGAATTATAGTGTGAAGGACAGCTGAGACACACAGTGGCTGTTACTAGATGGGAAGGAAGAGTCAAGAGATTTATTTCTTTTTAACTTTTTAAAGAGATGGATGGCAGACAAGAATGTCTGCAAGCCGATGGAAGTGATCCAGTATGGAGGGAGGTATTAGATGTCAGAGAGAAGAAAGCAGTTCGTTGTAAGAGCCAAGACTCTGGGAAGGTGGGAGGAGACAGGATACAGAGCAAAAGTGGAGGGCCTGGCCTTCGGCAGGGGCGGAGGATACTGGTTCAGATGTGAGGGTGCTGGGAGGTGTGGTGAGGAATGAGGGAATTGGATTCCGATTACTTCTATTTTCTCAATGAGTTTGAGGCAAGGTCATCAGGCGAAGAGGGATTATAGGAAGTTTGGGGACAGACAAGTTGTGGAATAGTCATTTGGGGAGGTGAGAAACGGAGTATACCAGAGGTACGTAGTAAGGTGACCGGGTAATATTACATTCCACAGTTATGCGCTTTTTGACGGTTCAAGAGCAGACGGGGAATAAGTCGTCGTTGGGTTTAGCTTGAATATGGACAGACTGGCGAGTATGATGGAAGAGAAGGGAGTGAGAGTGTAAGAAGTGAGTAGATAAATAAGGAGGGTCCTGGGATTCCTCTTGCTCTGGAGAGAGAGAGAGACATAGACGTAACTGGAATACAGTATGTGAAGGGCATGAGTAGAGGAGCCTTTATCAGGCAATAAGGGAGCACGGAGGAAGGAGCCTTAAATCTCTCCACCTCAGGAGTCCAGGAAGGCTTCACCGAGTTGTCTTCTGAGCTTGATCTTGAAGGATGTGCTGGTAAGGGGTCAGGAAAAGGACTCTCTTGGCAAAGGGAAGGGTCTGGGCAAAGGCATGAGGGGTTGGGGAAGGGCAAGAAACTTGGTGTGCTGGGACAGAGGGCGTCTATAAAGGAATGGTGGGTGACGGAGCTGAAAGGTTACTGGGACCAGATAATAGAAAACCTCACATGTCCTAAGTTGTTGAGAATTTGTTTTGCAACAGGACTCACTGAAATTGTTTGAACAGACAACTGACATGATAAAATGCGTGCTTTGGGAAGGCACATGGTGAGGATGAGTAAAAGACTAAAAGCAGAGTAAAAAGAAAAAAAGAAGAAAATTGGGATACTCTGAAGAGAGATCATGAGGGCTTGAAAATTCAAGTAGTAATAAAGATAGAGAGCTTTGTACCACAGAATCAACAGCATGAGGTGACTGGATAGGGCAGGTGAGAGAGGGAGAGGGCTCCAGGAGGACTATGAGATTCTATCTCAGGCAATTTGGTGGATGATGGTACCATGACTATTATGAGTAGAAAGTCTGGGAAACAGTGAGTTTGGTGTTGAAACATGTAGGCAGAAATGTACCCTAAATGGAGCTATGAAGCCTGGAGCTCTCTCAAGACTTGGCATGTGGGTAGCAGGCATGGGGATGGATAAGATTGTTGGGGAGAACTTATGGAGTGAGAACAGAACAGCTAGGGTGGAACTCAGGAACTAAGAGGGTTGGGGGAGAGGAGAGACTGAGGGGAAGAGAGTTAGGAGGAGAACAAGGGAGCAGAGTGTCACGGACACCCAAGACAAACAAGGGTTCAAGGAAGGAGTGGGGATGGGCTCAGTATAACAGAGCCATCAAGGAAGAGGACCCCCAAAGCCGTACTGGCTGTGACAATTGGGGGAGAACTGGCAACTTTCCAGAGATGAGTAGTTCAGAGGTAAAACTACTGTTTGCTGAATGTTAAAATCCAAAACCACATATTAAACGCTATAGGAAATTAACTTAGAGAATTTGAAGATAAAGCCCAAGGAAATCTCCAAGAACTCAGAAGAGAAGGATAAAGAGATGAAAATATTAGGGGGAGGACTTCCCTGGTTGTCCAGTGGTTAGGACTCCACGCTCCAAACGCAGGGGATCACGGGTTCAACCCCTGGTCGGGGAAGATCCCACATGCCACATGGCAAGGCCCCCCAAAATAAATAATTTTTTTAAAAAAGAAAATATTAGGGGGAAAGTAGGATCATATCCTAAGGAGCCCGTGTGTGTGTGTGTGCGTGTGCACGCGTGTGTGTGATCCCAGTAGACTCCCAGAGACGAAAACTGTCTGATACAACCAAGAATTGGTTTTAGCCAAAGCAGCAAAAAAATAAAAACAAAGTGTAAATACTGTAAAAGAAGAAAAAAACCCATCTATGCTCTTTCTGTTTTTTAATTAATTGTTTTCCAAATGACATGATTGCCTACATGAGAAACCAAAAGAATTAGCTGGAAACAACTAGACTAATATTCAATAAAGTGAGTTGTTATGAAATGCACACAAAATCAGTACTTTCCTACGGACAAATAGTAGTCAGAAAATATACTTTTAAAATCCCATTTACCATTGTAATAAAAATATAAAATATCTAGGAATAAACTTGATGAAAAATCCAGGACTTACACCAAGAAACCAAAGCATTACTGATGTACATAAAAAGAAAACTTGAAGAGATGGAGAAAGACATATTATGCTTTTACACATCAAAGCCATCATTTGCAAATATGTCAGTAATCCTTTAGTTAATTAGTTGATTTAACACAATACCAATCAAAATCCTTAATAGATATTTTGGGAACTTCATGGAAGTTCTCCAAGAGATATCCACACTCCCATGTTCAGTGCAGCATTATTCACAATAGCCAGGCTGTGGAAACAAACCTAAATGTCCATCAAGGTATGAAGGGATAAAGACCGTGTAGTTTATACACACAATGGAATATTATTCAGCCATGAAAAAGAGAGAAATCCTGTCGTTTGTAACAACATGAATGAACCATGAGGACATTATGCTAAGTGAAATAAGCCAATCACAGGAGGACAAATACAGTGTGACTCAATTTATACGAGACATCTAAAATAGTCAAACTCACAGAAGCAGAGAGCAGAATGGTGGTTCCCAGGGGCAGAGGGAAGGGGGAAATGGGGAGTTTCTGTTAAACAGGGAAAAAGCATGAATCACAAAAGATGAATAAGTCCTAATGATCTGTACAACCTTGCGCCTGTAGTTAATGATATTGTATCGTACACTTTAAAATCTGTTCAGAGGGTAGATCTCATGTTCCTACCTCAAAAAAGTAAAATTTTAAATTAAAAAGAAGAAAGTCATCCTGCTTGAAGAAAGCAGGATGGAATCAGCGCCCTCGTCAAGCATTCTGCAAATCCCAGACCTTAACAATATGCTCTGCTGGCGAGGCGGTGGGGAAGCTTCATACATTGTTGTGGGAATGCAAAAATGGGGCCGATTTATCCTTTGACTCAGCAATCCCACTTCTGTAATTTCTTCCCCTAAAGATACCTGCATATTTATGAAATGACTTGTGTATAAGGTATTCATTTCAGCCATGTTTATGATAGCAAAAGTTGGAAATAACTCAAGTGTCCATCAGTTGGGGATTGGTTAATAAACATTGATACATACTCACAATGGAATACTTTATAGTTGTGAAAAACAATGAAGATCTCTCAGATCTGATCTGAAAAGCTCTCCAAGGTAAATGAGTGAAAAATGCAAGGTGTAGAACAGTATATCTAGCACCTTACTTTTACATATGAAAGAAAAAATAAGCTGTCTTCACATTGGTTTGTATTTGCATAAACAAACTCTGGAGAGATACTTTAAAAAAAAAAAAGATGTGGGTGGTGGTGGTGCTATGGGTGGATGGGACAGAGGTGGGAGGGAAATCTCTCCTACGTGCCTGTTCTTTCATTTTGATTTTTGAGCCATGTGAATACATTACCTGCTAAAAATAAACTGAAATTATAAAATCAAGTGAAATGTGTAGTAATCACATAGTATTATCTTAGTTAGTCTCTAGTCTCTCTCTAGCTGGCTGAGAGGTAAAGAAGGATGGCTTTGCCCTTTTTGGTAGGGAGAGCTCGTGGAATCCTCATTGCATTTTGGGGGGTCAGTTAGGTGCAGGGCAAGCAGTGGACCAGGACCCTGGGCTCTGCAGCGCAGGGCATGAGCGAGGTACGGGAAGCCACGTCCACAGATCACAGTACCTTGACATGATGATGGCAACACAGAAGGAGAATTAGATCTGGGCTTGTCCATGTGAAGTTTTTTAAACAGCCATACTGAAGTATAATTTCCATACCACGAACTTCACCCCTTTAAAGCATACATTTCAACAATTTGTAGTAAATTAACAGAGTTGCGCAGCCATCACTATAATCTAAATTTAGAACATTTTCATCACCCCCAAAACAATCCTTGTGCCATCTGCAATCACTTCCTGTTCCCTCCCCCAGCTTTGGCCAACCATTAGTCTACTTCCGGTCTCTATAATCTCCTTTTCCCCTTACCTGAACATTTCACATAAGTGGAATCATAGAATATGAGGTCTTTTGTGTCTGGCTTCTTTCACTCAGCATAACGTTTCTGAGGTTCAACCATGTCGCATGCATCAGCACTTCATCCTTTTTAACTACCAAATAGTACGCCATTGAATGGATATTGGTATGGCTTTTGTTTATTCACTTGATGGATCTTTGGGTTGTCTCTACTTTTTGGCTACTATGAATCATGCTGATATGAACATTTGCTACAGGTCTTTGTGTGGATATTTGTTTTCAATTCTCTTGGGAAAATACCTAGAGTGGAATCATTAGGACATACGGTAAATTTATGTTTAATATTTTTAAAAACTGCCAAACTGTTTTCCAAAATGGTTGCACCGTTTTGCAATCCCACCAGCAGTATATGAAGGTCCCAATTTCTCCATCTCCTCACCAACACTTGTTATCATCTGTCTGTCTGGTTGTAGCCATTCTAGCAGGTGCAAAGCGTGAAATGTAAATTAAAAACTCATTAAGTTTTAAATTTACATTTCCCTAATGACTAGTGATGTTGGGCATCTTTTCATGTCTTTATTGACCATTTGCATAACTTCTCTGGTGAAATGTCTGTATAAATCTTTTGCCCCTTTAAAATTTATCTTTTTATTATTCTAGAAGGAATTTTAATCGTTGTATCCCAACTGAGAGTTAGGGAAAATGTGAGCAGTGGGGAGAGTGGAAAGGAAGGAGAGAAGGTGATCAGAGCTGGATTTGCTTCATCCTTGAACCTCTGGCTTCTGCCCTCATCCATCTTCTGTACATGGGGCTGTCTTCTTACTGTATCTCACCATGACACTGATTACTCCAGTAGGGAAATGTCAGCCTCAGGAACAGCCACCAACCCAGGTGAGCAGAGAGCACCACTGACGCTAACTCCCCCAGACCCTTGGTCCACTGATCCACTGGCCTTCTTCAGAGAAATCGTTGAGCCCCGATCTCCCTGCCTCCCATCCAGATCTTCTCAGTCAAAGACCACCCCCGCCCCCCGCCATCTCCTCCACCACACCATCATGCCAAAATACTCTTCTCTCTTTTCCTCTGAGCCAGTTCTCTATTCCTCCTCCACCTCCAAACCCTTCTACTCTGCCCTCTGGAAAAGCCACTAAATAACAAGCCACATCCCTTCCATCCCCTCTCTCTCCATAAATTGCTCTGTCTACTTCCTTGTCTTTGCCCGGCTCTCCCCCGAAGAGCCCCTTCCCCTTAGCTCCCACGAGTGCTGATGTGTGTTCTCTCATGGCCCTTAAACCCCAAGAGGTGTCCTAGCTCCCTGCTGCCACATCCTCTTTGTGGCTCAAGACATTCAACCATACACCCTCCTTCTGTCCTGGTTGCTGTCACCTATGATCTCATGATCACTCCTGCTCGTTCATCGAAGACACTGGCACCTGATCACAGTCAGCTCTTCTTCCCTAGGTCCTGCTGTCACCCTGGTGACTCCGGCAAACACGTGGATCATCCATCCAGCACCGTGGCCTCCCGTGTACCTGCACCTTTGCATCTCAGGCAAGCTTCTCTTTCTTTATCTCAACTATCGACTCCCACAGTCACACCTTGAAACTTGTCATCCCCCCCAAACTGCTTCACCTCCCCATGTCACTATTTCTGGCCACAACCTCCTTTCTGTTCAGCTTGCTTCTTCAACTCTGTCTACCTCAACTAATCTTTGACCACAAGAGGACCTGCAGACCATTGGTAAATGTCCCTTTTCCCAGCCCATCAGCTCTCTCCTGTCTTTGTTTGTGCCCCAAATCGTCAAAATGTAAACTCCCTTGTCCCTCTATCATGTAAACATATTTCCTTCAAAAGATCCCAAAGCTGAGTAAACCCAACTTCCCTCTACTTCTGTGTATGACGTGAGCAGGTGAGCCCACCAGGAGAAAGTCATATCCCAGGGAAGATTGGCTCCATACATCTTTGGCCGCCAGCTTCATTATGGGCCCTCAATACTGCTCTGCACTTCTGGCATCAACTGGATCTGCCACCCTTGGTAATGGCTTTCCAAGATTTCAAACCTTTTCCAGTATCCTTAAACCTCCAACCTCCCTCCACTCCCCCTAACCCTCTCTCTTGGCAGGTAAATTTTTCAGCGATAACTTCACAGAGGAAACTGAAGCCATCGTTTGACAAGTTCTTCAAGGTCTGCCTCAAAGCCTGCAAACCCTAACTGCATCCACACCTAACCTCTCCTTCTCCCCACTGTTTGTCTCGTCTCCTGTAACAACCTCCTAACGGGCTTCTTCGTATCTGTTTTTACTCCCTGATCAATTTTCCACCCTGATCCAGAACATTTTTTCAAAACACAAGTGAGATTGTGTTATCCTGCTGCTTAAAATCCTTCCCTGGCTTTCCATGGGTCCTTACTGTGTCTTACAAGGCCTTGAATAATCTGGCCCTTTCCCACCTCACCTTGTCATCTGGTATACATGGCCCTTGCCCTCTACTCCACTCTCAGGGCCTTTCTGTTTCTAAGGTTTGCCCTGCTCCCTCCTACCCCACGGCCCTTGCATATGTTTCCCCACTCCCTCCCAACCCCCTTGAATCTGGTGAACTCTTATTCATACTTCAGAACTCAGTTCAGGATGACTTCTCCAGAGGAGTGTTCCCTCACCCCTGTTCTAGGTTAAGTTCCTTTCTTAAACATGCTCACATTTCCTTCCCTCAGATATGCATCTCAGTTTAGAGTCAATTATACATGTGTTGGCATAAGTTTTGATTAACGTCTGTGTCCCCCACAAGACTAAGACCTCCTTGAAAGCAGGGATTGTGTCTGTTTTGGCTCACCACTACACGCCCATAGATTACAGTGTCTGGCACAGAGAACACACTCGATAAATATATATATATTTTTTGGTATGTGGGCCTCTCCCGTTGCAGAGCACAGGCTCCGGACGCGCAGGCTCAGTGGCCATGGCTCACGGGCCCAGCCGCTCCGCGGCATGTGGGATCTTCCCGGACTGGGACACGAACCCGTGTCCCCTGCATCGGCAGGCGGACTCTCAACCACTGCGCCACCAGGGAAGCCCCTCGATAAATATTTTTGAATGAGTAAATAAAACAATTATTGCAACTGGCCCAGGTGGTTCAATTGTTCACGTGTTCATTCATTCATTCATTCCACAAGCATTGACTGAGCCCTTATCATATATGCAAAGAATCCAAGCACCTTTGGGGCTCTAAGCAGGAGCACTGCTGGCGCTGCAGAAGCAAACCTGAGGAGGTGATTAACTCTGCCGTGGGTGACTGAATAAAGCCTCACAGAGGATGCTGCCTCTGATCTGGGCCCTGATGAATGGAAGTTTGCCCAGGAGGGAAGGCCATGCCAGGCAAAGGAAACAGCATGTACAAAGCCATGGAGACACAAAAGGGAGCAGCAAGTTGTTCTGTGTCTGTACCTCAGAGTTCCCAAGGCCAAGGGACAGAGAACCGGAGGGGCAGTGGAGGAGGCCGGCGAGGTTGACGGCAAAGATGGGCAATGTTGTATATGTCAAGGAGGTTCATGAATGGGGGTGTAAGGATGACATGGTTAGAGACGGGTTATATAGAGAGAATTCCTCCGGTGGTGGGGTGAGGGGTGCATCTGCGTGGGCCCAGTGATGTCCAGTGAGGGCTGTTAGGCTGATTCATGTGCGGGTTGGGTCGGCATGGCACAAGAGTGGTCATTCTCAGAGGGAGGCCAGCATGCCACACCCTCTGTAATGCAGAGATGCCTGGGCAGAGGGTCCTTCCTGACGTGCAGGGGTGCTCTGGGGTCTCCGAGGCCCCCTCCCTCCACCTTGCTCTTTGAGCAGTCTGTGTGTGCCTGCCTTTCCCAGAGAGGAGGAGTGAAAAGTATTCTTTGGACAGAATATGATGGGACTTCAGTAGACAGTTCTGAGTCTTAGAAGTGCTGAGAAGATGTGGTCTGTATTAATCACACCTTTTATTTTCTGATGCTTTGACATCTGGGGTCTTGCTGTCTCTGGAGAGGCTACCAGTTCCCAGAGATAGCAAACACGTACCTGAGAGATGCTCTTCAAGGGCAAACCTACCAATCCAGAGCCTACGCCATCTCCTTTATTGGGCTGAACCACTATCCTCCTGGCCTCCTCACCTAGGGGTCAGGTTCCAGACAACCAGGGCCAGCTCCTGTGTTCCAGAGACCACCAGAACTATTCAAACTAGCCAACCCCAAGCCTGTCTACCCTGCTCCTTCGCCAGTGTTTTACTTTTTCCCACAAAAATCACAATAAGGATTCTCGCCCATGCTTTCTCCTCACTCCTGCTGCCTTCTGACAGACCCTGGTGCTTCCCCGTGTGGCCCTGTGTAGTGTTCTGTGATTCCTCTCTTTAGGGATCTGTGAGTATAAACGTCTTCCTTCATGATCATCATTTCCATCTGCGTGTCTTATCACATCCAATTAAAACAAATCCCAGGTACGTTTTAGAACAGGGCCCTTCACTCCTTCTGACTCAGATATCCATCAAGACCATTTGAAGACTACAGGAACCCGGGGAGTATCTAGCATTGCATTTCTCTCATGTTGTGATATGATTATGCCTGTCGCTTGTTGCCTACAGAACTCACTTGTCCCAGAATGAAGGACTGGGCTGACCTGATATGGTTAAGTTTCACGGTCAAGTTGAGTGGAGAGCCATCCTCTCCAAAGCAGTAGTTCTCACCCCTGCCTGAATACTAGAATCACCAAGGGAGCTTTTCAAAGCTACCGAGGCTGGACCTTTGACCTAAGGGGTCTGGAGAGGGGCCCCGGCTTTAGTGTCGACATGGAAGTTTCCCAGGTGACACAAATGTAGAGTCAGGGGTGAGAACGACAATCCAAAAATCTGGTTCCCCCAAGTCCTCGACTGAATCTGCCACTGACTAAAACCCAGGTTTCTTTCCTCCTGTTTAATGTACTCTCAGGGAAGATCATGTGCCCTCTACATAAAGAGGACAAGCTTCCCCCGATCTTGGCTGGGGTCCCTTGTGCCTGGGACCCTGAAGATTAAGGGGCTTGAGCACTGAATCGAGAAACTGAAGTCACAAATACAAGTCACCATCCTCTCCCACTATTCATTATGAGGTTGGTTGGAATACAAATTTAGCCTATAGTGGGTTGGTTGTGTTTGAACCTCCCCCACAAAGTTCTGTAGGGGAAATCTAGTTAAGAGCCTTCTTCCTGGGGGAGGTTGAGTGTAACAGCTGTTCCTCACCAGGACTGATAGTCTCACCAGGATGCAGTCCGGGTGTTGCCCCTTGAGCCTAAAGCCTTTCATCCCTGAGGACTGACTCACATTTCAGGTTGGCATCCAGAAGAACAGCCTTTCTCTCCATAGCTGTTGACAAAGACAGTTCCTGGGCTGGGTGGACAGAGGCATGTCAACCTGGGAGTTGGGGCTCATGCTTTGCTTTCACACATTTGGGAAGAGGTGTTGTGTAGTCACTGTGGATCAGCTATCCTTCTTCCTTGCTCTCCTCTACTTTAGAGGCTGGGGAGCTACAATACTGGATTTCCCAGCCTCTTGTGCACTAAGCAGAGGCCATGTTCTGGTCAAGAAGAGATAGGAGAAAGTCCCTGGGAAGGTATATCTTCCTGAAAAAAAGGTAAAGGCTTACTAAGAGAAAACCCTTGTTGCCTTTTGTCCCTTTCCCTGTTCCGCTTCATTCTGCCTGGAATGTAGATGTGATGTTGGATGTGTAGCAGCCATTCTGTGACCAAGAGGGGACAAGCATGAGGTTGAAGGCCTGTGTGCTCAAGATGGTGAAGCAGAGAGATGGAAAGAACTTGGGTCCTTGAGCTGCTGAATCTGCCTGCGATTGCCAGTCCCTAGACTTCTTATTGCCTGAAACAAATAATCCCTTTATGTTCCTAGGGTAGAGATTTTTCTTCCTTGCACCCAAACACATTCCTACCTGACACACACATCAGTTGTCTGTGCTGGTTTTGGCAAGTGAGTGTCAAAGGCTGATCTTCAGAAAGGCATCCTGATGTTGTGAAAAGATTACTCAAGTAAATGATAGAGAACTAGTATTCAAGCCCCTGCTGTTGCTTGTATAGGCTGTGTGTTTGGAGGTAAGTCATTTACTCTCACCAAGGTGCAGTTTACGGACCTGCAAAATGGCTGTAATATGTGTCTCATACAACAGGGTTACTCTAAAAATAAAATGAGTTAGAAGTGTGAAAGTATTTTTAAGACTGTGAAACGATGTCCATGGGTCACGTTTCGTTATGTGAGCAAATGCCCTCAGTGTTTGTTCCCAATGGTCCCTGGAGTAGCAGTTACCTTGACGTCCAGAACACATCCTCCAAACGGCCTGTCACCAGCTGACTGGAGGCAGAGAGTCTGGGCTCTCCGCATCTCTAAGTCTGGCCAGGGACACTAGTGCATGCGGAGACAGCACACTGCTTCCCTCTAACACTTGCTCTTCTTGTGTTCCCAGGGGGACTAAGTTCATCTGGGAGTGGGACAGATTACAGAACCCTGGAACACTGGAGGAAGCAGGGGCCGAGTTTCCCTAAGGAAACCTAGCCAGCAACCATCCAGTGTCTCCATGGCGTTCCCAGCGGTGGGTGTCCCTCACTCCCTGGGGAGGTGACTCATTCGAATATTAGAAAGGGCTACGTCTCATGGAGCCCAAAACTACCCTCAAAACTCACAGCTGTTCCTCTTCTTTCTTGCATAGAACAAGTCCTGTCCTTCTTGTACATGGCCCCCCTTCAGACATTTGAAGGCAATCACAGCCTCACAATGACCTTTTGTTCAGGCTAAAGAGCCCTGTCTCTTCAACTGGTTCAGCTACCTGGAGCTGCATCCCACACTCTGTCTATACAAAGATGGCCTTGTATGGTTCACAAAATAACAAGGGAGACAGACATGTAAACAACTACAGCACACTGTGACATGCTGGGATAGAGACTTACACAAAGGGCTATGGGAACATAGGACAGGGGCCAAACACTTCTGTGCAGAATGGGGGTGAGGAGGTCAGTCTTTACAGAGAAGGTGGTAGTCGATGAGAAGAAGAAAGGATGATTTACAATGGCCAAATGTGGAGGGTGCAGGTTGGAGGTTGCGGGTGATATGGGTCCAAGTCTGTTAAGGCCATAATTTGCTGTGGCCAGAGTCACATTACTGGGAACAAGGGGCCACTGCAGGGAACATCTGCTAAATAGAGATTATTATTCTGAGTCTACAGATGGAAAAATTGAAACTCAGAAGGATTAAGTGGATCTGTCTGAGGCAAAATGCTTTAGTGATGTGAATTCCACTCAGTTGCTGTGTGGCCTTGGGCAAGTTGCCTAAACTCTCTGGGCTTCAGGTTTATCATCTCTAAAAGAGAGATCGTAATAATCAGAGTTCTTTTCTCTTAGATTGTTATTCACATTGAGTGAAATGGCTCAGAGCAGCGCCTGGCACACGTTAAGCGATCAATAAATGCCAGCCATTGTAAGCGACTGAATGGCTTCCCTGGGACTTAAAACCATGTCCCTTGTCTCCCCAGTTACACCCTCTTCTCCCTGCACAGAGGGCAGGCATAGGTCTGGAGGAAGAGGGGCAGATTTGACGTTGACTCTTACTCACAAGAATATGGTATTGGTTTGCGTATTGCAGATTCCTCCACACCTAAGTCTCTGGACGCTTGTGTAATTTAAAACATACATACTACAAAGATGTACTTGCTGGCAACGCGTCCCGGCCTCTCTGAATCAAGTGCCTTCTGCCACTGTGCTGCCCAGTCCTCTGGGGATGGCGGTCCCTCCACAGCATCTGCCCGCTCAAGATGGCTGGGGGAAGGGAGGCTCTTGGGATTGTGGCTGCGTGCCGGGGGGGTGGGGGGGAACACGGGTGAGCAGAGTGCTGAATTCAAATCCTGCCGAATTCACTGTACTCTACCCGCTCCCCAAAGCCCCCACTCCGGTCCACTGCCACTTTTCTGTCTTCCTAAAGCTAAGGGACTTATTTAGATTTCAAAGCCTCACACGCAGCTAAGCAGGCAGCAGAGATCACTGCCTGTTGAGTGATGAATTGAGATATTATCCGTACTGCATGGGAGGGAGGGTGGGAGGGGGAGGAGGGAACTGAAGGAGGGAAAGGAAAAGGAGGGCTCGTAAGCAACATGGTGTGTGCAGCTGGCTTCTTTAATCGAATTAGTTGTCGGACGACTATCTCCACCTCCAAAGCTACATTCAAGTCCACCCTGCTCTCCAGTTCCTCCTCTGACTTACCTGTTTCAGTGAATGGCTCTGCCATTTTGTTAGCCACCAAATGAAACATATTGAATCATCTTTCGACTCTTCCCTCTCCGACCGTGCCCCATTCTTTTTGATTTCCAAGCTTGGGGTCTCGCTAGAACCCATGCTCGCTTTTCCTCCTAGTCTCTGACACCCTGGGGTGAGGTCTGAACTCGCTCTTGCCTCAACTATTTCAACAGTTTCTTAACTGGCCTTCTTCCCTCTCTGTCTCCCTTCCTACTCCTGTGCTGCTGGCTTGTATTAGAGAAATCCAGTGTGGACTTGGTAGACCAGTTCTCTGAAAAACAAATAAACAAACAAACAAATAGTCAAAGAAAAACAAGCCCTGACTTGCAGCACTTGCCCATTTCCACGGTAAATACTCACACTGTGGCCCATCCAAGCTGCCAACGTGAGGCCACAGAATGAGGGGTTGGAAAGAGGTGGACAGAGTTGGCTCTGGCCAGCACACAACTGTCTGAAGAACAGCTCCCCATGGACTTAGGACTTTAATATTGTACAAACTTCCCAAACTGGCAGAGCCTTTGATAGCTTGCTCTCAGTCAGCCTGCCCAGCTGATCCCACCATGGCCTGATAGAGGCATGCAAACTGGGCACGTTTCTGGTCTCCAGTGCGATTCTGCTCCCCTACTTTTGTGCCTTTATTTGTACTGGTCTCTCTGCCCATCGAAAAATCCTTCCCATTCTTCAAGACACACCTTAAATGCTACCCGTCTCCTCTATGAAGACTTCTCCTGAGCCAGTTAAGATTTCCTTACTATTTGAATCCTGATAGCGTATTTTGTTTGTACCTTTGCTGGAGTACTTATCACTGTCTGCTGTGTATCTGGTTTTACGTGGGCAGAAGTCACTTGGTCCCTCTTACTAGAATATGATTTTCTTGAAGGTAGGGACTATGATTTCTTTGTTGATCCTGAAGTGCCTGGCATATTTTCTTGCACACAGTAGGTGCTTAAGAAATATTTGTTGAAGTAAAGTGACCCATTTCCTCCGTCAGGATAAGACATTGGTTTATTTTCTGCATTCTAGAAGAGGGAAGAGATTTCTGGTTCCAGAGATGGACAAGCGCTTTGTACTGCTGGCCCCGACACCGCATTGCTTGCTCTGGAGCCCTTGCCTTTGTCTTTCTGGCCTCGGCCTGGGGGAACCAGGCCCCTCTCTTACCCACTGCCTCCCAGGAAGTCAAGATCAGCTCAGTCAGACTTAATGCTTCCTCCTAAGAGACCCAAGTAAAGTGCTGGTGAGTTTGGCTCCTGCGTAGTGCTGGAGAGTTCAGCGTTTGCCTGAAAGCTGGGCCTGAGCCTGGGCCTCGGCTGACCCAGGAAGCCTGGGCAGTTGAAGCAGAGCTGGGGCAGCTCTGCTTGGCCTGGTGCTGAGCTGGGGCTTGGCCTCCTCTGCTCTCGGCCTGGGCCGCCACCGTCGCCAAGGCCCCTGGTGTGAAGGAATTCGAGTTCTAACTTTAGGTGGCTACGTGGCTGATGGCTGTGTTTGTGAATATCTCATTCCTACTTTGGTGGCCCAGCTGGTGGGAACAGAACGGGTAGTCATGGGACTGTCATCGTGTGCTGTCCAGGTTAACATGTAGCATTTCTATTACTATTAACAGACTTCCTGCTCCTCACTCCATCTGTTCTCTGAAATAATTGCAGTTGTACAGACCATGCCTTCGCTACAGGCAAGCTCTGGGGAAGAGGATAGTGCTTTTATGAGAAAAAAAAAGTGTTAAAAAATAACAGCAAACATGAAAAGAGAGTGGGAATGGAACTAACAGCAGGTTTCCAATTTCTTGCGGATTCCGGCCCGCAAAGGTGGCGTTTTCACACTTGTTCGGGGTGACAGAGCCCAGCCAGATGGGGGTGAGTGGCTGGGCTGGTGGCTTAGCCTTTGGGACGTGCTGTTGGTCGCCAGGGATTTGGCCCCAGTTGAGGTGGTGGCCCCTTGGTCGGGCGACCCAACGAGGGGATGCTGAGAAGGGGTGAGGTCCCTAGGAACCTAGAGCCAGGGGCCTTTCGATGGTGCAGCGTGGCCTGCGCACGGGGGCTCGATGGTATCAAGGCCTGGAGGAAATGCTGGAGTGGAGAAGGGCTGGCCGGGAGGTGGAGGTTTTGAGCTACATGGCTTGTTCTGTCTGGGCCTCAGTTTCTTCACATACAAAACGGGAGGGGATCATCTCCATGACCTCCTTCCCTGAAGGGCTATTAGGAGAATGAACGGGCTACTGCAAAATGTCAAGAATTCTTCTGGTGGAGGGTTAAACTACAAAGGACAATTAAGACGTGGTGTGTGAGATAGAATAACTATTAAAAGCACAAACCAAATACTTGTGGATTTGAAGCACTCTGGATTGTAAGGTTGTGTGGGGGGTTTTCGTTTTTTCCCAGGGGTGCTAAGCAAGCATGTCTATGAGGAAAACGACCCAGAGGGTCTTTGTTCTGGTGCCTTCCTTCCCACTACCTAGCTCATCCACACGAGGGCCCAGCCCTGAGTGTCACATCTCATCCTGTGAAACTGAAAATGGTGCTCTGACCCCCTTACCCAACCACCGCCCCCCTTGGAATGGCCAAGGCACCGCTGAGATTTTTAAGAGTGAATTGAATGGAGAAAGAAGGACGTGAATTAAGGGAGTACAGCCATGAGATCGCTAAGTCTTCTTAAAATTCTAACAAGTGTTTTCATTTGAAAGGAACCCAGGGAATGTGACTGGTCAGCTGCAAATAAGACATTTGTTGAGGAAAAAAAAAAAAATTTTTTTTTTTTTTGTGGACTCTATACTCTAAACCCATAAAATGATTTTTAAAAAAAATTCTGGAAAGGCTCGAGTGGAGATTCAGAGGGGACCATCATGTGATGCTGATGATAGTATAAAATATTTTTCAGGTATTGAATCGATTTTACCCTTCTTTGCCACCTCAAATTACCCTCAGAAGTGATCAGGATGTTGTAGATCTACTTTAAAACTAGGTCCAGTGAAACACAGGGATTGGCAGGCCTTTAAGATTTTTCAAAATACACAGGTGTAGATGAAATGTGACCTGATAGGCTGGGTGGGGGAGGTTGCCCCAAAAGAAACTAGTTTTTTTTTAATACAAGAGAATATTAAGAAATTCGAAAGGGAAGAATTTTAAGCTATTTCTGCTTATTGACAAATTTTCAGTGTTATCTTGTAAAAATCCACATCTTCTCCTTTGGCCAAAGACTTGATTGGAAAGAATGTGAATCAGTTCCTTGAGAGACTAGCTGTGTTAAAAACTAGCTACACTATATTATTTTTTGGTGTGTTTGTTTCCACCATCATCTTATGAGCTCCTCCAGGCCAGGGACGGGCGGCTGGCTCTCACTGTCCTCTACATACATGAAATGTACAGTAATGAGCATGCAGAATGCATGAACAACATATATAACTAATGGTGCAAAGAGCTAAGGAGCTTACCACCAAGTAA
The DNA here is from genome assembly GCF_026419965.1 of Kogia breviceps. NCBI lineage: Eukaryota > Metazoa > Chordata > Mammalia > Artiodactyla > Physeteridae > Kogia > Kogia breviceps. Next base: position 103,595,678 of record NC_081317.1, read on the forward strand.
ACGCCTTCCATAAAAAGTAAACCCTGGATGTACAAATTGATGCAATCAGTAATAAAAGATTATCAAACAAATAATAGTTACCATTAACTGAAGCCCTATTATATGCCAACCATTCCAGATCCCTTGCCTCATTTAACTCCACAGCCAGCATACGAGGTCAGTTCTATTATTCCTGTTTAAAGATGAGAAAACGGAGGCATAGGGAAATTGAGTAACTTGCCCAAGAGCACATTATTAGTAAGTGGCTGCGTTGGGTCTTTGTTGCTGAGTGTGGGCTTTTCTCTAGTTGCGGCGAGCGGGGGCTACTCTTCCTTGTGGTGCGCGGGCTTCTCGTTGCGGTGGCTTCTCCTGTTGCGGAGCATGGGCTCTAGGCACGCGGGCTTCAGTAGCTGTGGCACTCAGGCTCAGTAGTTGTGGCTCGCGGGCTCTAGAGCCCAGGCTCAGTAGTTGTGGCCCACAGGCTTAGTTGCTCCACAGCACGTGGAATCTTCCCGGACCAGGGCTCGAACCCGTGTCCCCTGCATCGGCAGGCGGATTCTTAACCACTGGTCGCCACCAGGGAAGCCCAAGGTTACTTTCAAAATTGAAAAACCTTTGGTGCTCAATATTTTGTCATTGATAGGGAACAGCTTAGAGACAGCAACAAACAAAGTAACAAAAGGATCGCTTTCTCCGTTCACTTCTAAATTAAATTCTTTGGGGGCTCAATTCTAGGCCTTTTATTCTACATTCTACACCTTTATATGAATTGTATGGGAGAGGAAGTGTGCAATGAAACCTCCAGGCAATCAGATGATCAGGAAGTCCTTGGGCAGGTGGAAATGCCACCGGATGGGGACAAATCTAGGCTGACCCTGGGAGGCTGTGTGAGAGCAGAGATATGGGCAGATGAGTTCCCGGGCAAGTCCAGGCCAGGCCAGGGCCTGGGCAGAAAAAATCCTGGGTATTTCTGGGAGGAAAGCTCAGGAAAGGATATCATAGTTGCCACGGACTGTTCCCTAAAGGCCGCTGTGACCCAGAAGGACAGCAAAGGTCGGGTTTAACTAGAAGGAAACCTGTATGAATTAGTGTGTGCATTTGCGTAGAACCATCTTATGTCCACGTGGCGGCGCTGTCCTCAGTTTTGAGTGCTGCAGAAAGGGGCCACTAGGATGGTCCGATATAAGGAATGGGAGCCAGAGAGGCCAGCGGTGGGCAGGAGAAGATAAGAAATAGCAAAGTCCATCCATGCTTCTACAAATACAGAGTGAAGTAAGTCAAAAAGAGAAAAACAAATATCATATATTAACGCATATATGTGGAATCTAGAAAAATGGTACAGATGATATTATTTGCAAAGCAGAAATAGAGACACAGATGTAGAGAACAAATGTATGGACACCAAGTGGGGAAGGGGGGGTGGGAGGAACTGGGAGACTGGGACTGACATATATACACTATTGATACTATGTATAAGATAGATAGCTAATGAGAACCTACTGTATAGCTCAGGGAACTCAGTGCTCTGTGGTGACCTAAATGGGAAGGAAATCCAAAAAAGAGGGGCTATATGTATACGTATAGCTGATTCACTTTGCTCTACTGTGGAAACTAGCACAACATGGTAAAGCAACTATACTGTAATAAAAATTAATTAAAAAAAAAATGAGCAGGGCTTCCCTGGCGGCGCAGCGGTTGAGAGTCCGCCTGCCTATGCAGGGGACACGGGTTCGTGCCCCGGTCCGGGAAGATCCCACATGCCGCGGAGCGGCTGGGCCCGTGAGCCATGGCTGCTGCGCCTGCGCGTCCGGAGCCTGTGCTCCGCGACGGGAGAGGCCACAACGGTGAGAGGCCCGCGTACCGCAGAAAAATAAATAAATGAGCAAAGTGTTTCAAATGGCTAAGGCTACAAATGTCCAAACACACTCTTGGTCACCAAATCCCTGAAGGCAGACCTAGGGGGAACTCTTGAAACCTGAAATGGAAAGCAATTCTCTGTCAAGAGCGCTTGACAGAGAAAAGAAACTGCTAACTTACACACTGAGGGGTGAACCCATCTACTTCATTACCCAAGAGGTGACACAGGTTGAAAATACAAATTGCTCTTTAAAAGGTTTGGAGAAACCTGTGAGCTATCGATTCACAATGGCTTCTTGGGTAGATTGTGACTCACGGAGGAGATCCTTGAGTCCTGATGGCAGAGAGGAGAACTGGAGCATTCAAAGTCTCTGGGTGCGGTGGCCCGAGGTGGCGTGCACAGCTGGACAGAGTGTGGTTCGTTTCAACCCAGGGCGCCAATTCTGACGCTCTTTTGGGGCAGAAGAAGGGAAGAAATATTATGCTTATATTCCGAATAGACTGAATATGGTTTACAAAAAGTCATTCCTGGTTCCTACAATTATATGAGCCCTGCCTTTCAGGGGTCAACAGGGGGAGCCTTAAAAATCTGGGAGTTGAGTGTGCGGTGCTTTGGAAAGCGATTATGATAAAGTGGAAGGGGCGTGGCTCTGTCACCAGGCCGGGATCCCAGTAATCCCACAGAGCCAAAGGAAGCGTGTTCAGGACGCTTCTTACTGCTGTTAGGAGCAGGGCCAGCTCCCTGGGCCCGTGACCCATGCAGGACTGAGAAGGGCCGTGCATGGTTTAACACGCTGTTGTTGCCATCTTGAAATTCTCAGTAATTTTCAACTAGGGGTCCTGCGTTTCCGTTTTGCACTGGGCCCCGGAAACTATGTCGTTGGTCCTTGTTAGGAGCTACTGAGCAGGCCTAACGATGTGTGTGTGTGGGGGGATGATGTCAAAGGAAGGTCAAGGAAGAAGGCCAATCGAGGCAGCTGGATCCAAACGATACCAGGAAGTGGAACACGTGTAAAATGGACAGTTTCCTAGGCAACTAGTTGCTCCATCTAACTGTCACACACATGCTTTGCTAAAAGCATTTCTTAATGGCAGGGACTAAAACAGGAACGATCAGGCCCAGGGGAGCCTGGGGCATGTCTCATGTTGCTCAAAGACCTGCTGTATGGCCAATCCCTTAGCAGAATCATCTAGAAAAGCGGGGAAAAAAAGGCCTGGGGTCTGGTCTCAAGTAGGTGTTTTGGGATTGAATGAGAGCCTTCTCCTTTCCTCCCAGACATTTGTGTTTTTTGGAAACATTCTTAAGTAATGACTTACACTTATGACAAGGGCCTCTCCTGAGTTCTCTGGGAAGCTAGAAGAGCCTGGATTCTGAATCAAGGGTGGGGATGATACTATGGAAGAAAAAAGCAATCAGACACTCATAGGAGCCCTAGGCCAGGCTGTGCCTCTCCACGCCTCTCATCTCTCCTATTCCTACACTGAAGTGACATTTCTAACAATCGCTTCACTCCTGGGACCCTCGGCTTCTCCATCTTCAGAGCAAGTTGCCTCAGATCCTCCTTGGAAAGCACAGAGGGGCCGGTTCTTGGCAGAGTCCTTGCTGGAACGGTTGGGAAAGAAAAAAAAAATACTACAGGAATCATTAATTTTAGTGCTCACATTGTCCCAGAAATAATTACAGAAGAAAAACCAAGACGAGGTCCCAGAAATTCCCCATAGACACTTATGCAGCTATCAGCTGGCATTTTTCATCTGAGAGAAAAGAAGTTACTGTAAATTATGAGGCCGTGCCACAAGGAAATCCCCTGTCGCAAGGCTTTGCCTTGTTAGAAAATTTCAGATATCCCAATAAAGTTGTGCAGGCTTTCTTCTCCCTTTTCAGGGAACTGTATTCGGCTCCCTCTTTTCTGTTCGGTTTAGAAAATGAGCTCTGATCGGGGTAATCCTGGCTCTGGGTGTTCAGAGAGAGAGAAGTCCTTTCGAGCCGAGGGGTTTTGGAGGTGTGCTCCTAACCCCCTCGCAGGGCTTCTGCTATTGCCTTCAGCGGGAGGCCAGTGTATCTGAACCCTGGCCCTGATTCCTTCTCTGGTCTCAAGCTTTGGTCCTTAGTTGACCGGACCGCAGCGGACAAGTGACCTGGGGCAGGCAATCCATAAACCAGCCAGTGCGTGCTCTGGCGCAAGAAAAGCTGGGCTGAGCCAATCCCATTCTACCCTCTGCAGCACTGTGAAGCAGGGTGCGTTAGCAGGGGGCAGTAGAAGTCAGGGTCATGGCGAATCAAACTCACATGTGGCCGAGACTTAGGAGGGGTCAGAATGATGGGGGGGTGAGGTCGGCAGCACAGAGGGAGTTCTGTTCCCGGGACCACCTGGGGCCCACCAGCCCTCTACTCCTTGTCTGGTCCTCACGAATCCCGCACATGAGGCTTCTTTTACTTGAAGGGTAGAAGCAGGTGGAAGGGAGAGAGGCACAGATTTCAATGTGGCCCCAAAAGGAGGAATTTCTAGAGTCAGTGCAGAGCAGATGTGGAACGGGCTGCTTGGGAGTGGGTGTAGGGTGGGGGAGAAGGGTAAGCTCACCATCACATGGGGGGAAGCTGGAGGGCCTCCTCCCATGCTGCCATCCCACGAGTCTGTACGTATTAGAAGGCTGGTCTGTTCTGTATGCAACGGTGTGGCCTATGGGGGTAACGCTTTGCCATCCTTAAGGGTGAAGATCTGTCCTAAACATCATGGTTACTCCACCCACACTCATTTTGCCCTCCTGTCCCAGGAGGCACCTCTTACTGCTCCCACCACCCCCAACCCATCATGAAACATCATTCCTTTAGGGCTCTGTCTTCTGACCAGACTATGAGCTCCTCTGGGCAAGCGGCTCAGTTACCCTCAGGACCTGGCACCATGTCTGGCCAGGCATGGAATGAGTGCACGAATCCACCCAAGAATGAATGATGGTGGGACTTCCCTGGTGGCGCCGGGGTTAAGAATCCGCCTGCCGATGAGGGGGACACGGGTTCGAGCCCTGGTCCGGGAAGATCCCACATGCCTCGGAGCAGCTAAGCCCACGAGCCACAGCTACTGAAGCCCGCGCGCCTAGAGCCCTTGCTCCGCAGCAAGAGAAGCCACCGCGATGAGAAGCCCGCGCACTGCAGCGAAGAGTAGCCCCCCGCTCGCCGCAACTAGAGAAAGCCCGTGCGCAGCAACAAAGACCCAACGCAGCCAAATAAATAAATAAATAAATATATATATATTTTTTAAAAAGAATGAATGATGGTGTTGGCGCACAGCCTTCCTGCTCGGATCACAGAGGCTGGGACAGGCAGGAGCACGTGGAAAAAGGGGTCGACATGCCGGACGAACGCCCTTTGAATTGAGCTCAGTGCCCTTCTCCTAAGTGGACCCTGCCCTTGCGTGGGCGCTGGGGACCCCTTTCTCTTCTCCATGTCCTCAGAGTGTCACCCCCCCTGCACGCACATGCAGATCAAGGTGTCTGGCTCCCTCCCATGGTGACCAGCTCCTCAGAGGCACGGGAGGAGGCAGCAGGCATGGAGGCAGACTGGTTTGGGGGAGGAGAAGCTGGTAACTTTAGTCAAGCCAACATGGGCATCCTCGCCACCCCATCCTGGGAAGTCCTGTCCAGGTCCACCTTCTCCACCAGCTGCCGAGCCAGCGGTAACTGAAGCCCGCACTGGGATTCTCACAGCTTGCTTTCCAAGAGACAAGGCTAGAGGGGCGGGGAGCCTTGGTCTACCCCCACCGAAGCCAGATAAGAGGCGTGGCTCTGGTTCCAGAGCGTGCCAACTCTGCTTCCTCGGGAGAGGGGACCACGCTGGGCCTGGGGGCGCCCGTCCCCTGCCTGCATCTACCACAACCCCGAGGGGCCAACACCGGTCAGCTGCAGCAAGGGGACGTGATGCACAGGACGTGGACATGTAGTGCCAGCTCAGCCCTTGCCTCGGGCTCGGGCCAAGCACAGACTGCGCATGCGGGAGACGACAGAAAGTAGCAGAGGCAAAACGAAGCGGGCAATCTCGTCACCTGGGCCTCAAGACACAAGTAACATGGCTTCTATCCCTGTGAGTGATGTTCACCTCCGTCCGCCAGCCCCCAGGTCACGTATTTTCTCTACCTCGGTACCTTGATTGTAGGGAAGGTGGGCTGGGCCCATCCCTCTGGGGCGGAGAGAAAGGAAGGGGGAGGCTGGGAAGCGTGTTCCGAGGCCCGCAGAATGGAAGCGATGCTCAGAGCCGGAAGCCAGAGCTTGCAGTTTCTACGCCGTCAGACCCTGGCACACAATTCTTGAAGGGGTCTCTTTTGCTTTGGAGATTTCTGTCTTTAAAGCATATCCTTGGGAAAAAGTCCCCCACCCCACCCCATCTCTCTGGTCCCTTTAAATCCTCGTTGTCTTATGGTTTCCTGAGGTCTGTCTGCAGGGGCAGCCAGAGCGTGGCTGTGTGGTGGGAGGGAGACGAGACCTCGGTTTTTCCTTCTGGTTTGGTCGCTAACTAGCTGGATAATTCTGGGTCCCTTCGTCAGTGAAAGGAATGGTTGGATGAGCTGGTAGGCTAGGTCCTCTGCTTCCCTCAGGCCTGACTCATTTTTTAAATGGAAGTAGAGTTGATTTACAATGTTGTGCTACTTTCAGGTGTACAGCAAAGTGACTCAGTTATATATAGATGTAGATGTAGATATATTCTTTTTCATAGTCTTTTCCATTATGGTTTATTACAGAATATTGAACATAGTTCCCTATGCTATACAGTAGGACCTTGTTGTTTATCTATTTTATATATAGTAGTTTGTATCTGCTAATCCCAAACTCCTAATTTATCTCCCGTTTCCCCTTTGGTAACCATAAATTTGTTTTCTGTGTCTGTGAGTCTTTCTGTTTTGTAAATAAGTTCATTTGTATCATATTATAGATTCCACATATAAGTGATATCATATGGTATTTGCCTTTCTCTTTCTGACTTATTTCACTTAATATGATAGTCCCTAGGTCCATCCATGTTGCTGCAAATGGCATTATTTCATTCTTTTTTATGGCTGAGTAGTATTCCATTATATATATATATATATATGTCTGTATATATATGTATACCACCTGTTCTTTCTCCATTCATCTGTCAATGGACATTTAGGTTGCTTCCATGTCTTGGCTATTGTAAACAGTGCTACAATGAACATTGGGGTACATGTATCTTTTCAAATTAGACTTTTCTCTGGATATATGCCCAGGATTGCTGGGCATATGGTAGCTCTATTTTTAGTTTTTTAAGGAACCTCCATACTGTTTTCCATAGTGGCTGCACCAGTTTACATTCCCACCAACAGTGTAGGAGGGTTCCTTTTCCTCACACCCTCTCCAGCATTTATGATTTGTACAGTTTTAAATAATGGTTATTTTGACTGGTGTGAAGGGGTACCTCCTTGTGGTTTTGATTTGCATTTCTCTAATAATTAGAGATGTTGAGTATTTTTTCACGCGCCTCTGAGCCACCTGTATGTCTGCTTTGGAGAAATGTCTACTTAGGTCTTCTGCCCATTTTTTATTGAGTTTTTTGTGGTTGTTGTCATTGAGTTGTATGAGCTGGTTGTATATTTTGGAAATTAAGCCCTTGTCGGTTGCATTGTTTGCAAATATTTTCTCCCAGTCCGTAAGTTGTCTTTTTTGTTTTGTTTATGGTTTCCTTTGCTGTGCAAAAGCTTATAAGTTTGATTAGGTCCCATTTGTTTATTTTTGCCTTTATTTCTAAAGTCTCGGGCGAGACTTGTAAGTAAATGCAAGAGCAGAGGCACCGGCCCCACTGGCCCCACGGTGCCCCCAGCCCCGTCCCATTCCCTGTGGCAATGGCCACCACCCGTATTACCACTGTGCCTTTCCATAGGGCGATAGCCTGAAACAACGTCAGGGAACACTGGCTTGAGTGCAGGAAACCAGATGAAGGCCTGCATTCCATATGGAGGAAAACTCACGGCCTGGAGCACCACCCCCAGACCCCTGAAATGTGCCAGGAGAGAGGCCTGAGGCTGAGGTGACCGAGGGGACCTGAGCCTGCCACTCTGGGAGGGGGTAACTGCTAAACTCTGCGAGCCAAACACCTCAAAAGAGCTAAAATGACTTTAAATGCCTAAACATTTTAAAACAAGCCTTACAACAGAAGGCTTTTAATTTTTTTTTTTCTTTGCCCTAGTGCTAAAGCTCTTTCTCTCTCTCTCTCTCTCTCTCTGCCGTTTTTTTCTTTTGGGGGGAATTCAAAAGCCGTTTTATGCCTCATTACCTGCACACCGTGAGTGATGTCTGTCGGTCCATGTGCTGTAAATACCTTAAATCATGCTTCATTAAGAATATCTATGGTGCTATTAAAGAGCTATAATAGACAATGAGTTAACAGATGATTAAAGATGAATTTCATTTGTGTCAGTCACCAGCCAGAGAGAGATGAGGGGCTGGAAGTTCTCAACTCATTATCCTGGAGTGCAGCTCTCCCGGCGCCTCCCCCCCCTCCGCCCCCCGCCTGGATTTGTGAGGAGGGGGAAGGTGCAGGAGGGCTGTCTGCTAGCCTGGAGTGGATTCGGGTCCCATGTTGGTGTAGTGGGCTGGACCAGGGGAGGGTAAGCAGGTGGGACCAGCCAGAGGGGGAGGGAGAGGGAATCCTGTGGGGAAGCGTGTGCGCGCGTGTGTGCGCGCGCGTGTGTTTGCACATGCACTCACTCCCGTGCTCGGATGTCAGGAGCTGTGCTCGCTGTCTGACAGCGCTGTCAGCTCTGCCTGGCTGTTTCCATGCAAAGAGTCAAATTCCACTTGGGGCCGGGAGAACAGATCAATCTCGAACGCCTGGTAGCCAGAGAAAAATAGACAAGTGGAAAGGAGGAGATGGGGTCCCAAAGGTGGAGACAGTGGAGTTTGAGTAGCAGCAACGGCAGGTGGGGAGGGAAGAGAAATTTCCTTTCGTCAGCTGTGTCCTTAGGGAAGAAAAAAATGAGTGTCACCAAGAGAGAAGAGGTTTGGCAAAAAGCTGGGACGGCCGAGGAAGTTGAATCATTTCCCTTTAAAGACAAAAGTGCCCTGCCTCATCTCTGGTCTCTTTGCAGAAGCTTTAGCCACGATGGTTGGGTAAGATCATGATCAGAAATGAGGAGGAGTACAGGGCAGGCCTAATAGATGGCTTCAACATGCTCCATGGACCCTACATTTTTGCTTTAGAAGAGGGTTGGAATTATTCTCCCATTTTACAAGCGGAGAAGCTGAGGCACTGAGTAAACAAAGATTATGGCTATTGATTAGTTGAGGTATTTTGTGCCTCCTACCCGCAGACATGTTTTGGGCCTGGTGGAGACCAAAGGCCTTGAAGACCTGGTCCTACCCCTGAAGGCGCTTCACAGGGTGGATCTGAAGGTGGGAATCCCAACGCATGGGCGGGGGAAAGAAAGCCGACCAACCTGAGGTCACTTAAAGGGCAGTGAGATGGGGGTGCAAGGTGTGCAGCTCGGAGTGTGGCTGGGCTAAGGCTCACGTACCGGCCCTTCCCGGCATCTTCTGACCCAGACGGTGTTTCCACGCCCTCTGCCAAGTCACACTGGCTCCGCCGGAGACACTGATGTGTGGCATTACGCTATTCACATCCCCGGTGCTGCTGTCACGCTCTCTGACATCCCTCATGTCACCTGCCATGCTGTCTTGAATGTGCTACTTGGCCTGGGGTGTTATTACAACCCTTCACTCTTCACATCTACTTTTTATGGAAAAAAAAAAAGTTTTTTAAAAAAAGATGTCAAAATCCAGTGCTTCTGATTTCTTTCACATGAAGCCAACCCCGGACATCCACGTGTCTGTGGCTTTACTGTGTCTTCTGTTGTTGTGGAATGTGCCCAGCCTGCGGGCGGGGCTGGGAGAGAGGACCTGGGTGTACTCTGAGAAGGAGGGGGCACGGATGCCGACGGACTGGGTCTGACCTGGTGCTTTGCTGCTCACCAAGTCCCTCCACGCATACTGACTCACTGGATTCCCCAGAAACCCTTGCGAGATGAGGTATTATTATTATCCCCCTTGGAAGACAGAGAGATCAGTGGCTCAGGAGGGATAAGCAGTGAGCACCAGGACATGGGCCAGTGAGTGATGAAGCTGGGGTCACGGCTCTTCTTTCTCCAAAGCCTCCCCTGGTTTAGAGTCAGGGTGGATGGGAGCTACAGAAAATGATGGCAGCTGTAGAGGGCTGGAGGGATGGGGCTAGAGCCTATTGGCTAGTGTTTCAGACTAGACTAACAAGACGAGGGGACTGGCCAGCAGTGGGAAGGGACTGGAGCAAGAACTGGGAAAGGAGCAAAGCCAGGGCTCCTCCCTGGCGCGAGCCAGGCTGCTGGGAGAACTGTGAAGCGCGAGAAGAAAGTTGTGTTCAAACAGCCAGGAAGATAAGCAATGATGAGACAGCAGCTATGATCTGGCCCGGGGCTTGGGGCTGCCTTTTCCACAAAGTGATTCAAAGCTGTGCCACCTAGGAGGGGTTCTCCTTGGTGTAAAAAGGAGCACGTCTTCATAGAAAGTGTGTGTGTGTGTGTGTGTGTCTGTGTGTGAGATGTTAGAAAGAGCATGGGCTATGGGCCTAGGTCTGAAGGTAGCGTCTGCCACTTGTATAACAGAGGCACTAACGCGCTCCTCCCAATGTGGTTTGAAGATGACGTGAACACATGTACGGAGCGGTGCCTAGCTCATAGGCAGGAAGGTTGCTGCGTGCATTCAGTGCTTACTAAGAGCCACTGCCTCCAGGACCCTTGGGGAGGGGTAGGAGGAAGGGGCCTCTGCTGGGCTCCCGGATCCTCTCATTGCAATGGGATCCAAGTTTAGAAAGGAGTTGGAATAGACTGGGGTTCAGATTCCACCGGCTTCATGCCATGTCCCACTTCCAGGAAAAGAAACGGGCTTGTTGGAAAAAGAAAACAGACTCAGAAGGCATCTTGGGCATCCAACAGTTCTTGGGAAACAGCATTTGGGCAAACACCGTTGAATCAGCAACACTTGGATCTGGTTTCCATCAGAAGCTTCACAAGCTGAAGAGCGAGAGGCTGGGGACCTGGGAAGGCAGCCTCCAGGGGACAATGCCAAGAGAATCATGCCCTGGGTGATAGTCTCTACTTCCTCCTTCCCATCCACGTCTGGTCTGCAAGGTGCCTCTTGTAAGTCCTAACATGCAGGACTCCACGGAGATCGCTGGGCTGCCTGAGGAAGGGGATGCAGAAGACCCTGGGCTAGAAGCCCGAATACCCGGCTTGAGTTCCAGCTGCACCAGTTACTGGGTCCCGCAATGCCCTTTATTCATGGCTTTGCGTTCTAGTTTCTTCTGAATTAATTTTTGAAACTGAACACACTCCTGGTCAAGGAAGTTCTTTGGGACCTTCAGTGAAATGTACTAAGATAGATGCCTTGGGATTTTGGAACTAGACTCTGAGGCCAGAGATCATCTGGTATAACTTTATTGTTGTACAGAGGAGGAAACTGAGGCTCAGGAAGGTTAAGTGACTTGCCCAAGGCCACACAGCTAGAACACTCCAGTGCTCTTCCACGGTGCCACCCACTGCACATCAGAGTTAGTTCTGAAGCTGACAGTCTGCAGCTATGGGAATCCCATCACCCATAGCTGCCAGAAAAAGGGGACACGACACAGCTCTCCAGGAAGCACAGGCGAGGACTGGGGGGAAGGGGGAACATGCATCGGCCCTGATAATTGAATCTTGGTGCAGAGAGACAGCCCTGTGAGCAGCAATTGAGTTAAGCAGAAAATGCCATTTCCGTATTGTTAGAAGGCTTCTCGGTCCAAGGCCCTGACCATTTACTCCAAGCACCTGGTGGTCTCGCACCTCTGACCCCAGCTCCCAGCTGAGCCACGGGCCAGCTGGGATCAGCCACGTGGGGCAGGGAAAGAAATTCATTTTCAATCCCCAGGGACCACGGTTGGTAGCTCAGCAGCCAAGGATTACACAGACCTGGAGAGAATAGAGCACCAGCCCTCACTGAACTCCCAGACCTTCTGGTGGGGATGAGGCGAGCGAGAGGAGGGGGTGGAGGCTGAAACAGCCTTTATCAGTAACCCCATCACTGAGACGTAATGGACATCTTTTGCTGGAGATTTTGTCTCTTGCTGATTTCTCTTCTGAATACTTAATTTCAAACTCCTGCCCTCCACCTCCAAAGCATCAACCCTTAGAAAGTAGGGGAGCTGAGTTTCTTTCTCCTTTTTCCCTCTACCTGTTGTTCTGAGGCAAGAAACTGCTTTTGTGAAATGGCCTTGCTCTGACTACACGAACGCATCTGCGGGGTCCCCTCCTTCACACCTTCAAAGACCTTCAAAAGAGCACAAACCTCCTGATTTCTTTTCTGAATCTATGTATAAAGGAGCAAACCTTGGGACTTCCCTGGTGGCGCAATGGTTAAGAATCCGCCTGCCAGTGCAGGGGACACGGGTTCAAGCCCTGGTCCGGGAAGATCCCACGTGCTGCGGAGCAACGAAACCCGTGCGCCACAACTACTGAGCCTGCGCTCTAGAGCCCGCGAGCCACAACTACTGAGCCCGTGTGCCTAGAGCCCGTGCTCCGCAACAGGAGAGGCCACCGCAATGAGAAGCCCGCACACCGCAACGAAGAGTAGCCCCCGCTCCCCGCAACTAGAGAAAGCCTGTGCACAGCAACGAAGACCCAACACGGCCATAAATAAATAAATTTATTAAAGAAAAAAAAGGAGCAAATCTTGGTCCACTTTCCCTCTGAGCCCACCTTTTCTAGTAGTTGGTAAATGAACAGCAGTTAGAAACACATCAACCACAACAGCCAACCAGAAAGAGCCTAGAAAAATCTGTTTCCCAACACAGACTTGGTTCCAGCAAAATCTTTTGTGAGTGTGAAGAAAATCTGAATTATGGTTCCTGGCCATGCAAAGTCCTCACTAAAAGGAAAAAAAAGAAAGAAAATGCTACATCTGTTTCCATTTCACTTGCTCACATGTTTCCTTACATGGATGAGACATTGGTCTAAACTTACCAGATCCTAAATGATTAACAATGAAAGGAAGGAAGGAAGGAAGGAAGGAGGAAAGAAAGAAAGACTCAAAGATGATGGTGACGTTTTTGAAAAGTGCAGAAGGCTAAGACGTGCTGCGTTCCTGGGCAGTCCAGGCGCTATGTGAAAAGCAGAGTGAGGCCTCAAAAAAGGAATAGGGCCTCATTAGCGAGGTGAGATGCCCACCTCAGGCCCCAGCAATTACCATCCCCAGAAGCCTGCAGGCTGCAAGGTGCTTTCATTACTGGGGGAGTAACGGGTCACTCACCTTGAGCCCCCATCTTGCGCTAAAGCATCTTCCGCGCTAAGGACTCCAGCTTCATTTAAATCTGTAATTGCTGTGATTTCAGTATGTATGGACTATGGCGACTTCATGACTAAGAATTATATTAGTCAATAAGTTGGCTACTTATAGGCGGCATTCGTCAGCCCTCATTTTAGTTCTGTCCCACACTGGCCTGAACCAGTGTAACATTTCTTTTTTGCACCTGTGGGGATCAAGTGAAATTTCCCTTCAAGACCACCTGTTATAGGGATAATTAGTTTCTGTGGGTCACAGAGGTGGGATGAAATTGGGGGATGCAAACAGGGAGGGTTATTCCTGTTTCCACACGAAGGGAGGCCAATGCTGGGCACAGGAGAGAGTTTACTGCAAATTCCTGACTTTTATTAAGTTTTTAACTTTTCAAACTCCCTAACATCTATTAGTTCACGGTCCCTGAAGTAGGTAGGCAAGTACCCTTCTCTGCAGAGAGAGGGTCGCCCACCACTAGCCCTGGGTACGTTCATGTCTACAACTTGCCTCATAGCAGATTTCTTCCACCGGAGGAAACCCAGTATAGTGAACCATTGTTATGTCTCTTTGGGGATTGGGAGTCCAGATCCTGCACTTGGTTTCTTCTGTTGCCTCCTAGAGGCCCAGCACTCCTTCTCTGGGCTAAATGGATGATGGCTTGAATCCCTAGGGGACTCTTATCTGGATGATTTTTGTCAGGGCAGAGGGAAAGAAACACTTCCTCCAGACTTTAGGAGGGATTGGGAGAGACGAATAGATCACAGGAGAAGCACCTCGGTTGGGACAATTACACCAACCGCTGACTGTATTTCATAAACTGGCCATGGGTCCTAGTTTGCAAGAAACCACAGAACCTGCAACACCAGAGTCAACAGATGACTGGACAATGAAAAATATTCAAATAAGAGAAGAAAATTATCCATCTGGCATAATTAGTGCATGCAATGCCGTACATAGACGGTAGTATCAGAGCCTCGCTAGGAAAAATCCCAGTGCATGATTCCAGGTGCCAGAGAATTAAACATGGTCCATTAGGGAGCCTACTGAATGACAAAGTGGCTGGGAGATTAACAGTAGCCTGTAGGTAAGGGAACAGTATTCAATCTCACTGCTGACTCCATCCATGAGGCTCCGATTCCACAGGAGATGGATCTTGACCTGCAACTTTCTTTGGATTTCCCCACATCTCCCTGGACAGTTCTCTTCACTGAGGGCTCACCAACACCCGTTCATGACCTGCCAGCCTCTGGGGCCCCATTAGGGCCTGGCACCCACTCCTCCTACATGAGCAGCATACACAGCAGCGTTGTAGGGGAAACTATAATAAAAATAAGTGGTATTGCTGTAGGGACCCGTCTCAGGAACATTCCTGGTGGAAATCAATGTAACTGTGCCTTGGGGACACCCAGGGACCAAAATAACCCCAAAAGTGTCAGGAAAAGGCAGACGAAAAATCAGGCCCTGGGGCAATCAGGAAGCATAAGGGTTAATGTCTTTTTGCCTGGGTCTTCACGTAGGGAATTTGAATTCCTGATCAAGCGATTTGTCAGGATTGTTGTACATTTACTGTAATTACAGAACATCAAATGTGCATTGACGTAATTACCATAAATATGTGTAAAGACATTATAACGTGTAATTTTGTCATATAATTATTTAATAAAGCATGTAGAAGAAAAATTACTCTGCACATGCTCAGTGCACATCTTTTTCTACTGAAGGTTGTATTTGCTCTACTGCCCCATCCCCCTCTTCAAAATTACAGAGACAGTTTTTCCCATTTAGGATTAACCAGTAGAAGAGTGAAGTTAGAAAGTGTGTCCGCAAGCTTGTGTGAGCGAGCGTGTGCGTGTGTGTGTGTGCTTACACACACACACACACACACACATGGAAGAAAGGCATTTTCAAACCCCAGCAGAGGTGTCACAACCCAGGTGTGAACAGCACACACATAGCCTTGTGGTCAGTGTTTCCGTAGCTGATAGTGGAGCATCGCCATACTCACAGTGAAGGGTCAACCCCTCCATTCTCTCTCCCACTTGTCCGGGGTGACCTCTGACCCTCCGCAGGGTGGACGTGTCAGGGCACAGGCCGCCTGGTTTGGTGGCACTGAAAGCTCCTGGGAGAGGGACGTTTGGAGAGATGTTGACATTATTCTGAACACAGGGACCTTTTCTAAAGATTTGGACAGAAGTGAAATCCACAGGTGAGATAACTAGGGATGTTCAAACAGATTCTGGACTTGTCAGATTGTCTCCGGGAGACTAGAACAGCCGTAAGGTCCCTTCCCAGCCCTCGGAGACTCTATCAGATAGATGTGAGGTCTGTGTTCAGATTCACATTTTCCATAGTCCCCCCTTTTACCCTGTGAGTCTCCTGTGAGTCTTGGAGAAAATGCATCCCTGAAGGCCAGGATTCCAGAGATAAAATAGATTGAAGTATTATGTTCCAAGAATTCAGAGTTAAATTAATGAGAAAGAATGCTCTAATGAGTGGGAAGGCTTCCCAATAATAACATGAAAATAGAAATCATAGTGGAAAAAGAGTGATGGATTAGACTATGCAAAAATGTACAATCCCTCTTCATCAAAAGAGAAAACAAAGAAAACACCATATAGTAAAAAGCAAACAAAAGACCAAGGAAATATTTGCAACTTGTATGACAAAGGGGATGATATCCTTAATGTATTAAAAAGCTCTGACCAACCAATAAGAAAAGAATCTCAATAGAAAAATGGGCAACAGTGGACAGAAAAATCACAAAATAAATACAAATGACCAAAAAGCACATCAAAAAAATCCAACTTACTTCACGATCAAAGAGGGAGATACTGTTTTTCACCTTCCAGTCTGGTAATTATTTTAACAAATTATAATACCCAGTGTTGTTAAAATGTTGAAGGTACGGGAGTTGAAATTGGTTAACTTTCTTGGTGCCAATTTGGCAACGAATATCAAAAACCTTGAAAGAATACGTACCCTTTAACCTATCAACTACTCCTCTAGGATTTTATCCTAAGGAATTAAAAATATAGTAAAAGGATTTCCCTAGTGGCTCAGTGGTTGAGAATCTGCCTGCCAATTCAGGGGACATGGGTTCAAGCCCTGGTCCTGGAAGATCCCACATGCTGCAGAGCAACAAAGCCCATGCGCCACAACTACTGAGCCTGCACTCGAGAGCCCACGAGCCACAACTACTGAGCCCACGTGCCACAACCACTGAAGCCTGTGTGCCTAGAGCCCATGCTCCGCAATAAGAGAAGCCACCTCAATGAGAAGCCTGTGCACCGCAACAAAGAGTAGCCCCCGCTGGCCACAACTAGAGAAAGCCCGCGTGCAGCAACGAAGACCCAACACAGCCATAAATTCATTAATTAATTAAAAAATTATACACAGTAAAAAATTTACGTCTGAGTTTTCCTGATGCCAAATTATTTATGGTAGTGAAAGAAAAAAATTCCCACAAAACAGCCCAATGTCCAAAAAGAAGAATTGGTGAAATGAAGTCTGGTAAAGTCACAATCCCATGGAATGTCATTCAGCCATTAAAAATGATAGGTGAGTGTTTGATGACATGTAAAGATGCACTCTTATGTGGAAAAAATTAAAATTATAAACCAGTATATAAAGTAACATACAATTTATAGATATAAAAATGTGGAGGAATTTATACCAAGATATTATTACTAATCATCTTTTAGTGCCAGAGTAAGAGCATTTCCCTCCCTTTTTCTTTCTTCCTTCCTTCCTCCCTCCCTCCCTCCATTCCTTTCTTTCTTTCTTAAAAATGTGGCTAGTCCAAAATTTTATAGTATATATTTGGGCTACTTATAAAGCACCCTAAGTGGTGTATGTGTATGGACATGCATGCACGCGCGCACACACACACACACACACTCTCTCTCTCTCTCCCACATTTTGGCTTAATGCCCTGATGCTCTCATAAGACTTTCAATTTATAGATGAAACCTCCATACCACATGGGGCTCCCACTGTATACCAAAGCTATACCCTTCTCTTTGCCTCTTGCCTCTCACTCATCCCAGAAACACTCATGGCCAGAGCCAAGTTCTTGAAGGACCACCAAGGGTGAAAGGCTGATGCTCAGTATTTTCTGGCCTCCATGCAACGAGCAAGATTCATAGCAAGTAAATAGCAGAAGCTGAGTTAGAAGCCAAGATGGTGGGCCAGGGGCTGGTCTGGGTGGTAGGGCCCTTGAACCCGGGACTGATGGGATGGATCTTTCATCCAAACTCCAGGTTGGGGAGCTTCTAGAGTTGATTCTAGTGGGATTCAGAGTCTAGAATCAAAGAGGGAGGAGGAAGTGGGTTACTAAACTGAGAAGCCAGTAACTGACCTCAAATACTGAATATTCCTAATGAGCTTCTTTCTCAGTGTCTCATTTCGTACATGTTTAA
Organism: Kogia breviceps; assembly: GCF_026419965.1. NCBI lineage: Eukaryota > Metazoa > Chordata > Mammalia > Artiodactyla > Physeteridae > Kogia > Kogia breviceps. Next base: position 103,613,278 of record NC_081317.1, read on the forward strand.
GACAGTGTGTTGAGTCAGGGAGCAGTGAGCCATGGAGATGGACACGACATGATGGAGAGGGTGCAGGAGGAGAGCTATCCATGAGAATTTCCTGAAATAGGGGTTGTCCATGGCCTGGTGCAGGGTCCATGTTTGATGGACCAAGGACAGGGAAAGCTCTTGGTTGTTATCTTAAGCATCTTCTCCACTAGCGTGGGGCCCATGTGGTAGAATTCTCTGAGGTGACCAGGGTGGCCTATGACATTCTTTGCTCTTGCCGCTATTATAACTAAGGAGGATTCCTCTCTGGGTCCCAGTGAGAAGCTGAAGCTTCAGGTGAACCGACGGACACAGCCGGTCAAAGCGGGATGGTGTGGGTAAGGAAATGGTGAAAGGAATCATCTAGATTCCTGCATTTCTTCTTACCAAGTTCCTTTCTCAGCTGGTGGGCAGCAAAATAGCCAGGGCGTCCAAGGAGTTGAACTGTTTTTAGCACCGTGGCCCAAGAAGGGAATTAGCCTATCTTTCAATGAATGACCACTCAGGTTAAGGCTTATTGTCAACCTCAGAACAAGAATTTTCTTCTGTTTCCATTTGGTAAATACAGGGATAAGAGGCATGCACAATACTCCCTCACTGGCAAAGGTTTAGTCCCAGCATTCTTGGAGAATGCACAGTATTATGTGTTCATCCTGTCATTCAGATTTCAAAGTACGTCATCCATTCATCTTCCGGATATCCTTAGAAAGCAGGAAAGGGATTATTACATTCATTTTTGAGATGAAGAAACTGAGACTTAGAGATGATAACAAGCTTAAAAATCTTATGTTAAATAAGAAACAGAGCTACATTGAGAGGTCTGTCTTAAGGCATCTGGGTCACAGCTCCATCTAGAAGTCAGCATTGCCCAGTGTGTCCTTGACCCAAACACACACATTACGACAAACTGAACTCCAAAATGTCCTAGACCAACTCATTTCTACTTCCAACAAGGAAGCCTTTTGTCTTAGACCTAAAAGAGCCCAGCCTATAACGCAAAGTAAGGCAGCACCTCCAGGTAACCCGATCACGTGGCCATCCCACTCCCCCCGTGGAGCCTGCACCTCAGAAGGAAGTCAGGGGTGGGAAATCCGAGTGGCTTCTGATGCAGAGCTAGTGATCTGTCAAGAGTGGTGCTTGCAGCTTATGCATATTCAATTGGAAAGAAGTCAGGCGAATCAGACTGGGATCTCGTTGAGTTTCCATCAGGGCGGCTGGAACTTAAACACTCCCACGAGGAGCAGTTCAAACCAGTCAGCAGAAGAACTGCCCAGAGGCGCCGGTGCCATGGGCCCCCTCTGGCCCAGGTGAGGTGGGCCTCGGGGTCTGCTTAGCAGAAGAGGTGGGGTTGGTGGTGGTAGAACTGGGATAACGGCTTGGTACACTGGCCCAGAGTATCCAGGATGATCCTATAGTAGTCAAGGTTGAAGAGAATATTACAAGACTCACCTCGGGGGCACATGAAAGCAAAGTCAAAATTTTAACCTCCATACCCCTTGACATGGCATTTGAGGCACATTTGGCCTCCAGCTGACCTCAGCTCCTGCTACGTCCCAATCGTACTCCCTTGAACACGTCCTGCACTCTCTGCCTCTCCCATTCCTAACACCTTTGTTCTTACAGGTGTCTTCCTGACTTCCCTTTTTAATCAGTCATGCTAGAACACTCATAATATACAATTTGCCATCTTAACCATTCTTAAGTGGACAGTTCGGCAGTGATAAGTACCTTCACACTGACAAGCAACCCATCCCCAAAACTTGTCTCGCAAAAATGAAACTCTTTTCCCATGAAACGATTCCCCATTCCCCTCTGCCGCTGACAGCCACCATTCTATTTTCTGTCTCTATGAATCTGACTACTCCAGGTACCTTATATAAGTGGAATCCTACAGTGTTTGTCTTTTGCTGACTGGTACGATGTTCTCAAGTTTCATCCATGTTGTAGCATGGGTCCGAATGTCTTTCCTTTGAAAGGCTGAATAATATTCCATGGTACGTATATACTACATTTTGTTTATCCATTCCCATCTCTTTTGCCCTCTCAAAGTCTGACTCTGTCTTCAAAGCTTAAAACCCAAGGTACCTGCTTCATGAAGCTTTTCTCAAGACTCTCGGTTATAGCCAGTCATTCACAAAGATCTTCTGAGCATCGTTTATGTAGCAGGCACTGTGCAAGACAGGGACGCAAAGATGAGTACCCACAGTCTCCCACTCGTTCTCCCTTCAAGCTCAGCTCCTGGCACGTTGCTCAGGAATGACTCCGTGACAGCACTGACTGTCCATGTTCCTGACACGCCAAGCTGCCTCGAGGTCTTCTTTTTTTTTTTCTTTTTTTTTTTTTTTTTTTTTTTTTTTTTTTTTTTGTGGTACGCGGGCCTCTCACTGTTGTGGCCTTTCCCGTTGCAGAGCACAGGCTCCGGACGCGCAGGCTCAGCAGCCATGGATCACGGGCCCAGCCGCTCCGCTGCATGTGGGATCTTCCTGGACCGGGGCACGAATCTGTGTCCCCTGCATCGGCAGGCGGATTCTCAACCACTGCGCCACCAGGGAAGTCCCCAGGCAAATTCTTCACACTGCACTATGCTGATATGAACATCTTGCTTTGGCAAGATTTGATGAGGTATCACCTCACACCGGTCAGAATGGCCATCATCAAAAAGTCTACAAATAATAAATGCTGGAGAGGGTGTGGAGAAAAAGGAATCCTCCTACACTGTTGGTGGGAATGTAAAATGGTGCAGCCGCTATGGAGAACAGTATAGAGGTCCCTTGAAAAACTAAAAATAGAGCTACCATATGATCCAGCAATCCCACTCCTGGGCATATATCCAGAGAAAACTATAATTAGAAAAGATACACGCACCCCAGTGTTCATTGCAGCACTGTTTATAATAGCCAAGACATGGAAGCAACCTAAATGTCCATTGATTGACTGATGAATGGATAAATAAAGATGTGGTACATAAATACAATGGAATAGTACTCATCCATGAAAAAGAATGAAATAATGCCATTTGCAGCAACATGGATGGACCTAGAGACTATCATACTAAGTGAAGTAAGCCAGACAAAGACAAATATCATATGATATCACTATATGTGGAATCTAAAAAAAATGATACAAATGAACTTATTTATAGAACAGAAATGGACCAACAGACAGAGAAAACAAGCTTATGGTTACCAAAGGGGAAAAGTGGGGAGGAGAGATAAATCAGCAGTATGGACACTACTATGTATAAAACAGATAACCAACAAGGACCTACTGTATAGCACAGGGAATTATACTCAGTATTTTGTAATAACCTATAAGGGAAAAGAATCTGAAAAAAAGATATATGTATACCATGTATAACTGAAACACTTTGCTGTACACCTGAAACTAACACAACATTGTAAATCAACTATACTTCAATTAAAAAAAAGAGAGATTTGATGTAGATTATGGTTAGCAGAATCCACTGGAGAATCTCTTAAAACATTAAAGGGGGTGCTCTCTCATGTCACGGACCTATTTTCTGTTTTGGCTGGTCCGGAGTCTTGCATTCTGAATTTCCTTAAATCCAAGGGATGTCAACTTGATTATAAAGAGATATCAAGAACTAAGAACTTCTCTTGACAGAAAGGTGTGGGGTGGACGTGGTGGGCAGGGGAAATAAAAAGAAATGGAGAGAAATTTGTTTCAGTTGCAATTTATAATAACCTGGACCCCATCTTTCACGTTAGTAATAAGATGTTAGGAGCAATGTGCTAGGTTTGACCAGCATGCTGGCTGGTTTGGGGGGAGGGAGGAGCAGTGAGAGTGATCCTCCGCCCATTTCCCTACCAATTCTGCATCCTGAATTAATCTCTCCTGCTTGTTTAGCTAAGCAGCAAGTGAGGGGTGCAGAGAACTGATGCCTCTGGAACTGGAGGGACGGACGGAAGGGCTGCAATTGTGATGAGGGGCATGATGAGTGGTGGTAGGGGAGCTTTGTGGCAGGAACCAAACAGAGTGGCCTTAAAGGGAGGCGTGGGGGGAGGGAAGGGATGGTTATGGTTCAGAGGACAAGTAGACAGATTTGACTAAAACAGAAGGTTTAAGTGGGAGATACAATTGGCAAGCTGGGTTTTCTCTTGTAACCTGTGGACCACCATGGAAAACTTCGAAAAGGAGGGCAAGGCAGAGTTTTAGGAAGGTGAATATGACAGCGATATATTAACCAGACTAGAAGGAGGAGAAATGGCAAGGCCACTAGGGGACTGTGGTGGTCAGTTTTACGTGTCAACTTGGCAAGGCTACAGAATTCAGTTATTCACTCAAATATTGGTGTTGCTGTGAAGGTATTCTGTAGTTGTGATTAATGTCCATAATCAGTTGACTTTATTTTATTTATTTATTTATTTATTTATTTGTGCAGGGCCTGCATTCCTCTAATCTGGTCTCAGGTAATCTCTTTATTTATTTATTTATTTTCTTATTAGTCATCCATTTTATACACATCAGTGTATACATGTCAATCCCAATCTCCCAATTCATCACACCACCACCCCCATCTCCTGCCACTTTCCCCCTTGGTGTCCATACGTTTGTCCTCTACTTCTGTGTCTCAATTTCTGCTCTGCAAACCGGTTTATCTGTACCATTTTCTAGGTTCCACATATATGCGTTAATATACGATATTTGTTTTTCTCTTTCTGATTTACTTCACTCTGTATAATAATCTCTAGATGCATCCATGACTCTACAAAAGACCCAATTTCGTCTTTTTATGGCTGAGTAATATTCCATTGTATATATGTACCACATCTTCTTTATCCATTCAGCTGTCAAAGGGCATTTAGGTTGCTTCCATGACCTGGCTATTGTAAATAGTGCTGCAATGAACATTGCGGTGCATGTGTCTTTTTGAATTATGGTTTTCTCTGGGTATATGCCCAGTAGTTGGATTGCTGGGTCATATGGTAATACTATTTTTAGCTCCTTAAGGAACCTCCATACTGTTCTCCATAGTGGCTGTATCAATTTACATTCCCACCAACAGTGCAAGAGGGTTCCCTTTTCTCCACGCCTTCTCCAGCATTTGTTGTTTGCAGATTTGCTGATGATGCCCAATCTAACTGGTGTGAGGTGACACTTCATTGTAGTTTTGATTTGCATTTCTCTAATAATTTGTGATGTTGAGCAGCGTTTCATGTGCCTCTTGGCCATCTGTATGTCTTCTTTGGAGAAATGTGTATTTAGGTCTTCTGCCCATTTTTGGATTCGGTTGTTTGCTTTTTTAATATTGAGCTGCATGAGCTGTTTATATATTTTGGAGATTAATCCTTTGTCCGATGATTCATTTGCAAATATTCTCTCCCATTCTGAGGGTTGTCTTTTTGTCTTGTTTATGGTTTCCCTTGCTGTGCAAAAGCTTTGAAGTTTCATTAGGTCCCATTTGTTTATTTTTGTTTTTATTTCCATTACTCTAGGAGGTGGATCAAAAACGATCTTGCTGTGATTTATGTCAAAGAGTGTTCTTCCTATGTTTTCCTCTAAGAGTTTTATAGTGTCTGGTCTTACATTTAGGTCTCTAATCCATTTTGAGTTTATTTTTGTGTACAGTGTTAGGGAGTATTCTAATTTCATTCTTTTACATGTAGCTGTCCAGTTTTCCCAGCACCACTTATTGAAGAGACTGTCTTTTCTCCACTGTATATCCTTGCCTCCTTTGTCATAGATTAGTTGACTGTAGGTGTGTGGGTTTATCTCTGGGCTTTCTATCCTGTTCTATTCATCTATATTTCTGTTTTTGTGCCAGTACCATATTGTCTTGATTACTGTAGCTTTGTAGTATAGTCTGAAGTCAGGGAGTCTGATTCCTCCAGCTCCGTTTTTTTCCCTCAAGACTGCTTTGGCTATTCGGGGTATTTTGTGTCTCCATACACACACATTTTAAGATTTTCACCATTGAGAATGATGTTTGCTGTGGGTTTGTTGTATATGCACTTTATTATGTTGAGGTAGGTTCCCTCTGTGCCCACTTTCTGGAGAGTTTTTATCATAAATCGGTGTTGAATTTTGTCAGAAGCTTTTTCTGCATCTATTGAGGTGATCATATGGTTTTTATTCTTCAGTTTGTTAATATGGTGTATCACATTGATTGATTTGCATATATTGAAGAATCCTTGCATCACTGGGATAAATCCCACTTGACCATAGTGTATGATCCTTTTAATGTGCTGTCGGATTCTGTTTGCTAGTATTTTGTTGAGGATTTTTGCATCTATATTCATTGGTGATATTGGTCTGTAATTTTCTTTTTTTGTAGTATCTTTGTCTGGTTTTGGTATCAGGATGATGGTGGCCTCGTAGAATGAGTTTGGGAGTGTTCCTTCATCTGCAATTTTTTGGAACAGTTTGAGAAGGACAGGTGTTAGCTCTTCTCTAAATGTTTGGTAGAAGTGACCTGTGAAGCCATCTGGTCCTGGACTTTTGTTTGTTGGAAGATTATTAATCACAGTTTCAATTTCATTAGTTGTGATTGGTCTGTTCCTATTTTCTATTTCTTCCTGGGTTCAGCCTTGGAAGTTTATACCTTTCTAAGAATTTGTCCATGTCTTCCAGGTGTCCATTTATTTATTTATTTATTTATTTAGCGGTACGTGGGCCTCTCACTGCTGTGGCCTCTCCCGTTGTGGAGCACAGGCTCTGGATGCGCAGGCTCAGCGGCCATGGCTCATGGATCTAGCCGCTCCGTGGCATGTGGGATCCTCCCGGACTGGGGCATGAACCCGTGTCCCCTGCACTGGCAGGTGGACTCTCAACCACTGTGCCACCAAGGAAGCCCCTAGGTTATCCATTTTATTAGCATAGAGTTGCTTGTAGTAGTCTCTTAGGATGCTTTGTATTTCTGTGGTGTCTGTTGTAACTTCTCCTTTTTTTTTTTCTAATTTTATTGATTTGAGTCCTCTTCCTCTTTTTCTTGATGAGTCTGGCTAATGGTTTGTCAATTTTGTTAATCTTCTCAGAGAACCAGCTTTTAGTTTTATTGATCTTTGCTATTGTTTTCTTTGTTTCTATTTCATTTATTTCTGCTCTGGTCTTTATGATTTCTTTCTGTCTGCTAACTTTGGGTTTTGTTTATTTTTCTTTCTTTAGTTCCTTTAGGTGTAACATTAGACTATTTATTTGAGATTTTTCTTGTTTCTTGAGGAAGGCTTGTGTAGCTATAAACTTCCCTCTTAGAACTGCTTTTGCTGCATCCCATAGGTTTTGGATCGTCTTGTTTTCATTGTCATTTGTTTCTAAGTATTTTTTTATTTCCTCTTTGATTTCTTCAGTGATCTCTTGGTTATTTAGTAACGTAGTGTTTAGCCTCCATGTGTTTGTGTTTTTTATGTTTTTTTCCCTGTAATTGATTTCTAATCTCATAGTGTTGTGGTCAGAAAAGATGCTTGATATGATTTCAATTTTCTTAAATTTACTGAGGCTTGATTTGTGACCCAAGATGTGATATATCCTGGAGAATGTTCCATGCGCACTTGAGAAGAAAGTGTAATCTGCTGTTTTTGGATGGAATGTCCTATAAATGACAATGAAATCTATCTGGTCTATTGTGTCATTTAAAGCTTCTGTTTCCTTATTGATTTTCTGTCTGGATGATCTGTCCATTGGTGTAAGTGAGGTGTTTAAGTCCCCCGCTATTATTGTGTTACTGTCGATTTCCTCTTTTAGAGTTGTTAGCAGTTCTCTTATGTGTTGAGGTGCTCCTATGTTGGGTGCATATATATTTATAATTGTTATATCTTCTTCTTGGATTGATCCCTTGATCATTATGTAGTGTCCTTCCTTGTCTCTTGTAACATTCTTTATTTTAAAGTCTATTTTATCTGATAGGAGTATAGCTATTCCAGCTTTCTTTTGATTTGCATTTGCATGGAATATCTTTTTCCATCCCCTCACTTTCAGTCTGTACGTGTCCCTAGGTCTGAAGTGGGTCTCTTGTAGAAAGCATATAGATGGGTCTTGTTTTTGTATCCATTCAAAAAATGTTTTGTGTTTTGGTTGGAACATTTAATCCATTCACGTTTAAGGTAGTTATCGATATGTACGTTCCTATTACCATTTTCTTAATTTGGGGAAGTTTGTTTTTGTAGGTTCTTTTCCTCTTTTATGTTTCCCAGTTAGAGAAGTTTCTTTATCATTTGTTGTAGAGCTGGTTTGGTGGTGCTGAATTCTCTCAGCTTTTGCTTCTCTGTAAAGCTTTTGATTTCTCCATTGAATGTGAATGAGATCCTTGCTGGGTAGAGTAATCTTGGTTGTAGGTTCTTCCCTTTCATCACTTTAAGTATATCATGCCACTACCTCCTGGCTTGTAGAGTTTCTGCTGAGAAATCAGCTGTTAACCTTATGGGAGTTGCCTTGTATGTTATTTGTCGTTTTCCCCTTGCTGCTTTCAATAATTTTTCTTTGTCTTTAATTTTTTCCAGTTTGATTACTATGTGTCTCAGAGTGTTTCTCCTTGGGTTTATCCTGTATGGGACTCTCTGTGCTTTCTGGACTTGGGTGGCTATTTCCTTTACCATGTTAAGGAAGTTTTTGACTATAATCTCTTCAAGTATTTTCTTGGATCGTTTCTCTCTTTCTTCTCCTTCTGGGACCACTATAATGGGAATGTTGTTGCGTTTAATGTTGTCCCAGACGTCTCTTAGGCTGTCTTCATTTCTTTTCATTGTTTTTTCTTTATTCTGTTCTGCAGCAGTGAATTCCACCATTCTTTCTTCCAGGTCACTTATCCATTCTTCTGCCTCACTTATTCTGCTATTGATTCCTTCTAGTGTATTTTTCATTTCAGTTATTGTATTGCTCATCTCTGTTTGTTTTTTCTTTAATTCTTCTAGGTCTTTGCTAAACATTTCTTGCATCTTCTTAATCTTTGCCTCCATTCTTTTTCTGAGGTCCTGGATCATCTTCACTATCATTATTCTGAATACTTTTTCTGTAAGGTTGCCTATCTCCACTTTATTTAGTTGTTTTTCTGGGGTTCTATCGTGTTCCTTCATCTGGTACATAGCCTTCTGCCTTTCCATCTTGTCTATCTTTCTGTGAATGTCGTTTTTGTTCCATAGGCTGCAGGATTGTAGTTCTTCTTGCTTCTGCTCTGTTGACTTTAAGTAAAGGAAGTTTTCAGAGATAACCCGAGTGGGCCTGATTCCATCAGTTAAATTTTCCCAGAAGAAGAAATTCCACCTGTGAACTTCAGCCTCAATTCCACCTGTGAACTTCAGCCTCAATTCCTGCCCAAGTTCCCTGCCTGCCCTTCCTGACGGTCTACGCCACGCATGGGACTTGCCTAGCCGTCTCCACAATCGCGTAAGACAATTCCTTCCAATTAACCCCCTGCTATATATTTTCTACTGGTTCTTTTTCTCTAGTTGAATCCTGACTGATACAGGGATAGACCACTAGTGTGGTTTTGGACTAGACAAGAGAAGGCTTGATGAGAGACAGAGATGAGTGAGGGAAGAGAAAAGACCAAAAGGACTCAGATGGCCTGAAGGTGCGGCAAGAGAAGAGCCCAGGGAAGCCGGCAGTGATGGTCAGGAAGAACTGGGAGCAGGAGGCCGGGGTTCTCACCGTCCATCTGCCACTGATTACACAAGTAACTCCATCTTGCTGCATCTCTGAAAAATGTGAGCTTGAATTAGTACTTCCAAGACCTCTTCTGGCTCCATATTCTATGATTCTATATCTCAGTCAGTCTTTACAAGAGTATCTCATCTTCAATCAAAAATGGATCTTTTCTTCTAAATGAAGTCTATTTTCTTGCCCCCAGAAGAGTGATTCTGGAATCACAGTGTCAGTAGTTAAGTATCCAGGGACTTAAAATAAAGGAAGGGATGGAGGGAAGACTTCATGGGATCCCCAAACAGCAGCATGGGTTGAGCAGCTGGTAAAAGGAGCTGGAAGTACAGCCATACCAAATAGAGGACAGAGGACTCTGGCAATATTAATAACAATTAATATTTACTGAGGGCTTACCATGTACCAGACACTGTTCTAAGTGCTTAAGCAGGCGTCAACTCTTTCAGACTTCACAATATCTCTAACATATACACAACCTACAGATGAGAAAACTGAGGTTTCAAACGGTTGAGTCACTTAACTTCTCTAAGGGCACACAGCTAGTAGGAGCAGAGGGGATGGAATTTGAGCCTAGACCAGGGCCCATGCTCTTAACTAGGTTGCTGACCTTTATTGCCACAACAGACCAGAGGAAGCTATTTGCTGTGAAAGGCAGTGGTAGGAATCTCCAGCACAACACAGGCAACATGGAGAATTAAATGAGCAAAGGCTTGTTGCCTTGAATTCCTGCCACCACAATGTACAAAACTGCTGATGTGGGTGAGTCCCTCCGTGTCTCCCTCCTGTCTGTGTATCCCCAGGGCCAACACGCACTCCCATATTCTGCACAGCCTGCTCCAACAGGAATGCATTTCAGGTGCTCCATGATTTTTTTGGTTGGAAAGCAGGGCCCTGAAACTGGTAAGGAGACTTCCTACAGCTTCTGAAGCTGCATTCATAGCCGTTGGCAGTGTTTTCTGATTCATGGTGAAAGCCCTAGAGGAAAGGCTGGCTTTCTGTGGAAGTGAGCACAGGGCTTTAATTCTAATAAACAGTGGTTAGGGTCCTTCGTGCATATTTCCCACCTGCAGTTGAAGAATTTCCCACCCCTTTTGTTTACCCGTATCTGATCAAAGCACCATTCATTGAACCAGCATTGAAGTGGAGACTGTCTGCAGTGCTGCTAGTTGCCATGGCAGAGATAGAGGGTAGGTCCTGCCCTCCAGGGGTTCCAGGCATCCAGCTCAAAAGAGAAGGGTGCCACCTGGGTGGTGATACCTCGTTGAATTCCCAGGGAGATGTGTGCCCTGCCAGCCTAACAGTGGGCCAGAGGGGGAGAGAGAAAGAAAAGAAAAGAAATAAAGAAAGAAAGAGAGAGAGAAAGAAGAGAGAGAGAGAGATGAAGGAAGAAAGGAAGGAAGGAAGGAAGAAAGAAAGAAAGATTGTGTCACTCTGGATTTCCAGTTAGGTAATTGTCAAACATGTCTCAAATGCACCCTATCTTCTCCATGGCACCTGGTCCAGGTCTTCATCACCTCTAATTGGTCTCCCGGCTTCCACTCTTATCCCGTCAAGCTCACCCTCTTCCCAGCCACCAGAATGCTCTATTTAAGACTCAAATCTGGGGCTTCCCTGGTGGTGCAGTGGTTAACAATCCACCTGCCAATGCAGGGGACGCAGGTTCGATTCGTGGTCCGGGAAGATCCCACATGCCGTGCAGCAACTAAGCCCGTGTGCCACAACTACTGAGCCTGCACTCTAGAGCCCGCGAGCCACAACTACTGAAGCCCATGCGCTCTAAGGCCCGCGTGCTGCAACTACCAAGCCCGTGTGCTGCAACTACTGAAGCCCGCGTGCCTAGAGCCCGTGCTCTGCAGCAAGAGAAGCCACCTCGATAGAAGCCCGCGCACTGCAGTGAAGAGTAGTCCCTGCTCGCCACAACTAGAGAAAGCCAGTGCAGCAACAAAGACCCAAACGCAGCCAAACAAAACAAAACAAAACAAACAAACGAACAAACAAAAAACCCCTCCAATCTGACCGGGTCCTTTCCCTTCTTGCACCAAGATCCTCCCCAGCCTAACACATGGAACATTTCCACCACCAGCAACTCTGAACAGTTTCTTTCTCCACCCTGTGTTTTGTTCCCAGAATGCCCCCTGCCTTTTTGCTCCATCAACTCCAATTCTCAATTATAGACTAAGCTCAGGTGGTCATCTCCTCCAGGAAGCCTTACTTGATTATGAAATAAGCCACTAACTGCCCTAACCCCCTTCCTCCCGCGCGGCCACGCTGAGTGAGACTTCTGAGCTCCTACAACGCTCTCTGCAGAAACAGCTCCCTGGGGCCACCTATTTGTACTCTAATGATTGGCTTCTACTCTCCCCTCTCCCCCGAACCTCAGCTCACTGACGACAAGGACTGTGTGACCCCTGAACTTAATCCAGGACCTGGCACTGAGTGTGAAGTAAAAGGAGAAGGGACCGGCCAAGGCAGAACCACCAACAGGCCGTAGGAAACTTGGGGTTCTGACCCCAACTTGATCACACCTCCATACCCTAACTCCGTGCCTCAGTTTCCCCACTAGGAAAGCATGGGGTGGTGAAGAGGGAGGAAGAGGAATCTAAGTTACTCTGGAGGCAGCAGCTTCCATTCATTAGCATTTGTAAAGGGCTCTGAGAGCTGCAGATGGAAAGCTGCTCTGGCAGGCAGCTTGTTAGAACTAAAAATAGACTTGTGTAGCCCCTTCCCGACAGAAGCTCAGGAAAGGCTGGAAGGGGTGAGAACACAGGTAGCCAGAGGTGGAAGAAGCTGACCCAGTCCTAGAGGGCGGTCAGCGCTACAGTAAACTACCGCGGGAGACACCGTGGCCACCGCCGAGCGCCGGCTCAGCCTGACCCCCAGCAGCGCCGCCTGCGTGGGAAGGTCAGGGGCAGGTGGCCGGTCGTGCCCGGAGGCAGGGGGCCACAGTCTGTGACCTTTTCACAGTCTGAGGACGGGATTGCAGTCCCCCAGATGAGCTGCCTTTGCAGCAACCGGAGGGGTCGGGGTGACGGGGCGGGCAGGGTGTCAGGGCTTGCCCCGGGCGGGTGGGCGGGCAGGCAGGTATCCCAGCCGAGGAGGGGGAGGGGAGGTGGGGAGGTGGGGGAGGAGGAGGAGGACGCGGGCGGGGGCCGCGGCGTCTGGGGCCGCATCACGGATGGGGGTGTAGAGGGGGTGGGGTGGGGTAGAGAGCGGGGCTGGGGGCTGGACGTGAAAGAATCGCCGGGGAGGGGAGAGAGGGGCCCACGATCTCCTGTGACTCAGGTCTGACTCAATGCCATTTCTGAAACAGCCTAGGGGGCGGGGGGAAGGTGTCTTTTCAAAATGACGAAACAACTCCTTGCTCAGGGCAGCCCTGGAAGAGCTGCGGGTGGATGGGAATCACCCCGGGTCTCCCTCCAGCAAGTCTCCCGGCTGCCCACCCACGGGCGCGGCGGCGGCGGCGGCGGCGGCGGCGGCGGGACCCTCGCGTCGCTGTCCGATTTCCACTCGCGCTGCCCTGGCGCCTGCAGGGGTGCGGGGCGGGCGGAGTGGGGGGAGGGCGACGGTACCCCCACCGCGAGGCGGAGCGCGCCGCCACCCCCCGGTCGCGCCGAGAAGGAGCCCCGGGGAAGAGCTAAAAAAAGGGCAGGCGCTGCGGCGGGTGGCGGCGCCGAGCCCGCCGGGGAAGGAATTCCCTCCGCCCGGCGTGCACGCGGCCCCCCGCCCCCGCCCCATCCTGCTCAGAAAAGAATCGGATTCTGCCGGAGAGTAGGAGGCAAAGGAAGACTCAGTTCTAGCCACCACCACCCTCCCCTCCCCGCCCGGATCCCGGAGAAGGCGGGGATAAGATCCCCGCCCCCCCAACCGGATCTGGAGGTCGGAAGGATGGGTCCTGGGGGAAGGAGGGGGCGGCTAGTAACTGGGGCCCGGAGCGAGGGTGGCGGCACCCAGAGGGGCCTGGCGGGTTAGGACCCGGGCCGGGATTCGGGGCACCCTGCACAGTGGCTAGCGCAGCCCTGGCTCTCCTGGCTCCGGTGCCCCAACACCCACTCCTCCGACTCAGAGCCAGTACCCCGAGATGCGCCCGGGGTCCCGAGTGCTGACCGACCCCGGGAGGCGAGAAGCCCTGAGCCGCAGCGCGTACAGTCTGGCCTCCCGCTCGCTCGTTTCTTTCCCGCGAACTGAGGACATCGGTCCATGCCCAGTGCCCATTCAGAGCGGGAGATAGGAGCTCGCAACTTCACTTGCAAAGTTCTGCAGTTTGCAGAGCAGGTCCACCAAGTTGTCCTGCGTGTCTCACAATCACTCTGGCGTCTCCATTTGACAAATGATGAAGCAGGAGCCTCAGAAAACAGTGTATTGTCCAGCTTTAGCTAAGAGAGGTAAGGCCGAGCATTTGCAAGGCCGAACTCGCAAATGCTTGCGTCTCTATTTCAGGAACTTTCATCTGACTCCTAGTTCTAGGCCTTCGTCTTTGGGGTCTTTCATGCATTTAACATTCTGGGCATGCTTATTATGTGCGAGCAAGTTGCTGGGGACAGAAAGACCAACGAGAGTCACTCTCTGACCTCAAGGAACTCACAGTTGAGTGAAAAAGCGAGAAAACAAAATTATAGATTAAAATTCAGTGTAAACCACACTGTTCTAAACACGGAAACAGAGTCAGTAACTTGTTCAGGTCTCAGGACTGTAGCTGTGCAGCCAGGATTTGAACCCAGACATTCTGACTCCAGATCCCACCCACACATAACCACTATACTAAACTGCCCCCCCCCTTTTTTTTTTTGCTGAACTATATACCCTTAAGTGAGGGGAAAAAAGCAGATCACAAAACAGAATGTACAGGATGCTCCCAATTAGAATATATATATAAACACTTAAAAAAAAAAAACACCAGAAGAATATATGTCAAAATGATGGGTGATTTTTGTTTTCTTCATTTTTTTTTATAAGCTCCATATTTTCTGCACTGCATATGAATTTTATAAGAAAAAAAGGTAATAAACGGTATTAAAGTACAGCTTGAATGCAAAACTTCCAAAAGATGGTGATGCTTGCATTTGCCCAGTGGGAAGCCCAGGAAGGGCACCCCAGGGGAGAGGACCACGGACCCAGAGGTTCAAAGGCATGGCAGGAGGACAAGCTGGCTGAAGAAACTGCAAGGAAGTCTGTGTGATAGGAGTGAAGAGGGGCCAGAGTGTGGGAGGAGAGGCCTCAATTGAATTTCTTGTCAAATCCCTCAAATAAAGAATTCCAGGGCTTCCCTGGTGGCGCAGTGGTTGAGAGTCCGCCTGCCGATGCAGGAGACACGGGTTCGTGCCCTGGTCCGGGAGGATCCCACATGCCGCGGAACAACTAAGCCCGTGAGCCATGGCCGCTGGGCCTGCGCGTCCGGAGCCTGTGCTCCGCAACGGGAGAGGCCACAGCAGTGAGAGGCCCGCATACCGCAAAAAAAAAAAAAAAAAAAAAAAAAAAAAAGAATTCCAAACCCTTAATATTATCCTAAAACCTTCCCTGAGGGGTGAATTCCCTTGGGGATCTAAGAGAGCGGTCCAGGAGTGGGCTGAGATTCCTGCAGGTTATTACTGTGTTCTATATATTGTGTTCTAGATCTCTTTCTGTCTTGGGAGGTGAGAAGGCTGGGTGTAGGACGTTAGACTCGGGTCAACATATCAGGGTCAGAAGGTGCCAGAGAGCTCGGCGGAAGTCATTGAGATTGGGTTGTTTTTCATTAATCTGGCCCTCTCTTGTAACTCAGTTTTTTTTTTTTTTTTTTTTTTTTTTTTTTTTGGTATGCGGGCCTCTCACTGTTGTGGCCTCTCCCGTTGCGGGGCACAGGCTCCGGATGCGCAGGCCCAGCGGCCATGGCTCACGGGCCCAGCCGCTCCGCGGCATGTGGGATCTTCCCGGACCGGGGCACAAACCCGTATCCCCTGCATTGGCAGGCGGATTCTCAACCACTGCGCCACCAGGGAAGCCCTGTAACTCAGTTTTACTCTCACTCAGATCCAAGCCCGCAAAGACATCCCATCAGTAACCTCCCCGCTCGCTCCATGCTGCCCATTCCTCTGAGGTCCCTGGGCACACCAGTTCTCATATCAGCCTCAGCTTATTAAAGCACTAGATTTTCAGGTGGTGGATGGCAGGTCTTGTCCTCCACATCCAGCCCAGGCTGCCCAAAGTGCCCTGGTTCCCCCTTTCCCTGCTGGAGAACCTGGGACAAAGGCCAGTTCACTGCTTTTCCCCCTCCTGGCCCCAGCCCTCTCAGACACGTTCTGACCCCCTGGCCCTCCAAGCAAGAGCTGCAGCGTTCAGTATACAGGATGCAGAGATGCAGCTCCTCTGCAGATTCCGAGTTCCAGGCTGGAAATAGAGGGGCCTTTGCTCACGTCATTGCATGAAATTCACCATCTGCCACTTGAGCAGGAGAGACTCGGGGATGTTTAATGTGAAAACACAGCTCTTGCTTGGGCGATTGGCTATTTCAGGGTGAGGACCACAGCTGGCCTGTTAACCCTGGGACCTGGGTTACTGATATTAGGGATTTGGCCTCATATTGATCTCATGTGGGGTTGAACCCCTAGTCACAGTTCTCTTCCCTTTAAACAGCTAGCTCTGTGCACACACGGGCCACAGACAGCAGGACCCAGCCCAGCCTGGCCTGATCCAGGGTTGATCTGGCTGGGGGCAGAGCCAAGGGAGCAGGAGGGCTGAAGTGACTGCCCCTGCAGCTGCTGGGCCCCCTCTCAGCCTTCCTTCTCTGCCTTTATCTGCCTTGTACGTGAATGGGAAGGCAAATGGGCTAGGAGGAGCCCTTGTGATAATCTTCCAAAAAATCTGACATGTCGATGTTACTGCTACTGGGCAAGGTAAAACACCACCCTGGTTTCCACTTCTTGCCGACTTCCTAGAAGTGAGCAGTCAAGAGGTTTGGGGGCTGTCTTTCATCTGGTTTGTCTTCAGTGTAATTTGGGGTAGCTTGGATTTTGTTCACCTGCCTTCAAGCCGCAAGGGAGGCTGGCAGGAGCTGCCTTCTTGTGGGGGTGTGTGTGCCTGTTTTATGCGTTGCCCTCCCACACTTCCTCCGAGTGCCCACTGATTCCTGAACAAAGGTAGGGGTGGCGGAACTGGGTTTTATTCTTCTTTCTGTTACAGCTCTCAGCCCAGAGTCTTATACACAAACTCTTCTGAACTCCAAACCCATCTATCCAACAGCCTACCAGATGTCTCCACCAGGATGTCTAATAGCACAAACTCAGCACGTCCGAAACAGAATTCCTGATTTATGTCCCCACGCCCCACCTCCTGGAAATTTGCTCTTCCCCGTCTCAGTTAATGACGTCCTTCCAATGGCTCAGGTCAAAAATCTTGGTGTCGTCTGTGATTCTCCTTCCTCTCACCCACACATCAAATCCATGAGAAACTTCTCTTCTGATTGCTCCTCGACTCCACTTCAGCCACATCCTTGGAATTCCGCAGACACATCAGGCGCACTCCTGCCTCATGGCCTTTGTACTGGCTGGCCCCTCTGCCTGATCTCTCTACCCTCTTGCATCTTCTTTGCTTAAATGTCCCTTTCTCAGTGGAGCCCACCCTGCCACCCTATTTAGATGGCAAACCTCCCCCATGCCAGCACCTCCAATCTCCCTTGTTCTTTTTTTTCACATTGCACTTACTTCTAGAAAGCTATATGATATGCTTATGTACGTACCACAGCTGGTCTGGCTGCTTGGCCGCTCTTACAGGGAGATAAGCTGTGGGTCTGCAGGACACACAGGAAGAGGGAACAAAATTGAATGGGGTCAAACAAATGAGAAGACAAGTCACAGACTGAGAGAAAATCTTTGCAAAAGTCATAGTTGGTAAAGGACTGGCATCCAAAATATACAAAGAACTCTTAAAACTCAACCATAAGAAAAAAAAAAACCAACCTAATTCAAAAATGGGCAACAGACCTGAACAGACGCCTCACCAAATAAGATATACACATGGCAAATAAGCATATGAAAATAGGCAACATCATATCCTTATGGATTTGAAAATTAAAACAACAATGAGATGCTACCACATACCTATTAGAATGGGCACAGTCTAGAAAACTGGCATCATCAAATGCTGGAGAGGATATGGAGCAACAGGAACTCTCATTCATTGCTGGTAGGAATGCAAAATGGTACAGCCACTCTGGAAGACAGTTTGGCAGTTTCTTATAAAATTAAACATACCCTTACTGTAAAATCCAACAGTCGTGCTCCTTGGTATTTACTCAAATGAGTTGAAACCTTATGTCCACACAAAAACCTGCACACAGATATCTATAGCAGCCGTATTTATAACTGTCCAAACTTGGAAACAACCAAAACATCCTTCAGTAGGTGAATGGATAAATTGCGATACATCCAGATAATGGGATATTATTCAGTGCTGAAAAGAAATGAGCTCTCAAACCATGAAAAGACATGAATAGTAATCATGGATAAAGACAAATGCATATTACTAAGTGAAATAAGCCAATCTGAAAAGGCTACAGACTGTATGATTCCAATGGGACATTCTGGAAAAGGCAAAACTATGGAGATAGCTAAAATAATGAGTGGTTTCCAGGGGCTAGAGGGAGGGAGAGATGAGTGGAACACAGGGGGTTTTTAGGGCAGTGAAACTCTTCTGTATGACGCTGTAATGATGGATATATGTCATTATCCATTTGTCCAAACCCATAGAATGTACAACACCAAGGGTGAACCCTAATGTGAACTGTGGGCTTTTTGGGTGATAACCACATCTCCATGTAGGTTCACTGACTATAATACATGTAACATTCTTGTCCAGGATGTTGATAGGGGGGAGGCAATGCATGTGTGGAGATGGGATATATGGGAACTTTCTCCACTTTCCACTCAATTTTGCCTGAACCTCAAATTACTCTGAAAAATGAAGTCTACTAAAAAATAAAAATAAAAAAAGTTGAGTGGGCCACAGGTCTTTGCAAGCAGTAGATTTGCAGGCTTCTTCTCGCCTTTCCAAAGAATCCCGTGGCCTCTGCCAGAGAAGGGGTTTGTTCTGGAACAACCCTCACTCATCTCAAAAATCTCAGCATCAAGAATGGCCTTAGGTGTGGGTGTTGGGGGGACATCCAGGAGGAGGATCTACAGATGCCCTGGACTTGTCCGCTTCCTGCTCAACTAGGCAACGAGGGCAGGGACATAAAAGAGACTTCCTATTGCTACCCATATCCCCAGCCCCAAAGTCCTGGGGGAAGCAGGGCCCTTTAATCCACTGAAATGCTCATGGAGAAGCAAGGACAGCTGGGGTAGGTGACCCCAGAAATAGGAGCAGAAGTCCTGCCTCTGTCGAGAAGCCAAGGTCAAACAAGCCACTGTTTTTCTCTCCTCTCTTGCCCCGTCCTGTATTTAGCTGATCACATCTCTTAGTCCAGCACTTCTGTCCTAAGAGCAATTCACATCCAGGCTTGGGCCAACATTTTGTCACCCCTTCCTGCTGTAAAAAGAAAGAAACAAACAAAAATGTTATTTTCACTCCTGCTTCTCACGGGTACTAAAGGACCAAAAAAGCTTCTCTGGAATAGTAATAGTCACCAGAGATTTAGCACTGAGAAATTTAAAGTATTATCTCAATTAGTTCTTATAGCATTCTTATGATACAGGTACTATTACGTATGAAATCAAGCTACTTGCCCAAGGTAACATAGCTAGAAAATGGTGGAGTCGGGATTTGAACCTGGGTCTTTCGAACTCGAAAGCTACCATCTACTGCCAGCAGGGTTAAGCAATGCGTGCATCGCACAGAGGCCCCCAGGTAAGAGGGCGTGACTGGGGGTACAATTCAGCCCCTGCTCCCTTTGCCAAACCATGCCTCCTGGCCTAGGGATGATCAGACCCAAAGACAGGACTCCTTTCTGCAATTTGGACAAAGGTACTGAGTATGCTGGCTGCAGCCCATATACTTGCACAGAGCAGGTGAAGGCTGCTACCTGGGACATGGCAGGGTACCACGTGTGAGTTTTCTGATAGGATGGGGGAAGGGAAAGAAGTCAAAAACCTTTTTTTTATAAGGTACCTCAGAAAACAAAGGGGCCAAAACATATTATTTCCATGACTATGAAGGAAGAAGTTGCCTCCAAAGGCCATCAGTCTCCCTGACCTTTTCTACTCAATGGCTACTTTGAGTTCCTGGCCAGGACTGGTTCCAAATCCTGATTCCTGACTTCCAAGTTCTTTTTTGCTAGATCAGGAAAGACTAGACACAGAAAGGGGAGAATTCCTATAGGCAAAGTTAAATTACAGCCACAACTGAGCAAGGTTCCACCAAAATCATCTTTCCCTGGGCAGGTATGAAGAGAAAGGAGGGCCAGGAAAATCTTCAGAAGCTGGTACAGTTACCAGAGAGGCTGTTCCTCGATTTTTGTTTTGTTTTTTGGGTTTTTTTTTTTGCGGTACGCAGGCCTCTCACTGTTGTGGCCTCTCCCGTCGCGGAACACAGGCTCCAGACGCGCAGGCTCAGCGGCCATAGCTCACGGGCCCAGCCGCTCCGCGGCACGTGGGATCCTCCCGGACCGGGGCACGAACCCGCGACCCCTGCATCGGCAGGCGGACTCTCAACCACTGCGCCACCAGGGAAGCCCTGTGCCTTGATTGTTCAAAGCTTTTCTTTCTCTTCAGTGTCAGCCATGGAGGAAAGGATGAGAGGAAAAGAAGTCTTAGGGGACAACGTTACATTTGTCCATTCCAGTTAAGTTTACCAGTATAGCATTTGAAGTCACTTGCGGATTAAATATATTACACTCAGTGCAACATCATCGTTGCCCCCATTGCCCCCTTCCAAATTTTATTCTTGAGGAAGTAGTACTGTTCTTAATACACTGATATTTATTTTAATTCTCAGGGATGAGGTCACGTGCAGCCTGAGCGTTGCATGCAGAATGCAGAGGGGCAGTCCCAGATGTTGACCTTCGGGGTATTAGGGGAGACTCAGGGGTTGGCCTAATGTGTGAGCTTCAGGATTTGTCAGGTTGGGGCCCTTCCCGGCTCCTCTCTGGGGTCCCCACGACTGCCTGGTTACCACGTTTTTCTCTCCCTGGGGATGCTCAGCTTGCCGAGGTGAAAAGCCAAACCCAGGTGAAAATGGAGGTGAAAAGCCAAACCCAGCCCAGAATTCCAGGTCTCAGGCCCCCTAACTCGCTGGAATTGGAGCCCATCCTATGGTTGTGACTGTGGGGGAAGCATAAAGGCCATCAGAACACAGATCTCAGAAAGACGGACCCTGTGCATCTCAGGGGCTGAAGGAATTTCAATTAAAAGAAAATAAGACGGGAACGGGGGAAAGGGAAAGAAGTCAAAAACCCTTGTATAAGTCCCTGGGAAAATGAAGAGGCAAAAAAAAAAAATTATTATTTCAATTACTATGAAAATGTGTTTTATTAGAAGATGGGGGGATTCATCACTGACACTCAAAAGCCCAAAGAGCGATATCCAACACTATAATACCTCCGTCTCCATGCAGGGAGAATGAGTTATGAAATCGGAAGATGAATGTTTTGCAGTTAACTGTATCTGTTCAAAAAGAAATAGTTATAAACTTGCCCTGGATCCCTGACCCCTCCCTGTGAAAGCTACCTCTTGCTAGCCCCCAACCCTCTGCATCTTCAAGGATCTCGACCCCTCCCCATTTCACATTGCTGTGGCATAGGAAAATGCAGGAGGAAGAACGAAAAAAAAAAAAATCAGCAAATTAAATGTAAGCCAGAGTTTTTTTTTCTTAGTATTAAAAAAAAAGTTGCATATAGTTCAATTGTCGCAAAGTGCGACGATGTAAATGCGGTGCATTCTTATGTATAACAGCTTTTCCTTCCGCTCCCATGGCAGCCTCAATAACGCTGCGCTTCTGTTCTGCATGAATAAATATGTATAAAATGTAACGCTGCAAAGAAATAAAATCTGATAACTGAAAGATACCATTTCTCAGGTTCTGGGAGCAACACGAGGCACCAGCTTTTCTGATTCTTTGGTGTTTATGCGAGGAGCCATTGAAATGGTAATGTGGAATTTATTATTTTTTTTTTCCCAGGGGCAAGTAATTTTCAGCTGTTCATCGGGGCTTTAGGAAATGAAGGTTTTGGTGGTCTTCCTCCTCATTTGGTGCTCTAGGTGGGGGTCTATGGCTGCTACCCTGCTTCCCCATTCAGGCTATATACCCACAACCTTGAAATCTCTTCCCTTCCTCGCCTTGTGAGTCAACCTTGTCAGTGGGATAATGAATTTATCCCTCGGAGCCAGCTGTGCGCAGCCTTTGCACCAGGGAGACTCACGTGCAAAGTGATTCTCAAGCTCTCTCAAGCCCTGAGAGGGGGCACTGGCTACTATGCATAATTCCCTGCCCACGAAGGCTAACTCCATCCCTTTCTCTCCCGCGTCAGGAAACCATATAGGACATTATTTTACTAAAAATCTCAAATAGGAGATGACTGGCTTTTGTTTTGTTTGTTTAATTGTTTGCAAACTTCTGCACTTTCTTGCCCGTAACACGGTTCTTGGAACCCCAGCGACTTGCTCCTCTGCTGTCTGAGGGGCTGGGTCCAGCCCTCAAGGGCCTCACAGGTCCGGCCCCCACCCCTTCCTTTCCTGCTCCTCTCCATTCACATTGTCCTGAGACTGGCTAAGTCTCATGCTATGATTCAAAACACCTCTCAGGCTTTCCAGATCTTCTTGTCATTGCATTTACTCTTCTCTCCACCTGGAACACTTCTTCTGACCTTTCTAGACTTGGTCTTCTCAGCTTTCAAGAGTCAGCTCACATGTGCAGCCACTTCTTTTATTATCACGCAGCTCCTATGCATCCCATACATACTATAGTAATGTGTCTGCTGACTCTTTCTGCCAAGTTCCTCCAGGACAGAGATGGCGTCTTAGGACTCTCTGCATCACCGGTAGGTGCATCGTGTCCACGGCGAAGTTCAGCCAGGGTTTGTGGAAGGATGGAATGAATGCATTACCCAGAAGAGACGATATCCAGCTCCTTCTTCGGCTTCTCGGGATTTGTCTCTTTAGACCCCATTCCAGGAAAGGATTTGCGTGAGATTGCTTGGAAGCGCTTGAAAACCCAGAAACTCAGGAAGGAGGTCGCTATCCAGTGAGGAAGTTTTCCGTGCAGTGGTGACGCATCCATCTCGACCTCAGCTCACAGCCCAGGGGCACGCCACAGACCTGCTTCACTGAGGAGTTTATGTTTACAGTGCCCGGGGTTGTGTAAATAAGCAGTACTTGAAGTATGTAAATTAGAAGTTAATGAATGAGCTAGGAATTGTTTCCTCAGCTATTTAAACAAAGCTACTTCTCAGGTGGGACATCAGCTTCCCCAGGGCAAAGCCAATACATTTTCTTGCTGTGACGTGAAAGGTAGGAAAAAAAGACTCCGAGAGAGTTTCGATGATCCTCTTTTCAGCCACTGTGTGACCTTGGGCCAGTTACTTAACCTCTCTTATCTTTAAAATGGGGATAATATCAATAAGAGTATCTCCTTTACACAGTCCTTGTGAGGATCTAAATGTAAATTTGGTAGCATGTGTCTGGAACAGAGAAGCCCTTCATAAACGTGAAGCTTTTCCATGGTGGTTTGGTTTTCCAGGACTTTTTTCCACTTTTACACGGATCAAATGAACATCATGTTTCAGACTTTTTTCTCCCCAAACTGGGTTCTCCTATTAGAAAACAGCCGAGAAGTGACAAGGCTTTGTGATACCTCTGTGCTGGGTGGGAATCCTTAAACGGAGCCCCTCAGCCTCAGGGATAAGGTTTCTGAGCCATTTCAACTGTTTTGGTGGCTCAAAAACCCTTTTTTCACTCCCTTCCTATCCGTGGACATATGGATCAGGTCAGGGACGACTTGGGAAGAAAGGGACTATTGGTGAATAATGAGCATATCATTGAAGAGCTGCTTTTCCTGACTGGGAATTAAACCCCAAGGGACAATGCAGAGCTCATCTGGGCCTGCTGGGCGGGTTGGTGGTCCTGGGGACTGTCGTATGTCTTCAAGAGTCAGGTTTCTTTGCCCTTACTTAAGTAACCCAACCCACCCCAGGTACTGTGCTCCTGTGAGCAGCCAGCCAGAGCCAGGAGGCACTTACCAGAGGAGAGGGGCACAGGCTCCAGACACCAAGCTGGGAAGCCCAAGGTCCCAACAGGCTTCAGACAGACACACAGCGGGCGGCAGCAGGGAGGCCCCCAGTCCAGTGGTTCAAGTCCAGGAAGCCCACCCACCCCCGCTTCCAGTCCTGTTATGAAATTGTCGGGGCCGACCAAAGCACACACGGGCAGCTGGGGGCTTTCCTCAAATTGACAACAGCTTCTTGTAACTCTGCAGAACACGAGCTGCTTGCATAAACACTGCCTCAGAGACACCTGCTGTGGGGACTGCATGGGGTAGGGGAGAGGCGTTTCCCCACCCCACTACAGAGGGCACATTTATCCATCCATCCGCCCATCCGTGGTGCACGTGCACAGGCTCTGTCCCCAGCTCGGTAGTAACTGGGAGGCAGGGAAGAACACAGTACAGTCAAAGGGCCTCAGTGCCCCCATCTCTTCCCACACTCCCCTCCAAACGAGACTTGGCTGGGGAAAGACCTCTTGGGGTCTCCAGGGCTGCTGCACTACTGTGGGCTGGGCGTTTGCCAGCGAATCCATCGCAGGCCTAGGAGGCTGACCGCACAGCAACTCCTAGGGAGGGTGAGGTAGAGATGGGGTGAGGATGGCGAGGAAGGAAGGGGCTAAGTCCCTGGCATGGAAGGTTGGAGAATACAGTAGTAAGAGGGGATTTGGGGGCCTCTACTTCAAACCTATACTTCAAATCCATATGCAAACTGCAGATGTTCAGGGAGGGGGCTCTGAGAGGTGGCAAAACTGGGTGGTACTGCAGAAGCCTCCCGTCTCTGGGTGGAGCTTTTGCACTTCTCTGCTTGTCAGTTTACCACGCGCCAAATTAGTGAGCTCGCTGCTGCTGCCTCCGGCGGAGGCTCTGAGTCATCTGGTTGCTCAGTTCTGATCACAAAGTACACGGGAGAGCTGGTGGTGCTCCTGGAGTCGGAGCCAGCCGGGAAAAGGGGCTCCTGCCTTCCGCTTCTGGGACATGTACAGGGGCTCCTCGCTCCTGGTCAGCCCTGAGCAGAGCGCAAGAACGAACAGGGCTGCGTCCCTGGCTTCATCAGAGGAGGCTCGGCGCTCATGGAACAGAGTAGCAAACCGAACACCCAGGCCATGCTGGACGCTGAGGGAAGAATATCCCTCCCTGCCAAAGGTTTCTCCTTCTTCAACTGTAGTCGTCACAGTCAAGCCACCAAGGGCCGATCCCAGAGGCTATAAGGGAGCATTTGGAATGGTGCTGATCTGATTTCTTACCAGAGAACCATGGGTGAGAGCAAGAGCTACAAATTATGGTTCTTGTTGCTGAATGTGGCTCTGGGCCCATCCACTGTATCTCCTCTGTGTACTTGATTTCTTGGGAAGAAGGAGAGTTCAGGCCCTGCCCCAGGGGAAGAAGGAGAGTTCAGGCCCTGCCCCAGGGGAAATGCTTTACTACAGCTAAGGCTCCATGGAGGTCTCACTACAGCTGATGGTGCCTCAGGGCAGGCGGGCCACACAACGAGAGTGCGAATCTCTGGAAAGGCACACAACATATTTTCTTGTGATGTGTCTGCTTCTGGGCCATCCAGACCGCCAGACTGTGAGCCCCCCAGAGGCAGGGTGGACCTCAGGCATCCTTGTGCTTCCAAGGCTGGCACTGGGCCTGGCACACACATGGCACTCAATAAGTGTGTCACAGACATGTGAATCAGTAGCAGAGATGAGATTAAAACTCAGTGTGGAGAGATGATTGTAATAAGGAAGAGCTGATCTGACTCCCTACTGGATCTGTTTCTTTCACTGTAACCTTTGGATTCTTTTGCTTTTGCTACAAGAATGTTGCCAATAGCCTGAAATATGCAGGATCGTCCATTCTCAAGGCTCTGACCTTTAAAGGTATAACACTTCTCCATTCATGTAAAGATACAACGTTGCAGAACAGAGAAAAACATTTGTTTTGTTGGAGGTTTGCAGGAACATTGTGACCTGACCTACCCACAGAGCTGCAATAACAAAGGATTCTGGCACCAAGAAGTTTGCACCAACCAACTACACCCCCCCACACTCTTCTAGTATAAAAGAAGCCTCAGTTCTAACAAGGATAAGATGGTTCCTTGGGACACTACTCCACCATCTTCTTGGTCTGCTGGCTTTCCAAATAAAGACCCTGTTCCTTTGCCCCAAAAACTCGTCTCTTGATTGATTGGCCTGCCATGCAGCTAGCGGTAGGAGCTGGGACTCGGTAACGTGATCAGCTCTCAAGGGGAATGTCAACTCCAGGAAGCATCAAGAGAGGTGGAAAGAACCTTGAGATAATTGAGGTCCTACTCTTCAGTTGATAGAAGAGAAACCTGAGTCCGGAGAGGTTAAGCCCCATACACAATCCCACACAGCTAATTCGGGGCTCCAGGACTGCCCCCCAAGTGTCCTCATGCCGCCCCATGCTGGTGGGGGAGGACAGGGAGTGCGCCGGGGGGTGGTGTGATTCCAGGCCTTGGGGTACACACACCCTTGAAAACAAAACTGCATGATTCAACCCACATCTGCAGCAGTAGTGCAATTATCGCTGAGATCTAAGCAGTGATCCATGGGAGTTTTAATTACCAAAATCTCCTCATCCTCCCCCAGAGAAGAAAAAAAATATTTTCTGGGATGTTTACTTCATCGTAAGATTTGGTGAAATTCTACCTCACTCAGATGGGCATGATGCATTTGCATAAAAGTGGGTGCTAAACATCATTTTTATTGTTGTTGTTCCCGCAGCTGAAAATATTGTTCTGACTTCTGCATGCGCTTCAGCTGGGCTGCTAATCGGAAGAGCTGCACCCACACTTGGGCCTGAGAAGGGGGCTGAGGGGGAGGGTACGGCTAGGCCGGCAGCTGGGCTGTGCTCCTCTTGTCTGGTGTCCATTGCTGGCTCCCTGAGTCCCGAGGGAGGCTGACCTGGTCACTGAGGGCAGCGGTCACCCTCTGCCCTCTGACGCTGGCCTTGTACCTTCTCTGGTGTCTGGAGCTTTCCAACCTGCAGGCCTTGACAAAGGGGGGGCCGGAGCCTGTCAGGCTGGTACCCTCTACGGCTACTGTATTTCCCCGTTCACTTCCTCTTGTCTGCCCCCGTCCCTCCACCAGGCTGAGAGCTCCCTGAGTCAGGGGTCTGGCCTGTCTCATTCACCGTCATGCATCCTCAGTGCCTAGGGCCATGCCAGGCATCTAAAAGACACAAAATAGTTGGTGAAAGAAAAAGTGAAACCCCTTAAGTTCCAAACAGAGTTCTCCCCATGGGCAATGCCTTTCCTTGGGGGCTCTTTCTCCCTCTTAGGGGTTCTCCCTCCTGGAATGAATATCTATGGCTTCTTGGGATACACTGCATTTAATCCTTTTTGGACCAACCTGCCCACGGCAGAGGAAGCAGCAGAGTGCAGTGATTAGGAATGAGGCTTTGGGCTTGAGACCTGCCTCTTCACTTACTGCTTGTGTGACAGCCAGCAAGTGACTTAACCTCTCTAAGCCTCAGTCTCCCCAGCCGAACGATGGTGCTGAGTGGGGCTGCTCCATCCTAGGGCTGTTGTAAGAATGAAATAAGGTAGTGAATGTAAAAGCCTGGCCACCCCGAAGGGGCTGAATTCCTGTTACTCTTATGACCATCATCACCATCACTTGGGAGGGTGTCAGCTCCACAGGATGGATGAAGGAGGAGGGCTGGGGGGCGTGGGGGGCTTCTCTGTCTTTGCGCACGTCACCGGTTTTACGTGAGAATTAGAGACCCCCCACCCATCTCCTTAGCTTTTCTGCTGCCTCTCCCCATCCTTTCCCCCAAGTTTTCAGAGACACAAAGCATTTAGAACTGGGATCGGTCCTAGTTCCCTTTAGGGAAGGAAACTGAAACCCAGAAATGTGAAGCAGGCTGGCCATGGCCACGCAGCCCGTTACTGGTGGAATTGAGACGTGTAGGATTTCTGAATCACGCGCTAAGACAGCCCCAGTCTCGTGGCTGGCCCACACCCAGGCAGCACCCCCCCGCCCCCCGCCGCCGCCGAGTGAGGAGAGACGGGGAGGAGCTTGGCAAGGGCTCCATTGGTCAAAGGGTGGTGGGAGTCTTCCCTTCCTGACCCCACAAATCCTGGATTGGGGTGGTGGTGGGTAACATACCGACACAACATGCTTTTTGTCACGTGCAGATGGTGATGTCACCATGCCCCGTTTTCATTAGGGGTCTGGGGCAAGGGATGGGGGAGGCCCCATGCTGGAAGGAAAGAGAAGGCAGCTGATGGTGTGTGGCTATGAACGTGTGTTCATCCATCATGTCTTTTTATGCTGTATTCTGATGCTTTGATGTCTTGGGGTCTCACTGATCCCAGGGGTGGGGTGTGGATACGGCCCCTCCCAGGGCTAGTTAGTTCTTATAAGCAGAGCATGCCTTTCATATGCTAAGCAGACCATCCAGAGTCTTTATATCCCCAGTCGTTCATCAGGTTCTCACTCTACGGGCCACCATCCCCCTGCCTAATCACCCCAGGGTCAGGCACCAGTCAACCGGGGACAGCCCTTATACCCCAGAGCCTATGAAGAAGTTATTCAAACTAGCCAATCCTAAGCCTACTTACCCCGCTTCACCCATTTCCTACCCATGGAAACTACAATAAAGGCCTTTGCCTATAGTTCCCCTGACTCCCTCACTCCCTGACAGACCCTGGTGCTTCCCCATGTGGTCCCCCTGCACGGTCTGCCTCCAGTTTCTAGGGACCTGTCAGTATAAAAACTTCTTCCTTTATGGCAGTCACTTCTGTGTCTGTGTGTCTTAACACACCTGCTTCAAACAAACCCTGGGCATCCGTCAAAGAGTCGGGGCATTTGCACAAAGCAGGTATTATGACACTTATATAGAAGTTTAGAGATTCAGGACCTGGAAGGATCCTTAGCATCCCCTTAATGACATCCTTGATCCAAACCCTTTCCTTTTTTTTTTTTTTTTTTTTGTGATACGCGGGCCTCTCACTGTTGTGGCCTCTCCCGTTGCGGAGCACAGGCTCTGGACGCACAGGCTCAGCGGCCATGGCTCACGGGCCCAGCCGCTCCGCGGCATGTGGGATCCTCCCAGACCGCGGCACGAACCCGTGTCCCCTGCATTGGCAGGCGGACTCTCAACCACTGCGCCACCAGGGAAGCCCCAAACCCTTTCTGATGTGGGAACAGCCCCCCAAGAGCCAGCAAGGCATCCCTTCACTCTCTCACGTTGAGACTAATCTAAACAGTGTTTGTCACCGTCACCGCTGTCAGCTCCATGGAACACCCCCTCAACACATCCAGATTACACCCGATACTGGCTGCTCAAAAGCTGACAACAGCGACCTCACCGTGCCCCAAGGGCTACGACCAGATCTCCGACTCCCACCCCTGTATTCCTCTCCAGGGAATATGGTATCTGCACACTTAAAAAAAAAAAGTTGAGCTGAAGATGGCACAAAATTAGTTCCTTCGACAGACAAATTTGCTCCTGAAACACTCCGCCAACCTGCTAATGAGTTGTCTTGAACCTTGCGCGGTGTTACCTCTAATTTTGCAGCCTGCTGGGATTTGAGTTCTGTGGACAGCCTCACATTTGGTTTGGAATGATAGGCTGAATTGCTGCTCACTCCTATTATCGTGCTGTCAATCTTGTATTAGCACATTATAGTATGGTACACTGAATGCATCTGTTCTGTATATCACGGGGCCTCATTGTCATTTGTTGAATCATTTTTGTCTTATATGATTGTTAAGCTATTGTTTTGTGTCGGGCGGCTTAAACTTTGGTTACTGTATACTGTTTACGGGGAATATAAAAAGAGGGGGAAAACTCCGTCATCAGCTGATTTCACCAGTTCTCAGCTCGGGTGTTCACAAGCGTTTATGTTGAAGTGCAAAGGCTCCCTGACACCTATAGACACACATCCTTGAAGGGAAGGGGACTGAGTAGACCAATCTTGGCTCAGGGGCTGAAGACTGAGCAAG
The DNA here is from genome assembly GCF_026419965.1 of Kogia breviceps. Classification (NCBI taxonomy): domain Eukaryota; kingdom Metazoa; phylum Chordata; class Mammalia; order Artiodactyla; family Physeteridae; genus Kogia; species Kogia breviceps. Next base: position 103,643,031 of record NC_081317.1, read on the forward strand.
TTTGGAGGCTATTGAACAGGCTGCAGAAAATGTCCCTCTGTTTCCCCATCATGGGCGGCTCCTCTTGCTCCCACACTGCGGAGAGGGGTCACGCACAGACCTCAAACCCAAAGGCCTCTTTAGGCGGAATACGAAATGCACCTGGTCCTACCACCTAGTTATAAAGGCGGAAGAGCTGCTAGCTGAGATTCACTGCCCAAATCTCTGAGATAGGCTCTCCTAATTAACAAGACAAGGAAGACTAGGACGTTGCTAAAGCTACCTGGCAGGACTGGGAGCCGCTGTCACCAACAGGGATGATGGCATTTCCTCCTCCGAGGAGCCTATTATAGTGTCAGGATGTGTGTTCTCAGATCCCAGCGGGATGGGGGAGCGCACTGGCTAATAGGTGGAATCAAGTGCAAACTATGACTCAGGATCCAGGAGGGAGGTTAATCAAGGAGGGGCCAATTGATGAGATTCACTCAGTTCCCAACTGTTGAGGACCCCCCGGAGGTGGGGAAGGGAGAAGGCGGGGTGTTCATTCCGAGGATCAACATCCGTCCCCTTGACTTGGACGTTCCCCTTCCTCTTTTCTCCTCTGGGCATGCTTCTCACTCATCCCCAGCTCTCACATGACCAGTTCAATTCCATACCGTCATCATATTCTCCCAAGGTCCTCTCCTTAATTTTGCTGAGTCCTCCGGTGAGAACTTCTGCCTCTGTGTCTTGCCTCCTCCTATTCCCCTTTTCTCTCTGCTCATGCAAGTCTTACTCAGGCTCACCTCTTCCAGAAAGCCTGCAGTGCTATCTTCGTCCTGAGTCACAGGGGCATTTATTTACTGTTAGATAATTACCAGGTTACATCTACGCAGAGTTCACTGCACGCTCCCGGAGGAGGTGTACACTTCTTGGAAGTGAGAACGGAATATGACATCTCTGCACATGGTGGTGCATTGGGCAATGCGAGCAGAGATGGAGGTGACAGTGAAAACGGATACCACCTAGTCCTAGAAAATGTGCACCATCCTCGCTTGATGCTGGTCAATAAGATAGCCCTATTTATCGAGAGCCTATAAATGCTGAGTGCTTTATACAAATCGTTGAATCGGCCCAGCAATCCTGTGAGGCGATTTCTCTTATTTCTCTTTTTTATAGATTAGGAAACTGAGGCTCAGTGAGTTTGGATGACTTGTTCAGGGTCACACAGACAGCACAAGGCCGAACCAGAATTCGAACTGAGGTCTTGCTGACTCCAGCCCCCTCCCTATTCATCTGAGACCAAACACAAAAACCAGGCTGGCGTTGGTCTCTTCCACGAGATGAGTGCCAAGCTCAGCGATGCCAGCTGCCAGGCCCTGTTCGTCCACCTCCCCAGCCCCAGGTCAGGACACAACTGTGATCCCTCTCTATTCTTCCAGGATGCCGGCACTTCCCTTTTTGCTCAAGCAAAGAAGCTGAACTCTCTAGCCTTAGGGTTAAAAAAAAAAAACACAACCCTGAAGACACCCAGCTGAGAAGGACATAGAAGGACAGTCCAGAGGCATTAATTACCTCTACTTTCTGGCTTCTGTAGTGTTGCCGTTATTGAAGCTGCTCAGGCAAAGGTCGCCAGTGATTTTCTGAATGAAGTCAGGACTCACACATCCAAATGAATACTCCTCAGTGGTGTTCCCCCAGGACCGTCCTGGGGACGCCAGGCCTGTGTCCCAGGCACACTGCCAGGCTGCTAGAGTGTGGGAACACCTGCGTTTGGGAATTGCCTTTTGTGCCAGCTTATGGGTCCCTCCCAGAATCTGCTTTACTATTTCCTAGTCACATACTAGGTGAAGAGCTGGTTTATCCATCCACCCCTTCTGAGGCTTCAGGCTCACCTCTCTTGCGTGATCTTTAAGCATAATTAACATGGAATTGTAGATTAAGGAGGGAAGTTACATTTATTTGCGCTCCATTCACTCACTCACTCATCAACCATTTCTTCAGCGGTAAGACCCTTAGTAGACAGATCCTATCTCTGCTGCAAATCAACCCTCTGTTCAGTGCTGCACTGTCTACTGCTGCACTTTACAGATAGACGTGATCAGAAGCAGCCACCCACAGAGGGCTTCAACACGGCACCCGACGGCCTGGATGTGAGGAATCGTCAACGGTTTCCTAGTCAGTGATCTGGCTACGTTTCTCCCTGCTCTGTCTGCAAGTTGCCACGTTTCTGGAACAGGCAAAAGACAACTCCTAAGTCCAGGCTGCTTATCAGGAGACCACTTAACGCAGCCCACAGCTATGTGAAGCTGGCTCTCAATTTCATGGCCTCTGATCATCCTTGGTAGCTGGGGGACCTTGAGGCTTTCTTAAATTTCCTGAGCCTAGACGAACGATCTCATCTTTAAAATGCAGCTGGAAGCCACGCCCACTTCATGGAGTCGTAAGGGTTAAACGGAATCATGTACAAAGCATTCAGCACTTGTGAAGTCTGGGGTCTCAGGTCAAGGCCAAGACGCAGGGGGTGGGGAGAGGTCGGCAACCTGTAAAATATCTCTGGAGGGTGCACACACACACAAAGATGGGTGACAGTGGTTGTCTCAGAGGTGGGGAGCTGAGTGGGAGAATCACTTTTTACAGTGACCCGTATACACCTGCTGACTCAAAGCATTTAATAATAATGACGATGACAACGATAAAAAGGGAGTTAGTGCTCTAAGTTGAATTGCTTTCTACTTCTTTACATTTAATTGTCTTTCGCACGCAATACATCTTCAACTGACACTTCTTTAAAAATGAGCTATGGGGCTTCCCTGGTGGCGCAGTGGTTGAGAGTCCGCCTGCCGATGCAGGGGACACGGGTTCGTGTCCCGGTCCGGGAAGATCCCACGTGCCGCGGAGCTGCTGGGCCCGTGAGCCGTGGCCGCTGAGCCTGCGCGTCCGGAGCCTGTGCTCCGCAACGGGAGAGGCCACAACAGTGAGAGGCCCGCGTACCCCACCCCCACCCCACACACACAATGAGCTATGGAAGAACCATCAGCCTCAGGCCCCTGGCTCCAAGGCTGGGACCTGTCACTTAGATGGTCGCCCGCCCGGGTCTGCCCATCTCCACCCAGCCCACCTGGTGCCCTTCTGAGCAGGGCTATGCCGGCTTGAGCAGGGCCATTGGCACAGCTGCAGGCACGTTCTCTGAGTCTTCATATTTGCAACCACAGTCTCACATCGCTGTGGCATCAATCTTCCTAAGCCATTATTTCTGGGCTAGTCCTGCACCCGGGAACCTACAACGTCATTTCGCTGGACCCATCTACTCTCAGCTCTCTCTTGGGAGTCAGGGGCCGCCCCGCACTCAGGCTAATGTCTCACTTCTCTCAGGCACACAGCCAGGCCTACTCTTCTCCCTTCAGGAAAGTGCTGGGCTCCGCTTTGCTGACGTACATTCCTTCACCTGGATCATCCTGCTGCAGGGAGCTCTCTCATCTCTCCCCTCCCCTGGCTGAGCGAGGCCAACCCTGACCATCCCTCAGGGCTGAGCTGAAGTCCTCACTCCTCCAGGAAGCGTCCCTGACTTCTGCCTGCCCGTGCTGTTCTTCCTCAAACTCCCAGGAGCTCGGTCACTGTTCAGTTCAACCACTGATAAGTGCCTCCCGTCGTTTATTGGAAAGTACAGGCGTATCTCATTTTACTGTGCTTTGCTTTATTGCACTTTGCAGATAATGGCGCTTATTACAAACTGAAGGTTTGTGGCAACCCTGCATCGAACAAGTCTGTTGGTGCCATAGTCCAACAGCATTTGCTTACTTTGTGTCTCTATCACATTTCGATAATTCTTGAAATATTTCAAACCTTCTGCCGGCAAAAAGATTACAATATCACTCCACGGTGGTTAGCATTTTTTAGCAATAAAGTGTTTTAAAATTAAGGTATGTACATAGTTGTTTTTAGACATAATGCTATTGCACACTTAATAGACTACAGTAAACGTAACTTATGTGCGCTGGGAAGCCAAAAAGTTTGAGTGACTCGCTTGATTGCTATATTTGCTATATTGTGGTGGTCTGGAACCAAACCCAATAACTCCGAGGTCTGCCTGTAGCTTTGTTTTGTCTCCCCAACTGGATCGCAGTCTCTTGGATAACCCAGCTCATGCATTAGCCTTCTTCCACATCCCCATAGCACCCGCTTACTGCCACACACATCTTCCACCCTTAAAAATGACTTGATTCGGGAATTCCCTGGTGGTCCAGCGGTTAGGGCTCCGCACTTCCACCGCAGGGGGCGCGGGTTCGATCCCTGGTCGGGGAACTAAGATCTCGCATGCCGCACTGTGCGGCCAAAAAAAGAAAAAAGAAAAAGACTTGATTTGACTTGGAGTCAGAAGATCTGGGTTTGAGCTCTCTGAGCCTGAGTTTGCACAGCTAGAACATGGAAGTAATATTCCTACCACACAGAATGACTGAAATCAGGGCTTGGGAGAGAGACGTGCCTTGCTCAGAGGGCGGAAGGAGAGAAAGGAGAGTCCATGGGAGTGAGAAACAGCAGGAAGGGGAGGCCAGGCCATCTGAACCCACAGGAGACCCCTCAAAAACTAGAACAACAGGGCTTCCCTGGTGGCACAGTGGTTGAGAGTCCGCCTGCCGATGCAGGGCACACGGGTTCGTGCCCCGGTCCGGGAAGATCCCACATGCCGCGGAGTGGCTGGGCCCGTGAGCCATGGCCGCTGAGCCTGCGCGTCCGGAGCCTGTGCTCCGCGACGGGAGAGGCCACAACGGTGAGAGGCCCGCATACCGCAAAAAAACAAAAACAAAAAACTAGAACAACAGAAGGGGGCTGAGGATAGGAGGGTGGGCTTTGGGGACACACCCCAGCCTCCACTGAGAGAAGACGCTGCTCCTTTCTCCTTCCTGCTCTGAGGCCCTGGAGAGCTTGGAGTTTAGGGAGATGATAAGTGGGGAGAAAATTAAAGGCGAGAGAAGTCTAAGGAAGTCATCAAAGCACAGCCAGGCAAACAGAACCGTGGAAAAAAAAAGGTAATGCCGTAAATTACAGCTTAAAAGCCTCGTTTTGGGCAAATTGCTTTTTAACAAGCAGACAAGCTCTATCAATAGCATCTACCGTATGTTTTTATAAAGTGCAGAAATATGTTTTTACAAGGCCAGTAAATAAAGTTCCTATCGATTTGAGCTCAAGTGTAATCTGTTTTTCTGTCTGCCACCAACACTGGTAATAAAGCAGAATCATGTAATACGGTATTTCAGCTAATGTGACTATACATCACTGCAGGGGCGCCCTGCTCTGCAGCGATCTATCATTTTCTATTGGTATTGCTTAGCTGCAGAATTTATAAACTGGCTCCAAATTGATGCAATGTTCAATTTTCTTTTCCAATTTATTTTTGGTTGAGCCAAGCAATATTGAGGTCTCTGAGCAAGCAGCTGAACACTACCAGATGTTACCTGGAAGACTTCACACTCCTGGCGAGGAGTGGGGAGGTGTGAGCCCGCACTCACCACCCTCAACAGGCAGCGAGACAGAAGGCCCTGGAAGAAGACGGCAACGGAGAAGAGGTAGCCTCCTGGCCTGGGAACCCAGCAATGACTGTGCTCTAGAACATCCAGGGGCTAAAGGGTGAAAGGCCAGAGAACATCCAGCAGAGAAGCTGTAGCGACGAGCGCTGGGAATTTTGTCTGCGGATTTCGCTAACATGTAGATGCTGATTTGGTAGGTCCGGATGAGGCCCGAGACTGTGCATTTCTAACAAGCTGCCAGGGTATGCTGATGCTGCTAGTTCATGGGTCACACTTGGGCTAGCAATTCTCTGGACCTCAAGCATCTTCGAGGCCTAGAGTTACAAATCTTGGAGCTGGAAAAGACCCCAGGAAGTAATCTGGTCCATTCCCCAATCCTCACATGGGAAAGGCATCATTAGCTCTATCTTTCCAACTCTGTGCTCCCCTCCTCTGTGCTTTGGAACACAGTGGGCACGCCTTTGCGGTTCTACTCGCCACCTCACGGTGCATCGTCCCCTGGACGCTGAGTGCCTACACACCACTCATGTTTGGAGACTGCCTGGCAGGTGACAGGAAGCAGTGCAGTGTGGCGGGCTGCGTGGACTTTGGAATGAGATAACGTGGGTTTGAATTCTGGTTCCACAACTTCCTGACAAGCATGCTTCATCTTCGGCAGATTACTTTTCCTCCTTGAGCCTCAGCTTCCTCACTGGTGTCTCAGGAATAAAGTTCCTCCTGAAATTCTACCCATCTTATTAAATGGGATGACATCTATAAAGAGCTCGACACAGCCAGAGGTTCAAGAAAGGCCAGTTCCCTTCTGTATTTCTTCAGTATGCACTTGCCTAAATGAATGAATGAATGAGTACTTATGAGGCAACCGAGACAAACAAAGTGTCAGTGGCTCATATTAGATCCTGCAGTAGAGAGCAAGCCAGGGCAGAAGGCTGGGTTGAGAGGGTAGGAGCCTGGTTCCTCCTGCTTTCCCTGATAACCTCACCTGATTTCTCCCACATCCTCACCTGCCAATGAAACCCAAGTGGCATATGCATGCACTACTCAGATGGTCTCTTGGTCTGGCATGAGTCATTTGCTGCCCAGAGAGAACAGCTCTTTGGGGAACGAGGTGTCTGGGTGTGGGGACGGCAACGCGGTTAAGGCATGGTATTACCTCTAGCATAGCATGGGGCGTTATGTAGGTAGACTTCAGGGTTATGGAGGCAAATATTAAGAGTCATTTAGAGAGCAGTCCCTGGGAGGCAACTAAGGCCCTTAATAAAGCCTAGATCGGTGAGACGGCCTCACACAGCTGAGCAGGGGCAAGCGTGGGATTATAACTGTGTCTTTCCACCACCTTTCCACCACACGTCACAGCCTCTTTCGTATCTTCAGAAACCAAGAAAGTAGAAAGTAGAGGCACTGAGAATCACACGTAATTAGCTCAAAATATGAGCAAAGGAAATTCAGTAGTCAGCCTATTGAGCGCTGAAGTAGTTAGCAATCATTTCCCAAGTAATGTATCTTCTGAATTATTTCTAAATGCCATGTATTGGTGATATATTTTAAACACTGTGGTGAAACACACCTAACATAAAAATTGCCATCTTAGCTACTTTTAAGTCTACAGTTCAGTAGTGTTGCACCGTTGGTTGTCATGCAACCCATCTCCAGAACGCTTTTCATTGTGCAAAACTGAAATTCCATGTCCATGAAACAACTCCCTGTTCTCCCGTCACCCAGCCCCTGGCAACCACCATTCTGCTTTCTGTCTCTATGAATTTCACGACTCTAGGGACCTCAAACAAGTGGAATCCTACAGTATATGTCATCGTGTGACTGGCTCACGTCCCTTAGCGTGATGCCCTCAAAGTTCCTCCATGCTGTCTCATGTATCAGATTTTCCTTCCCTTTTAAGGCTGAATAATATTCCATTTTATGGATAATACCACATTTTGTTTATCTATTCAGCTGTCAATGGACACTCGGGTCATTTCTACCTTTCGGCTGTTTTGAATTTTACTGCTCACATGGGTGTACAAATATCTCTTCAATATCCTGCTTTCAATTCTTTTGGATATTTAACCCAAAGTAGAATTGCTGGATCATACAGCAATTTTATTTTTAAGTTTTTGAGGAACCACCATACTGTTTTCTATAGTAGCTGCATCATTTTACATTCCCACCAACAGTGCACAAGGGTTCAATTTCTTCACATCCTTGCCAACATTTGTTCTTTCCTTTTCTTTTCCTTTAGAAAAATAGTAGCCATCCTAACAGGTATGTGTTAGCATCTCATTGTGGTTTTCATTTGCATTTACCTAATGATTAGTGATGTTGAACACCTTTCCACGTGCTTGTTTGGCCATTTGTGCATCTTCGGAAAAATGTCTATTCAAGTCATTTTTGTCATTTTAAAAAATTGGACTGTTTTTGGCATTGTTGAGTTGTAGGAGTTCTTTAAATGTTCTGGATATTAATCCCTCATCAGATATATGATTTACAAATATTTTCTCATTCTGTAGTTGCCTTTTTACTCGGTTGATTATATCCTTTGACAATTTAAAAATTTTGATATAGTCAAATTTATCTATTTTTTCTTTTGTTGCCTGTGCTGTTGGTGTCATATCCAAGAAATCACTGCCTAACTCCTGCTTTCCCCTGTTTTTATTCTAAGATTTTTGTAGTTTTGGCTCTTATTTTTAGGTTTTGATCCATTTTGAATTAATTTTTGTATATGGTATAAGGTAAGGGTCCTAGGTTATGTTTTTTTTTTTTTTTTTTTTTTTTTTGCGGTATGCGGGCCTCTCACTGTTGTGGCCTCTCCCGTTGCAGAGCACAGGCTCCGGACGCGCAGGCCTAGCGGCCATGGCTCACGGGCTTAGTTGCTCCGCGGCATGTGGGATCTTCCCGGACCAGGGCACGAACCCGTGTCTCCTGCATCGGCAGGCGGATTCCCAACCACTGCGCCACCAGGGAAGCCCCCTAGGTTATGTTTTAATGCAGATGTTTTTCATATTATTTTTACTATCGCTGGGACCATAGCAACGAAATAGCAATCTCAAGTTCCAAAGTTTAGGAGGTCACATTTTGCCAAAGAGTGGCAGGAACATTAACAAGAATAAAATAAGTACATGGAAACAGGCCTACATTTTCTGGATTAAATTTCTTAAGTTTTCTATGTTTTTTTTCCCCTCCATTTCAGGCAGGTGTTTTGATTGATTTTTATCATGATTCACAAATGTATTAATTTGGACAAGCTACTTACCTCTCTGAGCCTCAGTTTCCTGATAAGTAAACTAGAGATAATAATATCTCAGCCTCCTCCTAGGATTGTGAGTAAATGAAATTAAGGTATAGAGTAGGTACTTATGAAATGTTAGTTTCCTTCTGTCTCTTCAGCCCCTGAGCTTTGCTCCATGCCTTCATCTTGAATATTCCACCCTTTCTTCTTCTATATGATGGTACCAAGTAAACATCAAGTGGCTTAAAGGCTCATCTCTCCCAAGAAGGCTTCCTTGACCCAGGCTACTCACTCTAGTCTTCCCTTCCTTTGTATGTCCTTTTCATATAAAGGTGACCCTTTTGTTTCCCCTGACTACGGTAAACAAAACACAGGGCAGGAAGCCTGCGTTCTGCTTCTACAACTGGTCTTGACAGGCAGTGGGTGATCAAATTAGAGACTGTATGTTGGCAGGTAGCGTGGTTCGGTGGGTTAAGCGAGGGCTGAGGGACCCAGAAGGTTTCAGGCTAAGTGACGGTTCAATCACCAGTTTAATTGAGAATGAGAACAAACTCAAATTTCTTGGGCTTCCATTGTCATAGCTTGAAAATGGGCATGATGATATAGCTTTGTGACATTAATAAAAAGATAACTTCAAAAACCACTGGGACAGTTTGCTTTGCAAAAGGCTATAAAAAAAAAAGAAAAAGAAATAAAGAATTTATTCTTGGAGGAGAAATCCCCACACCTCAGGGGATTCTTAACTATTTAAAATCATAGAACCCTAAAGAGAATTTTAAAAACGTATGGAATCCAAAAAACACTTTGCGGAAGTAAATTTGCAAATAATTTAGGGGGTTTGTGGCTTCCCCAAAGCCTATCCAGGGTCTCCAGACTATTGATGAGCCCCAGGATAAGGGCTCTGCTCTGTACAATGGAGCATACCGACAATAAAATACCTGAGGTGTGTGCCTCCTGCCCTCAAGATTTGCTTTTCTTCTTTTGCAGTCTCTTTCAGTCAAGCCTGGTGCTTATATCAGGTCGCTGACTCCCAATGTCACTGCTCGGAGATGAGATAAGAAATTATCAACAGAAGTGTCACCTTAACTCCTTTGGCTGATGGATGTGGCTGTACGTGGTGGTCCTTGCTTGCGCTGCCACCAGCTGAAGACCTAGGGACCACCCCATGGGAGAGGCACATGGCCCACTGCCGTCCTGCATCTCTGCAACGTCTCTTCACAGTCAGCAAGGGTCCCACTCTCTCTAGACTGGAGATTTTCTCATCATCACAGTGAGGATGTACCAGATTATAAACTTCACTCAAGGAGACTATTAAAGGACACAAGGTGGAAAAAGAATCCAGCCTTGTCCTGATGAATCATAGTTCTGTGCATTTCCGTTTACCTTCCCACATTCATCCCCTTCCTGAATCAGGCTCTTCTTTACTACACAGTGATTGGCACTTGGCACCCTCTGCAACCTCCTGCAAGTGGACCATCCTGAACTGCAGAGGCTGAAAGTTAAAAACTACATTTCCCAGACTCCCTTGCATCCAGCTGGGGTTCTGGATGCAAGTTCGATTCCACCAATGAGATGCACCCACACAACAAGGTGAGGCAGAGGCCATCTCCTACTTCCTGGGCTGATGCAGTTGTGAAGACTTTTGGGTTTCTCCGCAGCAAAATTCCAGTCTTGGATGGCAGCTTCATGAGGGGAGAGATGCAGCAACAGAGACCTCTACACTCACTGTTCTCAAGTCCAGTCGCTGACTTCACAGGAGCTAAACGTCTCTTCGGAGCTGGAGACTGTCCCCTGACCCCTGGATGCAGTGGCTGTGGTGTTTTGAAGTCAGCAGTTCCAGAGACAGCATCCTGATTCCCCAGCTTCCTCACTGGGGCAGAAAAAGCAGCTCCCCTGGTAGGCCATCTCTGTGGTTTTATTCCTGGGGGAGTCATTCTTGGAGGTTGAAACTAGAGCCCACTCCTCAGCCCATCTAACAATTTTGTAAGCACCCAATTTCCTATAGTAAGTACTTCCCTGCTTAAAATAGCTAGAGTGTGGTTTCAGTTTTCCACAACTCAGCACTGACTGATGTAGTGTTTTGGAGCTAGAAGAGGTTGCAGGCAGTAGACCCTCATATATGGGGTTGGTCATCTGTCTGGTCCAGTCTGAAGACAGGTAAAAGTCTTCTGCTTCCAGCAAAGATGGCGTAACAGGGACCAGGTTTACCCTACCGCCTGAGACAACTAAGAAACGGAACAAAATATGTGCAACAGTGGTTTTCGGACTTTGAACAGCAGGCAGTGAAGGACAGTGATCAGTGAGAGAGGGAAAACAAATGAGGAGAATATTACGATTACCTCAGCTTACCGCCTGAACAGAGTTTCCAGGCTGCAGTGCAGGGAAGGGGAACCCAGGTGGAGTCTGACAGTCATTCTGCATTGAAGAGTTAGGGCTGGGGGTCCAAAGAGGTCAAGGTGCCCAGAATTCATAGGACAGAGAGAGAGAGAGAGAGAGAGAGCTGTGCAGAGACTTCTGGAAGTTGCAGAGAGTCCTCCTTGAGTCTTCAGTGGAGTACTGATCAGAACTTGCATGTGAGGAAACTATGTAAGTCCAGGGAAAGAACTCCCAAAAGAACAGAGGGGAACATCTTCAGGGCTCACACAGGGCTAAGCACAGTTTGTATTCCCACCAGCCAGATTTTTAAAAAAGAAAAAAAAAAAAAAAAAAAAAGAAGCCTTACAATTCATGGGGTAGTAGAATACTCAGCAGTAGAGCAAAATTAACCCTAGAAAAAGGCTGCTCTGGTCTCCCACTAACAAAGCTTAAAAGCAAGCCTCAAAAGGATCAGTCTATTTTCAGTGAACCCAGCTACACCCCAGAACAACACTCAAGAATAATTACAAGAATATAAAAAATATTTCATACCCAACAAAGTAAAAATTCACAATGTCTAGCACCTAAAAAAAAAAAATTACCAGGCATGCAAAGAAGCAAAACAAGGACAAAAATCAATCAATAGAAGCAGACCCAGATATGACACAGATAGAAGTAGTAGACATTAAAAATTATTATAACTATATTCCATACGTTCAAGAAGGTAGGGATGCTTAAATATCCCAAGAGACATGGAGCATGTTTTTTAAAACTCCAAATTGATTTGGAAGGGCTAAAAATAATATACAATGTCTGAGATGAAAAATATACTCGATGGAATTAACAGAAGCTTAGCCACACTGAATAACATACTAGTAAGCTTAAAGACATAGCAATAGAAACTATCCAAAATGAAAAACAGAGAAAAAAAAAAGAATGGGGGAAAAATCCAGAATGGCACATCAGTTAGCTATGGGGCATCTTCAAGTAGCTAAATATAGATGTAATTGGAGTCCCTGAAAGCAGGAGGGAGGCAGAAAAAAATATTAGGAGAAATAATTGTTGAAAATTTTCTAAATTTGATGCCAACTATAAACCCACAGATCCAAGAAGCTCAGTAAAAGAAACTCCAAGCAAAAGCAACATGACATAAGTGACACCAAAGTACATGATATCAAATTGCTTAAAATCAGAGATGAATATGGGGGAACAGATTACCAATATAAAACGTGACACTGGTAGCCCATGATATTTACAGTAGTGAAAGATTCTTAATTGTCATTAAATTCTTGACACAAGGCACAAACAGGAAGGAGAGCAGGGAACGCTTATGACTAACCTGAAAGAAACTCTGAGGAAAAAAAAAAAACAAACCCAGAATGCTACATCAGTGAGATGTGGGTTATCTTCAAGTAGCCTGCAGCTTCAGGGCCAGCAAAGTAGGAATCAGAAATGGAAACTGACCCTGCAGGTTGCCAAATCACAGCCTAAGTTCAGTTCAGGTCTCTTATGGGAGAGAGCACTGACTGGGAAAGATTGGGACCTTCTGAAGGGGGATGAATGATTCACATGGCTGGACCTCAGACCCCACTGCACCTCCCCTTCCAGCAGAAGCTACCCCTTCGCTCCGTCTGATAAGGCTGATCTTGCCTTGCAACAGAACACCTGTTCTTGATGCTCACATTGACAATCCTCATTGCTCGCAACCTATCCTAGAGTCAGATTTCAGCATGTCCCGTGCAGAGGTACAAAGTCTGATCCTGAAACAGCAGACTTCTGCACAAAAATCATTGTCATTTGTTTTCTTATATTTAATTGCCAGAAATCTGAGAAATCTATGTGGGAAAGATACTAGACCAGAGAGAAAAGAAGATAATCTTAGACTGGGCCAGATTGATCAATATGGATTCTAGATCCAAAGTTAGCTCGATCATCTGGGGGTGGTTCTGTTTGCTCAGTGGGTTATATGATGACATCCGAACCCAGTGGTATCCTACACTAAATGAGATTGAGGTGACAGGAATTCCTTGACATAATATAAAGGAAAGAATCTAAATACGTAGACAACTACAGAAACGTTGACATAGGTTAACACATTTACCCCCCTCGTGTACTCCTTAACTCTGTCCCCTGAGAACATCTTTCCTTCATGAGTATTTAGAAATACTTTGGTGAGGGGAATATCAGCATTATTTTTTTCTCTGGCTGTCTTCAGAATTTTGAGGATTTCTCTTTATCTTTGGTTTTTAGCAGTTTGATCATGATACATCTAGGTGTTTGGTATTTTGTTTGTTTGTTTAATCGTGAGTACAGTTGCGTGAGCTTCTTGAATCTACGGTTTGTTGCCTTTCATTACTGAAAATATGTATTGGCCATTCTCTCTTCAAATGCTTCTTCTGCCCTGTTCTGTCCCTTTCTTCTTCTGGGACTCCAACTACATGTACATTAGAGCATTTTCTATTGTCCCACAATTCTTGGATGCTCTGCTCTGTCTCTTCTTTTCTCTCTGTATGTGTGTTTAGATAATTTCTATTCTATTTCAAGTTCACTGATTCTTTCATCTGCTATGTCCAATTTGCTGATAAGATCATCCTAAGGTCCATTTCAGTAACCTGTCTAGTTTTCCTTGATGGAGGTTCTGCCTTTTTGCGAGATTGCCTCCTAGGGGATGAGACCTAGCCCCGAGCCCAGCCTAGTGGCATGGACCCTGCTTCCCATGGGCAGATTGCTTCATGCCATCCTGCTTGCCTGAGCTCCAAATTACTGCCTACCCTGTGCTTCCTCGGTCCTGGGGCAGGGCTGATGTGTGATGTGAGACAGCTCCCTGGAAGTTGCTAGTGACGTAGTTGGGGAGAAGAGACATGATTCCAAAACACCACATCCTGATGTGGAGTGAGATAAATGCTCTTAGGATGTAGAGTAATGTGGGAGCCCAGAGGAGGAAGACATACTAATCTGGGAGAGGAGACAGGGAGCTGAGTCATAACCTGAGCGTGGTATAATGAAGGTCTGAGCTAGAGCAATGCATGGGTCAGGGCTAACATCCATTAGTAACCAGGAATTTGGTCCTTGTTTTTGGAGTTTTGCCTCTCCTTACCTGTGAATTCTCACTCCAATGGCTTATTTACCTGATGGTTGCGATGTTCAGTGGGGATATTACTGGGGTTCAAGTACCCTCCATCCAAGTTGAGTCTCTTCTGATCTCCCTTCATCATCCAAATGATCAGTTTCCTTCCACCCCTCTCTCCATGGGTTTCTTGGGGCTGAATCAGATGCATTTCTACATTAACTTCCCTGACATTTAGTCCAGTAAGATTTTTCTAGTTCTAGATATCTAGAAAACCACATCACCTATTTCATTTCTCATTTTGCCCACCTGTCCTTGGTTTCTCTCTTCTTGTTCAAGCTGAGGGTCAGCAATTATTAAGATTCTCCCAATCTAATTTGCTCTTTGGTAAAACCAGAATTACACTGAACTTAGGAAGTGACAATTTATGACAGGACAGAATTTCAGAGGTGTCACAAGCCTCAATCCATCTCACCGCCTGATACATGAGGCCTAAAACCCCACCATTAGTGTCTCTTTTCTTTAGCTCAGTAGTTCTCAACTTATATTGATGCATAGCATATGATGGTTCTCTGTTTCTCTCTCTCCATATACACATGATAGATCAACAGATAGATAGATAGATAATCTTTATACACGGACAGATATAAACAAATATATAGCTAAATCAAGTATCAAGCATACTAAATATACTAAAAAATACATATATTATAAAGGCTTAATGTAGACATTGATAGGGGAGGGAAAAGATTTAAGAAAGACTATAAAAAGTGTGGGGAAAAAATTAATATTGAGTAAAGTCATTATTTTTCCGCTAATTGAGAAAATACAGCCCTCCCCGCCCTTCTCCTTTTCTTTCTCTTTCTTCTTTAAATTTAAGACCGGTTCAGCCTTTTAGCATGCAAAATCCCTTGAGGCAGATAACATTTTAAGCTGCTATCACTCACCACACTGTGATGTGATGTGTTTGAGAAGAACAGACATAGATGGGGGTGGATTGGAGAAGAAAGAGGCTCCTGACATGTCTAAGGGGAAAAAAAGATGAGGGGAAGGACACGACTCGTGGAGGACTGAGGTTCCAAAGACAAACTATGTCATAATTTTCACCAGGCTTATCTCTGCCGTTTAACTTCCGAGAATTAGCTCTCTGGTTTTAGCATGCATAGAAACATCACAAGGCATTTTGTTTTTCTACGTCAAACCTTACAACAACCCTGTGAGATGGGTATTACTCATCCCATTTTATAATTGAGAAAACTGTGGTTTGGAGACATAAGTTTCAACTCCTTTTCTATCTCAGCCTGGACCTCTCTTTTGAACATCAAACTCTTCTGTACAAAAACTCACTCAACATCTCTCCCCAGATGTCTGATAACACCTCAAACTCAGCATGTTCAGATCAGATGGCCCGGGTTCTTGCACCCCTCCCCTAAACCTGCTCTTCCCTTAGTCTTTCCAATTTGCTATGGACTGAATGTTTGTGGCCACCCCAAATCCATATGTTGAAGCCCTGATTCCCAATGTGATGGTATTTGGAAGTGGGGCCTTTGGGAGGTGATTACGTTTAGATGAGGTCGTGAGGGTGGGCCCCTCACAATGGGATTTGTACCGTTATGAGAAGAGACTCCAGAGAACTTGCTCTCTCTTCTCTCCTTCTTCTCCATGTGAGGATACAGAGAAAAAGCAGCTATCTACAGACAAGAGAGGTCTCACCAGAGACTGAACTGGCTAGCACCTTGATCTTGGACTTCCCAACCTGCACAACTGTGGGAATATATTTCTGTTGTTCAGGTCACCCAGTCTATGGTATTTCTCCATGGCAGCCTGAGCTGACTAAGACACCATCTCAGAAAACGGTTAAGTATCCTCCCAGTCATCAAACAGCCCAATCTAATATGAAGAACCTCAACCAAAGTGCTCTAACCTATGGTTTAGGGTAAGTTTTGAAAGACAACCATTGATGTTCTTACCCGAGAGAATCAGGTGTTTCCCTCTTGCTCTGCCTTCCCAGGAGGAAGCAAGAGTGGGACCCTGGGATGTCTGTTAGGTCCTCTTTGCCTTTTTTCTTTCTCCTCTGGAGTTACTAAGTCTTTCTCAAGGGTCTGGGGTAGATGAGACACTGTTTGTAAGAGAAAATTTGTGATTGAAATACAGCAGCCAGGATGGAGGGCAGGGCAGGCTGGAGAGCCCTGCTGGTAATAAAGGGGTGAATTTTGAGGGGCTGAGCCCTGAGGAGGCTCCCTTACCCTCCAGAGTGGAGGAGCTGGGGAAGGCAGAGAGGGACAGGCCTCAGCATGGAAGCTAGATGAGGCAGGGAAACTGAATCCAAGCCTCACTTTGCTAGTTCCTCCAGTGGATGTTTCCGCTGGAGGGAATGTGGCTTGGAATTACAGTCCACTGTCCTAGACAATCAGTGAAGTGTGGTGGTTAATACACAGCCTCTGGGGCCAGATGACCCGTGGGCTTGAAGGCCAGCTCTGAAGCTCAGCACCTGGGGCCAGCTACACACCTGTTTCCTCATCTGGAAGATGGGGATGATAATAGCACCCACCTCACAGCATTGCTGGGAAGATTGAAGGATGACGGTCCTTGAAGAACTTAGGACCGCACCTGACCTGTTAGCTCTTATCACGCCCTGCTCTCTGGAAGGAAAAGCTTCCCTCAGCAAGCTGGATGCACACCTACAGAGCCAAGGGCTGCTGGGCATTTGGCCATCGGTCCCCCTCCCTTACATGTCCCCAGCCCAACCCGTCCCCTTTGGGCAAGAGCCAGCCCCTTCCTGGGGAGTCTGGGCCCTGGGATGACAGAGCAGTGCTCACTCAGCTCGTGTCCCCGTCTGAGGGGCCTGAAGTGCTCACAGGAGGTGGCTGGGCCTTCGAAACCATTAATTCTGAAAAGCCCAGTCACGAGGAAGACTTGCCTTTACAGGTGGTTAAAAAAAAAAAAAAAAAAAATGCTTGTTAGCTTTCTCCTCTGGAAGGTTTTCTGGGTGTGCCCTGCGGTGTATGGCCTGATGCTGAGCCCCCCTGATTCTGGATTCCATGGAGCGTCAGTCCTCTTGGAAAAGCTGCTCTGACTCCTGGTTGTGTTTCCCCTGGGGTCGGGGGAAGGGATAGAGGGAGGGGTGGGGATGTCAGGCATCTCACCTACCCAGTGTCATTAGAAAGGGATTAAAAGGTAGCAGAAAAATGGCAGAACTCACGTGTGTACCGCTTTTACTCTTTTCAAAGAGCTTTCACGGGCATCATGTCTTTTGAAGCACCTGGGGCCTGGGACAGCAGCTAAACCATCTTGGACCCCGAGAGACAGCAGGGAAGGCCAGGAAGGTTTTATTAGCCAACGTGGCACACGAGGAAGTCAAGAACGTGGAGGGGGAACCTGTGACAACAGGAGGGGTGAGGCGCAGAGAAAGCAGAAGGTCAGGAGAACGGGCTTCTGGTGGGGGCTCCATCCCCCCCTGCCCGTGTGACCTTGGGCAAAATCCTTAACTTCTCTCGGCTTCAGCTTTCTCATCTGCAAATTGGGGATCATGGTACAGGCTGTGCCAGACCCAGGGGACGGTTATGACAAGGATGAGGAACACAAAATGTATGATAGGCTCTTTAAATGTGAGAGACAATAAAAACGACTCCTCGGGAGGTCACCTCTCCCACGACCCCAAGTGTCCAGAACACGGCGGAACATCAGAAAGTGAAGGCTGAGCGCCTACTGTGGGAAAGCTCTCTGCGCTCAGATTGCTTCCTTTGGACCATTTTCCTCTTCAATCCTCTCAAAGTAGATATTATCACCCGCTTTCACAGATGAGGCAAGTAAGGCTAAGAAGTTGAGAAACTAGTGAAGGTAGCTGGATACAGATCTGGAATCTGAACTCACATCTGTCTTTCTAGACCTCGAGCTCATGCTCTGACCTCCCCGTGTGGCTTTCCTGAACACTGCCCCCCCCCCCACCCCGGCTCCGAAAAATACACACAGAGGCATCTCATATACGTCATGGGGCTTGTAGGCGAAAACTCAAGGCACTTGACTCACGTTCTCACTTTGAGCCTGTTTATTCTTGGTTTAGAAATAATTCTGACCTCTTTGGTTATCAGCTTCCCCACCCTGCTGCAGATCAGAAGGGACATAAGGATACCAATCGTCTTTGACAGGAGCAAGAAATAACAGATGACAGGAGGAAAATAAATTTTAAAAGTAATTTTAGCAGTGTTGGGTGGTTTTGTGTAGAAACAACCTTACAAATTTCTTTGATCCCTACAGCTATGGCTTGTGAGTGATCTAAAAAAAAAAAAAAGTCTGCCTTCCTTATGAAAATAAAATAAAACCTATATTCCTAAGGCAGGACTGGCTCCAGAAAAAAGAAACTCCATGTTGGATAGGGCAGCTGGACCACAAGCATCTCAGACTCCTGCTCCTCAAGATTCTTGTTCTTTCTGAGCCCCTGTTCTGGCCACGTTCCACCTCTACAGTGAGGGCAGAGCGCAGACACGGAACTGAAGCTTTTGTGCTCAGTACCACTGTGAAAAGAGCAATGCACCACAGATTCACTGAAGGCTTAGGGACAGCAGAAGGGAAGCTGATGAAGACATGAGACATGAAACCAGGTGACTGGTGCAAAATAGCCATTTGCTTGTCAATTACACAATCGGTAACTATCCGTCAGGCACCTGCCAGGTGCCAGCATAGTCCTAGGTTCAGGGCCTTCGGCTGTGAAGTTAACTGACTCTCTCTGCCCTCTTGGTGTTGCCTGTGCCCTTGGAGGGAGTGTGTCATGTTAATCAGCAGCTTGCCACCCCTGGAGGGGGATGAGTCCTCTCTTGGTCCTGCCTAATTTCATATAAAGTCATCTGCAATACCACCCATCCACTCTCTACACTGTCAAACACAACTGTACCATAACAGGAAACACATATTTGGTCTTTGTCCTTGGTTCCTGGCGCCGAGCTCCTAAGACCCTTGGAATCTCCAGAGTGATTAAGAACGTCTTTTGTGTGTTAATGACGTGACTGGTTGCGGGCAGGGATGGGTGGGGGGTGGGGGAAGATGCTAGATAACTTCTGGATGGGGACAGGTCCCAGAAAGACCAAGGCATGATTAGAGGGTTAGAACTTTCAGCCCCGCCCCCAGACCTCCAAGGAGGGGAGAGAAGGTGGAGATTGAGTCAGTCACCAATGTCCAACGACTTAATCAATCATGCCTTTGTAATGAAACCTCCATGAAAACCCTAAGTGATGGGATTTGGAGAACTTCTGAGTTGGTGAGCACTTTGGGGTGCTGGGAGGGTGCTACTCCGGAGGGGGCCATGGATGCACCTTGTAACCCCTGCCCCCATACCTTGCTCTATGCATCTCTTCCATTGGGCTGTTCCTTGCGTTGTATCCTTTGTAATAAATTAGTAATAGTAGGAAAACTGTTTTCCTGAGTTCTGTGAGCTCTTCTAGCAAATTATTGAACCTGAAAGGGAATGTGTAGTGGGGACCGTAATTCTTTAGCCGAGTCGGAGAGAAGTGTGGGTACCCTTGGCACCAATGCTTGTGATGAACGTCTGAAGTAGGGGGCGGTCTTGTGGGACTGAGCCCTTAACCTGTGGAGTCTGATACTAAGTCTGGGTAGTTCAGTGAGAACTGAGTTGAACTGTAGGGCTCCATGTTGGAGAGACGGAGAGCTAGCTGTCGGTGTGGATAAAACCCCACATTTGGTGTCAGAAGCACAGTGGGAGAAAACACTGGGGGGGACCTGAGGCAGCCTCCAGGGTTCTGATTCCCTGTCCTAGAGGACTTATCATCAGGGCTACCTCCCCCGCAGGGCCAGGCTGGACCTGCCCACAGGGGGGTGGCCTTAGCCGTTAGAAGCCCCGGACGCCCTGCTACAACATGACTCAGCAACTCCTGCTGCCACACTGAAGAAGCGCCCTTAGGTAGCAAGGGCACCGGCTGTGACAGATGTTTACGAGGATGACATGGAATCGTTTAACAGAGGTTTAACTATGTTCGTTAGATTGTTTGAGAAGGCAGGGTTGTATGTAATCTATTTTAGAGAGACTGTCATACAAAACAATTAAAATAAGAAGTTGGAGTATGTCAAGGGGCAAGGTTCAATTATCCAGAAGGTGAGCTTAGAAAGAACAGCTCACTCTCAAGCATGGTATCATTGCAGTGCCATTTTTTTTTTCAAATGACTCCAAGCCCCACGTCATTTCCTTAGTAAACCACCCCAAGTTCCCCGGGTCCCCTGGCACGAGGCGCAGTGTTCCCGCGGGGACAAGCCCCACCTGATGCCTTCGGACCCTCTCCCCAGGCTGCAGCCTCTCCCTACACAGCCTGGGTGCCTGGACACCCAATTGTGACCACCGCTGTCACAGCCCCAGTCTCTGTCCCAACTCCTTTCCCTGTACAGGAGAGACAAAGAACCGTGTTGACTTCCCTAGGGTAAGGAACAGCTCTGTCTGCCTGGGGTTCCAATATTTCACAAATGTTCGCAGAGCCCTGTGGGTTTTGCTCCATAAATGGGCAAGAGAGCTTGACCAAAGGCAGACCCCAGGACCCCTGCTGGAGGAAAACTGTATACGACACGAAGTTTTTTCCAGCTGAACAAGAAGTTCCAAACTCAGGGACCCTGGATCCCACTGGGTTCACACAGGCTGTGGGTGGAGTGGAGGAGGGCATTGAACCCTGGACCTCTCTCATCACGCTGCACGGACCTCATAAATAGGGAGAATCAGGTGACAAGCCTGAAGGAGCGTCAGGTGAGACAGACCCAGGATGGCAGTGATATCTCAGGCACAAACGCCTGGGACTTGGATTTCATCTCACGCTGATGGTGCCTTACATTCTCATATCTTAAGTGGGAAGAATCACCCCAGGAACTCCGAACTGTGAAGAGCAGAGTCCATTTGCCTGCTATCTGAGAGGCAGCCATGATTTTGTGATTAAACACACGAATTTGGGAACCAGACAGCTGGGCTTCAAATCCAAGCTTCATCACTCACCAGCTGTGTGACCTTGGGCAAGTTGCTTAACCCATCTGTGCCTCAGTTTACTCATCTGTGAGACTGGGATAATAATGCTTGTGAAAAGGAAATGGGTTAGTATTTCTAAAGCGCTTAGAACAGTGCCTGGCATGTGTCACTGTGCTAAATAAGACAAAATAATCCGGCCAAGGCAGGGAATTGAAAAGATGAGGCATATCCAATACATGTCTTGGAGGCTCAGATGCATGGATTCTGTCTCGCAGCTGACTCCTTGCCCCAAAGGCAGCAACTCCTGAGTGGGGCTGTACGGGAGGGAGTGCACGAAGGGTTAAACCCCCAAGTGAACAGAAAAACAAGTTCCATCTGGTCCCTGGGACAAAGCGACAGCCTGCAAAGCCCCCAGCCCGGGCTCCTGCTCAAAGGACACATTGCTTTTTAAAATTCCAACTTGTGGCTGCCTCGATCTATAAATCAACCAGTTCTCCACACCCTAGAGCTCGGAGCAGGATTCACAAATGGCAGCGAGACATTCGTGTTCCGAGAATAGGCATTCGAAAGTGCCTTTGCACTCGGGGTACCCAGCCCCCCGGCAGCTTCCTGAAAGGCCCTGGGGCTAGTGCTTCATTCTCGGCTCCCCTTGAGAGCAGGGATTGCTCTCCAGGGGGGGGAAAGAGAAGGCGGGCAAGACGGCACAAGGTCAAGGCTCAAACTGGAGCTGGGATTTCGCTGAGATGCCTCACTTCAGCGAACTGTCTCTGGGACTCGGCTGTATCAGCTGTTTGCCCTAGCTCCGCATATGCCACTGCTGGGACCCCATCCTTAAGTGCCAGGCTGGGAGTGGTGAAAGGCTGATTCATGAGAACCATCAGTGCTCCACAAGGCACTGGGGGAACCCTTTCAGAGAAGCAGTGGGCTTCTTCCTGGTTCCCTGGCTGATTTGTGCATGGGGCATCCCCCACGGGACGCAAGATCCCTCCATACGTGGAAGGGGAAAAGGAGCCAGAATGAACCCCTGGGTCCTCCTGTGGGCCTTTGCCTGAGGCAGGGCCCCTCGGGTTTACCACCCCCCTGGACGCATGCCCAAGCCTGCCCTGATAACGCTGAATCCAGCCCTAGCACTAACCCTGCAGATCAGGGAAGTAATTCACAAAAAGTTGGGCAATTCAAAGTTACAGTTTCCACAGCAACCAGCACTCAGACCATTTGGGTAGCTGAAGCCTTTTCCTCTTAGCATTCACTTTTTTCCTCTCCCCAAATAGCATTTTTTTTCTCTTATTATTACAGTAATACACATTCACTGGAGAACATATGGAAATTACAGACAAGTGTAAAGGAGAAAATAAAAATTACCCTTAATCCCACCACTCGGAGCAATCCAATGTTAACATTTTGATGTATTCTTCATTCGTCTAGTTTTTTTTTTTTTTTTTTTTGCATGCATGCATAAAAAGATATAATTTTTGAAAATTGGGACTACAGTGAAATTACTGTTTTATCATTTGGTTTCTCTCACTTAAAAACATATTGTAAGACTTTCCAATAGCCTTAAATATTCCCCGAGAACATGATTTTTAATAGCTACATGGTATTTTTTCACATGGATAGAACATATTCTATTTAACCAATCTATTGTTGAGTTCTTTAGATGATTTTCCTTTTTTCTTTCACTATTTTCAATAACACTACAATGAAAATCCTTTTACATCAATTTGTGTGTATGTCTCATTAATCAGATTAGAATAAATTCATAGAACTAAAATTATTGTTCAAACGCAATGAATATGTGAATAATTCTAATAAGGATTATCAAATCCCCTCCAGAAAGGTTGAGACAATTTGTACTTCAACCTGTAATGTAAAAAAAAAAAAATCCAAAGTTCAAATTTGGTAGGTTTTAAATAAAGTCTATACCATTTTTTAAAATTACATATCTTTGAATTCTAAATGGAATTAAGCTTTCCCCTCACATTTTTAATGAACTTTCTTCTGTCTATAATCACCCATTAACATCCTTTGCCTCCTTTTTCTATGCGGTATTCATCTTCTTCTTATTGATTTATAAGAGCTCTTATGCATAAAGATAATAATCCTTTGCCATATTTATGGCACATATGTTCTCTCAGTTTGTCGTTGGATTTTTATTTTGTTTATGGCATTTTTTAAAGTGCAGAAGTTTCAAATATTGTTGTAACTCACATCCATCCTTCTTTTCCTTTATGACTTTATCTTTTGATTTTTACGCCCAGGCAGACCTTCTCTAACCTGCAATCTGATAAATATTTATCTGTATGTTGCTTCTCTAGCCATTTTATGGCTCTGTGGTTTTGATTTCACACTGACTGCTCTAAAACGCCTGGATTTCTTATACAGGTGCGGTTCTGCATTTTCTTGTCTAATGGTCCTGAGGCTGGAGTCTGCAGGGCCAGGTTAGAGACGGTTGCCAGGGAGATGCAAGAATTGACCTGCTGCTCCTGCCTTTCAGGAGATCTCAGACTTGCAGGCACCTTTCCATGGAGTCCCGCTTTTTGCTAGTGAATGGAAGAAATGAACAGGGAGGAGGAAATAGCTGTTCCACGATTCCACACTGAAAAAGGTACACCTCACGTGGCTTTGTTTCCCATCTCAGATGGGAAGGTGGAGGATGGGGAGCGCCAGATGCATGGAGAGCTGGCGAGCAGCTTCATTCTTAGCACGTTAGAAATCAAGGGATTAGATTCCAAACCTGAAATTAACCATCACTTTACTTGCAAGAACTAAAGGCAGTCTGGGTGGCATTGCATTTCACCAAATACCAGGTTTGCATGAAGAAGAGGTACAGGGGGCGGGGGTGGGGGAAAGGGAACCTGGGACTTCAGCTCCCCAGAGATGTGGACCTTCACTTCAGTCCAATCACCCAAAGGGCCCCAAGAGTCAGTGAGTACCAGGCAGGATGCTGTGACCCCCAGCAGAGGGTGATTAACTTCGGACGCCATCTGGGAAGATGCTGCCGCAGACTGCCCCCGCTCTGTCCAGCCTCAGGAGATTAACTGCCTTCCTTCCATTGTCCCTATTTCAATTCCGCGCCCCAAACTTTTTGCCAAGCCTGTTTGCCCAGTTACTAAAGTCATCTCTGCATGTGCTGACAAGGCAAGGGATTTATTCATTCATTCCACAGGTTTACTAGGGTCTATTCTCTGCACACCGCTGTGTCTGGCCATGGTGGTCTATTCCTTTCCAACGAGGGATAAAATATTTCCCTTCCATCTCCTGCTCTCTGTTATCTCTCCTTAAACCCCTAAAAAAAACCTCACAACCCTCTGCCTTGTATCCCATGTCTTCTAGCTGCTGCCCTGCCTCAGCTTTCACGTTGCAGGATGCACTAGTCACCTGGGCGTTGGAGAAGATTATTATAACTACCACCACCGCCATCACCATCATCATTTACTGAATGCTTCCTGTGTTGGCACCGACAGGTTTTACACACATGTTCTCTCATAATCATCATTCAATAATCTTCATTCAACAAGTATTTATTAAGTGTCTACTACGCGGTAGAGACTGTTCTAGTGCTTGGGATACATCAGCAAATAAACCAAAGATTCTTGCCCTCATGGAGCTTATATCCCAGCTGTGGGGTGGAAGCAGGAATAGGCAAAACAAACACATACATGTAATAACTAAAGAAACTGTGTGTAGCTTAGGAGGTGATCAATATGATGGAAAGAAGTAGAGAGGGATAAGGAGGCTCAGGGGTGCCAGGGCCGGGGTTGGGAAGGCCTCCTTGAGAAGATGACATTTAAGCAGAGTCGAAAGGAGGTGAGGATGTGCACCATGACTGTGTGAGGGGGAGGACAGACTCCGGCAGAGGGAATCTCCGTGCAGAGGCCCTCAAGCATAGCTGCTGTGGTCAAGAAGCAGACGGGAGGGGCTTCCCTGGTGGCACAGTGGTTAAGAATCCGCCTGCCAAGGCAGGGGACATGGGTTCGAGTCCTAGTCTGGGAAGATCCCACATGCCGCGGAGCAACTAAGCCCGCAAGCCGCAACTACTGAGCCCGTGTGCCACAACTACTGAAGCCCGCGTGCCGAGAGCCCGTGCTCCGCAACAAGAGAAGCCTGTGCGCAGCAACGGAGAGTAGTCCCCGCTCGCTGCAACTAGAGAGAGCCTGCATGCAGCAATGAAGACCCAACGCAGCCAAAAATAAATAAATAAAATAAATAAATTCATTTTTTAAAAAAAAAGCAGGGCTTCCCTGGTGGCGCAGTGGTTGAGAATCTGCCTGCCAATGCAGGGGACGTGGGTTCGAGCCCTGGTCTGGGAGGATCCCACATGCCGCGGAGCGACTAGGCCCGTGAGCCACAACTACTGAGCCTGCGCGTCTGCAGCCCGTGCTCCGCAACAAGAGAGGCCACGATAGTGAGAGGCCCGCACACCACGATGAAGAGTGGCCCCCGCTCGCCACAACTAGAGAAAGCCCTCGCACAGAAACGAAGACCCAACACAGCCAAAAATAAATGCATTAATTAATAAACTCCTACCCCCAACATCTAAAAAAAAAAAGAAAAAGCAGATGGGATGCCAGGAGGCCTGGAACCAGTGAGCAAAGCAAAAATGACAGGATCGAGGTCAGAGGGGTGAGAATGGGCCAGGTCATACGGGGTCTTGTAAGCCACTGGGAGCTCTTTGGCTCTCACTCTTGTGACTTAAGGAGAAATGGAAGGATTTTGAGCAGAGGAGTGAAATGATCTGAACTGGAGATGTAAAGGCTCGCTCTGGCTGCTCTGTTGAGGATACGCTGGGCATTTGGGGCAGGTGTGGTGGGTTGGAGATCAGTTACGAGGCTGTTGCAATAATCCAGGTAGAAGGAGGTGGCTCTGGCCAGGTGTTAACAGTGGAGGAGAGAAGTGGTCAGCGACTGGATAGTTTCTGAAAGCGAATACATAGCGTTCCCTGGCGGGTTGCATGTATGGTGGGAGAGAAGCAGCAGTTACTGATGATGCCAGGATGTCTGGCCCACACAGCTGGGGGGCTGGGGCAGCTCTTTGCCGAGACGGGGAAGGCGGCAGATGGTGCGGGTTTGGGAGAGGGTAGAGACTGGGCACTGGGGTTGGACGCATTTCCTGTGAGTGTCCATCAGTCACCCCGGCGGCCATGTGAGTAGGGCAGCATACAGATGACATTTACAGTCATGACACTGGGTGAGACCACAGAGGGGGAAAGTGTAGATAAAGATGACAAGAAGACCAAACCCTGAGGCCTGGGGTATCCTGCATGGAGAGGCTGGCGGGACCAAGAAGTGAAGAACTAGAAACAGAGAAGGCAGATCTGGAGTGTGTGGGTCCCAGAAATCACGAGGAGGAGGAGACCAGCCAGACCAAATGCTGCTGATGGGCCAAGAAAGTTTAGGATTGGGACTTCCCTTGTGGCACAGTGGTGAAGAATCTGCCTGCCAATGTAGGGGACACGGGTTCCAGTCCTGGTCCGGGAAGATCCCACATGCAGTGGAGCAACTAAGCCCGTGCGCCACAAACTTCCGAGCCTGAGCTCTAGAGCCCGCGAGCCACAACTACTGAGCCCGCGTGCCACAACTACTGAAGCCTGTGTGCCTAGAGCCCGTGTTCTGCCACAAGAGAAGCCACCGCAATGAGAAGCCCGCGCACCGCAACGAAGAGTAGCCCCCGCTCGCCGCAACTAGAGAAAGCCCGTGCGCAGCAACGAAGACCCAACGCAGCCAAAAATAAATAAATAAATTCATTTTTTAGAAAAAGGGAAGTTCAGGATTGATGACTGATCACTCATCTTACCAGAAATGGATCTTATACCCATTTTAAGATGAGGAAAAGGAATCTCCGAGAGAAGAAGTAACTTGCTCAAGGTCACGGCGTTATGAGCAATCAACTAGGATGTAAGACAAGGTCTGTGCAAAGCCAGAGCCCTGCATGCTTCTCATACCAACCCTCGGGCTCCGGCTCCGAGCGTCTGTGAACCAAGGTGTCAGCTCCCACACCCAGCAGCTCCCCGTCCCGCCAGACTCCTCCTACTCTGCAGGTCAAGTCTGCAGGCAAGCAAAACGGGATGAACAGAGGGCCACCAACACAATTTAAGACAACTTTTTACTACCAGGTGGGATGTGAGGGACATTCTCTGTGTGCAGGTCTGCCTCTGCCCTCCTCCTTGCCTTCTAACCAGCTGTTTCACCCACCTCAGTAGGGGCCTGGCCCCTGAAGGCATTTCAAGTTCATGGCCCCTGGTGTAAGGAATTCCAGTCCAGGCATATTTGTATTTGAATAGAAGGGCATTTCCACAGCCAGCTGGCAAAGGAGAGGTGAGCAAGGGGTGCAGAGGCGTGCACACTCAACCCAAGTCAGGGACCCTCTGTTTCTCCGTTACCAGGCAGGTCTGCACCGTCCCACAGACCTGGCCATTGCCCGCCTGTGCCCCAGACCCTGGCCACCCAGCCCGCTCACCCCAACGGGGCAGGATGACGGTTGCCTATCTCCCCCTGGTGTCGGCTCTTGCAATTGCAGCTCCAGGAGGTAGCGGAGGCCATCGCCTTCCAACTAGCTGGGCCTGGAGAGCCACGCCCACCAGCCGGGCCTGGCCCTGCTCCCTCCTGGCCCTCTGGGCGTCGCCTGCCTCTAAGGGGGCGTCAAGGATCTCTGCATTCCCGACGTGGCCGGCAGAACTCAGGCCTGGGAATTAGAACGTCCGATGGATTCTCCTGACTTTACCTTGGATTGGTGGTACAGACCTGCAGGTGGGGAGGAAACGGGCCCTGATTTGTTCACACTTCTGCTCGCTCCCCCCAATCTGTTCCTTTGCTAAGTCACTGGACATTGCTGGGTCTCCATCAGCCCATGAGGGCTGAGGAACAGGAGGAACTGCACAACCCACTTCTTCCCTGTGTTGGTTTAGGAACTGGCTTCTTCCTGGACCTGGAGCCTCGTGGCAGTCGGGAAACAGCTCAGGCCATTTGGGGTGCACTGCAGGTTGCCCTCTACCGCTTAGGTGGCGGTGCTGTGGTGTGGTCCAGGCACGAGCTCTGGGAGCCACGCAGACCTGGGCTAAAATCCTGACTCTGCTGCCCATGGGCTATGGAATCTTCCTGTGCCTCAGTTTCCTGACCTGTAATATGAAGGTAACTATCCCCACTATGCTGGTAGTTGTAAGGTTTTAGTACGATAATGTCCATAAAGCACTTAGCAAAGAGTCTGGCTGCGTGGAAGACGGTCAGTAAACGTCACCACGGATGATATACTCGGGTCCATCGGGATGGAGGGGACACGGGAAAGAGCACGGTCTAGGGGCCAGAGCATCGGAGCTCTGGTCTCATCACTTAACATCTCTGTGTGTTAGAGCAAACCCATGTCCACAAGGCTGTGATGATACTCAGATGAGGCCTCGGGCTCCCCATCGTGGGCAGAGACCCCTGCCTGGCCCACCTCTCAGGACTGATCAGAGACAAGGACCATCAGGACAGGGAAGGGGCTTTGAAAACGGTAACACATTCTTGTTACTGAGAGACGGCCCTGCCCCCAGCACCCTGCACTTGGCTCCACGTCGGAGCACGAATCTCATGCCAGGGAGTTGCCTATTTTCTTGCCTGTCTCTCAAACATACAGAGGTCTCTGCCCTCAGGGAGTTTACCTTGTAGCTGGAGAGACAGACAAGAAAACGAGCGGTGAGAACGCTGAAACTGACACCACGGGCAGGCGTAGGTGGGTCCTGTCCACTCCTAAGTGTCCTAAGTGAAGAAAAGCAGAATTCCCAGGAGGGAAGTTAAGCCACAGGACAACTGGCCACTGGCTTGGGGAAAGATAGACAGCGTTACCAAACCTTGCACGGTGAAGAAAGTGCTAGAACTGGAGCCCCGGGTGGTAGCTTAGGCTATTAATCCAAAAAGCCTACATACTGTGTGATTCCAACTATATGACATTCTGGAATAGGCAGACAATAAAAAGGTCAGTGGTTACCAGGGGTTAGAGAGGGGGTGGCATGAAAAGACAAAGCACAGGGGATTTTTAGGGCCGTGAAAACACTCTGTATGATGCTGTAATGGTGGATACTTGTTATTATACATTTGTCCAACCCATAGAATGTCCAATACCAAGAACGAACCCTAATGTAAACTATGGACATTGGGTGATTATGATGTATCAGTGTAGGTTCATCAGCTGTAACAAAGGTACCACTCTGATGGGGGATGTTGATAGTAGGCGAGGCTTTCTGGGGGAAGTCTCTGTACTTTCCACTCACTTTTGCTGTGAACCTAAAACTGCTCTAAAAAATAAAGTATTAAAAATGAAATAGACATATAATTTCTCTTGAGCTGTTGCTTCTGCATCTGTAAAGCAGAGACAGCCATGCTCACTCTCCCGGTCCCGTGTGGTCATAGTTAGGGGCCAGATGGGCTCTAAAAAAGAACTGCGGGGCTTCCCTGGTGGTGCAGTGGTTGAGAATCCGCCTGCCAGTGCAGGGGACACGGGTTCGAGCCCTGGTCTGGGAAGATCCCACGTGCCGCAGAGCAACTAAGCCCGTGAGCCACAACTACTGAGCCTGCGCGTCTGGAGCCTGTGCTCCGCAACAAGAGAGGCCCACGCACCGCGATGAAGAGTGGCCCCTGCTCGCCGCAACTAGAGAAAGCCCTCCCACAGAAACAAAGACCCAACACAGCCATAAATAAATAAATAAATTTATAAAAAAAAAAAAAAAAAAAAAGAACTATGTGCTGGCGGGGCGTCAGGAGTTCCCTGGTGATGGAGAGAGACGCTCAAAGTCCAGAAGGCATGACAACTGCCCTGCCGGTCCCCAGCCCCTACCCCAGCTCTTGCCCCCAGGAGGGCTCAGACTGCAGTGGGTACCTTGTCCCAGCAGCTGCTCCGCCAGCAGAGGCCCTCCCCACCTCCTCCTCTCCCCCCTCACCCCCAAGTCCGCAAGTGTTAACAAACAATAAAGGACATTATTACTCATTTAAAATTCCTCACAGGCTTTCCCTGAACTCCAGCCAAAGGAGGCGAGAAGTCGCTGCAGCGTTCAAAGTTCAAGTGTTTGTCTCTCTAAACGGCTCCGACCAAGGCCGGGCAGCTACTTGAAATTCAAGAAGCCTCTGCTCACGTTCCCAGCAGACCTCACGTTCCCGGACAGACCCCGATCATACGGCGACCCCCGCTCCACCCCTCCAAAACACACACCGGCCGAATGACCTTTTTTCTTTAAACCAGGATGCAAACCTACTGGACTTGCCTTTCAGGCCCCATCTGCCCCCTCGGTGGAACAGTGCACAAAGTTGTTTCAAAGAAACATGATTTGATCTGAAAAACATCTGGAACCCATTTCCCCGGCACTTGACTGGAAGCTCTCAGCCGACATCACTGAACAATCGCTGAACAAACGCCCTTTTTGCCTGTGCTTTGAGGAACATCCCTGCGGACTGGGAACAGGCGGCTTTATTGAAAGGTCTGACCAGAGGTTCTGTAAACCCTGGAGCGGAGGGTATAACGGCAAGAAAGGTGGCGGGGGATACAGAGGACTGGAACTGAACATCAAGGCCAGGAAGCTCCCTAACGAAGGCACCCGGGAGCAAAACATTAGCCAAACACGAGCGCTTCTCCCGTCATCCTCTTGACAATGACAGCGGCTCGCTTTCTCACCATTACGAGATGCCCTTTGTGGGCAGGGTGGGGTTTGTTTCTGTGTGTGTCCCTGGCTCCTGTGACAGTGTCCGGCAGAGGGACAGCATTTGCTCCAGGGAATGGATACATGCATGACACCCCAAGTCTGGACATCAGGGCCAATTCTCCAGGAGTTGGGGTAAATTTGAGAGGCAACATTTCGAAGGTGAAAGAGCGACAAAACCTGAAGGCAGGAAACCTGCCATCGAGGGCTGGTTCCTCCACTCCCCAGCTCTGGTGAGCGTGACCTTGACCTTGGGCAGCGTCCCCCATCCTGTAGCTGTGGGGATAATCCCTACTTTGCCTAGCTCCCGACGCTGCTAGGAGGATTGTGTGAAATCCTGCATGGGAAGTTTCTCTACGGCCTCAAAATCTGACTGCAAAGGCTAGAGGTGGGGATAAGTGTCGCTCCTCTTTCACCTGGTCCTGTTGTGGCTGGAGGTGCCCCCATCACAGATGATGGAGCGGCCTGGGCTGGGCTGGGACACAGCTGGGTGGTTTTAGCAGCCTTTGACCGAGGAGGAAGATTAAAATGACATGTGAGCAGGCTCTCTTCCACGCATGCGTCCTTGCCTGGGTGCGGGATGCTCTCCTCACCTGCCTTCGCAGGCCTGGCTCCACCTGTCAGCCCCCCTCTCTGGTACCACCACACTGGCTCCTGCCAGAGCCTCCAGAAGCCCAAACCCTTCTTCTGTGTCTTTTACCCTTCAGACTACAAAGCAGTCTCTTATCATATGACAACCTATACCTTTTATTATGCTCCTGTCAACTGCCGGGCACTGGGTTACAGTTACACCTCATTAATTCTTCCCTAAGGCCTCACTAGTGCATTGGTGAACTCCTGCCAGTAAACTCCTTACCCTGTCCTGACTTTACCTTTTTCCCAGGCTCACCGTCCTGAAATTCCTCTCCCCCTCTCTCGAGAGCAGTGCCAGGGAATTTGGCAAATCCGACGGCTCTTCCCCAGCCCGGCCCTGCAGCAGCCTCTCCCTTGCCTCTCTGACCTGACCTCTGTGGGCTGGCCGATTCTGGCCGCTCCGTATCTTCTCCCCAAGGAGCCTGGCTACTTTGAAGAACCCCCCCCCACACCCCCCCCACCCCTGGATGCCAAAGCTAGGCCTCCAGCCCTGCCTTTTCTTCCCGGCATCAGATGTTGATCCGTGTACGGGGTGCACGTAGGGGCCTCAGATTCAGTGGTGCAAAGCTGCTGCCGCTGCCCGTGGTCCCCTGTAGATCCAGGCCTTCTCCTGTGTCGCTTGCTTGGAGACAGCACCAG
Source organism: Kogia breviceps (assembly GCF_026419965.1). Taxonomy (NCBI): domain Eukaryota; kingdom Metazoa; phylum Chordata; class Mammalia; order Artiodactyla; family Physeteridae; genus Kogia; species Kogia breviceps. The sequence goes on from NC_081317.1 coordinate 103,675,053, forward strand.
TATTAGGGAGAGGGCCCAATCACACCCTTTGTCCCGATTATTAACAGCGCCTCCCCGTTCACTCTCAGAAACGTCTTGTTTCAGCGGATGAATTACACGCACAGCTTAACCCTTAGCCACCCACCTGCCTGTCACAGAAACCCAAGGGTCACATCCCAACTCTCTCCTTCCCTGCAATTCCCGTTCCTCCAGTCACCAAGCTCCATGGATTCGACCTCCACATCCTCAAGCTCAGGACCCGGTCCATGCCATCACCCTTCTGTTTCACCAGGTGCTCTCCCTGACTCCAGCCTCACCTTTCTCCATCCTCCCACCTGCACCTCAGCGACCTACCCAAGTGACCTTCCTGAATTGCTAATCCGCTCACGTCCACCAGCCTAAAAATCGAACGGTGACACCCCCTCCCCAGTCTGGCTTCACAATAAAATTCAGACTCCACACCAGGGCCCATGAAGCAGCATCTGTGGACCCTCAGAGCATGGTCCTGCCCTCTCTGGAGCCTCATCCCGCACCTGGCCAACGCTGCCCCCCTGTCTATCCCCTGCCTAGTCACCAGCACAGGTCAGCTTGGGGTCACCCCCTCCTGGAGGCCGCTCCTGGCCCTCACGGTACCTTCGGTTCCCGTCCTGAAGCACTGGCACCGCGTCCCTGCTGTTCCGTCCACCTGTCTGTCTCCCCACCTTAGACTTGGGAGCTCTGGGACGGTGCGCTTTATCTTTGAATCTCCAGCACTAAGACGGTGCCTGTGTGTTCCATCAGGATTTGTTAGTGAATCGTTTCATGTCCCCAGCACCAAACTGTGTGCCGGCGGCTGTCCCAGGAGCAAATGCACTTCGCTGCCCCCCACGTGTGCACGCCCCCTCTTGGCACCTTTTCCCGAACGAGCCAGGTGGGCCTGCCTCACCCATCAGGGGCTGCTCTGACCAGAACTAACCCTGTGTCCTGCCTCTGCCAACTACTTCATGACGGCAGCAGCTCCCATTTTTCTGCTCTGTGTGTAAAAAGAAGGATGGGAGGTGGGCCGGGGAGCTCCGAGGTCTCTTTCATTGAGGAGCGTCTGTGACTCTACCACACGTGGACGTCTCCAGATTTCCAGGGCACTACAAGATTTGTGCCGAAACTTGTGTCTCTACCTTGGGCCGACAAGGGCAGGGAGGCGGTCCCCAAAAGGCAGCCACACAGATGCTGTGGGCCCAGAGTGACGCGGGGACGTGCCTGCCCAGCCCGGGAGGAGGACACTCAGGGTCACCAGCTTTCTGGGGAGGAGAACAGGGCTGAGCTGAGTCTGACTGGACAGCCGAGGGACCTCAGGAAGGACAGCTGTGGTCTGCGTTCCTTCCTTCTAATGCAATGCACGTTCCCCACGTAAGAGCAATTTCTTCCCTTCAAAAGCATTCCAGGGGGTTAAATTCAAGGTGAAGAATAAGCCCCAGTCAAGAAGCTTCTTGGGGGCCTTTCAGTCTTCACTGGCTTGAAAAGGGATGCGTTTTGAGATGTTTGCCTTTTAATGTTGGTCACGGCACCAGGGGAGAGAAGCTTCTTCTTACCTCAGCACCTCTCTCAGCCCTCAGCAGCTGTCGGCACCAGGACCATCCACATTTTCCTGCACGACTTTGCCTTCTCTGGAGCCCACCTGACTTCCTCTTCTCTCCCTGCTTCCTCCTACCCACCCCAGTCCCCATCCACCCTGGCGGAGGAGAGACTAGTGCTGACCTGGGGTTCTGCAGAGGCGCCAGGACACCCGGCAGCTCAAAGTACAAACCGCTGGGCTCACACACCTCAGAGCTCCAGCTCCAGAAGGTGTCCGTCCACCTGCCATTCATGCACTCCTTCATTCGGCCACCTGGCCACCCAGTCAGCCAACACGGGGTCTGCGATGCTGGTAGGGACTGTGGTTGGTTCAAAGAAATATAACACATGGTCTTGCTTTCCTAGAGATTATAAACCGGTTGACGCTATGGGAGATATGAATAAGCAGCCACAATACAAGGCAGAGGCAAGTAAACACTGGGTTTGGAGGGTAGGGGAAAAACGCTTGGAGAAAGAAGAGACCCGACCAAGATGGGGGTTGGACCCAGGGGGAGGCAGTCAGGGAAGGCTTCTTGGAGGAGGAAGCATCTTGGTAGGGGCAGGGTGTCCCAGAGTACAGGGTCCAAGTCTGGGGAAGTGGCCTGAGCAATGGTGTACAGGCAGGAGGACCCCTGCTGGGCACAGGAGGACCCTTGTTGTCCCTTGACCTCTGAGCCCCTCCTTCCAGGGCTTCGGGGCTTTCTCGGTGGGGGCGCTCCCTGAGCAAGTCCACTGGCAGCTGCCGCTTTGGTGGCATTGCTTTAATCCCCTATAAAGCAAGGCACTGTCCCCACATAGCCAGTCACCAACCTCTTGCTTTTTCCATCAGGCCCTGGCCCAGAGGAAATGTCTTCATTTTTCTTCTCTGTTACTAAGGACTCAGGCTCCCCTGCCCCTACTTTTAAAATTTTATTAATTTATTTATGGCTGTGTTGGGTCTTCGTTTCTGTGCGAGGGCTTTCTCTAGTTGTGGCAAGCGGGGACCACTCTTCATCGTGGTGCGCGGGCCTCTCACTATCGCGGCCTCTCTTGTTGCCGAGCACAGGCTCCAGACGCACAGGCTCAGTAATTGTGGCTCACGGGCCCAGTTGCTCCGCGGTATGTAGGATCCTCCCAGACCAGGGCTCGAACCCGTGACCCCTGCATTGGCAGGCAGATTCTCAACCACTGCACCACCAGGGAAGCCTCCACCCCCACGTTTGAGGGACCCTGCACCTTCTCTTGTTTTTCCTACCCAACATCCTTTCCCCCTTCTGATAACCTGCACCTTGATTCTCCTTTGGGGGAACCATCCTCTTCTGCTCTCAGCCCTTGTAGGTTAAGTGGGGCTGCCCAGCATCACTGTTTGGGTCAGGGATGGTCACGTAATCCAAACAGGACGAGTCTTGGGACTTTTAATGGTTGGATGGGGTCAATCTATTGCCAGTGGGTAAATAAACTAGTAAAATATAACTCTGAAGATGATGAGGTCATCTTTGGCACCACAAGGAAAGAGTCTACTTACATAAAATACGAGCACAGAAAAAAGTAGAGAAAAGGGACAGATAAATTCCTGGTGACGTTGTTTGAGCACCTGGATCCAGCCATGCCTGAAGTATTCCCTGGAGTTTTCAGTTTGTGAACCAGTAATACCTTCCCTCTTTTTTGGCACAAGCCAGTTTGAGTTGATTTCTGTCACTTGCTACTAACAGTCTTGACTAAAGAAATACTTAACTTGATGACCACATTAAATGAAATTACACATGAATAGTCTCCAACATAAAGTAAGTACCACATGATAAATGGAAGCTTTTGATACTCTAGCTGAACCTGCCTTCTCAAAGGGCAAATTTCCATAAACTTTAGTTCTATAGCAGTAGAACACTACTTTTTCTTTCTTTTTTTCCACCACTCTGACCAAGCCGTCCTTTGTGAAATCTCTGCCCTCCTTGGATTTCTTAACCTCAGCTCTGCATCCTTCATAAATCTCCAGGTCCCCTGCCCCACCTCTGAGCTGAGACAGGATAGGAGATTTCAGGATCTGGAGGGGGTGATATCTTCTCTGCGTTTTGTGTCCGTACCCTAGGACAATCAGTACCAACTAGACTGGATCAAATGCAAAAGCTTCCCAAACTGGCTTTAAACTTGTCTCTCCTAAGGGCACCAGGTACTCAGGAAAGTCTACACTGCCATCTAGTGGACATCTCTAGCAATACCACATGGGATGGAGCTCTTGGCTTAGACTTCCTCTTGGGACAGTCACTGGACTGTGAAAGTATCTGGTCCAAACCCTTCACTCCTTAAGAACAAGTGAATTAAGGGTGAAGGCGAGAGTCTTGTCCCATGGGACAGCATTATACTCTTCCCTAGAGGATTAGGCTCCTGCCCTGCTCCTGTCCTGATATACAATCACCGAGGCTTACGTTTCCTCTGCTTGCCCTGCCTGTCCGGGGGTGTGACCCAGCCCAAGGGTTTCCAGTGGGGAGGGCTGACATGTGCGTGTGTGCACGTGCATGTGCACGCGTGTGCGTGTGTGCCAGGCTTGGGAGGACTGAGGGAGAGGACATCCAGAAGGTCTCTTCATGACTTGCTTAGCCTCCCAGAGGAAAGGATGCCTGTCATGGTTACAAACACAATAGCCTGTCAAAGCTTCATGTTCTCAGCCTCATAAATTGAGACATATCACCACTTATTTGTTCCCTGATAGTAAAAGGCACTTAAAGAGAGAAAAATCTCGGGAATTCCCTGGCAGTCCAGAGGTTAGGACTCAGCACTCTCAATGCTGGCTCCCCGGGTTTGATCCCTGGTTGGAGAACCAAGATCCCGCAAGCCCTGAGGTGCTGCCAGAGAAAAAAAAAAAAGAAAGAAAGAAAAATCTGCACCTCTGCTTACTAGTAGTCTCTGCCGCTCCCCACCCTAGAACCTGTTATCTTGTTATACCTGTGTTGACGGCCCCCAGGCTGGACCGACAGAAGGGAGGAGCCCTCTGTGGACTCTCCCCGCCACGATGAACAGAGGGGACCAGAAGGCTGGCCTTAGTGTGCATGTGGTCACATCCGGTCCATGACCCTTCTGTCTCCACGCATTCGTGGCCCGAGTCCTGGACACATCACAGTCCTTGTGCCTAGGTTGACACTGGCACCTCTGACTAAAACACGCAGACAAAGCAAGGGTCACCCTCCAGCCCTGACACTTTGGGGGTTCAGCCTAGAGTTAAGGAAGAAAGAAACATGCACCAGGACGCTGGAGCAGCTTCCCCAGCAGCTACAGACCCATTTCCCACTCCCCAGCGCCCCTTCCCCAGGTTTACCACATCCCCAAGCCAAGGGAAGCTTCCAGAACAAGATGGTACCGATCATGTCCCAGCAAAAGGAATAGTTATTTACAATCCTTAAAATGTTTCTATTTTTTATTTCCTACAACTCGGGGAAAACTTCTGAGCGAGTGTCATATTGCGATGCCCAAGAGTCAAGGGCACTGACCCCTGCTTGTTTAGCCTATGTGAGAGGCGCTGCCCGTTACGAACCAGGTCCCGCCCCATCCAGATCGCTCTGAAAGCCCAGCCACTCTGCACCTTGAGAAACAACTTCCCACAAGCCCCGCTCTCCTCCTTTTCTCTGCTGACTCTGAAGCACGCCCTGGCTGGTCACCACGTTGACTGAGGGGCCAGACCCAGGGGCCCAGGAGAGGGAGAGGCCCCGGCGGAGCGGCCCCTGAGCCCCACCCCAGCTTCCACCCACAGCCCTCCTACCCACCCCAACCTCCTCCAAGGCGGCGGGGCTGCTCTAAAGAAGGCACGTGCTTATGGCAACGGCCATGTGGTACCACCAAAGCCAACCCAGCTGGCTCTGCACGTGGCTGGCTTCACATCACCCAGATGAGCAAATCCAGAGGGAACCCGAGACCCATGACCCTCCCATCCAGCCAGGCTGGCTCACCCACATCCAAGGCCCCAGGGAACTTGACGATCGGCTCGGTCCAGTAGGTGATCTTCTGTCTGTAGTTGTTGCATTCCAGAACAACCATGCGGCCGAGGTTCCCCAACTCTGGGTAGAAAACCTTAAGGCCCCTATGGAGAGAAGGAGGTGGTTGGCCCATGTCAGGATCTTAGGGGAGCCCGGGGTGCGTAAGGCTTCAGTCTGACCTGTGTAGCCTAAGAGTTACTTGACCACTTGTGCCTCAGCTTCTCTACCTGTAAAATGGGGACACTAAGAATACCTATTTGTAGGGTCGGTAAGAGGAGTAAAATGGTGATTGGTGTTTACAGCAGAGCCTGGCAGGTCATCAGGGGTCAGAAAGTATTCATTACTGTCAGTGTTTACTTCTCAAAAAATACATACATCCAGGGGCAAACCTGGTCAGTGTCTTTTTTTTTTTTTTTTTGCGGTAAGCGGGCCTCTCACTGTTGTGGCCTCTCCCGTTGCGGAGCACAGGCTCCGGACGCGCAGGCTCAGCGGCCATGGCTCACGGGCCCAGCCGCTCCGCGGCATGTGGGATCTTCCCGGACCGGGGCACGAACCCGCGTCCCCCGCATCGGCAGGCGGACTCTCAACCACTGCGCCACCAGGGAAGCCCCTGGTCAGTGTCTTTAAACTAAGACTGGGCATATAAGAACAATATATTCACATTGCTTTTCTGTAATGTTCTTATTACATAAAGAAAGGTTTAGCAAGTAAGCACAGGCTTCTTCACGGGCACAGACTGCTCTGCCCCTAAATAATACGACCCTCTCCATACCTGCAAATCCCACCAGTAATTAAATAACCCACTTCTTTAGGTGATGCATTGCCCCTACCCTAGGCTCTCAATCTGCTGTTCATTGTGCTTTCAAAATGCAAATATCTCTCAGGGGGTAAAACATCTAGTCACTAAGTCCGCGGTGTGCATCCATTTATCTACTTTCTCCCTGAGAAGCCCTGAACTGCACAAGTGCCCTGAGAACTGGGCTTGCCATGCAGGCTGACCCCACACCTTGACCAGGGTTAGACTATAGGGCTCACTTGTATTTGAAACTCAGAGATGGAAGCCAGGCTTTCAAATAGATACAGGAAAAACGTCTCTGTGTCAACTTTTTTTTTCCTATTCTACTGTCACTTTTTATCACCAAGGCCTGGGGTCATTTGGTTAAGATGATTCACTCAGCCTTTCCAAAAGCCCAGCATGGTAGACCAGCTCCACAGTGGCCAGTGGTCACCCGGAGCTGGCCACATAGGGGACCCCTGAGAATGTCACTGGGGGAGTAGATCTGGAGGGGCGCTCCCGAGGTCAGGACCCGGGAGAAGTACAGGGACCACTTCCCGCTGGAGAGTCCCGCATTCCCCCTCCCACAACCCCACCCCTTCCAGTGGATCCTGAGGTCCCACCTTGAGCAGAGGTAGCCTGAGTCTGCAGAGCTGGCGGACACAGGATGCTTCCTCAGACCAGCACCCCCAAGGCCAGGACTCAGGCCCCTTGAAGCAGGACTAGTCACTGGAGCCAGTTTAACTCCTTGCAAGTTTACAATAGTGCCTTTCCAGTGGCATAGTTTTAATAGCTTTTTAAAGAAGTTTTAGAGGATGGGTTTCCATTTCTCATCACGACAGCATTTTAAGGACTTTTTGGTTTGTTTCTGCCACAACTCCCTGCCACTGCAGCAATCGAGATCCGAGGCTGAGAGAGGGGACCCTCAACTGGCAGAGAGATGGAGATTCAGCCCACAGCCCGGAACTGGGAGAGGCAAGGGGTGGGGAGGAGGGAAACTGAGGACCAGAGGGGCCTTCCCCAGGGAACAAAAGTGCCTCCTCTTTTTATCCCAGTAGAACTACTGCAAACGTTAAAACAGTTAAGCAAAATCACCAAGTTGACGTTTGGTGAGTGGGCCTAAAGCCCCAGAGAGTGCCTTGATAGGGCACATGCCAGGGGACCAGGAGTGAGGTCTGTCCCCCCAGGCCCCCGTCATACCCACGGAGCGCTGCCTGCCCAGGGATGGAAGCCCGCATGTTGCCTGCAAGTCACATCCTTCGGATGAGACTGCAGCCCCAGCCAACAGCTGGACTGCAGCCTCCTGAGAGCCTGGGCCAGAGGTGCCCAGCTGGGCCATGTGCAGAGAAACCGAGGCGATAAACGTGTGCTGCTGCTAGGTTTGGGGTACCGTGCTGTAGGTAATAGAGAAGGGCCTTGTCCGCACTTCCCTGTGACTGGATGGTCACAGAAGTCCCTTCAGCATTGTAAGAACCAGATCAGGTATGAAAAAGTCTCCGAATCCCAGCTGCCCCAAAGCGAGGGACACCAAAAGGCCCATGGAGGGAAGGCAGCCTTCACAGAGGCGCCTGGGGGTTCGGGGGACACCCCAACCTCTGCTGTGTGGTTCTCAGTGTGGGTCTGTCTCCAACTGACTCTTCTCGAAGGCGGGGGCCCAGAACAAAGCCCCTAAGGAGGAGCTGAAGGATGGCAGGTGGATGCCCAGAGCAGCGGGTGAAGGCGGGGGGCATGACATCTGTGTCCAAACATCTGAAGGACCCTCCAGAGGAACAGAGACTAGACTTGTTCGCTGCAGTGCCTGAGGCCAAACTAGGAAGAATGGGGTGAAGTGAAACAAAGGCAGCCCCCGCCTTGACATAAAGATGTTCCCTCTGAAGGGGGAAGCTTTTCAGTGCAGAAGAGAGGGCTTTGGGAGGCAGGTCCTGGTCCCTGGGAGAGTCCACTGAGGCCACCAGTGCAGAGGCAGCAGGGAGAGAGGTGTTGAGTAGATTGACCCATTGGGTCTGGGTTGGACGACTATGGTTCTTTCACTTCTGAGACCGAGCCTAGGGTTCTGACTCTCAGAGTTTTGGTCAGTCTAGTCTGGCTTTCTCAGGAGTGGGTAAGGTATTATTCTGGAAGAACTTTTTTTTTTTTTTTTTTTTTTGCGGTACGCGGGCCTCTCACTGTTGTGGCCTCTCCCGTTGCAGAGCACAGGCTCTGGACGCGCAGGCCCAGCGGCCATGGCTCACGGGCCCAGCCGCTCCGCGGCACGTGGGATCCTCCCGGACCGGGGCACGAACCCGCGTTCCCTGCATCGGCAGGCGGACTCTCAACCACTGCGCCACCAGGGAAGCCCTGGAAGAACTTTTCTCTTAACAATGTTTCCCCACTGCTTGTCAGAGCACAAAAAAATTCCTCCCTTATAGATTAATATCTTCAGGTATTGAGTCCTAACTTCAAGAATTCCCTATTAGGCTCTAACAATACCCGTGAGAGGAGGCGCTTTTCTGGGGGGAGTCTCTTGGTGAAGTCAGAAGCTTGAGCTGATCAGGGTTCTTGGGGACGGGGCTCCGGCATACTGATCTCTCCCCTGGGGGCTGATATGGCCTTGATGTGTCCTCCTCAATCAGTGATGATCTTTTACAAACAAAAGCTTCCCTTGTGCAATGATGATTTACAATCAAAAGCCATTGTCCTAGCATGCAGACTTAGTGCTGTAAGTCCACGTTTCTCAAACTGGGGATCTGCTGGTGTCTTCTAAGAAGTCCTGAGAATGACTCCTGCAACGGACTGAAAAATCGTTTTGTTGAAATGCCAGCCCCCAGTGAGATGGAATTAGGAAGTGGGGCCATTGGGAGGTGCTTAGGTCTTGAGGGTGGAACCCTCATGAATGGGATTTTAGCATCCTTATAAAAGAGTCCCCAGAGAGCTCTCTCACCCCCTCCACTCTGCGGGAAACAGCAAGAAGCTGGCCGTCTATGAGTCAGGAAGCAGGTTCTCACCAGACACAGAATCTGCTGGTACCTTGATCTTGGACTTCTCAACCTCCACAATGCTGGGAAATAATTTTTTGTACTTTATAAGCCACCCAGTCTGTGGCATTGTGTTCTAGCAGCCCAGATAGACTAAGAGAGCTCCCCTTTACTTGAGATGCTCCGGGCCCTGGAGGAAGATCAGCAGCTGAAGGTGGGTGTAGTCACATGAGGGGGGGCTGAGTCCTAGCTCTGCCACTTGTCAGGTGTGTGAGCGCTGTGGGCAAGTTATTTAATCTCTGGGGATTCCTCATCTGCAAAATGGGGATGATAATACCTACTTGGTGGGTTATGTTAACAATGAAACAAGTCAAAGATTCAAAATCGCCAGCATGTGATTTTATCACATGGTGATAAAATAAAAATAAAATAAAATAAAACCTGGCATGTGCCAGGTGCCCCAGAGCTCCCGCATGTGCCGCAGTACACAGGCCACCAGGGTGCCGGTGTGTGGATGTCTGCAGGGCCGAGCCTGGGGCAGCTGGGGTGCAAGCTGGTCTCCTCCAGTGACCGTACACATGTGACCATGTTCTACGTGTTCCACGGTGAAACATACAGAGGCGCTCTGTATGGGGCTGTGATCGTAGCCCGGCCTGGCCTTGCCCTGGGCCTGCTGTCTTCCCCAGCTTGCGGGGCTTGACTCGCCTGCCAGAGGGAAAGGCTTGTCCACCCCTGGGAAGGTCCCACTCCGCAGAGCGCCCGGAGCACTGGTGCCCACATGGCAGCGGCAGCCGTTCCCCGCTGCCCCACACAACACTGCACCCAGGACTGTTTCACCAGAGTTAAGAAAATGTATTGATAGGCACAAAATCAGTGTCTATTTTTTTTTGGGGGGGGGGAATTCAACTATCTAACTTTTTAAGGGAAAACATTTTTCTTTCGAAAAGTCATGTCTGTAAGAATGCAAACGTACTCAAGGAGACAGAGTAAGAAGTGAGAGTCCTTGACCCACTCTCCCTTCGGATGGCCTCAGTGGGATGCCAGTGTCCTCGGCCACCAGGCTGGCAGAGGGTGTTGGCAGCCCTCAGCATGGCCCATGACTCCAGGACAATGAAGACTGGCTTTTCTGACCCTCAGTGGGTGAGGAGAGAGCTGACCTCCGACGCAGAGGGGGAGAAGCTTGCACCGTTGGAAGGGACACAGCCAGCCTCCCACGCCCAGCCTCTTCTTTGAACCGCGTCCAGTGGCCACACGCCCGCCTGTCCTGACACTCCCGGGGCCTTGTTAGAGAAAAGCAAACCACCACCTCTCCCAGGGAGGGTCCCATCACACACCGTCTGTCAAATGCCACTTTTCTTTAACATGCCACTTTGTTGGGGGGAAGGAGCCTTCAAGGCTGTAGGGAGGGATGGTCTCTCTTGGGCTCCCAGCAGGGAGGGTGAGGCCAGCCCCACAGGGCCCCTCAGGTTTGGAGGTCCCAGGGGGAGCCGGCCAGATCCATGCGCCCTCCCGATCCTGGAAGAACCGCCCTCTGGACGGAAGGCGCGGGCCTGTCTCAGAGTCCTTTCCTGGGTGTTGTCCTCCAGCCGGGTGGCCCCAGAGCTGAAGCATGCTCTGTCTGTCCACAGAGGCCGCCTTGTGAGGCAGCGGCCCTCGCTTCCCGGAGCCCTCCTTCCTCTGCCCTCTGGGGTAGGGGGGCCGCCCAGCCTTACTTGCAGAGGACAGCGTCGTTGTGAGGCAGGGCCTCGTACACGCACGGGCCATTGTTCCCCTCGTCTCCGGTGGCCGCCGTCGTGAGGCCCAGGGGCAGGGCTGCCGCAGCCAGCCTCCTATGGTCCCGCTCTTGGGCACCTGGAATGCAAGCAGCCCGTAGGGCTGCTGGCCCTCTGCAGGGGGCGCCCTTCCCACCCTGCAGCCCCCAACCCCGGGGACCCACCTGGTGGGACAGAGCCTGTGCTCAGCAGGCAGGAAAGGTGGGTGCGGCCTGGGCTCTGGCTGCTAATCTGCCACCGGACACAGGTACCTTGGGAGGCCCTGGGCCTCCTCCCAGCTGGACTCAACTGACAGTCGTGGCCGAGGCCCCTCCTCCATCAGAGCAGGGCTGTGCTGTCACCCTGTCCTGCTGCCAGGGCGCAGAGCAGGCTGCAGAGCAGGAGGGTTTATACAAGCCTCTTGAGAGGCCCTCCTCATCCCTGGGAGGCTGGTGACCCCCGGCTTCGGGTTCCGGGGGTGCTGATGAGGGCCCCGACTTGCTGGGTTTTCTAGGAGTAGGAGCGAAGCTGGGCTGTGCCCCTTGCACAGCTCTGCTTCTCCTGCCCACAGCTCCTCTGCCACCTGTCTTGACAACCTCAGGGCTGTCGGATGGTGGCCGTGGTTGGACGCGGTGACCCTGGGTAGGAAGGGCTGCTGCACGAGGGGTAGGGCCGTCGGGCCCCGGGCCAGCTCCGGAGGGCCAGCTCCTGAGGGCCAGCTGAGGACAGAAGGGCGCGTCCCGCTACACCTTGCCGTGGTGCTGAACTCAGCACTCTCCCAAAATAATAGTCCCTGGAGAAGAAGGCCAGCAGGGCTGCTCGGGAAGGGGGCCGCGTGCACAGCGCTGTGCTGGGAGGAGGGGGTGCCTCGGGGCTGAGCTGCACCCTGAACCACTTGGCTGGGACCGTACAGTGGCCTGCATTCCCTAGGGAACAGGCCAGCAGGAGGCAGGAGCTCTGACTGGATCCAGGGCGGGCGGGGGTGGGCGCGATGGGGGGAGATCAAAGACAGTTCTCCCACCTTGGGGGGATGTGTGTGTGGGGGGACCGAGGACTCCTGGGATCTGCTCTGAGCTCCTCCACAGGGCTGGAGGGCCCCACGCCTCTCTAGAACACACCATATTCCCCCTTCAAAAACAAGTGATGGGCTTCCCTGGTGGCGCAGTGGTTGAGAGTCCGCCTGCCGGTGCAGGAGACGCGGGTTCGTGCCCTGGTCCGGGAGGATCCCACGTGCCGCGGAGCGGCTGGGCCCGTGGGCCATGGCCGCTGAGCCTGTGCGTCCGGAGCCTGTGCTCCGCAACGGGAGAGGCCACGGCAGTGAGAGGCCCGCATACCGCAAAAAAAAAAAAAAAAAAAAAAAAAAAAAACAAGTGATCTCGTCACCCTTGTGCTTGGCTAAGGAAGATGAGGTGGTAGCTCTGCAGTCTATGCAGCTAGATCTTTAGAGAAACCGTTTTCAGCTGAGTTTGCTTTCCGTTTGAATTCCTGCTTCCAGGATCCCAACTTCCCGCAAAAAGCCCTTCCTTGAGGTTACAAATGAAACACATTTCTCAATAATGAGACTCCCTGAAGTATGACTAGGGCTCCCCCATAGATCCTTCCCAAGATCTCCCCTACTGGAGAGTGTCTCCTAGCAGCCTCCCCACAAGATGGTTGTGAAAATAAAATGAAATGAATTACATAAGGCACTTAGTAAGGTGCCTGACACATAGAGAATGCTCAGTAATTAATGGATAGTGTAAATATTCTTCCACAGATCCATCCATCCCTTCATTCATTCCCACACAATCCATCTCACCAGTAGGTAGGAGCACCTCCTATGTGCTCAGCCCTGTGCTGGTCTCTGGGCATAGGCTGGCCATGGTCCCTGTCCTCATGGAGCTCACAGGACAGCCGGAGCCAGAGGATGATGGTGCCAGAATGGTCATCCAAGGCCAAGAGACTCCTGTCTTCAAAGTGGCAGCCATTAGAGATGCCAGAACTTTCGTGGGTGCCAACAGCTCTTAGCCCCAGTGACGAATGGCTGTTGGGAGGTGGGGGCCAGCCCATGGTGCAGGCTTGTTCCTGTGGAGCCCATTCATGTCAGCAATGCTTCCCTACTCAGTGAGTACCAGGCTTTTAGTACTGAATCCTCATGATGATGATTTTCTGAGGTAGGTACTATTATGATCCCATTTTACAGAGGGGGAGACTGAGGCACAGAGAGGTTAGCTGACCTGGGTCACATGGGTAGTAAGTGGCTGACCTGGGATTTGAACCCTCGCTGGCTGACTCCATGCTCCTTAACCATTTTGCTCTACTGCCCCCTCTTGTGGCTCCGCTGTGCCTCCACTTACTCCCCCTCTATGCCCTTTGTTCTTGGAATAAAGTCCCGAATCCTCCAGGTGTCCCACAATGCCCTGCAAGATCTGGCTCTTCCTGCCTCTCTAGCCACGTCTCTCTACTCTCTGCCTGTCCTCAAACTATTTCCTGCCCCAGGGCCTTCCTGTGCTCTGCCCTGACTTCCCAGTCCCTCCTGGGGGTTCCCGAAGTGTCATTTCTTCAGAGAAACTTGCTCTGACACCGAGAGTCTGTGAGATTCCCGTTATGCAGAATCAGAGCAATTTACTCCTTTTCTTATTGTTCTTATATGTTTGTAAAATAGTTTTGTAGTTATTTACTTAGTGATTTGCCTATAGTCTCCCCATCCCCCAGCCTACAAGCTTCTCTGAGGCAGTACCTAGTCTGTGTCTAGCTTTCCCTGGTGGGCCTAGATGGTAAATAAATTCCTGTTTGAATGCCTGACAAACTTGCCACTTCTGTTTCTGATCATCCTTATTTCACTTAATCGCTCCTAACTCTCTATAAATACCAGAAGGAAGCTAACCACTCAGGTTGGCCTTGGGCCATGGATCCCTTTTGCTTATTTATCTAACTTTCTTTGGCTTGTTTTTGTACGGAGAGATCTGACAGAATGCAGCGGTTCTTGGTGTTTTTGAATCTGATCCTTTCCTTGGGGAGTTACATGATTTGGCTTTGAACTGAGTCCAAGATTGGAGAGCCACATTCAAGCCTGCGGAGCACAGCTCCCCATTTCCATCACCAGCCTGTTTTGCTCAATTGCTTCACTCTAGAGGCACCATCTCCAGACCCCTCGGTGCCCACCCCTGAAGCTGCCTTCTCTTCCTTCAGGCACCTGGGCTGAGACCACCTCCCAACACCATCAATAAGGCCAAATCGGTTGGCTTCCTGAGATGTCCTGGTCCCTCCAGACCCCCATATCTACTAGACCAGTGCTCCTGGAACACTTTACCCCCCTCCCCTCCCTCCAGGCCTCCTGTGCCTGACACCCGCCTATCACTGCCCAAGTGTCACCTCCTTTCTCTACCCAGACACAGACTCTCATGCTTTCCCTCTCTCCTCAGCCTTTCCATTGATGCCTTCTGGAATCGCTGTACTGCAGTGACCAAACTCCCCCTCATTCTTTTCTTTCATTCCTCATTAAAAAAAATTGAAATATAATCCACATACCATAAAATTCACTCCTTTAACGTGTACAATTCAGTGGGTTTTAGTATAAAAATTACTAAAGGATGTGCAGCCATCATCACTAATTCCAGAACATTTTCATCACCCCAAAGGAGCGCAAATAACTCATTAGCAGTTGCTGCCCATTCCTTCCTCCCCCAGAACCTGAGAACCACTAAATCTTTCTATCTTTGTAGACGTGCTTATTCTGGACATTTCATATAGATGGAATTATACTGTATGTGTTCTTCTGTACTGGCTTCTTTCACTTAGTGTAGTGTTTCTAAGGTCCATCATGTTGTATCATGTATCAGTGCTTCATTCCTTTTTATGGCTGAATAATCTTCCACTGTATGGATATACCACATTTTATTTATCCACTCAGTTGATAGACATTTGGATTGTTTCCAATTTTTGGCTATTACTAGTAATGCCTTTAAAAATATTTGTGTACATTTTGCTTTGTTTTGCTTGTGAACCTATATTTTCAATTCTCTTGGGTTATGCCTAGGAGTAGAATTGTTGGGTCATATGCTAATTCCATGTTTAATAGTTTGAGGAACTGCCAGTCTGTTTTCCAAAGTGGCAGTTACATTTTACATTCCTACCAGCAGTGAGGGTTCTAATTTCTCCACATCCTCAGTAGTGCTTATTGTTTCTTTTAAAATTATAGCCAGCCTAGTGAGCATGAAGTGGTATTTTATGTCATTTTGATTTGCATTTTAATAATGATTAATGATGTGGAACATCTTTTCATGAACTTTTGGCTATTTGTATATCTTCTTTAGAGAAATGTCCATTCAAATCCTTTGCCCATTTAAAAAATGGGTTGTCTTTTTATTGTATAATATGGGTTCTTTATATATTCTGGATGTTAGACACTGATAAAAGTGTTTTGATATTTATAGCAAACACCTTTTAACCACCCCTGAGTTTATGTTAATGAGGTGACTTTTGGAAAGCACCTAAGCTGGTTGCCAGGGGAATCAACCACGTGATTAGAGGGTTGGAACTTTCAGTTCCTCCCACCCCCTCACCTCCATGGAGGAGAGAGGAGCTGGAGATTGAATCAATCACCAGTGGCCAATAATTTAATCGATCATATCTATATTATGAAACTTCCATAAAACCCCAAAAGGATGGGATTCAGAGAGCTTCTGGGTTGGTAAACTTGCGGAGATTTGGGGAAAGTGGCACACTCAGAGAGCATGGAAACTCCACACCCCTTCCTGCATACCTCACACTACACATCTCTTGTATCTGAGGCTGTTCCTGAGTTATATCCTTTTGTGATAAACTTGTAATCTAGTAAGTAAACTGTTTCTCTGAGTTTTGTGAGCCACTCTAGCAAATTAATTAAACCCAAGGAAGGGGTCATTGGAACCTCTAACCTGTAGCCTGTAGGTCAGAAGCCCAGGTGACAACCTGGATTTTGATTGGCACCAGAAGTTGGGGTGAAGTCTTGTAGAACTGAGCCTTTAACCTGTGAGAGCTGATGCTACCTTCAGGTAAATAGTGTCAGAATTGAGTTGAACTGTAGGATATCCAGATGGTGTCAGAGAATTGCTTGGTGTGGGGGAAAATCTCACCCATTAGAACTGGTGTCAGAACTGTGGACCCTCATTGGATATTTGATTTGTAAATATTTTCTCCCATTCTGTGGGTTGTCTTTTTATTTTCTTGATAATGTACTCTGACACACAAAATTTTTTAATTTTGATGAAGCCCAATTTATCTATTTTTTCTTTTGCTCTCTATGCTTTTGGGGTCATATGCAACAAATCGTTGCCAAAGCCAGTGTCATGAAACTTTCCTCCTATGTTTTCTTCTAAGAGTTTTACAGTCTTGGCTCTTACATTTACATCATTGATCCATTGACTTAATCTTTCATCTGGTGTTAGGTAAAGTTACAATTTCATTCTTTTGCATGTAGCTATCCAGTTGTTTCAACACCGTTTGCTGAAAGGACTTTGCTGTCCCCACTGAAACCCCTTTACCTCCACCTCCTGCCATAACCAGAGCCTCCCTGTCCCCTTGAGAAGCTGCTTCTCAGGTTTGGGAGGTTAGGTCAATGAGCACCCCCACTCCCCTTTGGTGCTTCTAGACCATGATCTCTCAGCCTTCTTGTCAAAATCTAAACTTCATGGCGCTTATTCCTTCTGAAATAGTTCTAATCAGTGTCATCTGCCTTCCTACCACTCCTTGCTCACTGAAGACATTGCTACTTGGCATGGGGACTTTGTTTCCTGCTCCAAGCCTTGCAGTCGACCCTGGGTGACATCTACATCTATGGATCACCTCTTCCAACACCTCCCCCCTGCCCTCCAGACTCTCTTCCCATGGCGACTTCTTAGACACTGTCATCACTGAAACCATTCCATGCCGAATATCTTAAATTCAAGCAGCCATTCTGATGACCTCTTCTCCTTCCTAGTCACTCATTTTGTTACTCCCACTGCATCTAGTCTTCCATCTCATCCCGAACTTCAATCTTTTAACCACTCTCCTTTCTCCTTATCTATGCTGGTGCCTGGGTCCTGGGAACTTTCATTTCTACTATTCACTTGACAACATCTATATTGCTGTCTCCTTATCCTCATGTTGTGGCTGTTGAGTGTAACTCCAATTTTGGACCAGCCCAAGGGTCTACCTACTCCACTCTGCACCCTTGCTGCTCCCCACTCCCACTTATCTTCTTGGTACCTTACACCTTCTACAGAGCCTGGTGGAGGGGGATGAGGAAAAACACTGTGCTAAGTGAAAGAAGCCAGTCACAAAAGACTACATATTGTATGATTCCATTTATATGAAATATCCAGAGTAGGAAAATATATAGGGAGAGAAAGTCGATTAGCTTAAATCTGGGGGTGGGTGGGTAGGTTAATGGGGAAGATGGGGGTGATAGCTAAAGAATATCAAGTGTCTTTTGGAGGTGATGAAAGTGTTCTAAAATGGACTGTGGTGATGGTTGCACATATCTGTAAATATACTAACAACTGTTGAATTGTACACTTTAAAAACCATTAAATTATACACACTTAAATTATACATACATACATACAATTTGGTGAATTGTGTAGTATGTGAAACATGTCTCAATAAAGCTGTTTAAAAAACAATCCAAGGGGGTCTTCCCTGGGGGTCCAGTGGTAAAGAATCCACCTTACAAGGCAGGGGACGTGGGTTCGATCCCTGGTCAGGGAATGAAGATCCCACATGCCGTGGGGCAACTAAGCCCATGTGCCAAAAATACTGAGCTCACGTGCCTCAGTGAGAAAGCCCACGTGTCACAAACTACAGAGCCCATGTGCTCTCACCCTGTGTGCCACAACTACAGAGCCCACATGCCCTGGAGCCTGTGCACCACAACTAGAGAAGAAAACCTGCACGCTGTAACTAGAGAGAAGCCTGCATGCCACAAAGAAAGATCCTGCATGCCTCAATGAAGATCTTGTGTACCACAACTAAGACCCAACGCAACCAAAAATAAAATAATAAATAAATAAATAAATAAATCTTTAAAAAGAAAAATTCAGGGACTTTCCTGGTGGTCCAGTGGATAAGACTCCATGCTTGCAATGCAGGGGGCCTGGGTTTGATCTCTGGTGGGGGAACTAGATCCCGCATGCATGCTGCAACTAAGAAGTCTGCAGGCCACAATGAAGAAGTCTGCGTGCTGCAACTAAAGATTCTGCATGCCTCAACGAAGATTCTGCATCCCACAAATAAGACCTGGAGCAGCCAAAATAAACAAACAAATAAACAAACAAATAAATAAAAACAATCCAGGTAACATAAACAAAATGATGGACTAGGAAGCTCCATAAAAGCTTCAACATACACACACACACAAATGCACACAAACACAACACACACACCCTAAAATCAACAAACCAACCAAGTGAACAAAACTCCCAAACTGGCTGAGCTAACTTTATGAGAGACTCTGGAAAACACTCAAGGATTGAGAGCAACCAAGCAAACGCTCAGTTAAGAAAAAGCTACCTTCATGACACAAACGTATGGAAAGATATACCATGTTCTTGGATTGGAAGAATCAATATTGTCTAAATGACTATACTACCCAAGGCAATCTACAGATTCAATGCAATTCCTACCAAATTACCAATGGCATTTTTCACAGAACTGGAATAAAAAACTTTAAAATTTGTATGGAAACACCAAAGACTATGACTAGCCAAAGCAATCTTGAGAAAGAAAAATGGAGCTGGAGGAATCAGGCTCCCTGACCTCAGACTATACTACAAAGCTACAGTCATCAAAACAGTATGGTGCTGGCACAAAAACAGAAATATAGATCAGTGGAACAGGATAGAAAGCCCAGAAATAAACCCATGCACCTATGGTCAATTAATTTACAACAAAGGAGGCAAGAATATATAATGGAGAAAAGACAGTCTCTTCAATAAGTGGTGCTGGGAAAACTGGACAGGTATATGTAAAAGAATGAAATTAGAATTCTCTAACACCATACACAAAAATAAACTCAAAATGGATTAAAGACCTAAAAGTAAAACCAGATTCTATAAAAGTCCTAGAGGAAAACATAGGCAGAACACTCTGACATAAATCACAGCAATATCTTTTTGGATCTGTCTCCTAGAGTAATGGAAATAAAAACAAAAATTAAAAAATGGGACTTAATTAAACTTAAAAGCGTTTGCACAGCAAAGGAAACCATAAACAAAGCAAAAAGACAACTTACAGAAAGAGAGAAAATATTTGCAAATGATGTGACCAACAGGGGATTAATCTCCAAAATATACAAACAGCTCATAGAGTTCAATATCAAAAAAACCAAACAACCCAATCAAAAAATGGGAAGAAGATCTAAACAGACATTTCTCCAATGAAGACATACAGTTGGACACAAAGCACATGAAAAGGTGCTCAACATTGCTAATTATTAGAGAAATGCAAATCAAAACTACAATGAGGTATTACCTCACACCTGTCAGAATGGCCATCATCAAAATATCTACAAATAAGAAATGCTAGGGAGGGTGTGGAGAAAAAGGAACCCTCCTACACTCTTGGTGGGAATGTAAATTGGTACAGCCACTATGGAGAATAGTATGGAGGTTCCTTAAAAAACTAAAAATAGAGCTACCATATGATCCTGCAATCCCACTCCTGGGTGTATATCTGGAGAAAAACATAATTTGAAAATACACATGCACCCCAAAGTTCATTGCAGCACTATTAACAATTGCCAAGATGTGGAAGCAACCTAAGTATCCATCAACAGATGAATGGATAAACAAGATGTGGTATATATACACAATGGAATATTACTCAGCCATAAAAAAGAATGAAATAATGCCGTTTACAGCAACATGGATGGACCTAGATTAACATACTAGTGAAGAAGTAATCCAGATAAAGACAAATATCATATGATATCACCTATATGTGGAATCTAAAAAATGATACAAATGAATTTATTTATAGAACAGAAATAGACTCACAGACATAGAAAACAAACTTATGGTTAACAAAGGGGATGGGGGGGGATAAATTAGGAGTTTGGGGAAAAAAAAGAAAGAAAAGAAAAAGCTACCTTCAAAGTAGTAGAAAATTTCATGACATGTTCACTTGCCTTTGCCCCACCCACTCCTTGGCATAGTTCAGCCTTCCTTTGGAGGAGACTGCAACCCAGTTACCAGTTTTCTCCCTCAAATCAGAGGGAGCAGAGCAGACCTTATTGCAATATTCTAACCTATCAAGGAATTGCCTGAAGGACTAGTTTCTGTTTTGCCTAACTCAGATCTCAGAGGGGATAAGGAGTAGGCATTGTTCACGAAAGCTGCAGGGAAACTACGGATCTACAGACACCTGGGGCAAGAGATTATGGGTGAATAAACATAAAAGACAATCTAAGACCCCAAGCAGAAGCTAGGATGAGACTCTTGGGGAAATTAAGACATTCAAAAACAGCTGTATATGTGTGGGAATTGAAAAGCCACATGCAGGTCCAGGCAAGACACATGCTCAGAAAAGACCTGAGAAGACTTTAAGTTTTCACCTTGGGCTGATCCCCAGACCTAGAGCATACCCAGCTAATCAGTGAGGACTTCTCTGGCACATAGGCACTCTTAAAGGACTGGGAGAGGTGCTTGTTTTATTTAAATGCCCAGTTTTCAACAACAACAGCAAAAGAAATCACAAGGTACAGGAAAACAAAGCCCATTCAAAGGAATAAAGTAGGTTGACACAAACTGTCCCTGAGGAAGGTCATACATCAGACTTATTAGACAAAGAGTTTAAAATAACTGTCTTAAATATACTCAAAGAGCTAAAAGAAAATATGGACAAAGAATTACAGAAAATCAGGACAATGATATATGAACAAAATCAAAATATCAGCAAAAATATAGAAAATTATAAAATGGAACAAAACAAATTCTGGAGCTGAAAAATAACAGAAATGATCAATTTACTAGAGGTGTTCAGTAGCATATTTGAGCAGGGAGAAAAAAATCAGTGAATTTGAAAACAGGAAAATTGAAATTATTGAGTCTGAGTAGCAGGAAGAAAAAAGAATGAAGAAATGTGAACAGAGCATAAGAACTGTGAGACATTATCAAACAGACCAATATATGCATGAGGAGAGTCCCAGGAGAAAGAGAGAGAAGGGCCAGAGAGATTATTTGAAGAAATAATGGCCCCAAACTTCCTAAATTCAATGAAGTCCATGAATCCACAAATACAAGAAGCTCAAGAAACTTCAAGCAGGATAAACTAAGAGAGACCCACATCAAGACGCATAACAAAACTGTTGAAAGACAAAAATAGGATTTTGAAAGCAGCAAGAGAGAAGGGACTTGTCATACACAAGGGATCCTCAATAAGATTATCAACTGATTTCTTAGCAGAATCCTTGGAGGCCAGAAGGCATTGGGATGATATATTTAAGATATTTAAAGAAAAAACTGTCAACGGAGAATTCTATATCCAGCAAAACTGTCCTTCAAAATGAGAGAGAAATTAAGACATTCTTAGATAAACAAAAACTGAGGAAATCCATTACCACTAGAGTTTCCCTGCAAGAAGTGGTTAACAAGAGTCCTTCAGGTTGAAAAGGAAGGACAATAGACAGTAGACGAAGATATAAAGATCTCAAGCAGGGATAAATACATGGGCAAACATAAAAGCCAGTATTATTATAATTTTTGTTTGTAATTCCACTTTTTAAAAGTATAGGATTTAAAAGACAAACACACAAAAGTAATTATAAATATATGTTAATGAACAGACATATAAAGATGTAATTAGTGACATCAATAACACAAAGTGGGAGGTATAGTTACCCGGGAGTAGAGTTTTTGTATGTGATTGAAGTTAATTTGGTATTAATTCAAATTAGATTGTTATAACTTTAGGACATTATACATAATTCCCATAGTAACCACAAAATATATCTATAGGATATACATGAAAGGAAATGAGAAGGAAATTAAAACATGTCACTACAAACTCTTCCAAAAATTTTAGGTGGAGGGAACACTTCCTAAGTCATTCTATGAGGCCAACATTATCCTGATACCAAAACCAAAGACACTTTAAGAAAGGGGAACTATGGACCAATATTCTTTATGAACACTGATGTAAAAATCCTAGCAAATTGCATTCAGAAGCATATTAAAAGCATTATAGAACATAAACAATTGAGATTTATTTCTGGAATGCAAGAATGGTTCAACATACAAACATCAATCAATGTACTATCACAATCAATCAATGTAATTCTGTTAATATCACATTAACAGAATAAAGGGAAAAGCCACATGATTATCTCAATTGATGCAGAAAAAGGATTTGGTAAAATTCAACACCTTTTCTTGATAAAAACACTCAACAAACTAGGAAGAGAAGGAAACATCCTCATTCAATATGATAAAGGTCATATATGAAATACCCATAGCTAACATCATACTCAATGGTGAAAGACTGAAAAGTTGTCCCTGAAGATCGGGAAAAAGACAAATATATTGGGCTTCCCTGGTGGCGCAGTGGTTAAGAATCTGCCTGCCAATGCAGGGGACATAGGTTTGAGCCCTGGTCCAGGAAGATCCCACATGCTGCGGAGCAACTAAGCCCATGTGCCACAACTACTGAGCCTGTGCTCTAGAGCCTGTGAGCCACAACTACTGAGCCCGTGTGCCACAACTACTGAAGCCCACACACCTAGAGCCTGTGCTCCGCAACAAGAGAAGCCACTGCAATGAGAAGCCCACACCACACACTGCAACGAAGAGTAGCCCCTGCTTGCCACAACTAGAGAAAGTCCACACGCAGCAACAAAGACCCAATGCAGCCAAAAAAGAAAGATATAAATATTAAACAAACAAACAAACAAAACAAATGTATTACCTTGTAGCAAAATATCACAGACGAGATCACTTAAAAAATAGAAATTTATTTTATTACAGTTCTGGGTGTTGGAAGTTTAAGATCAAGGCATCAGCAAAGGTGGTTTCTCCTGAGGCCTCTCTTCTTGGCTTGCAAATAGTGTTTCTCACTGTGTCTTCATAAGGTTTTATTCTCAGTGTGTGTGCAACCCCTGTGTTGCTTTGTGTGTTCAAATTTCCTCTTCTTACAGGATGTTGGTCATATTGGATTAGGGCCTATCCTAATGGTCTAATTTTATCTTAATCACTTCTTTAAAGGCTCTATCTCAAAATATAGTAACATTCTGAGGTACTGAATGTGGTTAGGGCTTCAGTATAAGAATTTTGGGAGAACACATTCCAGCCCATGACGATAAAGATGTCACTTTTACCACTACTATTCAACGTACTCTTGGAAGATCTAGCCAGACAATTAAATGAAAAAAAAAGAAATAAAAGGAAAATTGAAAAGGAAGAAGTAAAATTATCTCTATTGTCAGATGACATAATTTTATATGTAGAAAACTCTAATGATTCAGAGTGAATTCAGCAAAGTTGCAGGATATGAGCTCAACACAGAAAAATCAGTTGCATTTCTATACATTAAAAATGAACAATCAAAACAGAAATTAGGAAAAAAATTACATTTAGAATACCATCAGAAAGATGAAATTTTTCTTTGTCTTTAATTTTTATCAATTTGATTACTATGTATCTCAGCGTGTTTCTCCTTGGGTTTATCCTGCCTGGGACTCTGCGCTTCCTGGACTTGGGTGGCTATTTCCTTTCCCATGTTAGGGAAGTTTTCGACTATAATCTCTCTTCAAATATTTTCTCGGGTCCTTTCTCTCTTTCTTCTCCTTCTGGGATCCCTATAATGTGAATGTTTTTGCATTTAATGTAGTCCCAGATGTCTGTTAGGCTGTCTTCATTTCTTTTCATTGTTTTTTCTTTATTCTGTTCCATGGCAGTGAATTCCACCCTTCTGTCTTCCAGGTCACTTATCTGTTCTTCTGCCTCAGTTATTCTGCTATTGATTCCTTCTAGTGTATTTTTCATTTCAGTCATTGTATTGTTCATCTCTGGGTTTTTTTTGTTGTTGTTCTTTTTTTTTTTTTGCAGTACTCAGGCCCTCTCACTGTTGTGGCCTTTCCGGTTGCAGAGCACAGGCTCCGGACACACAGGCTCAGCTGCCATGGGTCACTGGCCCAGCCACTCCGCAGCATGTGGGATCTTCCCGGACCAGGGCACGAACCCGCGTCCCCTGCATCGGCAGGTGGACTCTCAACAACTGTGCCACCAGGGAAGCCCCACTTCTAGGTCTTTTTTAAACATTTCTTGCATCTTCTCGATCTTTGCCTCCATTCTTTTTCCAAGGTCCTGATCATCTTCATTATCATTGTTCTGCATTCTTTTTCTCAAAGGTTGCCTATCTCCACTTCATTTAGTTGTTTTTCTGGGGTTTTATCTTGTTCCTTCATCTGGTACAAAGCCCTTTGCCTTTTCATTTTGTCTGTCTTTCTATGAATGTGGTTTTCCTTCCACAGGCTGCAGAATTGTAGTTCATCTTTCTTCTCAGAAATTTCTCTTTTAATATTTCTTTTTTTTTTTTTTTTTTTTTTTTTTTTTTTTTTTTTGTGGTATGCGGGCCTCTCACTGTTGTGGCCTCTCCCGTTGCGGAGCACAGGCTCCGGACGCGCAGGCTCAGCGGCCATGGCTCACGGGCCCAGCCGCTCCGCAGCATGTGGGATCTTCCCGGACCGGGGCACGAACCCGTATCCCCTGCATCGGCAGGCGGATTCTCAACCACTGCGCTACCAGGGAAGCCCTAATATTTCATTTTTAATCCACCTGAAATTTGTTCTGGGTAAATTATGGTGTCAAATCCAGTTTTATTTTTACATATGGAAATTCAGTTATCCTGACAGAACTTATTGGATAGTCTGCTCTTTCTCCATTGACTTCAAATGTCACTTCTGTCATGTAAGGGAGTTTGAATAAGCAAATAATATTATTGAATGTCTGCCATGGAAAACTGCTTAGAGCACACTCTTGTAGGTTTTCTGAGATTCTGTCCCTTTCGTGACTTGAGCTATTTTTAAACTCCATAAACTGTAGATAATGATGTAGATAACTAAAACAATGCTGAATAATTCTTGTCTATAAACATGTAAGTAAATTCTGTGTGATGGAGGTTCATTTGATTTCCCTTGCCCATTGCATGTTCATTTCAATACTCCTGATCAATCAATGTGTCTATTCTTTGGCTTGCCCTTGAACTGGTTATAAGGCTTTAACAATTCCCTCATTAATAATGCATTAAATAAAATTTTTAACATATGTTTGTATCTGTGTGGGAGTGACGATTTTCCCTTTTTTGAAAATTATCCTTTAGCAGACATATATGTAGGACATCTAGTTTTAAGAAAACCCAAAGAGAAACGATTGTTAGGTAGCAATTATCCAACAACACATTAAAAGGATCATATACCATCAACAAGTGGGATTTATCCCAGGGATGCAAGGATTCTTAAATATACACAAATCAATCAATGTGACACACCATATTAACAAACTGAAGAATAAAAACTATATGATCATCTCAATAGGTGCAGAAAAAGCTTTTAACAAAATTCAACACCCATTTATGGTAAAAACTCTCCAGAAACTGGATATAGAGAGAACCTACCTTAACATAATAAAGGCCATATACGACAAACCCACAGCAAACATCATTCTTAATGGTGAAAAACTGAAAACATTTCCTCTAAGATCAGGAACAAGACAAGGATGTCCACTCTTGCCAGTATTATTCAACATAGTTTTGGAAGTCCCAGCCATGGCAATCATAGAAGAAAAAGAAATAAAAGGAATCCAAATTGGAAAAGAAGAAGTAAAACTGTCACTGTTTGCAGATGATATGATACTGTACATAGAATATCCTAAAGATGCCACCAGAAAACTACTAGAGCTAATAAATGAATTTGGTAAAGCTACAGGATACAAAATCAATGCACAGAAATGTCTTGCATTCCTATACACTAACAACAAAAGATCAGAAAGAAATTAAGGAAACAATACCATTTACCATTGGACCAAAAAGAATAAAGTACTTAGGAATAAGTCTACCTAAGGAGGTAAAAGACCTGTCTTCAGAAAACTATAAAACACTGATTAAAGAAATCAAATATGACACAAACAGATGGAGAGATATACCATGTTCTCAGACTGGAAGAATCAATACTGTGAAAATGAGTATACTACCCAAAGCAATCTACAGATTCAATGCAATCCCTATCAAATTACCAGTGGCATTTTTTACAGAACTAGAACAAAAAAATCTTAAAATTTGTATGGAGACCCAAAACAACCCAAATAGCCAAAGCAGTCTTGAGGGAAAAAAATGGAGCTGGAAGAATCAGACTCCCTGACTTCACACTATACTACAAAGCTACAGTAATCAAGACAATATGGTACTGGCACAAAAACAGAAATATAGATCAATGGAACAGGATAGAAAGCCCAGAGATAAACCCACGCACCTATGTTCAACTAATCTATGACAAAGGAGGCAAGGATATACAATGGAGAAAAGACATTCTCTTCATTAAGTGGTGCTGAGGGCTTCCCTGGTGGCACAGTGGTTGAGAGTCTGCCTGTTGATGCAGGGGACATGGGTTCGTGCCCCACTCTGGGAAGATCCCACATGCCGCAGAGTGGCTGGGCCCGTGAGCCATGGCCGCTGAGCCTGTGCGTCTGGAGCCTGTGCTCCACAATGGAAGAGGCCACAACAGTGAGAGACCCGTGTACCACACACACACAAAAAAAAGAGGTGCTGGGAAACTGGACAGCTACATATAAAAGAATGAAATTAGAATGCTCCCTAACACTATACACAAAAATAAACTTAAAATGGATTAGAGACCTAAATGTAAGACTGAACACTATTAATCTCTTAGAAGAAAACATAGGAAGAACACTCTTTGACATAAATCAGAGAAAGATCTTTTTTGATCCACCTCCTAGAGTAATAGAAATAAAAACAAAAATAAACAAATGGGACCTAATGAAAGTTGGAAGTTTTTGCAAAGCAAAGGAAACTACAAACAAGACGAAAAGACAACCTCAGAATGGGAGAAAATATTTGTAAATGAGTCAACGGACAAAGGATTAATCTCCAAAATATATAAACAGCTCATGCAGCTCAATAATTAAAAAAAACAAACAACCCAATCAAAAAATGGGCAGAAGACCTAAATAGACACTTCTCCAAAGAAGACATACAAATGGCTAAGAGGCACATGAAAAGCTGCTCAACATCACTAATTATTAGAGAAATGCAAATCAAAACTACAATGAGGTATCACCTCACAACAGTTAGAAAGCACATCATCAGCAAATCTACAAACAACAAATGCTGGAGAGGGTGTGGAGAAAAGGGAACCCTCTTGCACTGTTGGTGGGAATGTAAATTGATAAAGCCACCATGGAGAACATTATGGATGTTTATTTAAAAACTAAAAATAGAATTAGAATATGACCCAGCAATCCCACTACTGGGCACATACCCAGAGAAAACCATAATTCAAAAAGACACATGCACCCTAATAGTCATTGCAGCACTATTTACAATAGCCAGGTCATTGAAGCAACCTAAATGCCCATCGATAGACAAATGTATAAAGAAGATGTAGTACATGTATACAATGGAGTATTACACAACCAGAAAAAGGAATGAAATTGGGTCATTTGCAGAGACATGGTTGCATCTGGAGACTGTCATACAGAGTGGAGTAAGTCAGAAAGAGAAAAACAAGTACTGTATATTAAAGCATATATGTGCAACCTAGAAAAATAGTACAGATGAACCGGTGGATAAAGAAGACAAATAGATAAAGAAGCTGTGGTACACATATACAATGGAATATTACTCAGCCATAAAAAGGAACGAAACCGGGTCATTTGTAGAGATGTGGATGGATATAGAGACTATCATACAGAGTGAAGTAATTCAGAAAGAGAAAAACAAATATCATATATTAACGCATATATGTGGAACCTAGAAAAATGGTACAGATGAACTGGTTTGCAGGGCAGAAATAGAGACACAGATGCAGAGAACAAACATATGGATACCAGGGGGGAATGTGGCAGTGGAGTGGTGGTGGTGGTGGTGTGATGAACTGGGAGAATGGGATTGACATACATACACTAATATGTATAAAAGAGATAACTAATAAGAACCTGCTGTATAAAAAAATAAATTAAATAAAATAGAAATTTTCAAACCTTCAGAAAAAAACACAGGAGAGCATCTTTATGACTTAAGGTAGGGAAGGAAATAAACAGAAAAGACACAAACTATATGAAAAAGACCAATAGATTGGACTATATTTAAAGCAAAAAAAATCTCTTTTTATCAAGAGACCTTGGATATAAAATATTTTATTGCATACAGGCAAAATAGTCTCCACATCCAGAATTCATAAGGAACTCCTGCAAATCAAATCAGAGAAAGACCAATAACCCAGCAGTGAGGAGGGGGAACATATAGGAAGAAATTAGGAGTACAGATTTCTTGGGAGTTGTACTCCAGTGGTCCCTCCAAGGTCTTTGAGATGAGCACTAGCTCCTCAGACCATCGAAAGGAGCCCATAGCGACAGAACAGCCTGGAGATTCACTCAAAACCAACTGTATTTCCCTCTGGCTCCATGCCCACATTCCTCAGGACACCAGGCTGACCCACCTACGTGAGCAATTGCAGTTTCTCTGAACCTTCTTATAGTGGAGGCCAATTCTGCTTCCATTATGGAAACCAGGATCCCATTCAGGTGATACATTCATTCAACAAATCTTTGCATGCCCTCTGTGCCAGGTACTGAGGATATAGAGGGAAGTCACCTTCCAGAGCTTCCCTCGCTGGGGCTGGTGAGGAGTCACACCTTAAGCCCTAATGCGGGTGCACTGACAAATGGAGAAAAACACAAGGAAGGGCCCTGGGATCCACCGGTGCTCACCTTTGGGCAACCCCTCAACCAGCCCCTGAGAGTCTGTGGAGTGTTTTTAAGTTGATTTTATACTTACAGAGAAGTTACAAAACTAGTACAGAGAATATACTGTGAATATTCTAACCCACACCCAGCTTCACCTAATGTTAACTAACATCTTGCATGGCTGTGGAACACTTATCAAAACTAGGAATTAGCCTTTAGTACTATGCTATTAGTTAAATGTTGGAATTTATCTGGATTTCATGAGTTTTTACAGGAATGCCCTTTCCCGGTTCTAGGATCCCAAGATGTAGTTATTTGTCATGTCTCCTTCGTTAGCACCCGTCTAAGTTACAGTTCCTTAGTTGTTATAGACGCTATTTGTCTCCCTCCAAAATTCATATATTGAAACCTAATCCCTAAAGTATTTGCAGGTGGGGCCTTTGGGAGGTGATTAGGTCATGAGGGTGGAGCCCTCATGAATGGGATTAATGCTTTCATAAAGGAGGCATCAGAGAGCTCCCTCACCACCTCTACCACGTGAGGACACCGCAAGAAGACATGATTATGAACTAGGAAGTGACCCTCATCAGACACCCAATCTGCTGACAACTTGATCTTGGACTTCCCAGACTCCAGAACTGTGAGGAAAAAAGGTCTGTTGTTTGTAAGCCACCCAGTCTGGTATTCTGTGATAGCAGCCTGGACAGACTAAGACACTAGGTCTTTTCTTGTCTTTCATGATTTTGACATTTTTTGAAGCCTACTGGTCAGATACTTTGGACAGTGCTTTCTCACGATTAGATTGAGGTCACAGATAATTGGGGAGGATGCTGCAGAGGTCACCCTCCCTTCTCAGTTCATCAGATGGTGGGGGGGAGGGTACGATGTCAATTTATAACTGCTGATATCGACCTTGATCATTTGGTCAAGGTGGTCTCTGCCAGGATTCTCTACTGTAGACTCACAATTTTTCTCTTTGTAATTACTAAATATTTGTGAGGAAATACTTAGAGATTATGCAAATATCCTGTTTCTAATTAAGTTTTGCTTGGGTTGTTTTTTCAACTCACACTTGCATTGACTTCATAAGTTTTATTACTTTTGACAGTCAGCATGAGCCCTGCTGGGCTGCTCAGCTGAGAAAGTACACTCAGTGTTCTTTCCTTTTGTCCACTGCACACAGGCACAAAGAAGATATGCTGTCCCCACCTGGGGTGCTGTGTGGGTATCTGCCCCCCACCAAAGGATGAAATATCCCTGAGGATACTCCAAAGGCCTAGAAAAAAAGGCAGCTGGAAACATAATTTATAAAATATGATAAAAACCTGGAAACAACTTTAAATATGAAGACAGTCTGAAGAAGTTAGTCTTCTGCGTCTTGGATAAGCAAAGGCTAGGAGGAGGAGGGTATGATAGGGTAAATGTGAACTTGTTTGTTTCCTTAAAATGCTAGTAAACTGAGGCACAGGGTGGAGTAAGGAGAGCTTGCAACTTGAAGGAGCTCATTTGAAAAGTCAAAGCAAGGAAGCTGGACTCTATACCTCGGAATCTGTCACTTAAGAGGCAACAGGTTTGAAATACACAAGTGCTCTGAGGCTATGGATACCTTTCTGAATGGACTCCAGTCAGGGAGGCTAACATCCCACAAACCTGGTGGCCACACTGTACAGCAGCTAGTGGGGCATGGTAAACACACGTGTGGCTTGGATGGCCCCGGAGTCCAAGCCAGAGCAGTAGTGCTCAGTTTTCCATAGGAAGAAAACTGGCATCTTACCAGGCTCCCAGGCTTGGGAATCCACTGTTCACCCCTCTTGAACCCCGTAGGGGAGATATCAGGGGCACCAGCACATGCTTCCTTGGTCTCCACCCCGTTTGTATCCTGCTATAACAAAATCTCCCTCCACCCTGAACTCCAGGTACAGCCTCATAGAACCACATCTTAGGGCCATTTTCAATTTTTCTAGAGCAGAATTAAATTAAGGATTTTCCTAGCAAGAGAATAATTCAGTCCCAGGATGATATTCAGTCCAGAATTCTGGTTCTTGTTATTAACTACTGGCTGATCCTGAACTTTTAGGTACTAGCTTGCAAGGACCACCAGGAGCTAGTGACCCATCCCAAGTCTGCTTTGACCTCTGTGGTTGCCTAGCACCTGGAAAGCGATGTCAGGTCCTGGTCCCGTGCCTTTTGGCCTGTTTGTGACCATGGAAACTATGAACTCAGTGGTCTTTTTTTGTTCTACCTCATAGGGTTTTGTGAGATGTCATTAAGGTGATTCTTATAAAGTGCTAAAAGGTGGGGTGGGGGGAAAGGGGTACATAGGAGGGATTCCCTAAGTTCCCCATGTGTCTTTCGAAGTTGTCTTTTAGAGTTCAACCTTAAGTCTATTTCTTCTGTCTTCCCAACAATTCTGTATGCTATGTGTCACACTGACATCATTTCTTTTCTGCTTACCCCAGTTAGAAGGATTTTATTTTCTGCAGCTGAGCCCTGACAGATGCAGGTCAAAGAGAAATGACCAGTAATGTAAGGAAAGGGGTATAATCATAGATACAAAGGTATTTTTCAAATTATAGGTAACACATATAACACATATGCCAATCAATTTGAAAACATTGATAAAACAGAGCTTTTTAGAATATATAAGGTATTCAAATTTCCAAAAATAAAAAATAAACACAAAGAGACAAATAACAATAGAAAAATTGAAAATGTTATCAAAGAATTACTTCTGCTTATGTACTAGATCCAGGTGCTTTCATGAGAAAATGATTTCTAAAATCGCAGGGGATTTTATTTAACACTGATACATTTTTTTCTTTAAAAGTAACTCCTGGTTTCTTGTACTGGCCCAGGAGCTCATCATTCATCTTTAACTTGCTGCTTTATGGATAGAGCAGGGAGGGTAGAACAAGAACGCAGTTGCTCAGCTTTGAATTTCAAAACTGGTTTTACCTTATTGGATAGACAGAGCCTAAATGCCAAGTACACTTGATTTTCAAGAACCAGATTTTTGAGAAAGAAGTTACTTTTATTTTGTATTCAAGAAAACTTAACTTTACGAATCAACGACCATAGATGAAACCACGGAGGACAAAGACTATATGATCACAAAAGGGCAGTTTTCTTACCCCAAGATGAATTAGAGCAACCAGCTGGCAGGAAGGACAGAAATTTGGACATGATATTGAGAGACCTCAAACAGAGTCTCTGAAGAGTGCTCAGCACCCTGGCTGTCTCCTGGTTGAAACTGAGGGACAGGGTAAGAGAAACTGCAGATAGTTTAAAAGGAGTCCCAGAGCAGAGAGGTCCATAGGCTGGCTTTCCATGGCCCAGAAAGTCTTGGAGGACATGAAATATGGGTGGTAAAACCAAATTGTTGAGTGGGTCCTTTGGGTGAATGGCAGCCTCACTGTCTCCCTACATCCTGGGCAGTTCGGGGTAAGCAGTCAAGCCCTAAGGACCCATAGCAGTAGTGAGTAAGCAGGTCGACAAACCTAGAGAGTCCCATCATCAGGACAAAGATAAACAGTGTTCATGGGCCCGTTGCCAACCCGACGTTAAAACTGGGCTGGGCACATCTGTAGCAGATGTCTGGATATGGCAACAGGTACCAAAGACAGAGCTGGGCCTAGGACCAAATAACTCATCTGATGCCAGAAAGATGAGTATGCCTCGTGCAATTCAGATCACCATATAAAAGTTGCTAAAATTTGTAAGAGTAAGTTTTCTCTCATCAGCAGAAATGGCTTGTCTTCAACTAAGTATCTGTTATGGAGAAATGAAGACAGTTACATATCTGTGTCTCTGAACCTGTGTAAAATTTATTCCTGTTATAAAAACTTAATGGGTGCAGATTTTTTCCCAAGCTATAAAAATGTTCACCATTAGAGAAATATAGAGAAAGTTTCCCAATACATTTTACAAAGATAGCACAAGTGTGATAGCAAAACCTAACAAGGTCCCAAAGAGAGTAATTACCAAATTTTCTTTTTTTTTAAATATAAATTTATTTATTTCATTTATTTATTTTTGGCTGCATTGGGTCTTTGTCGGTGCGCACAGGCCCTCTCCAGTTGCAGCAAGTGGGGACTACTCTTCGTTGCAGTGCATGGGTTTCTCATTGCGGTGGCCTCTCTTGCTGCAGAGCATGGGCTCTAGGCACACTGCCGCAGTAGTTGTGGCGCACGGGCTTAGCTGCTCTGCGGCATGTGGGATCTTCCCGGACTAGGGATCAAACCCGTGTCCCCTGCATGGGCAGGAAGATTCCTAACCACTGTGCCACAAGGGAAGCCCCCACACTTTCTTATAAATAGAAAAGAAAAGCCCTAAATATCCTAACAAGTTAAATCCAGCAACATGACAGAAGAATAGTTGACCACGACCAAGCTGGCTTTATCTCAAGTATGTAGGGATGATTGAATATTAATAAATCGATTAATGTAATTATCCCTTTAAAATGACCATATCAATTCCAAAAGAACATGTGATAATTTCCAATGTCCATTCTTAGTATTAAAATCATATCTTAATGGAAAAATATCCCAGTGTTGCTAAGATTTCAACACTACCCAAAGCAATCTACAATTTCAATGAAATCTATATCAAAATCCCAATGATGTTTTTTTTGCAAAAATAGAAAAATCTATCCTAAAATTCATATAGACTATTAAGGGACCCTGAACAGCCAAAACAATGTTGAAAAAGAAGAACAATGTGGAAGATTCACACATCCTGATTTTAAAAGTTACTCCAAATCTTCAGTAATCAAACAAATATGGTACTACTATAAGGACAGATATACAGACCAATGAATAGAACAGAAAGCCCAGAACTAAGCCCTTGCAGGTATGGTCAAATGACTTTCCACAGGGGTTCTAAGACCATTGAATGGGGTAAGGAGAGTTTTTTCAAAAATGGTGCTGGGAAAACTGGATATCCACATTCAAAAGAATGAAGCTGGGCTCTTACCTAACACCATATACAAAAATTAACTAAAAATGAATCAAAGACTTAAATGTAAGCTCTAAAGCTACAAAACACTTAGGAGAAAACATGGGGCAATACTTCATGACATTGGATTTGGCAATGATTTCTTAGATATGACATCAAAGACACAGGAAAATAAAGAAAAAATAGACAAATTGAACTTACTGGAAATTTAAAAAAATGTTTGTGCATCAAAGGACACTATAAACAGAATAAAAAGACAACTCACAGAATGGGAGAAAATATTTTCAAATCACAAATCTGATAAAGGATTAACACCCAGAAAGTAAAAAGAACTCCTAAAACTCAACAACAACAACAACAACAAACCTGATTCAAAAATGAGTAAAGGTCTTGAGTAGACATTTCTCCAGAGAAGATGCATAAATGGCCAATAAACACATGAAAAGATACCCAACATCACTATTCATCAGAGAATTGCAAATCAAAACTAGAATGAGATACCACTTCACACCATTTAGGACAGCTACTATCGAAAAACAGAAAATAAGAGGTGTTGGTGAGGATGTGGAGAAATTGGAATCCTAGTGGACTGCTGATGGGAATATAAAATGGTGCAGCCCCTATGGAAAACAGTATGGGGTTCCTCAAAAACTTAAAAATAGAATTAGCATTTGGTCCAACAACTCCACTTCTGGGTATATGCCCAAAAGAATTGAAAGCAAGATCTTAGAAAGATATTTGTATACACATGTTCATAGCAGCTTTATTCACAATAGGCAAAAGGTGGAAGCAACCCAAATGTCCATCAACAGGTGAATGGATGGACAACATACTATATAGATATATATTCTATCATATGGTAGAATATTATTCAGCCTTAAAAAGAAAGGGAATTCTGACACATGTTACACCTAGTATGAATTTTGAAGATGTTATGCTTAGTGAGATAAACCAATCACTAATGGACAAATGCTGTATGATTCCATTCATATGTGGTACATGGAAAAAATAGTCAAATTCATTGAGACACATGTTAGAATAATGGTTGCCAGGGGCTGAGGGGAGGGGAGAATGGGGAGTAGAGTTTCAGTTTTGAAAGATGAAAAATGTTTTGGAGATGAATGATGGTGGTGGTTGCACAACAGTGTGAAGGTACCTAATGCCACATAACTGTACATTGAAAAATGGCTAAAATGGCAAAATTTATGATATATATATATTTACTACAATTTAAATAAATTAAAAAAATTTAAAACAACAAAAAACCACGTCTAAGTCAACATAGAATAGGAAGCTCTTTCTAGACAAATTAAATAAGATCTATATTAACTCATAGACTTCTGTGGAGAAAATGATAAAAAATATTAAAGAAGTCTTGATTTACAATAAAATTAAAAATCAAAAAGAAGTTACAACTGGCACTGCAGAAATGCAAAGGATCATTAAAAGACTACTACAAGCAACTATATGCCAATAAAATGGACTACCTGGAAGAAATGGACAAATTCTTAGAAAAGTACAACCTTCCAAGACTGAACCAGGAAGAAACAGAAAATATGAACAGACCAATCACAAGTAATGAAATCGAAACTGTGATAAAAAAAAAATCTTCCAACAAACAAAAGTCCAGGACCAGATGGCTTCACAAGCGAATTCTATCAAACATTTAGAGAAGAGCTAACACCTATCCTTCTCAAATTCTTCCAAAAAATTGCAGACAGAGGAACACTCCCAAGCCACCTACGAGGCCACCATCACCCTCATAGCCAAACCGGACAAAGATATCATAAAAAAAGAAAATTACAGGCCAATATCACTGATGAACATAGGCGCAAAAATCGTCAACTAAATACTAGCAAACCGAATCCAATAACACATTAAAAGGATTATACACCATGACCAAGTGGGATTTATCCCAGGGATGCAGGGATTCTTCAATATACACAAATCAAACAATGTGATATACCATATTAACAAATGGAAGAATAAAAACTGCATGATTATCTCAATAGATGAAGAAAAAGATTTTGACAAAATTCAACACCCATTTATGGTAAAAACTCTCCAGAAAGTGGGCATAGAAGGAACCTACCTCAACATAATAAAGGCCATATACGACAAACCCACAGCAAACACCATTCTTAATGGTGAAAAATTGAAAGCGTTTCCTCCAGGACCAGGAATAAGACAAGGATGTCCACTCTCGCCACTATTATTAAACATAGTTTTGGAAGTCCTAGCCATGGCAACCAGAGAAGAAAAAGAAATAAAAGGAATCCAAATTGGAAAAGAAGAAGTAAAACTGTCACTGTTTGCAGAGGACATGATACTATACATAGAAAATCCTAAAGATGCCACCAGCAAACTACTAGAACTAATTAATGAATTTGGTAAAGTTGCAGGATATGAAATTAATGCACGGAAATCTCTTGCATTCCTATATGCTAAAAACAAAAGATCAGAAAGTAAGGAAACAATCCCATTCAGCATTGCAACAAAAAGAATAAAATACCTAGGAATAAACCTACCTAAGGAGGAAAAAGACCTGTACTCAGAAAATTATAAGATACTGATGAAAGAAATCAAAGATGGCACAAGCAGATGGAGAGATATACCATGTTCTCAGATTGGAAGAATCAATATTGTGAAAATGACTATACTACCCAAAGCAATCTACAGATTCAGTGCAACCCCTATCAAATTATTGATGGTATTTTTCACAGAAGTAGAACAAAAATTTTTTACCATTTGCATGGAAACACAAAAGACTCTGAACAGCCAAAGCAATATTGAGAAAGAAAAACAGAGCTGGAGGAATCAGGCTCCCTGACTTCAGACTATACTACAAAGTTACAGTAATCAAGACAATATGGTACTGGCATAAAACCAGAAATATAGATCAATGGAATAGGATAGAAAGACCAGAGATAAACTCACATGCCTATGGTCACCTAATCTATGACAAAGAGGCAAGGATATACAATGGAGAAAAGACAGTCCTTCAATAAATGGTGCTGGGAAAACTGGACAGCTACAAGTAAAAGAATAAAATTAGAACAGTCCCTAACACCATACACAAAAATAAACTGAAACTGGATTAAAGACCTAAATGTAAGGCCAGACACTATAAAACTCTTAGAGGAAAACATAGGCAAATCACTCTTTGACATAAATTGCAGCAAGATCTTTTTTGATCCACCTCCTAGAGTAATGAAAATAAAAACAAAGATAAACAAATGGGACTTAATGAAACTTAAAAGATTTTGCACTGCAAAGGAAACCATAAACAAGACGAAAGACAACCCTCAGAATGGGAGAAAATATTTTCAAACTAAACAACTGACAACGGATTAATCTCCAAAATATACAAACAGCTCTTGCAGCTGAATATAAAACAACAAACAATGCAATAAAAAAATAGGTGGAATGGGCTTCCCTGGTGGCGCAGTGGTTGAGAGTCCGCCTGCCGATGCAGGGGACACGGGTTCGTGCCCCAGTCCAGGAAGATCCCACATGCCGCGGAGCGGCTGGATCCGTGAGCCATGGCCGCTGAGCCTGCGTATCCGGAGCCTGTGCTCCGCAACGGGAGAGGCCACAACAGTGAGAGGCCCGCGTACGGCAAAAAAAAAAAAAAACAGGTGGAAGACCTAAATGGACATTTCTCCAAAGAAGACATACAGATGGCCAACAAACACATGAAAAGATGCTCAACATAACTAATTATTAGAGAAATATAAATCAAAACTACAATGAGGTATCACCTCACACCAGTCAGAATGGCTATTATCAAAAAATCTACAAACAATAAATGCTGGAGAGGGTGTGGAGAAAAGGGAACACTCTTGCGTTGTTGGTGGGAATTAAATTGCTACAGCCACTATGGAGAACAGTATGGAGGTTCCTTAAAAAATTTAAAATAGAACTACCATATGACCCAGCAATCTCACTCCTGGACATATACCCAGAGAAAACTATAATTCAAAAAGATACATGCACCCCAATATTCATTTCAGCACTATTTACAATAGCCAGTGCGTGGAAGCAATCTAAATGTCCATCAACAGAGGATGAATAAAGAAGATGTGGTACATATGTACAATGGAATATTAGCCATAAAAAGGAACAAAACTGTGTCATATGCAGAGATGTGGATGGACCTAGAGACTGTCCTACAGAGTGAAATAAGTCAGAAAGAGAAAAACAAATATCATATATTAACACATATATTATATGTGAAATCTAGAAAAAAGGTACAGATGATCTTATTTGCAAAGCAGAAATCTAGACACAGACATAGAAAAGAAACGTATGGATACCAAGAGGGAAAGGGGGGTGGGGGTGGGATGATTAGGGAGATTAGGATTGACATATATACACTACTGATACTATGTATAAAATAGATAACTAATAAGAACCTACTGTATAGCACAGGAAACTCTACTCAGTGATCTGTGGTGACCTAAATGGGAAGGAAATCCAAAAAAGAGGGGATATATGTATACATATAAAAAATATATAAGCAGTCGATTAAAAAAAATTGAATCAAAGGAGATATACCTGTATATCTAGTTGGAACAGTTTAATATTTTTAAAAATCAATTATCTTTAAATGAATTTATACATATAAAGTAATTCAGATAAAATTGTTTCATTTTTAGTGCAAGTTTTTAAAAAGTCTAAACTTCATTTGGAAGAATCAATGTATCAGAATAGGCCAGGAAGTTTTCTGAAAGAGAAATTTAATGGGATGTGGAGTGGAGAAGAGAGTGTCCTATTTAATTTTTCCATAAAGCTACAGTAATTAAAACATTATGGGGGCTTCCCTGGTGGCGCAGTGGTTGAGAATCCGCCTGCCGATGCAGGAGACACGGGTTCGTGCCCTGGTCTGGGAAGATCCCACATGCAAAAAAAACATTATGGTTTTGTCACAAGAATAAACAGCTCAGTGAAACTGAATTGAAAGTCTAGGAACAAATCCAAGTGTGAGTGAAGATTTAATGTATGATAAAATTGGGATTTAAATGGGGGAAGTACAGTGGCTAGGACAATTGACTATTCAGAAAAAAAATTTCTAGAATTAGTTAAACATGAAATACAAAGCTATAAAAGAATGAGAAAATAATATAAAATATTTATATAATGTTGAGGAGGGAAAGGCCTTGCTAAGATTAAAAGCAGACAAAAATAAAAAACAAAAAATGGATGTTTCTTAAGAGATAAAAATCTGAAATTTGGGAATGTACATACACAGCATAAAATTATTAAATGCCAACAAACAAGATAAAAGTCAAGCAACAAACTAGGAAATAATATTTGTAACAGATGACAAAAGACTAATATTCTTAATATATAAAGAACCATTATAAGTCAATATAAAAGTATCATTCCACTGAAAAATGAGTAAAGATCATGAACAGTTCACAAAAGAAGAAATAAATATATGACTAAAACAATGTTCCATCTCATTAGCAATTGAAGAATGGAAATTGAAACCAGGTACATTCGTATACATAATGCATGTCAAAGCTTTAAAAATGTTTATGCCGTTTAAACCAGAAATTCTACTAGGAATTTACCTTAAATGCCCACGTCTTTGCAGTGTTATTTATAACAGTAATAGCCTGGAAACCATGTAAGTCTAACAAGGAGGAATTAGGTTTTTTTAAATGATAGTATTTTATACAGGGGAAACAACCACTAAAATGTAGGAAATACACTGTTCAAAATAACGTAAAAATACTAAGTGCCATCTAAAGATGTACACAATTATAGCAGTCAGCGTTCCTGGAGGAGCTTGATGGTACACTCAAATTGGGATAAATTGATCAGGAATCAATAAAAGGGCTGCTTACACAGATGAGGGCAGGGTGTAGGGAGAAACATTACGGGTGGTGCAATAAACTGGGACTAGTCACAGCAAAATATTTCTAGACTTCCAGGCATTCAGGGAAGGCAGGGTAGAGGCTAGGGTGAGATAAGTGAGACCCCTAGAATGAAAAACTTAAGGACACATTCACCTTCAGGGTTGTGCAAGTGACAGTGAGTGCCTTTTTATATTTTTGCATACTAGGCACCTCCTTCATCCCATCCTAGGGTTGACCCTGGGGGAGGAAGCTATTAAAGGAAACTGGAGGGGAATCCTGCAGAGAAGGCTGCCTGGAGAGAGCAGTGATCTTTAATAGGGTACCAGAGGCAGCCCAAGGTGACCCCTCAGAAAGGCTTCCTGAGATAAATACCCTGTTCTTACTCTCCTCCCATCCTCTTATCTCCTGCAAGGCCTCCTCCCACCAGACCTATCTGGAAGCCAGAGGGCAAGGCTACTCCACAGTCTGTCCCAGCCGCTGGGACAGACAGCAGGGCAGAGAAAGAAAGAGTGGGTTCAAGGGGCACAGAGACATCCATAGAACAACACAGCTAAGAGAAAGAAGCAAGTTCCAAAGCAGTATCTATCAATAATATCTGATACCTATTTTTACATGAATATTATACAGTAGTATACCTTGGGTGTAATATCACATTATGGTTGATTTCTAAACAGTTTTTGCTTTTATGTATTTGTTAAATTTAATAGAATGTATGTCACTTAAAAAAAGAAAAGAATTCCAAAAATTACATATAAGTTATGGTCTTAAGACGAAGTTAAAAGCTTGGATGGGGAAAAAAAAGTTAAACTATTTACAGGGGTTGCTTTTGGGTTATGAAAGTGTATGTTTACAGAGTTAAAAAGTGGTTATTTCTAGGGGCAAGTGTCGTTTTTTTAAAAATTAAATTAAATTTAATTAATTAATTTATTTTGGCTGTGTTGGGTCTTTGTTGCTGTGTGAGGGCTTTCTCTAGTTGTGGCGAGCAGGGGCTACTCTTCGTGGCTGTGTGTAGCCTTCTCACTGTGGTGGCTTCTCTTGTTGCAGAGCACAGGCTCTAGGCATGTGGGCTGAAATAGTCGTGGCACTTGGGCTCAGTAGTTGTGGCTCATGGGCTCTAGAGCACAGGCTCGGTAGTTGTGGCGCATAGGCTTAGTTGCTCCGCAGCATGTGGGATCTTCCCGGACCAGGGCTCGAACCCATGTCCCCTGAACTGGCAGGCGGATTCTTAACCACTGTGCCACCAGGGAAGCCCAAGTATTGTAGTTTTGTTTTTGTGTTTGCATCTCAATTTTTCTTTCCTTCAAAATGTTATAAAGTGAACATATGTTTTGCTGTGATAAATCCAGAAGATATTCAGTAAGTAGGTTGGGAGAGAGGAGAATAGATAGGTATATGATGGAGAGAAGAGAGAGAATAGATAATAAGAATCTCCCTAAATGGTCACATTGTCCTTCATGGGGGTTTACATTCTCAGCCCAACTATGTATATCTGAAGATTTTATTCAAATGTGTAAAATCACATTATGACGCCACAAGATCCTTTTATCTAAAATTCCCTTTAAAGAAGAAACACAATTCTTACCTAACAGACCTCATAAGCTGCAGTAATAGTCACAAAACTGAAAGTGAGCAGGACCCCGTGGGGCCCTCCCAGGTTCAAATCCTTTCCATGTTACCTGTTTCTTTTTTTTTTTTTTTTTTAACATTTTTTTTTCAGCTTCCCTGTTTCTTGTTTGCAGGAAATAGGCTTCATTCACCTCTGAGACCTTCCCTAAGTGCCAAAGGGCAGATTCAAGAAGTTGCTAATCAGGGAAGTGAAGGAATGCAGAAACAAAAGGACAGGAATAAAGAGGCAGATGTAGAGAACAGACTTGAGGACACAGGGAGGGGGAACGGTAAGCTGGGACAAAGTGAGAGAGTGGCATTGACGTATATACACTACCAAATGTAAAATAGATAGTGGGAAGCAGCCGCATAGCAGGGAGATCAGCTCAGTGCTGTGTGACCACCTAGAGGGGTGGGATAGGGAGGGTGGGAGGGAGGGTGACACAAGAGGGAGGAGATATGGGGATATATGTATATGTATAGCTGATTCACTTTGTTATGAAGCAGAAACTAACACACCACTGTAAAGCAATTATACTCCAATAAAGATGTTTAAAACAAACAAACAAAAAAGAGAAGCAGTCAAGGAACAATAGTGCAGAGATAAAGCAGGGTCCTGGTTCCTCCTCAAGGAATATACGTAACAGTACCATTAAGTCTTTTGCAGGAACTAAGACCCCCACCCGGGTAGAGGATGGTAACTTCAGGCTGAGCCCAAGATTCCTGAACACTGCCCTATTACCTCATCTCGAACCAATCAGAGAAAGTCTGCATAAAGTAGAAGATAATGAAGACTTTTATCCCCTCCCCAAATGATTCTCCCTTTAAAATCTTTCATGGTTGAGCAGAATCTTAGGAGTTGTTTGTTTTGGCTGTGCTTGCAGGATCTTAGCTCCCCCACCAGGGATCTAACCCATGCCCCCTGCAGTAGAAGCATGGAGTCCTAATGGCTGGACCGCCAGGGAATTCCCAGGAGTTGGTTTTTGGACACAAGTCCACCTTCTCCCCAGGTTACCACCTCCTGAATAAAACAACCTCTCCTTTCCAACCAACACTTGTCTCTCGAGTATTGGCTTTCGAGCAGTGAGCAGGCGAACCTGAGCTCAGTAACAAGACAAGACAGACAAAAGTATGGCTTAAATAAGTAAACTACAGACATGCAGGAGGAGTTGGGAAAGTCAGTCCTCTGCAGGGCATCACAACTGACTTCTAAGGGTTTTGTTCCAGCCTCCAAGACATACTGCCCTCTCTGCTTCCCTATGGAGGCCATGTGCTGACCTCCTAATCACAATTCTTCATTCCCCAAGGACTCTGAAACCCAGCTCACTGTCTTCTCTACTCAGGTCTTAACATCCTCTGAGTCAGTTCAGCATCCCAAGTCTGAGTGATCCAACATGATGGCTTCTTAGTTCCTTACTACCTCACCTGCTAAGAGCTTTGCATCCATTTTGTCTTTGCCACCCTCTCCCCAGGGCACACTGCTCCACTTCTGCTATCTGAAATCTCACATGCCTTTTCAGCCCCATCCTTCCAGCTCTCTC
Source organism: Kogia breviceps (assembly GCF_026419965.1). Taxonomy (NCBI): domain Eukaryota; kingdom Metazoa; phylum Chordata; class Mammalia; order Artiodactyla; family Physeteridae; genus Kogia; species Kogia breviceps. The sequence continues at coordinate 103,717,921 of NC_081317.1, forward strand.
ATCCATTGACTTCCTCCTGAAACTGTGCAACTCACATTGGGACTTGAACCCAAGGTCTTTTAACTGAGGTCACACACCTGGTCTCAGGACTTAATGAAGCTCAGGTTCTTGATGTCTTGTCACAGAAAGAATTCAGTGAGAGACAGCGTGATAAGTAAGACGTGGATTTATTTAGAAACACACTCCACAGACAGAGTGTGGGCCATCTCAGAGGTGAGAAAGGCACCAGGGTTTCAGGTTGTCAGTTTTTATAAGGGAGGACAATTTCATAGGCTAATGAGTAGGAGGAATATTCCAGCTACTTCGGTGAAGGGGGGTTTTTTCCAAAAATTGGACCATTGCCCACTTTTTGACCTTTAGGGTCAGCCTTGGAACCATCATGGAGCCTGTGGGTGTGTCATTTAGCAGGCTGATGTGTTACGATGAGCTATACTGAGGCTCAAGATCTACTGGAAGTCGGATTGTCTGACTTGTCCGCCATCTTGTACTTATTTGGTTCTGATCAGTTTATGTTGCCTCCCTGAGCTATGTCATTGTTTTAAAGGTTGTGCCCTGCCCCCTTCCCTCCTATTTCACTCCCACTAAAACTGTTTCTCAACCTCATGAAACTCATCAGTCCCATAGACTGATTTTACAGGAAAACTAGCAAACAAAACCCCAAAAAACAAAAACAGAAGCTATGAGACAAGGACTACCTGAATTCCTCTACTTTCCTCCCAACATAATGGGAAAGGTGTCCCTTCCTACGTCAAAGACTTATCCCTCTTACTATATTTTAATCCTCCCCCTCTCCTCCTCACTCAGCCGGTCAGTTGTTCCTTTACTGTATCTTTAATCCCTCTCCTTCAACTTGATTCTTCTTACCAGCACCTAAGTATACTTATGTCTCTTCCATCTTTTTTTAAAAATAAATTTATATATTTTTATTTATTTATTTTTGGTTGCCTTGGGTCTTCACTGCTGCACGCGGGCTCTCTAGTTGCGGCAAGTGGGGGTTACTCTTCATTGTGGTCCGTGGGCTTCTCATTGCGGTGGCCTCTCCTGTTGCAGAGCACAGGCTCTAGGCACGCAGGTTTCAGTAGTTGCAGCACACGGGCTCAGTAGTTGCATGCGGGCTCTAGAGTGCAGGCTCAGTAGTTGTGGTGCACGGGCTTAGTTGCTCCGCGGCATGTGGGATCTTCCCGGACCAGGGATCTAAACCATGTTCCCTGCATTGGCAGGTAGATTCTCAACCATTGTACCACCAGGGAAACCCCTCTTCCATCTTTAAAAAGTCCCTCTGTAGTGGATGCTGTGATGCATAATCCAGATGCCCCTTTCTGCACTGAGACATTCATTCTTCCAGCTGCCAGGAGCGTTGGCTGCTGACAGCTTGCAGCTCAAGCCCCCTCTGGGAATTGCCACAGGGAGCTGCCTTGCCCAAGGTGACACCCATTCTCCAGGGCAGGCCACACCCTATGGCTGGTTGGTGCTGGGGCATTTTAAGGGTACTTGGGATTTGTTTTCAGCAGGTATAGTAAGACATGCAGGCATGGAGATGACTGTCATGAAGGAAGAGGTTTATACTCATAGATCCCTAGAAACAGGAGGCATAGCACACCATGCAGGGTCACATGGGGAAGCACCAGAGTTGGTCAGGAGGCAGAGGGAGAGATGGGAAAATAGGGGAACATGTGAGAACCTTTATTATGGTTTCCATGAGGAAGGCAAGGTAAGACAGTGTAAGCGGGTTTAGGATTGGTCAGTTTGGATAGTTTCATGGGCTCTAGAGTATATGGATGGCTCTGGTGTTTGATCCTGAGATGATTAGGGCAGGTGGATAGTGGCCCAGGTGTAAGATCTTGATAAAGGAGATGGTTGGGGGGGGGGTATGGACTCTGGATTGGCTGATTTGCATAGGAAAGTCATGCTCACAGAGGAGTCCTTTTTTATCTGTAGAATTAGCTAGTCCTGGGAGGGGCAGTCTCTCCAGAATCAGCAAGGCTCCAGATGTCAAAACAACAGAAAATACAGAAAATAAAATGGCATGATTAATACGTGGGGTAAATTGCCAAGCCCCCTTAACTTGATTCTGGGACATCTAGGAAGGGCAATTTTAGCTCCGCAGCTCCCAGAGGGCTCTGCCAATACCTGGATCGATGCATCACAGTTCAACTCTCTCTCTGCTCCCTCACTCAGCCCCCACCCTCGGGAGTACTCCCCAAGAAACTTCCTGCCCGCAAACCTCCATCTCATCATCTGTTTTCCAGGGAACTGACTTAAGACACTCTCTAAGCCCCACTAACCCTCATCCATTGCTCTCCTTTCCTTCACAGCCAAACTACCTGAAAGAGCAACCTCTCTTCATTGACTCCACTTGCACAAATCAACTTGCACAGCTTTTGCTCTGCTGTTCTCAAACTTCAGCATGACTCAGAATCATGTGGAGGGCTTGTTAAACCACAGATCGCGGACCTCCAGCTCTGAGTTCCTGATTTTGTAGATCTGAAGCAAGATCCAACAATCCCCTTTCCTAATTTGCTCCCACGTTAGAGAACCCCTGCTTTCACGGTCCCCTATTCTGTCAGGACGAAGTCCAAGCTTCCTCTCAGGGCCCTTCACAGTGTGGCCTCTGTTTCCCCATCAGCCTTGTCTCCCCTTGTGTGTTTCTGGGGTTTTTGGTTTTGCTTTTCTTTTGGCCTCTCTGCGCAGCTTGCAGGATCTTAGCTCCCTGATGAAGGATCGAACCTGAGCCCCCTGCAGTGGAAGTGCAGAATCTTAACCACTGGACCACCAGGGAAGTCCCCTTTCATGCGTTTCTGAATTTGCCTTCCTGTGACTGCAGTAGTTGTGGTTTCTCATGGAGATAGGCTCTCCTCTTGACTCTGGGCCTTTGCACATATTTTATTTGCACCTTGACACTCCTCACGTCTTTCCCCTGCCTGGGTAGCCCCTTTTCAATTTCTTGTTGATAGGGACAGAGTAAAGGGACAAAGTAGGTAATTAAATAGTTAATCCCACTAGGGAATTGTAAGTAAAGAAAAAGTATGGGAGACCCCAGTAAGTTAATTATCACTCAAGAAAGCAGGTTCGCTTAACCACAAAACTAAGCAGGCTTGCTTAGCAACAAAACTCATGCAGCAGAAGCGTGAGATATGCCCCCAAACAATAAAACAATGGTGGCATGAGACTCACATCCTGCCCAGTGAGCTCAGTAAGTTAATGACCCCTAGGACATGCTCTCTGCACGCATTAAAAAACAATAATTTATGGAAAGGTGACATTTCAAAGTGAAAGGCCCTCATTGTACTGAAACCCAAAATAATTTTTCCATAGTGCCATGACAGCTGTGGCTTGACCATGTAGGGACAAGAAAACTCCCCTGCCCAATCTGGAGGAGGAGCTGGTGATGGAAGCGTGACGTCTACTCGAGAATGAGGAGGAAGGTGGTCTTTTCCCCCTCCCCACTTTTCCTTTGATTATAAAACTCTAGCCCACTAAGTGCAGCGCCCTCTCACCTGCCCACTTGTAAGCCTCACGAGCATCCTATTTTAATACATCACTTTTTTTTTTGAACTAAAGGTACAATTTGTTGAATTTGTTGTTTTTATAAGTTCTCTTTTTGCAGCTTAGCACAGTACGTGAACCTAATACCATATAACATGTGGCCCAATTTGGTTATTTTGTTTTTTTTTAACAAACGTCTTTATTGGAGTACAATTGCTTTACAATGGTGTGTTCGTTTCTGCTGTATAACAAAGTGAATCAGCTATACGTATACATACATCCCCATATCTCCTCCCTCTTGCGTCTTCCTCCCGTTAATAAATCACTTCTTATCTATCACTTTGCCTCTCTCTGAATTCTTTCCTTGCTGAGCCATAAAGGACCGGAGCGCCTTGGAGCCCCCCCGAGACGCCCCCTAGCGGTTCCCCTGTGTCTTATCAAGTCACTTCTTCAGGAAGTCTTGACCCTCTCCCTGCCTGCTATCACAGGCAGCCCTCACTAAGCCATCACAGAGTGAATGGGGAAACGAACAATGGGGGAGACAATTAGGGAGCTCTCTAATCATAGAGACCCCTCCTCCTGGCTGAGGCCAAATGGCAAAAGGAGAGGTCCTGATGGGGTGAGCTGGGCCCACTGGCAGCTCCTGGAGACAAAGGGGAAGAGGCTGTGTCTGCAGGACGAGGGGCACTTCCTCTGGCTCCAAGCCTATGACAGCACGTGCCCCCTCGGGCTAGTACTCTTGTCCTGCTCTCCTCAGCCCCTGCAGCCCCTCGCCTCTCTCTGTCCCTCCCAAACCTCTCCGCTTGGGCCAGACGAGACCCACATCTTGCACCAGCTCTCCCAGGGGAGTCACCTCCCCACTCCTGGTGGGAGTCTTGTGATCGCTTTGGTATGCGTGACAAGCTCCCTGGAGTGATGCTTTGAGGGGTGACCTTGCTGTCCCCTGTCGGGTTTGCTGATGTACAGCTGGGCTGCTTTCTGGGCCTGAGGGCGTGGGAGGGAGGGGGAGGCAGGGGCAGGGGCAGACTGCTTTTGCTCCATAGATATTTGGCCCCAGTTTTCAAGCCCAGGTTACATAAGACCTGCGGAGAACTACGCTCTCCTGTCACCCACACCTTTCCCTTTCTGTGGAGCATTTCACAAGTGCAGCTGCTTCTCAGAGAAGGTCTATTTTGGGAGCTGTTTCCATTTGACCTATATTAAGCACAGTCACAAGGCTGAGGCAAGTCGCGGGGTGCAGGGTGGCCTGCTTGCTCTTTGTGCTTTTTCAGTGTCACGGGTGAGGGAAGCAGACAAGCTGATGCCCATAGTTTGGGAGCTGAGACTCGAGTGGCTCATGGGCCTCTCCAGGGCAGCAAAAGCTACAGAAAGCTCTAGACTCAGACAGCCTACCTGTAACTAGTGCAGGCCCAAGCCGCCATCCCACTTCACGATTCAGATTTGCCTCCCCCTGAGACCCTGCTGACAGAGAATACCTGAGTCACTGCAGCACTGGTCAGGGAGGAATTTAGGTTCCCTGCAGGCCTAGAATCTACCAGGCCAGGCCAGGATGAGTCCCGGCCTGGGCCTGTGAAACGCAGTTAGTAGAGTTTTCACGGGCCACCAAGTGCCTCCATGGGGAATTCTCTTTCCTGAGTTAATGATTAAATCACATCACCAGCAGGGGGAGAGAAAGGGTTGCTGGGAGCCACTGGCCCAGGTACTGAGCACAAACAGGTATTACTCGGAGGGCCCGTGGACAAAATGCCAACAGAAGTGATTCACCCACTAAGTACCCCATTTGCCCCTTTTCAATGGGGGTATTTCTTGGATCACCGTTTTCTCCCTTGAGCCCCTTCTCATTGTCTCCCTGGGAGTAGAGGTCTGATTCCAGGGTCTGAAACTGGGCCCCAAGTTGCTTACCCCCAAACCTACAGCTCTGTGCTTCCTGCCTCCTGGGAGTCAAGCCAATATCTCCAAACGATTGTCCCACTGAGACGTCACAATCAAAAATCTCAAAGCAAGGGCTTCCCTGGTGGCACAGTGGTTGAGAGTCCGCCTGCAGATGCAGGGGACGCGGGTTCGTGCCCCGGTCAGGGAAGATCCCACATGCCGCGGAGCGGCTGGGCCCGTGAGTCACGGCCGCTGGGCCTGCGTATCCGGAGCCTGTGCTCCACAACGGGAGAGGCCACAACAGTGAGAGGCCCGTGTACCACCAAAAAAAAAAAAAAAAAAATCTCAAAGCAAAACCTGACGCCTCCCCCACATCCAAATCAGCCCCGCCCCTGGGATGCTGCCGGGTCCGCCTTGCCACGTGCCGCACGCTGTTTCTACCTTAGAAGGACAGAAAGGACACTGACCTGACGGGGACACGTCCAGCCAGCTGGGAGATGCTGGTGTTGCATCCCTTCAGAACTGCTGGAACGGAGTCCTGGCTTCATAGTGTGAAGCAGACAGCAGGATCTCTGCTCCAACCCCTTGTAATCGAGTTGGTGGAGGGCTCCCCTCAAGACACTGGGTTTGGCCTTCACACCTGACTCAGAGCTGGCTGGAAGCACCCCGGGGGAGTGGGAGGGGGCTCCCCTGGGAGAGTTGACGTGCTTGTTAGTGAGGAGCGGGAGGGAGGGAGAGAGTTGGGTGCGAAGAGTAGAAGTGAGGGCAGATTTTTAAAACTTGAGTTTGGCCTTGAGGAGTGGCTTTGAGGGCTGGTCGGAAGAGAGGATGGGTAGTGCATTCTAGGCAGGGACACGGCCCTGAGAAGGGGCAGAGCAGGGCCAAGCAAAGAACGGCCATCACGCTGCTCTTGAGGATATGGTGAAGAGTGGGTTAGGAGAGAAAGATGGAACCAGCTTAAGGAGATCCTTCCAGTTTGGTGTCCCCTTTCCTTCCCTTGTTTCCTGTCCTTCCCACTCCCTGCAGTGTAACAAGTCGTGGCTACCCATCACCCTGGGGGGACGCCTGGCATGGGGGGGTATGGAAGCTGTAAACCACTTTCTGCAGGATGAGATCGAGACAGTGCAGACCGGGCTGCAGACAACCTAGCGGGTCACAGGCAGCCAGCAAGAGGTGAAAGGCCATCTCTGCCCTGGGGGGCAGGAATGCTCTGGAGGTGGGAACACTGGGACCAAAGGATCAAAGGAAAGGACGGTGGAAGCAGAGCCAAATCGAAGCAACTGGAGGGACTTGGGAAGAATAATCTGCTTTGACCATCAAGGAATAAAGAAAAGTCCATGTCATTGTCTGCTCAGGGAAATACCAAAAAGGAAAACAATTTTTTTAAAAAGGGAGAAATTCCAAAAGAGGGAATACTGTCATTTTCAGTTGGTAAATGTCAAAAGCATTGTTTCTGTTGATACAGCATGATGAGCAGAACACATTTTGCGGGGGGAAGGGAATAACAATATACGTATCAAGATGCAAGTCCCCACTGTTTGACTCAGTATCCCCCCTTTCTACTAATTTAGAAATGTTCCGATGAAAAAAAGGCTCCTTGTCCACTGACCATATGCTACACAAAGGCAGGAAGATGACTTTCACCCCGTCATCCCAGCACTCAGCACTTTGCTGGAACATGGTAGGTGCTCAATAAACACTCATTTAAAGAACAAATTTGCAAAAAATGAAGCTCCTTGATAATTGCAGGTCAACTTTAGAAGAATTGGTTAATTTCATCCAGTGATGGTAATATTAGGCAACTGTTCAAAAGGTCTGAGTAAGAAAATAACTATAAAAGATATTGGGGAGTGGGGCTTCCCTGGTGGCGCAGTGGTTAAGAATCCGCCTGTCAATGCAGGGGACACGGGTTCGAGCCCTGGTCCGGGAAGATCCCACACGCCACAGAGCAACTAAGCCCGTGTGCCACAACTACTGAGCCTGAGCTCTGAAGCCGGCGAGCCACAACTACCGAGCCCATGTGCCACAACTACTGAGCCTGCACGCCTAGAGCCCGTGCTCCACAACAAGAGAAGCCGCCGCAATGGGAAGCCTGCACACAAGAGTAGCCCGTGCTTGCTGCAACTAGAGAAAAGCCCACGCACAGCATCGAAGACCCAACACAGCCAAAATATAATAAAAAATAAAATAAACTAATAAAATAAATAAATCTTTATAAAAGGTATTGGGGACAATTTGGGAAATATGAATATCAGCTGGGTAGTAGATGATATTAGGAAACTTCTGTTAATTTACTTGAGGGTGATGATGGTGCTGTGGTTGTGAAAGAGAGCGTCCTTTTTGAGAAAATGCATGTCAAAGTATTTAGGAGTAAAGTGTCATGACATCTACAAGTTATTTTGGAAAGTTTTAGCCAAAAAAAAAAAAAAAAAAAAAAGAAGCACAAAGGAAAAATGTTCACAATTGTTAAGTCTAGGTAATGGGAATATGAATATTCATTGCACTTCCTTTTTTCAATTTTTCTGTATGTTTTCAAATATTTATAATTAAAAAGTTTATAAACATAAAGGACACCTAACAACATGAGGCTAGAAGAAAGATAAGAAAATGTAATATTTTTTATGATCGATAAATAAAAAGCAAAAAATATATAAAAATGTATAACATGGAGGTAGAAGAACTGAAAAGAATTGCCTATCTGATGTTGAAGTCATGGAAGATATCTTTTCCTTAACTTCCTGTATGTTTTCTTATCTTTGAAAAGCAAGTTTAAAAGCTATTTATAATAAGCAATTCACTGCCGAACTTCTTATATCTTTTGTGTATTGTCATGATATATAAATATATATGTTTATATCTTCACTAGAGTCTTTTATACCAAGTTATTTAACATACCAATTTGAAACTTTATGTTTCAACTTGAGTTACATTACATTTTCTTTTATCACTGACCTATGGGATGCAATAAAACAATTAAAATACTGATTGTATCTTAAGAAAAAAATCCACCCAAATTTATTGCTTTAGTGACATTTTACAAGTGAAAGAAAAGACCTGGCAAAACCTTTCCTTCCTTCTTTCTTTCCTTCCTTTCTTCCTTGCAAATTAATTTGTTTACTATTTTGGTAAATAATTACCTTTTGTGCTTCTCTTCCCCTCATCCCCCATCAGAAGATATTACAGACTTACTTTAAAAATCTGGAAGGTATCAAAATATACAGAAAGAAAATTTTAAGACCCTTCATTTCAAGATCTAGAAAAAAACAGTTTACATTTGGTGATACTTCTTTCAATCCTTTTTCTCATGTATGAGTTTCTCTTAACTGAGATCATACTGATAAACAATCATGTATCGTGTGTGTGTGTGTGTGTGTGTGTGTGTGTGTGTGTGAGAGAGAGAGAGAGAGAGAGAGCATGCTACTCACATTCCTTCTTATGGATATACCATCATTTATTTAAACCTTCCACCATTGTAGGGCACTTAGTGCAATAGACTGAATGTTTGCCTTCCCCCCAAATTCATGTTGAAACCTAATCCCTAGCGTGATGGTATGTGAAGGTGGGGCCTTTGGGCAGTGACTAGGTCATGAGGGTACAGCCCCCATCAATGGGATTAGTGGCCTTATAAAAGAGACCCCAGAGCTCTCCCTTCCCCCTTTCGCCATATGAGGACACAAGGAGAAGACAGCTGTCTATAAACCAGGATATGGGCTCTCACCAGGTACCGAATATGCCAGCACCTTGATGTCCCAGCCTCCAGAACTGTGAGAAATATTTTTCTGTTGTTTATAAGCCATCCAGTTTACGATGTTCTCTTATAGCAGCCTGAATGGACTAAGATAGTTAGTTCATTTTTTTCTTCATTTTTTCCCTATTTCTCGTGTTGTGAACATCCTATATGTATATTTTTTCCTCACTTCTTTTGTGCCTAGAATTTTCTTGGATCGAAGTATATGAATTCTTTTCTCTTAGTATATATGTAGGAGAGGAAAAATATAGCTTTTCCTCTACCTTCTTAGGTTTAGTAACTGAGGCCTGTGACTTAAATCAACAAGACAGATTAACGGGGGAAAATGTTTATTTGGGTACACATGAGAGCCAACAAATGAAGTAGCTGGCGCATTAAATGGTTAGAGTTAAAGCCTTATGTACCTTACTTAGTAGGGGAAAGGGTGGGAGGAGTAAAATGCTTCTCTGGGAAGAATAAATAGGTTTCTTTGGGTAAGATAAATGGATTTTCAGAACAAACAAGAGATCAAATTTGTGATGATGTTTGTCTATACAGGTATGAGGTGTGTCAATGAAAATTCAATTAACTATCAAGAAGAAAAAAAAAAGGGAACTTTATTAGAGCCAAACTGAGGATTAGAACTCAGGAAGCAGATTCTCAGAAAGCTCTAAGAACTGTTCTGCCCGTTGGAAGCCGAAGGTACAGTCATATACATTTTTGAGACAAAGGATCATACATCAAAATGATATACTGGTATTTTAACATAAAGGTCGCCAAGGATACATAGGCCAGGTGAACATGTACAAAGCACAAAGCAAGAGAGCAGCAAGTCATCATGACCCCCTTTGGGGCTGGGAAAGTTACATTTTAAGAAGTGACATTGCTAGCATCAGAAGAAAGAAAAAAAAAAAAGATCATTAGGGTTGAGCAGGCACTCCCATCTTTGAGGAGCTCTGGTTAACGTGTAATGCAGACGTGCTGGGCATATCGGGGAGGAAGGAGGCCCAAACAGACACAGAAAGAGAATTTTAAGTTTAATTTTTCTTGTCCTGCCTTAAAGTATAAATTTTATTTCATTAGCTGTATTTCTGTGTCCTTCAGGTTCATACAAATTCCCCAGAAAAGGGATGTGGGATCTATTTGAGGAATAGGTCCACCCTGAAGAAATAATTTACGGCAGACTTATTTCCTAGAAATTTCTGCTTTTACTCAGCTAAGGGAAGCTCTACGAGGCTTCTTTCTGCATCTGTTGCATCTTAAATGTCTTCAGCTTAAAATAATCTTTATACCAACTCCTGGACTTTGAGTGGGTCCTCGCATGTATCCTCTGATTATTTTCCAGGACTGTTTTACTAATTTATGCTTTCACCAAGCAAATGGAGTTGAGTATTATCATTAAAAAAAAAACCTTACTGATTTGATAAGCTAAAATTGATCTAACTTTCAATTTTTAAAAATAACTGAGGTTAAGTCTTTGAAAAAAATGTTTGCTTCCATATTTATTTCCTTTTGAAATGAATTATATTTTTATGCTCTTTACCTATTTTTATTTGCTAAAAAAATTTACTAGTAAATTAAAATCCTTCGGATTTTAAATACTCAATTGTTACACTAGAATATTTATGAGGACAGACTGAAAAATGTGTATTTGTCTTACCAGTGTGAAGAGAAATAAGAATTCATTCAATCGTCAAATTCCTTAATAATTTTGAAAAACAGAAGGGTCAGTTCATTTAATCAGGACAATTTTGATTGTTATCCTAACCATCTTCAAAGTGAAAGTCTGGACTAAAGTCCAACACCAAGTTTTTTTAAAAAACAAACTCTGTGGATATTTAAAATTAGTGCTCCAAGTTCCATGGAAGCGAATTTTCTAGCAGCTTTGTGTGATGTCCCAAATACTTTAACAATCCCAAATTACAAATTTGTGTTTCAACTTGATCGCATTAAGTGCAGTTCACTCCGTAGCTCTGATCCCAAAACAATGTTTTTTAATTTGCTCAAATTTCCTATATTTAACTTTCTTTTTTAGCCGTAGCCAATCAAAAGAAAACACTGCATGGCTCTAAGCTGCTCCTTTCAAGTGTGATCCATTATCTGTTTGTCGAGATTAAAGCAGAAGAATTTGGTCACAATTTTTCCAGTTCTAAACCACCTAGTGATTTTCCTCTGAGATTTAGAAATGTATTTTCTAGAATTCTACTGCAGTATATACAAAAGGCCCGCTTGTCAGAATATATTTTTTCCTTACAATCTCATTTTCTATCACAAAAGCAAGTTGTCAGGGCTTGGCAGAGTGCCTGCCGTAAGTAACCAGTTCCATAAATGATTACGTTGACTGGAGTGGATAAAGAGAAACGGCTCTGTAACTCTGCTGCTGGTGACAATGATTTTCAAACCTGTGCTGAATTATATCGCTGACAGAAAGAAAGGGAGCTTGGGGCAAGCCTGGTGGAGTTGCCCCCAGCTCATTCCCAGCCGTGGCAGCCTCCCGAGCTGTGGTGGCCACCCTTCCCCCAGCCTCACTCTTTGCTTCATTGGAGCCGTGAGATGCTCTCCTCACTAGGGCAGCCCCCTCGAGATGGTTCCAAGTAGGCTGGTTTCGAGAGCAGGGCCTTCTGCCAACCAGATTCACGTGAATAAGCCGCCCCGTCCCTGCCAGGAATTCACAGCTGCAGCTGGTACAGGTTCTTCCTGTCGCACTGGGGTGGGAGCGGGGTGGGGGGTGTGGAGGGGACGTCAAGGGTGAAAGGGGACAGAAGTGAGGTACCATCTGTACCGTCTGCAGCCCCTTCCTCCTCCTCCCTGCCCCTGGAGCAACTCCACCTGTTCTCCAGGGGGTGTAGAATGAGCAGTGGCCCACTCTAGCCGGACAGATCTTACGGCGCAGTGCTGGCTTCTGCAGGGCAGTGTAGGGCCCAGCCTTGGCCCCAAGCCCAGTCAGCTGAGCTCGAGCTGCCGCAGCACCACACTGCTCAGCCCAGGCAGCCCACTAGCTGGACCACTTCACGCTCTGGTGCAGCTGGCACCCTTCCCCCCACGCTCCCAACCCCTGGTCTCCCCCCTGGGGTCTCAAAGGCCCCAATCTATAAATGGTGATGTCTGTCACTGGAGAGGTTAAAGCATCACGACCTGCCCAGGCATTTCTGCAGCAGAAGTAGAAGAGAGAAGTCTTCCACTGCTCCCAGCTTTGTCCTCTCAGCATTCCACCCAGCCCACATGCAGGAAAACTCAGAGGCTACTGGCCTGAGGCCATCACCGCTGTTTCCATCACGCAGGCCCAGGGCAGTGTCTAGGCGAGATGGCAATGTCTGTTTGGAACTCCTCCCCCAGTGCCCTGGCCTTTCCACCTGCCAGGGAGGGCTCGGCTCTCCTCCCAGCCGTCTGCTGCTTCCTCTTTCTGCTGTCTCATTCTCAAGTCTTTCTAGTGTACCAAGGTGGAACTACCTAGCAAACCAGGCTTCAGGTTTTGGGGCCAAGTCCAGCTCATGGTTACAGATAGCCCTTCTTGGGGATTGTGAGGCAGCTTTCAGCCTCATAGTGGGTACCTGGTTGATTAGCTCTGCCCGCCACATGCCTAAGTGGGAATAAAGGTGACATGTAGCATGTTTGTACCAATATGGACCCTACTTTTACACCAATCTAGTGAAATAGGGCTCAAAGAGTTTCGCCAAAAAGGGCTGAAAGTCTGAGGTTCACAGTTTGGCCATAGCAAAGCGTGAGTAAAATGTGGGGGGAAAGTATTTGGTTTTGGTTATGATGATCATAACCCATGTTTTTGTTTTTTTGGGTTTTTTTTTTTTTTTTTTTGCGGAAGGCAGGCCTCTCACCGTTGTGGCTTCTCCCGTTGCGGAGCACAGGCTCCGGACGCGCAGGCTCAGCGGCCATGGCTCACGGGCCTAGCGGCTCCGCGGCATGTGGGATCTTCCCGGACCGGAGCACGAACCCGCGTCCCCTGCATCAGCAGGCGGACTCGCAACCACTGCGCCACCAGGGAAGCCCAACCCACGTTATTTTCTACCTTAAGGAAAAAATGTTTTTGGTAGAGGTAGGACTTATTTATCATTTAAATAACTGATTTCTGTTATACAGCAGAAACTAACACCACATTGTAAAGCAATTATACTCCAATAAAGATGCTTAAAAAAATTACAGATTAAAAGTAAGTAAGTAAGTAAATAAATAAATAACTGATTTCATGTACTTTGGATGGTTCCATAAAGTGTTCAATAATCCAATTTGTTTTTGTGGGATTTGCTTGGACCTATTTCAAATTATGTTGGGTTGCTGAGGGTCCCCCTCACAACATGCTTATTCCATGGGGTGCACATGAGTCTCTTGCTGACCGAGGATAAGGCTTGAAAGTCTTTGCACTGGTGGGGGTAATGACCATGATCTGGAATCTTCTCACCAGTGGAGAACTCTGCTTCTGAATAACCAGCTGGAATGTTGAGAGGCACATTGAATACTTTCAAAGTAGCATAAATACACATTATTTTCCTTTATTTTCTACTTTCTAAATGAGCCTGTATAATCAGAAAAAAATAAGATATATAAAAGAATGTAATGTTATATACCTGGAGTTATACTATGTATTTTTTACAGCTATATCTATTGGTAGTGAAAATTTTAGTGGCTTTTAATTTTTCATATTTTCCAAGTTTTCTGCAATTATTAATATGTATTAATGAGCACTTGTTAATTATAGAACTAGAGAAATATTTTAGAAATAAAACACTCGTGTTTTTCTTAACGAAAACAAGCAGAAAACCTAATTGATAAAAATGAACTCAGGGGCTTCCCTGGTGGCGCAGTGGTTGAGAATCCGCCTGCCGATGCAGGGGACGCGGGTTCGTGCCCCGGTCCGGGAGGATCCCACATGCCGCGGAGCGGTTGGGTCCGTGAGCCATGGCCGCTGGGCCTGCGCGTCAGGAACCTGTGCTCCGCAATGGGAGAGGCCACAGCAGTGAGAGGCCCGCATACCAGGAAAAAAAAAAAAAAAAAAAAAGAACTCAGATGGAGATCTTAACAGGGAAGGAAGCTTAATGTGTCTGAGAAAAAAATACAGAAAACTATATTTATTACCTTAGGATAGGAAAGGGTTTCTTAATCAAGACATAACAACATACACTAGCCAGGAAAGAAAACTTGATAATTTCAACTGCAATGTAATTAAGAATGCATGTTTATCAAAAGCCACCATAAAGGGAGTCATAGGGTTTCCCTGGTTGTGCAGTGGTTAAGAATCTGCCTGCCAATGCGGGGGACAGAGGTTCGAGCCCTGATTCGGGAAGATCCCACGTGCCGCGGAGCAGCTAAGCCATTGCGCCACAGCTACTGAGCCTGCGCTCTAGAGCCCTCGAGCCACAACTACTGAAGCCCGCGTGCCTAGAGCCCGTGCTCTGCAATAAGAGAAGCCACCGCAATGAGAAGCCCGCGCACCACAACGAAGAGTAGCCCCCGCTCGCCGCAACTAGAGAAAGCCCGTGCGCAGCAACAAAGACCCAACACAACCAAAAATGAATAAATTAATTAAAAAAAAAAAGAGAGTCATAGCACAAGACATACTCCTAGAGAAAATATTTGTCACACATACAGCTGAAAAAGTTAGAAATATTTTTTTCTATATTAAAATATATAATGTTTTATGATATATAATGTTTATAGTACTAAAAAATATTAGTTCCAGAATATATAAATAACTCATACAAATTACTCATGATAACAAAGTGATGGCGTCCAAAGAATGGGCAAAGGACATGAATGGGCACCTCATAGAAGAAGAAACACAAATGTACCAAAACGTATGAAGATAACCTTTCAACCTTGTAAGTAATCAGAGAAACACAGAGATACCATCATGCATCCAACAGAGAAGAGGCCAAGTTGAAGTCTGAAAAGGCAAGTGGTGATGAGAATGTGAGCAGCTAGAACTCTCCTGCACTGCTGGTGTTACAGCCACTTAGGAAAACACTTTGGTGTGATCCGGTCAAGTTCAGCGTGTGCGTACACTGGAACCCAGCAATCCCAGTTCTACGTTATCTACTCAATGAGAAATGCTTGAACGTGTGCACCTGAAAACAAGTTCAAGAAGATTCAAAGAAGCGGTTTTCACAATAGCAAAAAACTGGACAGCAGAATAATATGCTGTAGCCCTGGAAATGACACTGCAGTGAAAATGATGGAACCCAGCTGCACACATCAGTGTGGCTGTATCTTAGTAACATAAGGCTGAGAAAAACACAAGTCCAACAAGGTGATGTACATACAGTCCAACAACACCTCTCAAAACTTTGAAACGAGCAAACCTGAACAGTATATTATTTAGGGATGCCCACACAATATGATATAAACATTTTTAAGTCATCAAGGAAGTGACAAATACGAAATGGAGATCAGGGGTCCCTCTGTTGGAGAGGCAGGCAGCAGGAATGGGGAGTTACACGTTTGTAGCTTCAACCATGCAGCGTATTGGTTGTGCTTTTTAAACTGAGTAAGGGGTTCACAGTTGTTTGGGTCCTTGTGCTTTGTAGCTTGGATATGTGTCACACTTTAATATATCATATAGCACATCACTTAGAAATGTAACAACTACAGGGCTTCCCTGGTGGTGCAGTGGTTGAGAATCCGCCTGCCAATGCAAGGGACACGGGTTCGTGCCCCAGTCCGGGAAGATCCCACATGCCGCGGAGCGGCTGGGCCCGTGAGCCATGGCTGCTGGGCCTGTGTGTCCGGAGCCTGTGCTCCGCAACGGGAAAGGCCACAACAGTGAGAGGCCCGCATACTGCAAAAAAAAAAAAAAAAAAAAAAAAAGAAATGTAACAACTACAGAAGGAAACATGCAGCATGTCCAAGGCCTGTAAGTGGAACTCCTTTGATATGAACTCAGTCTTGACTCGGGATTCCGAACTCTTACACCTATCTGGTCATGATATACTGTTGCCTTATGAAAGGTGATTTAATTTGAAAAAATTTCCTGATTATAATCATTGGTATGGGTATGGAGGCACAGACTCATTCCCTTATCCCCACTCTTTACTCCTCGACATCTTCCCAAATGGTCATGGTACCTAAGAGGGAGGAGGTGGGACGAAAGCTGACACATGCTTCTCTAGGGCCCCCTGCAGATGAGACCTACCCTACCAGAGAATAGGGTACTGGCCAGATCTCTGGGCATCACCTTCACTGACAGGCGAGTCCTCTTGACCTGAAGTCATTTTGGGGGCTAGACCACAGAATCCTTTCTTTCTCAGCAGAACTGCTGGTAGGGACAGGGTGGGACTGTGAGTCCTGAGCAGCTGGGGGAGATCAGAGGTCAGGGCCAGTCTGGAGAGGCGATGGGAAAAGCAATTGCCTTCTGGAGGAGGGGGAGGTAAGGGAGACACACTAAGCCAAGCAGCCACTGCAAGCTACTGTGGCACCCATCAGAGACCCCAGGATTTGAGTGCTGTCAGGACCGTGGGAATCCTCTCGCTTTTCCCCAATGAGACACTTAATGGGGTGATGGCTGACCTGGAAAGGAATCCAGCTCTTCAATTCCCAGCCCAGGGCACTGTCATGACAACCCTCCCTTCTCTTCTCCACAATCCCACCCACGGGCAGTCCCTTACATAATATTCAAAATGGGGAGGTAACAGAGTTCAAGCCGTTGGGAGCGATATGGATGCTTCATCAAAGAAGTAACCAGGCTGTTGTTCTTAGCATTTAAAATTAGGGGCTGTCAAACCTTTAGACTCACAAAAGGGTAAACCGAGATCCAGAAATCCAAGAAGCACAGAGGTCGGTCTAGGTTTTTGAACTTCCTTGCTCCATCTTCTTGAGTTTCCTGGCTGGCCAGCCAGGTATGCCTAATCAGGACAAGCCAATATCTTTCCTGCTGTTTGTTTTCTACCCGTGTGCAGGTGAGCAGAACAGGAAGAAACCCTTCCTGTCCAGCCGCACCCCAAACCCTGGCTCTCCCTGCTCACCCCCTTGCTTCTCCAGCCTGGCTTCCTTTACCACAACTCTATATAGCCTTTAGCTCAGGGAGCCAAAATTAATCACTGGTGGGGTTGGAGAAACAGCGTTGTTCCTTGGCTCCAAGCCAGGCTCCCAGGATGTGCGTCAGAAAAAAGCTGGTGAGTGAAATTCCAAAGCAATTTGAGTCACTGGGGAGGAAGCGAGACCAGGACAGAAGTCACAATGAGAGCCTGAGGGCAGACCAAAGCAGGGCCCTGGGGGTCAGGGGCTGGGCGAGGCATCAGGAATGCTCACCTGCCGAAAGATGGGTTACAGGACTCCTACCCAGGTAGGAGTTTATCTCTGTGCTCTGCACAGCCCTGGGTGCGGCAGGAACTGACCAGGAGGCCTGCCTGCTGGTTCCACCCCTGGATACAGTAACCATGCCCTTCACCTGGCTCCCCATAGGCTGGTCTTTGGATCCCAGCCCCTAAAAATCCCTGTGGTTGTTTCTTCATGCATTCCCTCCCACTGACCTGGCCCAGGACACTGCTTCCGGACAGGGAATAGTGGTGACAGGCCAGCCGGGCCCCAGAGGAGAGACAGCAGGTAAGTCCATCACTCACGTCCCACCGGTCCCGAGACCACCCTGGGCCCTTTCTCTGTGCCTGGGGAAAGGACAGGAGCTGCGTCGAGCCCTGGCTGCCCCACCTGTCCCCACCTGTGCTCACCTGGCTACTCCTAGCACACAGTACGACGCGGGGTTCTCAGAATGTGATATCTCGGATGGAGGGAGGCGTGAAGGCAGCAAGAGGGGCAGGTGGGTTAGGAATCAGGTGTCTTCCCCATCGAGGTGCAGCAGCCCCCTGACGGTGGCCCAGCAACCAGAGGCAGCCAGATTCAGGGCAGGAAGCGGGGGTGGGGGTGGGGGGAGTGTCTACAAGTGCAAGCAGCTGGCCTGGATCCCACTTTCTCCTTGTGAACCTAGCCGGGAGGGAAGGGGAGGCGGGGGAAGAAAGCTCCCGCAATAGCCTGTTTCATCCCGATCAATCCAAGTGGCCACTGGCCAGGATGGAGCCCAGGAACAGCCTGTGATTCTGGGGCCACCCTGGCCCTCAGGCTGACTCTATCTTCTGCCCCCTCCGCAGTCTGAAGGGCTGCTGCCCATACCAGGGATGCCTCCACTCTGCCAGTTACCCTGGGCCTGGCCTTTCCTTCAGTCCTACCCCACGGGCCCTTGTGGCCCCTTCATGACCCCCTCCCCACTCTGGGAGCTCCCTGATTTTTCAGGCAGTAGGATCCATTTCTCCAAAAAGAAACTGAGTGCATCCCTAACTCAGCCTTTCACCCTCTCATACTCCCGGCTCACCCAACTCGGTTCTTTTTTTTCTAGTCACACCTGGCCAAGAAATCTCAGGCTTGCTCTAGGAATTCCTTCCAGGGCAGCTGAGATGCCAGGCCAGCCTGCTGTTACTTCCTTGCAAAGCCTTGAGCAGCAAAGTGAGGGAGTCCTTTTGTTTTAGGAACCAGGCTGCGACCAAGGCTTCTGGGGACTCGATCGAGGGTGTGTGGAGCTCACAGGTGGGCGGCCGTGGGCCTTGGAAAAGGTGCAGGTGAGCACAGCTTGGCTGAGAGGGGCCATGTGAGGTCACCATTTAAGGATCAGCTGACCATGTTTACAGTTAACCTTTGCCCCAAGCTCTAAGGTCCAGTAATTTTAGGTCTTCTCTTTGCCATCAGACCTCTAGGACTCTAGGGCATATTTCCTCATTTCTAGCTGTTAAGACCTGTCAGTTCCACTGTTGGAGATTATATTTAATATATATACATTATATACAAACGCACTCACACATCCCATCAGCTGAGTTAAAAACCCATGCCTTGAGGCAAGAAAACATTTCCACATTCTTGACTCCCTGTGGGCAAGCTGGGGTAGGTATGGGCTGGAGGGGGACTTTGAGGCAAGTTTCAGCCGGTCCATTCCTGCTTCTGTGCTTTCTGTTTCCCTAAAAGCATCATATGATAACATCACACAGTCAGCATTTCAAAACTGGGGGAACATCACCTAATAGCCCTGTCTGGTCTCCCGCAGGAGGAAACTGAAGCCCAGAGATTAAAACATGGTGCAGGGGCTAATAGCCTGGCAGGGCCACAAACTCCATGGGTGACTTTCCCAGGCCATTTTCTGCTTTGGGGCTCAGTTTTCTCATCTGTAAGAGGAAGAAGGTTATTTTTAAATGAATTAAGAACATGTTCATGCTCTAAAATCAGGGCATGAGGTTGGAAGGGGCTCAGGGGCTCTGCGGTCTCCTCTCAGAGGCTCCGAGCCAGCTGCCAGAGTGGAATCCTTGCTCTGCACTGCCCTGAAAAGTCACATCACTTCCTGAAGCTTCAATTTCCTGATCTCCCCAGTGGAGATAATAATAGTACCTCCTTACAGGATGGTTTTGAAGTTTAAATAAAGTAGTACCTGTAGCCCAATAGTGGGCATGTAATAAACTCTCAATAAATTATAATTGGGATTTCCCTGGTGGTCCAGTGGTTAAGACACTGAGCTTCCACTGCAGGGGGCACAGGTTCAATCCCTGGTCGGGGAACCAAGATCCTGCATGCCACATGGTGCAGCCAGTAAATAAATAAACAAAATAATAAAAATTATTATTAGAATTATAATTAAACTTAAATCCCTGGATGGCATCACTATCATTTTATAATCCTCGCAATCTCCAGCAGTGTCTGGCCCTAATAGGCACTTAACATGCATGTGATAATTGAAAGAAAGGCTACACGAACGAATGAGCAAACAGGTCTCATTTTTTTCCAGACACCCAGGATACGAGATGGGACTTGGGTTGCATGGCAGGTCCTGTGCCTTCAGCCTGGCAGGGCTGTTAGTGACCCACGTGGCCTCTGCCTGCCAAACGGCCACCACACGGGCCCTGCAGAGGCAGAGTGCGGTCTGGGCTCCGACTGATGCCCCCCAGCACCAGGGCTCCCCGGCCCTCGGTGCTGTGTGGATCAAACGGTGGTTGGGGAGGATGTAAGTGAGGTCTGCTGAAGCCACCCTGCCGCCCCAGGGGTTCCCTGTCAGAGCGTGGAGATGGCGGTGCAGGATCTTCTTTGGGGGCTAGGATTCAACAACTTTCTGTGGGCCTCCCCTAAGAGGAAGAAGAGGGATGGGTGGGCAGAAAGGTAGGGTGACCAGGGCTGAACGTTCCAGAGAAAGTGGTAAGCCCCAGACTACCAGTCTAAGCTGAGGCACGTGTTCAGTGGCCTCTGAAGTGCCTAGACTGTGGTCCAAGTGGCCACATAGCAGCAACCACCATCCCTGCCACGCTGCCCAGGGGCCTGTGTCACAGGCTGTAACGGGCTGACCTGTTCTCTGGGAAGCTTCCAACCACGCTCCTTGACCCTCTGTGTTGTCCTGTCAGCCCCACTGTGCCCTGGTCCGCCCCCCTTCTCCCCAGCTCGCTCCATGTCTTGCCCTGGGGGTCCAGTACACGGGAATGACCATGGCCTGCAGAGCAATGCTCTGGCTGGGACGAGTCACCCTGGACTCTCCATGCCCACCTTCCCCCTTCTTGGCCATTGAGCCCCTTCTCAACCATGATCTTGGGAGGGACTGCAGCTTCCTGGGGTTGCTGGCCTTTAACTCTGGTTGGAGCCTAAGAGAGGCCTTTCGGGTCCAGAGAAGCCCAGAGACAATGCAATTGCCTGGTTGGTCCCTCACCTCTGTCACCACCTCAGGAAACTTCTGGTCAGCATTCCCTGGCCGCCCGCCCCGGAGGACCGTGCAGGGTTGAATAATGCCCATGTGGCATTATAATAATGTCCAGTAATACCTGGTGGTCCACTGGCCAGTTGGCCTCCTCCTCTTTGACCAAGCCAGAGCCATGTGTGTGTATTCTTATAGAAATCTCTGCCAGGAGGTGTGGGGAGGGAGAGGAGCAGATGGGGAGACAAAGAAGAGGGGGAAGGAGAGAGAAGGGGAGAGAAGCAGAAAAGAAGGGGTCTGTAAATGTGGAAGGAGTGGGTCCTTGACAGATCCCAGACTTTGTGTGGACAGAGCTCCAGGGAGCTGGGGAATTCTCTGTCTCTGATTACAAAAAGGCAGGGTCAGAGTTCATCTTCCAGGTCAACATCCGATTTTACTGCGAGCCCCAAGGGCATGGGAATCCAGCTTTGACCTCCAGTGCCTTTCACACCATTCTCTTTCTTGTGTTGTTGGAATCTGAGCACCAAGAAGGCGTCAGGGCCAGGGCAAAGGGTGCAGGGTGGCTCTTCAGGGAACTCAGGGCGCAGAGGAGGACCAGGTCCTTTCCTGGATAGCCCTGCACTATCCTTTAACCTGGGTCAAGAGCAGCTCCAACCCCAAACTCAGGTCTGGCTACTGACATGCAGCAATGCCCAAGGGCATGTCTGTTCAGGCTAAGCTGACCTTGACAGGAACACTGAGCCCTCTAAGTGTTTACTAAACAAACCCTGTCCTCTGAGTAAGGCAGCCAAATTTAACCCAGCCTCATTGCCACGTGATTATGTTTTTAAGATGCTCCATTCCTTTATCTGGGAACAGAAAACAGTAATACATGCTCACAGTGGACCACTTCTGAGGGACAACAGAAAACTTTCCCATCCCTGACACTAATTATTATCTCTGTGAGCTCTAGCACAACCAGCTACCGAGGGAGAAAATTGGGTCAGAAGAGAGGAGACTGGGGGCTCCTGGACACACACCTCCCCTGCCCCTCTCTCCTAGACCCCTCCCTGCCCCCTCTCAAACACTGCAGCCACATGGAAACCTGTGGGGAACAGTTGGGGCTTTTTATAATTTTATTTGTTAACAGTTCAGGCTATTTTTTTTTCATGCTGCAAGCGATGCCAATGCCTCATGAAAATGTTGTGAAAAAAAACAAGTCTATTTTGGGGTGATCGGCCTCCTCAGAGCTTCTCACTTGTAGCTCTGCAGGCTCCAGGCATGGGCCTGCCCGCTCTCAGAAGTTCTGCAGCTTGCCTGAAGTTCAGGATCTCCAGCCCAGATGCACTGGCTAGGGGATGCATTTTTGTCCCCCTCTTGTCATTTTCCTGCCTAGAAAGCAGGGCAGAAGAAACACCATCTAGCTTCTTTCTGCTTCCAGATGGCCTGGCAGTGGCTTCCGGTGCACTGTCCTGAGAAATGAACATCCCAGGAGACTCGGAGTGGATCACGTCTTTCCCTCATGGCATTTGTGGTGATGGTACTTGCAGCTCTTTAAAGACATAAGCCAACAAGTGCTCCAATTTCTCTACTGAACGAAGCGCCGTTTCAAAGCTGCAATATCTGTTTCATGGAGGCCTCAGCCAGCTGTGCAGGGCCAGGGTTAGAGGGGCTTGGGTGCGTGCGCAGAGGGGTCTACATGCTCAGAACTCTGCCAGCAAGGGCTGGCGGTAGCCTGGCCAGACCTGCATGGGAATGGATTCTTCAGTTCCTGCTGGAAGCAGCCCTGCCAGCCCCACGGTGTGGCTGTAGGAAGGCTGCAAGGACCAGCTGGGCTTGGAGGATCTCAAGCAGAATTCACTGCCTCACCTGGTTTGTTCATTTTCTCAGGACCGCCCCCCCCCCCCAATCCCTGCTACCCGCCAGGCACTGGGCCAAGGTGGGCATGAAATTTTCCAACCCTGGTAGGTCAGACTGTCAGAATTCCACCCCTCGATCCTCGCCCCATGCCGTCTGTGCTGTCTGCTTTCCATAGGCAGCCCTGGGGTGCACAGGAACACATGGCGCTGGTCCTCTGTTCCAGCGTAGGTCTGTGATGGAGAGAAGGCAGAAGTGGAGGAAGAGTTCCAGGGACCACACAATCTCTGATCTCAGCCCGGGAAGATGAGAAAATCATCTAGCCACCCCCTGACTTCAGGCGAGGAATACTGTTATCCTCAACGGGAGGCCAGAGAGATGAAGTTCCTTGACCAAAGTCACGTAGCCACTTCCTGATGGAGGGGCTACTAGAACTGAGATCGGCTCCTCCTCTGTTTTGGTTTCCTTCACTCTGTGCTCTTGGGGCTGCTGTGGTCCACATCTCTGCCCTCACTGGGCTTTGGGGGGGCCTCCTCTTCCCTTGGCTTCCTTCTGTCTTGTCACCACCCTGCCTCTAGGGGGTTGTCACAGAGATACCCTTCCATTACCCTGAAATGACACAGTGCCACCTGTTTCCAGAGGTCTATGGCTGGCCTCTCCAAGCCCTTTCTTGATCATTCCCTACTTCTCTGGGAGTTCTAAAATTGTCTTTGGCTGAACTGGTCCTCAAATTGGGACTGACCACTTAAGGAAGCTGAAAGTGGGGACGATGGCAGAATGAGGTTCTCTCTCTGCCTCTTATCATGTGTCTAATCCCTCCACGCTCCAGCCCAAAATGTTTCCTTCTGTTCTCAGCCTTGGCAGCCATCAGCTGATATTTTACTGAGTCCCAATTTGGGTCAGGAGCTGCTCCAACGAAAAGGACAGCCAATAAGATATAGGTCTTCCATGTTAGGAACTCATATCAGATGTCAGTGCTAGAATGAGCCTCAAAGGTCACCTGACCCAACATGAGAAAGCTGAGGCCCAGAGAGGTCTGGGAATTGTCCAACATCACACAGCTGCGTGAGGACGGAATGCAGGCCTCCTGATGGACAGTGGACCGATCTTTCCAAATTACCAAACCAGTTCAGAATGTGCAGATGACTGCAGCATGGGATGGCCCATGACCCCGGTTCTTGCCCCTCAAGGAGCCCCTTGTCTCCCTTTGATGGCCTCTCTCTTGGCCCCGGGGCTGAGTGTCTCAGCCCATCGGGCCTGGACAGCAGAAGCCATGCTCTTACCTTGAGTTGGACCCTCTGTTTGGGCTGATCGACCTGCTGGTGCCTCTTTGCATTACTCACAGTGTGCTCATTCCTTCTCTCACTCTCTTCCCCTGCCCTACCCCCTTCCCTTCCATCCAGCCCAACCGGGAGCCTGGAGGGAGCACAGAGCAATGGCAGCCCGCAGAAAAGGCCAGTACAACCTGTGGAAGCCCTCTCTGGACAGCATGTGAGTAGCCACTGGGTGATGTCAGCTCCTTCCCCACCATGTTCTGTACCCCAAACGTTTGTCCACGCATCCAGGATTTATTGAGCCCCTCTTGAGTGTCTGTTGCCAGGTGCTAGACCAGCACGAAGGGTACTCTTTGGAATAAGCATAGTCCCTTCCCAAAAGTGTCCTCAGTACTGTGAAGGACAGAGAGACCCAATGATACAGCAGGGTGACTGATATTCTTAGGGGAGTGTAGAGGAAGGGCAGGGAACCTAGACTTTGCAGGGGATACTCATGGAAGACTTCCTGGAGGAAGTGACATCTAGGCTGAGATTTGAAGGATGAGTAAGCATTATCCAAGTGAAGGGGGTGGAAAGAGGAAGGGTGTTCAGGCTGAGGGAGTCACTTGAGCAAAGGCCCATAAGATTCCTGTCTCCTCGTAGAGACCTGAAATTCCCCCCGAGCCCTGGGCAAGGAGGCTGAGAGATTCCAGGCTTCCAGATTCGGCTCCTTCACCCTGCAGGGGCCCTGCATCTTGAGAAGGCTCTGACTCTGCGCATTGCTGGAGATAGGGTCAGCCCACGTCAGAAGGCCTGTGGGGTGGGCTTCACAGAGGCTCGAGTGTTCCAGGAGAAGGGTGAAGAGAAGACAGGCTAGCAGCCCACAGATAGTTGAAGGGCTGAAGCTGCTTGGGAAGCAAATGGAGCATGCAGGTTGGAGGAAGGCACAGTGGGAGGGGTCTGCATAGCTTGGGCTGGTACCAGGGAGGGACCTTCAGAGCCACAGGGAGAGGAGGGCTTGGCGGCACTGGCTGAGAGCCTGCTGCATGGGTGCATTCCAGAGAACCAGATGGAGAGTTCTCTCCCCAGACCAGCCTCCTGCTCACAGGCTTCAGGAAAATGGCAGCGCTTGATGTCCTGGAGGATGGTGGTTATGGGGATAGATGGAGGGGTGACTTTAGGGGACAAGTTCAAGGTATATGTCATTGGGCAGGAGGAGTCACAAGAGGACTGTGGTAAGGGAAGAGATTTTGGGGGAGGCAGGAAACTAGAAGGGAAGGGACCCCTCAGGCTGCAGCCAGGCACTGTCCTCTCAGGGAAAGTAAGCCTGGAGAGGAAAGTCCTTGCCTGGGCCACCAGCAGAAAGGCAGTGTGGACACCCAGCCAGCCAGTGATATGGGGGAGTCAACAGCCCATCCCGAAGCGCTCCAAAGAAACACACAATGCTTCCAAGCTGCAGAAACTGGGAAGAGGGGGGGGGCTGGTGTGTGTGTGTGTGTGTGTGTGTGTGTGAGAGATTTTGTTATTCTCAGAGGGCTCCCGAAACCAATCTCTAGCAGATACCAAGGAAGGACTGTAATCTGAAGCCAGGAAAATGGACGCCCTGGGGCTGGTGTGGGCGGGGTGCAAGGTGAGGGGGAGGGGGGCAGGCCGCCTGCGCTATGAGAGGCTGCTGAGGGCTGGGAGCTGGGGTCTAGGACAGAGGGCTCAGAGCGGGCCACTGACTATTCCTTGGTTGCTGGTGAGGGACCCAGCCTCAGGGAATGGCCCTGTTTTCCATTGGAGGGCTGGCAAAGATGAAGAAAACATGGTAGCCAGATCCTTGGCCTGGGAGCCAAGATCTTGAGGCTGTCTTGAGTAGCTGGGAGGCGTGACTTGAGGGCCAGGGTTGGGTGGGAAGAAGGCCTGGCCTTGGCCACAGTTGGGGCAGAGGCTGAGGGCTGGGTCTTGGTAGTGACCTGCCTCTCGAGTTGAGAATCTTCAGTTGCCCTGATGAGGAGAAAAAGCTGGGATCTGGTGCCTCTTTCTGCAAAAAGAGAAAGGGCGCATAGCTGCAAGCCCTGTTGCCCCTTGACTTTGGGGAGAGGTCAGTTCTCTTTTCCTGCTCTGTGCTGCAATGGGGCTCTGCCTGTTGCTAGGATGTGTGAAACATGAAGCCAACAGGCTGGTGCTCTGGAGTGGGTGGAGAGATCAGGATGTCAGACACCCTGGCCCCCCCCCCACGGTGCCCATGCAGAGATCTCATGCTGTGCTCTTGGCGCAGAGGATGGGGTGAGGCTCTTCAACACCAAACCTGTGGGAGGAGCACACCTGTACACAGTTGAGTTTCTTTCCTAAGCATGTGTTCCAACAATTACTCTGTTTTATGAAGAGGGGATCCTAACTAGTGGCACCCTCGATCATGCTGAATCTCTTTTCCAGCTCTAGGTAGATTCAGAAGGTGGGGGAAGCATCCCTCACCAATCACGCACTTACTGAACGTGGACCAGGCCAGAAAGCATGAACACCTTGGTGGGCAACTTCCAATTATATGCATTCATAGATGGGAAGCATGCTTCAGACAATACAAGATTCATTTTTTATTTGGCTTTATTTTTTTGGCAATTATATGTTGCAGAAACTAGTATTAAAGTGGATTTGCATTCTCAGAGCACAGGCTGGAGGTGTGACGGAGGGGGTTGAGTGGGAGGCACGTCAATATGGGCTTTAAAAATTGTCCAGAGGTAATCGACAAGATGGATAAAACCAGACTGAGCTGACTACTGTAATTACTAGCAGTCAAGATCCTCATAATCAAACTAGCCTTGAACATGGAAACTTCCTCTGAGGACCATTCACATTACAGATGTCATCCCTTGTAATCTGTTTTACAGAATTTTGAGACAGAGAGCCCAAAGGTGCCTTAGGTAATGTCTCCAGGGCTAGTGTCTTCGTGGCATTTCTTTCAGAGGGCAGAAGATACTGGTGAACGCCAGGTGGCAATAGGATGAATGTGGGATGGAAGTGGTGCCTGCTGGAGAAGAGGGACGGCGGGGGGAAGGCTTAGATGGGAAACAGGTGCAGGTGGTACAGGGCCCCACCCTGAAACTCATTAAGGGCCATTGAAATTGGAGACCTAGGCTGTAGCTGCAGGGGTGACGATGGAGGGAGGAAGGCCCTCAAATGCCAGAAAAACGCCCCTGCTGGCAGAGGAAACGCTGTCTTCCTTTTCCCATGGGAAGCGGTGGAGGCCTGGGGCTAAGTAAGGGTCAAGGCAAAAACGTCAAGTTCCCCTTCCCTAACTCGCACCCCTTTCAGGGCGGACTAGGATGCTCTAGGAGTTCTTTCTCACCCTCCCGGAGGAAAGGGGGTAACCCCGTGAGAGTCCAGTGAGGTTTTGATCCTCGCCAGGTAGAAGGACGCTGCCCCAGCACGAGTGGCGAGCCGAGACCCCCTACGCCGCTTCCCTCCCGGAGTGGGGGGAGGTGGGGGGAAGCGGCATCGCGAGGCGGGGTAGGGGCGGGGCCTCCGAGACGCCCAATCCCCTTCTTTCTCCGCCCCTTTCCCTCCCACCGATCCCTTTCCACCAACTGAGCGCCGAGATGGGCGGCACCTGTCACGGCTGGCGTCCTGGGTACGATTTTGCCCCACCTTTTTTTCCTGCCTTCTTTCTTTCTTTTTTTTTTTTTCCCTTTCCCTTTTTTGTGAATGAAAAAAGGAGGTCTCGAGCGGTCCCTGGGACTGCGGCGCTAGGCGTCTTCGTGGCCGCGCCTTCGGAGAGGGCCCGGGCGCGTAGCAGTGGCGGCCTCGCCACTCTAGCCCACTCCTGCTCGCCGCCTCCAGCCTCCGCAGCCAGAGGACCGTTGGCGGCGGCGCGGCCCAGCCGCGGAGGTCGGAGCGGCCGCCAGCTGCCCGGCTCCAGCGCGCCTCCATGGCACTGGGCGCCGGGGGCGCGGGGAGATGCTGATCCGGAAGAGGCAGTGGCTGCAGTGCCGCGCGCGCGGCCGCTCCCTGCCCGCCGTCCGGCCCGGGCTGCTCTGTCAGAGTTTTTGATCTAACGCGAACCGGGCACGGAACCTGAGCGGCAGCAGCGCGACGGCGCCGGCATCGTCCTAACTTGCACGCGCGGAGTGACCCCAGCCATTTCACTAAAATGAGCGTGCTTAGCAGGAAGAGATGTGTTCCTTACACTACAAATTACCCCGTCACATGTAGCGGTGTAAGTAAATGATTAATTTCTGTTATGGCTGGGTTGCAAGCAGCCTCTGGAAACGCGCCGCTTCCCCCCTTCTGCGTCCTCCCGGGCCCTGTCTGCGCCCCTCCTGACTTCCCTTGGGTTTCCGCTCTTGCCTGGTCTATAGCTTCGGCTGCTGGGGTCTTAGGGGGCGGGGGACTAACATTTTCTTGGTTTATCTAGGGAAGGGAAGATGACTTGGTTGCCGTGGAGTGTCGTGGCCTTCCCCCTTCCCCATTTAAAATTTAAAAAAATTTTTATTTTGTATGTGTGTGCAGAACAGCGTGCACATAAAAAGGTCCAGAGTGGTGGAAATGGTTCCGTTAAAAACTAATGGAATGTGTTTTGCTCGCTGTTCTGGAGATGTTTCTTTCAACACACTCCATTGCAGTCTGTGTGTCTGAGTTCTGGCAAACTACTGGGAGAGATCCTTAGGGCTGTTTGTTGATGTTTGAAGAGGCTTATTCTGTGTTTAGGCTTGGCATTTTTTGTTAATATGACCATTCAGGATCCCTTTGGGCCCTGCTGCCCATCGGGTCTGTGGAGAGATTCATCTCTTTGCCTTCCCCCATGTTACAATGTCAGTGACCTGGGTGGGAGCCTTTTTTAATTGGAAGGCCACCCTCTCTGCTTTTCTCTTGCTGATCCTATACATCCTCCTTGATTTTTACCTTCATTTTCAAGATATTGTGTATTTTGTGTAAGATGCAGGATGTGGGATTTGGTTGCTAGGAGACAAAGCAGGCTCCCAGGGAGATTCTTTTGTTTCCTTGACAACCAGACTAGGGCAGCTACAGATGAACAAGCCTCCTATCAGCTGTGGGAGGGAAAGAGGGGCTTTTCTGGGCTCTGCAAAGAGTGTGTGTAGGTGTGTGGGTGTGGGACTGGGAGCCCGTGAGTGTTGCAGCTAATCTGAGCACACCTTTCATTTTGGCCTGTCCTGAGTTCAAAGAGCTGGGAGAGCAGTGGGCAGGAGGCTGTTTTTGAAGAAGGGAACAGGGACTGTGGGATGGGGTGGGAAAGGAGCACCTACGTGACGCTGGGATCATTGAGGGAAAAGGAGTGGCTTGGGGGTCGTGATAGCCAGGGCAGGGTGGCAAGGAAGCCGTAGCGTACGGAGGTTAGTCAGGAGGCTCAGAAGGAATGGGGATGAGGCAATTGTGCAGAAAAGTCTAGAGTCATTGAAGGAGAGAGTGCCAGAAGGAAAGGGGAAGTTGAGAAGCTTACTGAGTGGGTTGTACCATTGTATATAAGCAGTGATACAGTAAAGTAGCAATATTCTTGAGCAAAAATTACATTACTGTTGGTAATGGCACCATATCTCCAGTACAGGTCCTTTTAAAGACAGGCCTTATTAGACTAAGAGTTCTGCTGGCTTAATTGGGCCAGTGTGTATCTTCAAGAGAGATACAATTACACATATAGATATGTAATCCAGCATTATATAATACCACATTACATAAGAAGGCAAATACCTCCTTTCGGCCCAGGCTCTCTTGGCATGGATTTACCAAGATTCAGGAGACTTTCTTCGGGAGCCCTCATACCCATTTTCCAGAAGGGCAGATTGCGGCCCAGAGAAGTAAAGTGATTTGCCCTTTCCCGGATCTGACAATGAAGTTTGCCAGTCCGGCAGTTGGCACAGGGGTGGAGTGGGTGAGAATGATAAAAATCAGGAGGAAGTCAAAGGACAAGCAGGGGAAGGACTCAGGGGCAGCTGGGAATGGATGGGGAGGGCCTGCTCCGCTGGAGCAGCACCCAACAGGTCTGCTGTCGAAACTCACAGCACAGTGTCGCTCTCCTGCCTGTTGGTTAGCTGTCCCCTACTTAACCATAGAGGTGCATAAGGTGTGCCTGAGTGTTTGAATCATAGACTCGATGATCTTGGACCAGCACTGAACTGCTCTGCTGGTGTTCTGACATCCTCCTCGCCATCCAGCCACTCCTGGATGTAAGAACTGATGTGCCCGCCCCGTACCTCCTCATCCCCCCTTCGGCCTGCACACCCCCATACTGCTGGAATTTGAATTTGAGAAAGAAGTTCTGTGGGCTAGTAGGTTTTTATCTTTCTCCTACAGCTGCGTGTATTTGTATTGGGGATTCTATCTGTTTTGTTCTTCAGTCGATACAACAGAAACCACAACCCAGAAGATTCCTCCTAGTGCCAACACATCCTCCCCGCAGCCTGACTTGAGACCGGGAGCTGTCAACATGGGGTTCCCGGTCCTCAGTTCAGGAGAGGGAGCAGCGAGGAGGCAAGATGGTCAGCAGAATCGTGGGTGCTTGCTGGGGAGGGCGAGCAGGGACAGAGGGAGGAGAAGGAATGAGGCAGACGGTTGCGCTGGAGACCGGCCGGGTGGGGGGGACCTGCACGGAGACCCCTTGTTGTTTAGATCCTGTAAAATTCCGAGAAGGGGGAGGCGCTTGTCTCATTGACAAGTCCTTGCTGTACTTTGTGCTTAGGTGGCTGAGATGCACCTACTCGAGCAAATCCCAGTTGCCATTGTTACTTGGATGTTTCAGCTCTGCATTCCTGCGTGCTGGCATCCAGTTACAGCCCAGCTTGGTGGCCTGACTCTTGGGCTGGATGGCTCTGCAGTGAGGGTGCCTGGGCAGCCTCCAGGACTCCTCTGAGCTCAGCCTTCCTTGGCCTATAGGAAGGATTCCTCCAAATTGCTCCAACCCCCAGCTGACTTCAGGTGCACAGGGAACGTGAGCAGGGACAGGCCGATGACCCTGGCAAAACCAAGCTTCCTAATAACGCCTGCCTCTACCCCTACCCTCTCTCTTCAACTCTTCCAGGAGGTGGATGCTGACTGGGAGGCTGCCAGCAAGAGCCCTTTCAGGCCGAGGGCCCTCTCCTGGTGACAGCTTTTTAAACACGGACATGACATTTTGACTACAGTAGGGACTTCTGTTTGTTAATTTGAGCAATCCCTCTCTGTGGGTGGGCGAGCCACTTCCTCTCTTCCCAACACAGAAGGAAAGTAAGGCAAATATTTGCCCAGAAATTCAGGCCCAAGTTTCTGACTCTCTGCTTCCCCGTGACCCATGCAGTCAAGTTAGCAAGCATCCTTCCAGGGTTGCCAGTGTCTGGGGGCTTCCAGCCTGAGAATCCTCCTCTCCAGGAAGGAGAAGTGTGGGAAGGAGCATATCTCACTTCCCCTGAAACTGGATGCAGGATGCTTGGAGGGTAGGCCTGGGTAGGGGATGGGAAGGCCCATAGGTCTATTAGCCATGGGGTGTATCATCCCAGGCCCGCAGTTACCCCCACTGCCATCTCAAAACAGGGCCTGCTGCTGAGTGAGCCACGTAGGCAACGGGACAGACCCAGAGGAGGAGTGGGGGGGCCTGTGGACTGCTCAGGTGCATCCAGAAGTCTCCTCAGCCCAAAGAGCCTGGGCTGAAAAACTCTGGCATCTCCATAAAGGGGGCCGGGGTTGAAGGATAGCCATGGGCAGGCTGGGGCTTGGAAATCCACAACCGAGAGGGAGAGAGACAAAGGTGGAGGCCAGGAGAGCTGCTGCCCAGCTTTGACAAGTCCATTAAATTTTAAACCGGCCCTGCCCTTGGGCATGCTGGGAAGGGGTGGGGACCTGGCCGTGACTCCGCTTCTCTCAGCTGTTTGTTGTTCTGCTGCCACAGACCTGCTGGCTGGAGAAGGAGAGCGGATGATGACTGAGCTTCCTAAGCAGACAATTCTCTTCCCGGGAGGGTGGGGACTGGCCCTGGGCAGACTCCGCCTTGGCATCTCTCTCAGGCGTCGCCCCCATCCCGAATCCCCACCGGAGGATGGTGGCAACAGGAGGGAGACCAGAGGTTCACCCGGTGGAGCTGCGCCTCTCAGCCTGAAGGGGCTCCCGTCTCCTCGGGCCCCTGCAGAGCTCTTGGCCAGAAAGCCGCCCGCTCCTTCCTCCTCCTCTCCGCTCAGATGCTTGGAGAGGGGGCAGCCCTGGCTGAGGAGAGCAGCTGGCCCCGGCCCTCCGGGGGCCGGCATGCAAAGCTGTCTTCACTGCTTCTCTCCTCTCCCTCAGGTCCCAATTAATGGATTCTGACATGGATTATGAAAGGCCAAACGTAGAGACCATCAAGTGCGTGGTAGTGGGGGACAACGCTGTGGGCAAGACCAGGCTCATCTGTGCCCGGGCCTGCAATGCCACCCTCACCCAGTACCAGCTGCTCGCCACCCACGTGCCCACAGTGTGGGCCATCGACCAGTACCGGGTGTGTCAGGAGGTAAGGCTGGGCGTCCACGCCGCGCATCTGGGCTTCTTCCCCAGGGATCACTCCAAACAGGGCCTGCGCTGAGCTCATGGAAGCCCCTTAGGGGTCGGGTGGAGGCAGCTGAAGAGCAAGGAGCCCCACCCTCCAGGGGAGGGGTCCTTGGCCCTTTTTGTTTTGCACGACTGAGCTGGTGCCTGGGGCGTAGCATCTTGTGTAATCATAGCCCCGAATAATGGGGAGCCCTGAAGCGGGGGAAGGGGTGGTGCTTTGGAGAGGTGAGAGCTGGCGGTAGGAAAGAAGCTGCCAGCTAATGATACCAAAAGATCAGAGGCTCGGAAGTGTCCAATTGGCAGGTACAGTTGGGAACAAGGGCAGGCTCCCTGAGAGATTCTGTCCACTCTCATAACGGTCTGCCCTCTGAGAGTCTCTCACCTCCTGGCCAGCTCTTGTTAGTGAGTCTGCAGAGATGGCACCTGGATGGAACTGTTTTAAGGCACACGTTGGGAGGCACTAGCTGTCCCTCCAGCCCCCATGTTGCAGGACCCTCAGGAGTGAGCAGGCATGCAGGGCCTCCAAGAACCGTTGCCCTAGACTCCTGTCCCCCTCCCTGCCCCCACAGGTGCTGGAACGTTCCCGAGATGTGGTAGATGATGTCAGCGTGTCCCTCCGCCTCTGGGACACCTTTGGAGATCACCACAAAGACCGTCGCTTTGCTTATGGGAGGTAGGGAAGGCCCCCGGCTGCCTGCGGGGAGCCAGGTGGATGGCTTTTCGCTGCTTTCCCCGAGGTGTGAAGCGCCTCTCTGACACTGAGCCTGGCAGGAAGGAGTGGAGAAAGCAGCACAGGCAGACCCGCAAGGGGGCGGCAGCCTGGGTGGTTTGCGATCAGCACGCCTGGTTTGAGTCCTACCCTGTTAAGCAGTGGCTCTGGGACTCTGAGCAATTAGGAGAGCTGTTCTGAGATGAGTTTTCTCAGATGAGATGGTAAAAAGTGGTCATTTCTAACTCACAAGAGAGCTGTGAGGTCAAAACAAGAGTCTTTGAAAGCTCTAAAATGCTAAGTTAGGGGTGCATAAACTAGCGGTTCTGTTATTATATGTTTTGGGTAAGATCATGTGAGTAGATCCATATGACAGATGTGGGACTGTAGTGTAGGTGGTGCAGGTGGGTATGTGTGTTCTCCCTCATTCCAGGGGCAGGTAACCTACCACTAGCTTTCTTTGCCTGTAACCTCACTCTCCCACCGCCAGATCCGATGTGGTGGTTCTGTGCTTCTCCATTGCCAACCCCAACTCCCTCCACCATGTCAAGACCATGTGGTACCCAGAAATCAAACACTTCTGCCCCCGAGCACCTGTCATCTTGGTGGGCTGCCAGCTGGACCTGCGCTACGCCGACCTGGAGGCTGTCAATAGGGCCAGGAGACCCTTGGCTAGGTAGGGGGTGCTGGTGCCTAGGGAGGGGAAGGCGGCAGACGGGGTGCAGGGGGTGTCTCCCGGCTTCCTGCTCAGTCCTGAGGGAATCCACTAAGCCTCACATCTCTCCCTCCGTTTGAAGCGAGCTTATGTAGGGAGACAAGAGTTCTCATTCTTTCATTCATCCATCCATCCATCCATCCTTCTGTTACACACTGAGTGGGCCATACTGGGCTAAGCATCATGAGGAGAGAAGGAGAGGGAGCATTTGCATGAAAGGAGCTTATAATCTTGCTGGGAGATGAACTTGATAGGTGAACATGTTAAAAACCAACGTGGAATGTTGCATGCTAATTGCCAGAGAGGTGGTTATCGCTACCACTGTTTTGAGCTGGGGAGATCACCAGGGCCTGGCATAGATATGGAGGGCTTCCTGGAAGAAGAGGGGATTGGAAGTGAGCCTTGAAGGACTAGTAGGATTTAGCGAGACAGAGGAGAAAGGGAGTGGAAATGAGCAGGGCAGGAATGGGTCTTAGGACACAGATCCTGAGCAGAGACCCTCCAGCCTGGTGAAAAACAGACAGGCTCTGGAGAGCTGCCTCTGCCTGCCCCCCACTCTCTACCACCAACATGAATTTGGCTTCCCTTCTTGAACCTGCCAGGCCCATCAAGCCCAATGAGATACTTCCCCCGGAGAAGGGTCGGGAGGTGGCCAAGGAGCTGGGCATCCCCTACTACGAGACCAGCGTGGTGGCCCAGTTCGGCATCAAGGACGTCTTTGACAACGCCATCCGTGCAGCGCTCATCTCCCGCCGGCACCTGCAGTTCTGGAAGTCCCACCTCCGCAATGTGCAGCGGCCTCTGCTGCAGGCGCCCTTCCTGCCCCCCAAGCCGCCTCCCCCCATCATCGTGGTGCCCGACCCCCCCTCCAGCAGCGAGGAGTGCCCCGCCCACCTCCTGGAGGACCCGCTGTGCGCGGACGTCATCCTGGTGCTGCAGGAGCGTGTGCGCATCTTTGCCCACAAGATCTACCTCTCCACTTCCTCCTCCAAGTTCTACGACCTGTTCCTCATGGACCTGAGTGAGGGGGAGCTGGGGGGCCCCTCAGGGTCAGGGGGCCCCTGCCCGGAGGACCACCGCGGTCACCCTGATCAACACCACCACCATCACCACCACCACCACGGCCGGGACTTCCTGCTTCGGGCAGCCAGCTTTGATGTGTGCGAGAGCGTGGAGGAGAGCGGGGGCTCCGGGCCCGCGGGGCTCCGGGCTTCAACTAGCGACGGGATCTTACGGGGCAATGGGACAGGGTACCTGCCTGGGAGGGGTCGAGTGCTGTCTTCCTGGAGCCGAGCTTTTGTGAGCATCCAGGAAGAGATGGCAGAGGACCCACTGACTTATAAATCCCGGCTGATGGTGGTGGTGAAAATGGACAACTCCATCCAGCCGGGCCCCTTCCGGGCTGTTCTCAAGTACCTGTACACAGGGGAGCTGGACGAGAATGAGCGGGACCTTATGCACATCGCCCACATCGCTGAGCTGCTCGAGGTCTTCGACCTGCGCATGATGGTGGCCAACATTCTCAACAACGAGGCCTTCATGAACCAGGAGATCACCAAGGCCTTCCACGTCCGCCGGACCAACCGGGTTAAAGAGTGCTTGGCAAAAGGCACCTTCTCAGGTATGGAACGTGCTTAGGAGCCTTCTGAGGTCCAAGTAGCATTCTAAGTCATCTCAGCTGCTGATGTCCTGGAGATACAGTGGCTTTGCTCCTGAAGCCCCGTGTCCCCAGCCTGAGAGCGGGGTCACATAGTGCTTCACAGCCTGTGGCTCGGAAGGAAGCAGGTTGTCTGGGCCCGCTGTTGACCCTTGGGTTTGGTTGTCCCACATGCTTTGCCCACATGCTCACGGGATGCCTCTTCTCCACCCGGACAGATGTGACCTTCATCCTGGATGATGGCACCATCAGCGCCCACAAGCCCCTGTTGATTTCCAGCTGTGACTGGATGGCTGCCATGTTTGGGGGGCCGTTTGTGGAGAGTTCCACCAGGGAGGTAAGGCTAGGATGGGAACGGTTGGGAAAGAGAGGGACTTACTCCCTTCCCATCTGAGGCCTCTGTCACTTAATGGTACTTTCTGCAGCCTTGACTGTGTGCAAACCACTGAGTGATGGGCCCGAGAGAAGTTTATGAGATGGTTCCCACGGCCAAGGACTTTCCAGTATACCAGGCTAGGGAATTACGGTAACATCTTAACCCTACAGTTGAGAAGACACTTTTCGATTCGTTGTCTTATATTGTCTCACACGTGACTCTTATAGCGTAGCCTTCCACTTTACATGTAAGGAAAGTGAGGACCTGAGAAGTTAAGCGACTCATGCAAAGCTCTGTAAGTAGAAAGGAGAGGGTAGGACTTGGACTCAAGACTTCTGATTCCTTGGCTCTATACATTGTACCTTGCTTTCTCCCGGACCCACGTGAAATAACTAGAAAAATATTCAGTTTGTCCCAAACTGAATCCATCACTGTTTTAAAATGTAGGTTGTTTTTTTAAAAATTTATTTATTTATTTATTTATTTATTTTTGGCTGTGTTGGGTCTTTGTTGTTGTGCACGGGCTTTCTCTAGTTGCGGTGAGCGGGGGCTACTCTTCGTTGTGGTGCGTGGGCTTCTCGTTGCGGTGGCTTCTCTTATTGCAGAGCACGGGCTCTAGGTGAGCAGGCTCAGTAGTTGTGGCGGACGGGCTTAGCTGCTCCGCGGCATGTGGGATCTTCCCGGACCAGGGCTCGAACCTGCGTCCTCTGCATCGGCAGGCAGATTCTTAACCTCTGTGCCACCAGGGAAGTCCCTAAATGTAGGTTTTATTATAATTGAGGTATGGTGAAGCCAACAGATCAGGAAAAAAACCGCCATTAAAAAGATAGATTGTTATACTCACAGGTCTCAATGGGAGGGGCACACACAGCATCTGGGGACATGCAGGGAAGCACCAGGCTGGGTCATGAGGCAGAGGAAGTAAGGGGAACTGGGGGCAGAGCCTTTATTGTCTCTCCCATGGGAAGGAACGGGTGAGGCAGGGTATGCAGGCGTAAGGTTGGCTAGTTTGAATAATTTCATCAGGTTCTGGGGCATAGGGGCTGTCCTGAGTCATCTAGTACCTGGCCCTGGGGTAATTAGGGCAGGGGGAGAGTGGCCTGGAGCTTGAGAGCAGATAAAGGAGATAACGGGGGGTGTGGGCTCTGGATTGTTTGGTTTGCATGTGAAAGGCATGATCTCAGGTGAGTCCTTTATTATCTCTAGGAGGTCCCTCTAGGGTCAGCAAGGCCCCAAATTTCAAAGCATCAGAATACAGAAACTAGAAAGAAACACTTCACGCAATCACCCTTCCCTTAATCGGGGCCACTCCAACCCCCTGTTCTCACTGATACCGCTGCTTTCTTGGACACCCAGACTGGAGACACAGAGTTGGAAGGGGCCTGTCAGTGTGTCCTTAGAAATATCCACTTAAGTAAGTCTGTCCTCTCAGGTTCTGTTCTCGCCTTTCCATTCTCCCAGCCAAGCCGAGGGGCCCAGGCCATGGCCCTGTTCTCCATCTTCTCTGAACTCCTGCAACATTGACTGTCCATCACTCAGCCTTGCAATTGACAAGGTCCTTCTTTGTGCAGTGGCTTCAAGTTCTGAGGGTCCACACCCCGATTCCCCAGCTGGTCTGTGGTTTCTCTTGAGTGTAGGGACTAGGTCTTGCCCTTCTGATGAGTACCCTCCTCAGCGCTGTCCCTTAGTCAGTGCTCAGCAAACACTGAATGAAAAGCTGGACGAAGAACAGTGCCGCAGAGCGTCCTATGATACAGAGTAGGGATTTCCTAAAATTTCTGGGTAGGACATCCTTCCGGTAGGTGAAGTGGAGGGGTTCAGATTTGAGCC
Source organism: Kogia breviceps (assembly GCF_026419965.1). Classification (NCBI taxonomy): domain Eukaryota; kingdom Metazoa; phylum Chordata; class Mammalia; order Artiodactyla; family Physeteridae; genus Kogia; species Kogia breviceps. Next base: position 103,755,525 of record NC_081317.1, read on the forward strand.
GTCTCTGCTCCTTGAAGCGTGATTTGGTTTGGGATGTACAAAAGTGTGAGGCTGGGGGCTCCCCAAAGCCGTGGGGCCCAGCACCACCACAGAAGCAGCCGTAAAGCTCCAGCCGATCCCCAGTGTAGCCTGGAGAGACCGGCGTCTGATGAGAAAGGTGGTGCCGCGCTGAAGAGATCCCAGAGGCCCAGAGCAGCAGCTTCACGAAGCCCGGAGACACCAGCTGGCGTCCGCTTTGCTCATTCCCATCCCACTTGCACTGCTCCCTGAAGGGCTGGGAGGGGCTGGGTGCAGGGCTCCTTCACACACCCTCCAGGCCGGAAGGATGCTAGCAAGAGTCCAGGTCCTCTTAAAAGCTGTTGGAGCCCTGCTCATAGGTGCTCAGCAGCTGGGCTCAGCACAGGCTGTTGCTGTGGGAGACAAGCCTTTGGGGCAGGGGGGTTCTGAGCAGGTCCAGAGGCCGCGAAGGGGTGGCAGTCTGTTTGGAGTAGCCCAGTTAGGTGGGCCAGAGCCTTCTGAGTCTTACTCTTCCCCTAAAGCTGGACCTCACCACAGCCTGCTCTATTCCTTCCCACCCGCAGGTGGTGTTTCCTTACACGAGCAAGAGCTGCATGAGGGCCGTGCTGGAATACCTGTACACAGGCATGTTCACCTCCAGCCCTGACCTGGACGACATGAAGCTCATCATCCTGGCCAACCGCCTCTGCCTGCCACACTTGGTCGCCCTCACAGGTAACTGAGCTCCAGGGCCTCCCGGGAGGAGGAGTCGGGGACCCCCAGGAGTCATGATTTCTTCTCTCACCTGTCTCCTCCTAGGGGACAGGCCATGAGCAACCAGGGAATACATTTACATAAAGTGAAATACGTCGGTGCGTATCGGGGTTCGGGTGAGGACAGGGATGTAAAGAAATGTGTGAGAGGGTTGCTCGGTGGGATCGCCTTGTAGGCTCTCGAGTCCAGAGGTCATCTTGGCCCAGCACAGTGGGCTCCAGCAGACGCTAGGGCCTGGTGTTCTTATTAGCTTGGCCGCACTCATGCAAGCTTGAGAAGTCAAAAAGAAAAGAACACTGTTCCTCATTTCTCCCCTTGCTCCTCCCCTTCCTCCTTCCTTTCTTTCCTTCTTCTTCTCCTTTCCCTCTTCCTCCTTCTTTTCTTCCACCTTCACTTTCCCTTTCTTCTTCTAGAGATAGACAGCAAACATTGACCTGCCACTCCTAATTCCTTGATTCCTTGTAGATCCTGAGAGCTCGAGCTCAGCTTTCAGGATGGACCAACCCCAGAGATGGGTTGGAGCAGGGACTGAGGCAGGAGGGAGACCAAGGAGCAGGAGTTCGGGGTCCAAGGGCTGGAGGAGAGATGGTGCCATCCTGGTGAGGGGTGTCTGGGGCCTGCTGATGTTGGAGTCGACATTTGCATTGCATTGGTGTTGGCGTTGCTACCTGTACTGGTGTTGATGTCGAGGTTAGTATTCTTGGGCGGGTCAGGGGCCAGAGAGCAGGGCCTCAGATACTGAGTTGAGGTTCAGGGAAGGACCCGGTGTCAGAGCTGCTGGGGCCCTGGGCAGATGATCAAGGTTAGGTCTGAGCTATGAGGGAAGCAGTGATCTCATGATGAGAAATGAGTTGAAAGGTGGGACTTGGTCCCAGGAAGAAGGGAGAAATCATTGATCAGAACCAAATGTTAAGCGCTGAGCCTTAACATCAAGGAGCTTAACTCTCTCTGCAGAGGGAGCCCAGGGGACACCGAGGGCTTTAGGGCAGGGAGCGAGAGAGAGGCTTCTAAAGCTTACAACTGCAGAATTCCCTGGCGGACCAGTGGTTGGTTAGGACTGCGCGCTTCTACTGCAGCGGGCACGGGTTCTATCCCTGGTTGGGGAACTAAGATCCCGCATGCCGCACAGTGTGGCCTGTAAATAAATAAATACATAAATAAATAATAAAGATCAGAGCTGCAACAATATGTCATCCATGGCCATCCATGAAAAAGTGCTGTGGCCTTCCCAGAGCACAGAAAACCATCCAAACTCTTAGACCGAGTAATTCAACGTTTGAAAGACTATCTACAAAAAAATGACCCTCATGCAAAAAACGTATAAAGGTGTTTAAGTTTCTTTCATCATGGCAGGCGATCAGAAACAAGTCAAATAGGCACCACTGGTTAAGCACATATGGGTAATTTTCACAAGGTAGCGTTTAAAAATGTTAATCACTGCTGCATGGAAAGGCTTATAGAAAATAACATTGAATGACTTTTCCAGTGAAATGCTCCATATGTGCCAAAAAACATATTTTAAAAATGTGTTGTGTATGTACCTTGTCAAGGATCAGTGGAAAATGCCAAGTATAGTGTAATAAGTGGTGCTTTGTGTTTAGTGATATATGCTTCCTATGAAGTTATTAATTCAAGCTTAAAAATTTTTGTTAACATTTGTTTATTTATTTGGTTGTGCTGGGTCTTAGTTGTGACAGGTGGGCTCCTTAGTTATGGCACATGGGCACCTTAGTTGTGGCTTGCCGGCTCCTTAGTTGCAGCTTAGCAGTGGCATGTGAACTCTTAGCTGCAGCATGCATGTGGAATCTAGTTCTCTGACCAGGGATCGAACCCGGGCCCCCTGCATTGGGAGTGTGGAGTCTTAACCACTGCACCACCAGGGAAGTCCCAAGCTTAAATTTTTTTTAATGTTAAATTATAACACAAATACACATAATATATGGTCAGCTTAATGAATTATTACAAAGCAAAGGGACCCTTGCCGGCCATACCAGAAGCCCTCCACCTGTCCCTCCCAACAACAGGCCCTTCCCCCCGTCCCCAGGAGGACCCACTCTACCTATTACTTTTTTTTAGGATATTTTTTTATGGCCTCACTTCCTTACACTTCCTCATAGTTTTATCATCCAAATGTGCCTCCTGAAACACTATAGCATGATTTTATTTTTTATATATCCTTTAAGTTTTTTCTTTTTTAATCTATAAGTACCTTGTCCATGAAAAAAAGCTTTCCCTTGCAATTTGTTGGAAAAACCCCAGTGATATAGGAAATCTAGATTTTTTTTTTTACTGATTGCGTTTCTATAGTACACCATATTTCCTGTAAACTGGCCACTGGATCTAGAGGCTAGATCAGATTCACATTCAGTTTTCTTTTGGTAAGACTACTTCATACATTGTTTCTGTTTTTCATCAAGAAGCACAGACTCTCTGCTTTTCTCTCTTTTTGTGACGTTGACAACCATTGAGTGTCATTGCCTGGATCCATTAATTTATTAGGTGTTGTGAAATGGTAATATTCCAATTCAGTCATTTTTTTCTTTATCTGTTGGAATACTTCTAAAAAGAGAGAAACTTGCCCTCACCTACTGTTCATTTACCCAGTGGTGTAGTTCAGGTAGAACAGGCAGGTGAATGCTCGATTCTTTTATTTACCAGTTTTCAAGATACATTTGTTTTCCTATCATCCTTTGAGAGTGACCAGTTTGTTTCTTATTATTAAGTATGCTTATGAACTCTCAGATTTGAACATACTCAGTTGGTTTCAAATAATTGCAATTAGCTTTATGGAAGCTCAAATACCCTACTGCTCCCTTAGCCTGTAGGAGTCTCTTCAAGTTGGCTGCAGAGTCTTTGAGCTTTCTGATTATCTGGAATGACAGGATGTTCCAGGTTCCTCTTGTACATTTCATGCTCCAGACCTGGAGTCAGCCATTTCTCTAAGCAGTCCTGGTTTCTTGTAGTTGGAAATGGGATTTCAAGGCTGCAATCTGTGCATTAGGGTTACTTTTGCTATTGGGATGGCTTTTGTTCCTAGGTCTTCTCCATGGACCGAACTGGGAAAATTTTTTTTTTTTTTTTTTTTTTTTTTTTTTTTGCGGTATGCGGGCCTCTCACTGTTGTGGCCTCTCCCGTTGCGGAGCACAGGCTCCGGACGTGCAGGCTCAGCGGCCATGGCTCACGGGCCCAGCCACTCCGCGGCATGTGGGATCTTCCCGGACCGGGGCACGAACCCGCGTCCCCTGCATCGGCAGGCGGACTCTCAACCACTGCGCCACCAGGGAAGCCCAGGGAAATATATTTTTAAAGATAAAATAAATAGTTTATGAGTTTATAGTGATACAGTTAAAATTCAGGACTACGAGTGTTTACTTCTTCCATAGAAACGTTTTAACATGAAATGCAAGGTTAGTACACAATTTGTTACAAAATTTAAATCAAGACGAACAACTTGGTTTAATCCTTAGTTCTAATTCATAGTTCTCAGCAAACCTGAGGTTTAATACCCTCTCCCACCAGTTTCAGTGGCTGCTCTGCAGGGTGGGGGCTTTCACCCCACCTATGTAACTACTTGGTGCAACATATGTAGCTTGAAAAAATCCTTTTAGGTGATTCTGATCTCCTTTACTTCCCACCTCCACTCCACCTGGAAAGTCTTGCTCTAATCCCAGTTTCCTCACTGGTAGGAGCACACTTATATCTCCTGTGGCCTTTCCTGGCCCGTTGGGACTTACCCCTTTGCCCTGCAATGGGCCCCTGCCAGTGGGGATAAAGCAAGTGCCTGTCCACTCCTGTGGTTCTTTAGCCCATTCCTGGCTGTGTGTGTGTGTCACAGAGCAATACACAGTGACCGGGCTGATGGAAGCAACTCAGATGATGGTAGACATCGATGGGGACGTCCTTGTGTTCCTGGAACTGGCTCAGGTAGGACGGCAGGGGAAGAAATCTCTCCAACATTCTCAGCTTTGGGCTCTGTCTGCCCATTTGGCAGCGGATGGGGAGGGGCTGGGAGGTGGTGGGTAGGAAGGGAACCCATTGTCAGACTCGGTTCCCTGAGTGGGCAGAGCCCATCTCATCCTCCAGGCCAGAGGATATACCCCACCCCACCAAGAGGAGAGGCTGGCCTTGAGGGGAAGGGACAGAGACTTCAGGAAACTGTAGGACAGGGGAGGGAAGCCCAGAATCATGTATAGATGTGGTTGCTGCCTGCTGAGGTCATTTAAGGCACACTGAGGACCCTCCGTCTAAAATGAACTTCCCACCTCCATTTTCCCAAACAGGCAAGCAAAATCTCCCACCCTGGCCCGCAGGGTGCCAGAAATTCTACCAGTAAGGAGTAGTTTACGAAGTTAAAGCATGGCAGACACACCTGGGAAGTCAGTTTTCTAAGCCTGGTTGTCAGCACCTTAGTGCAGGCTGCTTTGGTCCCAGACAGCGGGGAGGATGAGGGGTCATCTCTGAGGAGGGCAGACACAGCAGGATGCCACCACATAGGAATGTGGATTTCTGGGGCTGCCGGGGACAGGTCAGAGGTGAGGTGGTGGTCGTGACAGTGCCACGGAGCAAATCCAGCGTCATTCCCTTATGGTTTTGTGTGGCCTTGCCTCTCGAGGTGCCTCTCGAGTCTTTATGACTCAGGGCCTTTGCCCACCTGCGCCAAAGCTTTGGCTCTGAAGGCAACTGTAGATGTCTTGTGTGCAGACCCCGCCCCTGGGGTCCCAGCACAGATGCGCTCCCGTCTGTTCCCAGTTCCACTGCGCGTATCAGTTGGCCGACTGGTGTCTCCACCACATCTGCACCAACTACAACAACGTGTGTCGCAAGTTCCCTCGAGACATGAAGGCCATGTCCCCAGGTGAGCACCCCCGGCTGCACCTGTGCTCCTCCCTCTGCCCGGGTCCAAATCTCTGACCTGACCCCAGGGCACCCGGAGACTGCCACAGACCCTTGGGCCTAACTTGACCTTGTGGGTGGGGAGCAGCCTGCAGAGGTGAATCCAGCCAAGCAGAGAGGGGCCCGGGAAAAGTGCTGGCGTGGAGGGCAGGGCTCCCTCGGGGCCCTTGGGCAGCTCCCTTTGCCCCTCTGGGCTTCTGTTTCTCATAAGTACAGTCAGACTAGAGTTGGTAGTTTTCAGACTTTTTGGGATCAGACTCCACAATAAGCAAGCAATACATTTTTATCTTGTGACCCAGTACACATATAGAAAAATATATCCATTGTTTTTAATGCTGCTCCTGACCCATGACATTGATTGCATAACCTAGGAATGGGCACAGGTCAAAGCCTGGGCAGCACAGGTCTGGGTATCCTCTGGGGTCCCTGCAGCTTGGCCTCTGCTTAATTGATGTCTCAGGTCCTGGGGCCCACAGGAAGCGCGTGGGCTCCAGGGAGAGGTGTCGCTGGCCTCCTCGAGTTCCTGCCGCTCCGTCTTGAGGTCCTCACTGGGCTCCCTCCACTCTGCTGTGACCCCCTCCCTGCTAGCAGCTTCTCGCTCTACCCTGCCAGTTCTCCCACCCCCATTCTCTCCTCTTCACCCTTCTAGCATTTTCCTTCTAAAGCACAGCTCCAATCGCATCACTCCCCGGGTTCCAATCTCCCGTGGTGCCCCCCCCCCCCCGGCCTTCCAGAATAGGTCCAAACCCCTCAGGCCAGCCTTCCCTCCCGTCTGACCTCCTGCAACACCCCCATCCCCACTTCCCCTGGAAACCTCAGCTCTGCCAGCCACCTCTGCTGTCGCCCACCCAAGCCGAGCATCTTCTTGCCGACAGCTTTGCTTGCCCTTTCTCCCTCATCCTTTGTCTCAGCCTACGTTATTCTCAGCACACGCTAAAGCCCTGTGCAGATCTTCCCTCTGTCTTTGAAGAATAACACAAGTGGGAACGCCTTTCCCCGGCACGTACCGTCGGCCCCACTCCCTGGGCCCCTGGCTCTCTTTAGGGGTCTCTGTGAAGGGATGTGGTCCTTGCAGGACCGGAGGCCGTCTGCGGGTCCCATGGCAGCAGGGCAGGGTGGGAGTCCCTCTCGCCCCTTCTCCTGACGTCCTCCTCATCAAGCCCTACTGCGTTCTGCTCCAGAAAACCAGGAGTATTTTGAGAAGCACCGGTGGCCACCTGTCTGGTACCTGAAGGAGGAAGATCACTACCAGCGGGCCCGGAAGGAGCGTGAGAAGGAGGACTACCTCCACCTGAAGCGGCAGCCCAAGCGGCGCTGGCTGTTCTGGAACAGTCCTTCCTCACCACCCCCTTCAGCCACCTCCTCGCCATCCCCGTCTTCCTCCTCGGCTGTGGTCTGAGATGCTGCCACCCTCTTCTGACCCTGCTGCTGTTGTCCCCACTTGTTCTTGCCCCCTGCTCTTCTGCATCGCCCCCGCCACCTTCCAGGGACAAAGGACTCACATAACCGGGACCCTACGGGGAGGGACTGCTCTCACCAGCCAACACAGCTCAGCAGAGAGAGGAGGGAGCTGGGCCTCGTGGATCGGTACAGGGGCCCGGGCCATTCCACAGGAGGGCAGGAGACGGCTCCTGGGAGGTGGGGAGCGGGGAAAGAGCTGAGGGCTGTGGCCTTTGGTCTCTGGGTCGGAGAGCCCTAGAATCAAAGGGAAGCTCTGCCAGCCGGGAGGCCGTGTGGTCTGCGGAGGCAGCCTCCTCCCCGTGAGCGGCCGTGGGCAGGCAGTGTCCTACCTCTGTTGATCGTGTGTTTGCATCAGTGGACTTGGAGGGTTGCAAATGTTCTGTGGGCATTTGCACATGGTACCTACTCAGATCCTCACTGGAGAAGTCAGGGTAGAAATTAAGCCTTCAGAACCCAACTCAAGGTTTCCACCCCTGGGCTGCAGCTGCCAGAGGCTGCAAGTGGAAGGCTGGCCCTCTGCCAGCATCCCTCCCAGGGCTGTGGGCATCCAGGCCTGAGAAGGGCGGCAGAGGTTGCTCAGAGCTGCAGGCCTAGAAGCAGCGCCTCTTGGTGCAATGAGAAACTTCTTTCTCCCCCCTCCTTCACCGCTCAGATTTGGAGATGGGAACCAAAGGAAACAGCTGCAACAGGGGGAGAGAAGGAAGGGAGTGATGGGGACCTGGGTACAGCAATCCCATGCTCCTTTGGGCTCCGCCCCCCTGTCTTTGGTTAGCACGGCTTCTCCTGGGTAAATTTAGGGTAAATTTAGCAAAAAACTCCAAACAACAATGAACAGACTCACCACCAACAAAAACATTGTCACCTCTATCCCCTCAAAGGAAGAAAAACAGAAAAAGACCCTGTATGGCTTACATTTCTATGAAGCCAAACAGGGTTCCCCATGTGGATGAGGCAATGGTTGAGGCGTTAGAATTGACTCCAGTGCTTTTTAGGAAAGCAGTGTCACCGGCTGTGACCGAGGACGCCCCGGCCCTGCTGGTTGACCCTGGGCAGCACGTTGCATGCCTTCAGCATGCTGGGGATGAGGTTTCGGGGGTGGGAAGGGTGGCCCCAGTAATCGCTGTGGCGTTGGAGCCATGCGTTCGCCCATCATGAGAATCAGGCTATCCTCACCTTCATCGGGTAACTCCATAACATATGAATGTGTTGGAGGGGTGGGGTGTGGTAGGGGTCAAAGGTCAGGAGAAAGACACTGACATGGAGAATAGGAGACCCTGTAATGAAGGATCATAGCACATGACCTTACTCAGTGCTGACTGGTGATAAAAGGGAAGGAGAAAAAAAGGGGGAATTGAACAGGAGCAAAGCCAAGGCCAGTCCAGAGAAGAGGAGGTAGGAGAGTGGAGGACTGTGGAGGATTAAGACAGTAGCTTGAAGCCCCATTGGGAAAAAGCTGGGTTGCAACTGACCCTCTCCACATTTTCTAATCCTGATCCGTATTTCACTCCCCACACCCTTTGTAGATTTAGAAGACGGAGGAGTCCCTGTGATGAAGGTGGAGCTAGAGAGACTGAGTTCTTGGCCTCAGAGCTCAGGAGTCACCTCGTCTAAGAAAGATGCTTTAGGAAGAGGAACTGGTTTTCAGTCCCAGGGCCCTAGGTGGGCTCCACCACCAAGAGGTTGGCTTTAGGTCTGGGATAGAGCAAACCCAGAAACAATGGAAACTCTGCATCAATTTTTTGGTGCCAAGACCTAGGGATTTGAAATTAAGTCCTTGTCAAGAGAAGGAGCAGGAGGTGGCAGGTCAGGCGGGTCTAGAGTGGCTGTGACCCGTGTTGTCTGAGCCCCAGACTTGGAGACCATGGCTGCCTCCCCTCCAAGTCCTTCTCGAGGTGGCAGGCTGGGAAAGCAGACGTGTGCTGCCCTCTACTGGCTGGTTAGCTCCCTGCCGCTGAGCTCAGGGCGAGCCTGAGGAGCAATGGGCGGGACAGGAGGGGAGCCTCCAAGGTGGGGGTGCAGCTCTGCCCCCAGCACCTTCACTGTGGGGAGGGGACAGAGGAGGGGCCGGGGGGCCTCCCGGGAACTCTAGGTGGGTGGGAGAGCCAGGGCCTGAAGTCCAATGGCAAGGGAATTGGGGCTCCAAGAGGTTGCAGGGCTGAGCCACTGGGCCCACTGATGAGGATGCAGAAAGGCCAGCGGGGACAGAAAGGGAAGGTGGCCCAGGAGCTGCAGGAGGCCCCCAGGGGAGGGGGTCACAGAATGACCCCAACCAGCAGGGCCCCACCCCCAATTCCCAGCAGCTCTGTCAGAGCTGGTCTGCACCTCAAGGGAGCCCAGCAGGCCCAGATGAGGCCCAGAGACATCGCCTGCGGAGGCTGTGGGGAAGCCGGGCCAGGCTGGGGTCCTTTCTTCAGGGGAAGGGCAGGGAAGAGAGGGAGGGAGGAGGGGCTGGATTCCAGTCCTCCAAGAACCTGGCACCCGGAAATCCAGAGTCAGAGCAGGAGACACACCCATGCAGGGCAAGCTTGAGCCCGAGGCATAAAAGGGAGAAGGATGGAGCGGGTCACACAGGAAGAACACACACCCCTGCACCCGGGTCACTCAGCACTGCTCCAGAGAACAGTAAGATGGGGGAGAAAACACACACACACGCCTCTTTTTATATAAAATTGCATATTTAATTTGGTCATGAATTCATAAACACATGAATATTTTGTACCTAATGGCCTTTCTTGTATTGTTTGATATTTCCAACAAACTATTCTCAGGTGGGAACTTCCAATGGAGAGGAGCATGAAAACATACCCAACCACTAATGAAACACTTATTAAGTGCCTATCGTGGGTCAGGTGCTATTTGGACTGGATATAAAACAAAAAAAGACAACTTCATGCTCTCATTCAGCTTACCTTAAATAAACATGACAGACACCAACAAGGCTAATACTTTAGATGGGCACTTAAGGAAGTCCTCCAAGAAAGGGACAAGTGAGGTGAAACATGATTGGCAATAATTCATTTATTTCTCCCTCTGAAGATGAATGCAGAGTGTCCTACACAGATGGAACAGCAAAGGCAGGAAATGCCTGACTTCCAGGGAAGGGAAGGGCAGCAAGGTGTGACCTCTGGAAGGAACAGGGAAAGGGCTGCAGCACCAAGGCCACCGACGTAAGACCCCTGCCAAACTCCACTAGAACACCATGCCCTGAACATGTCTAAATACTCAGCCAATTCTAGTTTGGGCCCAGCCATGCCACTCTTGGACACACAAAGTTCTGAGATGGAAAAGACCAAAAACCTGAGAATTAACTACTTCCATAACATTATCTTGCCACAACTAGAATACTACAGAGATAGGTGGGGTGGAAGGAGGGCTGAAGTGATTACAAAATATTTTTTTTCTTTTTTTGTGGTACACGGGCCTTTCGCTGTTGTGGCCTCTCCCGTTGTGGAGCACAGGCTCCGGACGCACAGGCTCAGCGGCCATGGCTCACGGGCCCAGCCGCTCCGCAGTATGTGGGATCTTCCCGGACCGGGGCACGAACCTATGTTCCCTGCATCTGCAGGCGGACTCTCAACCACTGCGCCACCAGGAAAGCCCCCAAAATATTTTTAAAAGTAAGAGAAAGTGGTCTACCATTCCTCAGCTGAGGGTGCTGCCATGCATCTTCCTTGTTTAGGCAGGGTAGTCAAGTGAGGAAACCTCCCACCAAGCGCTGGGAGGGGCAAATGGAGGAGAGGAAGAATCACAAAGAGAAACCAGCTTGCAAGCCTTTATTCTCAAAACAAGATTGCAATATAGAGATTGGCCAAGATAGCAGAGTAGAAAGACCCTGAGTTCGTGTTCTCTCACAGGCACCCAAAATTACAACTATTTGCAAAACAACCATTGATGAAAAAGATCTGAACCTACCAGAACAGATCTGCAACTAACGACATAACGAAGGAACCACAATGAGATGGGTTGGAGGGGGCGGACTCACAGTATAATCAAGTCCCATACTCCTGGATGGGCAACCCACAAACTGGAGAATTATATTGCAGAGGTTCTTCCACAGGAGAGTTCCGAGCCCCACATCGGGCTCTTCAGCCCAGGGGTCCTGCACCAGCAAGATGAGCCCCCAGAGCATTTGGCTTTGAAGGCATGCAGGGCCATAATTTTGGGTGTCCCAAGGGACTGGGGGAAATAGAGACTTCACTCTTAAAGGGCACACATAAAATCTCATAAAATGCACTGGGACCTAGGGCAAAAGTAGTAATTTGATAGGAGCCTGGGCCAGACCTACTTGCTGGTCTTGGAGCACGTCCCAGAGAGGCAGGGCATGGGTGCAGCTCACCCTGGGGACATGGACACTGGTAGCAGCCATACTTAGAAACTCCTTCTACTGCTGGACACTGGTGCTGATAGGCATAATTGTGGGATCCTCCCTCTAGCTCATGAGCCCCAAGAGCTAATGAGTTGGGTGGGGGTGGCCAGCCCCACCCAACAGCCTGAAGGCACCAGTGTTGGGATGCTTCAGGCCAGACAGCTAGCTGGGCTGGGACACAGCCCCAGCCGTCAGCAGACAAGCTGCCTAAAGACTTCCTGAGCCCACAGACACCTGTAGGCATGCCTCCAGACATGGCACTGCCCACCAGAGGGCCAAGACCCAGCTCCACCCACCAGTGGGCAGGCATGGGACCTGCCCTCCAGGAAGCCTTCACTAGCCTCTGGACAGCCTCACCCACCAGGGGACAGACACCAAATGCAAGAAAACCACAATCCTGCAGACTGTACACAGCAGGCAAGACACTGTCCTGGGACCAGCTGGGACCAAGTCCTGCCCACTAGCAGGCCAACACAAGCTTCAGGACACCCCAGACCCCATACCCAACTGTGTCAGGAACTAGCTCCTCCGCACCAGCGATATGACACCAGCTCTGGAATTCCTGGGCCCTGCAGCCAGACCCCAGGACACAGATCTACATGCCAGTAGTCTGGCACTAACCCCAGGACCTGGCTTCAGCCACCAATGCGTGGGCAACAGCCCTGGAGTTTTCTGGACCCTGACCACGCCCACCAGTGAGTCAGCACTAGCCCCGCGGCCCCATGGGGTTCTGTAACCAGCTTCCTCGCGACCAGGCACCACTAATGAGCAGCTGGCAGCCTCTGCACAAGGTAGGCCCTGGCAACCAAGCCAACCACACTGCCTAGATAGTCAGCCTGCCACAACAGAAGGACTCATGCAGCTCTCATGGGGGAACCCCTAGAGCCTATAGATTGGGTGATGAGAAGGGAGTGTACTGCTGGGAGGGCATTGCAGAGGATGTGTCCTACAAAAGGACACTTTGCCAAGGTTCGGAAACAACAAGCCTACCGAATACATAAAAATACAAATAGCAACTTAGACAAAATGAGGTGGCAGAGTAACATGTTCCAGATAAAGGAAAAAGATAAACCACCAGAAGAAGAAGTAAGTAAAGTGGAGATAGGCAATCTACCTGAAAAAGAGTTCAGGGTAAAGATGATCAAAGGACTTGGGAGAAGAATGAATGCACAGAGTGAGAAGTTAGAAGTTTTTAACAAAGAGTTAGGAAATACAAAGAACAACCAAAGAGAGATGAAGAATACAATAAATGAAATAAAAATTGGGCTCACTTGGTGTTTTGCTGAAAGACCTGCTTTCAGCTTGAGGTTCAGAGGATTCACTGGCAAAATAACCACCCCACACTTTAATAAGCAAGAGATACGGAAATTTATTATATGAGGGGTACCTCTTACTACTTATTATATGAGTAGTAAGTTACACTATAAGGACAAGTAGTATTTATATATATATATATATATATATATATATATATATATATATATATATATAGAGAGAGAGAGAGAGAGAGAGAGAGAGAGAGAGAGAGAGAGAGAGAGAGAGAGAGAGAGAGAGAGAGAGAGAGGGAGAGAGAGAGAGAGAGAGAGAGAGAGAGAAATGTACATACATTACCAAATTGGGAAAAACAAGCAACATCACCAACCTGGGAGAATTTGCACCACCAAGTTGGGAGAACGAGCAATACATATATAGAGAGATAAAAGCGCATATGTTACCAGTTGGGGAAACACCTATATCCAGATCTAAGCAATGCTGGGAAGTCCCTGTAACAGCAATCTGGAGTCCCAGTTGGGAAGGTCCTGGGCGATGCGTCCACCCCATGGTGAGACTTCAGAGTGCCTTTCAAAGGAGTCCTGCTTTTTTTTTTTTTTTTTTTTTTTTTTGCGGTACACGGGCTTCTCACTGTCGTGGCCTCTCCCGTTGCGGAGCGCAGGCTCCGGACGCGCAGGCTCAGCGGCCATGGCTCACGGGCCCAGCCGCTCCGCGGCATGTGGGATCTTCCCGGACCGGGGCACGAACCCGTGTCCCCTGCATCAGCAGGCGGATTCTCAACCACTGCGCCACCAGGGAAGCCCAAGGCTAATTTTTATACGTTGGGCATTTACAGTCTTCCCAGGTGTTTCTTTGTCCCAAACCGCAAGGTTTACTGCGTGTAGAATACGGCTGGGAATAGGACCTTGTTCTTCCGGCTGGTCTGTCTTCCTCGTCATATGGCTCCGAGGGAACCCAGAATCTCTCTTCCCAGTAGTGGGGTAGGACGCTCAGGCACAACTAAAAAGCCATGTGAGATCAAACGCTGTTCAAATTGACAAGTGAGAGGCTCAGTGAAGTAATGGGTGTGAGGCTTTCTGTCGACACCAGTCACTGTACAGCTTTTGGAGGAAAGATACCCAGTGTGAGAGATCAGGACAGAATATGTGGTTCTGTATCAATTAAAAAACGGATTTTCTTACCTGCCACATCAAGGACCACACTGAGCTCCTTCCTGGAGACAGACATCACATTGGGGGGGAGCGTCCAGAACCCCTGGGCCACTTCAGTCGTCCAGCATGGCCATCTCGGCAACGGGAGCCCCCCCTTCCCCTTTGGGAGTGAGGACAGTTCCACTTCCATGACCTGTTTGTTTGCAGACTGGGCATGGACCAGGGGGTTCTTTTTGGCACTTTTGGGCCCAGTGGTCAGCTGACTTACATTTGAAGTATTCCCCCTTGCTGGTTTTCCCTCTAGGTGGATGGTTAAACTTCCTTGGCCCCCTTGGGTGGTTCTGAGGTTGCAAGGCACGGCTGACAGCTATGGCTATCAGTTTAGCTTGAGCCCTGGGCCTGCCTGTTTTCACATTGGGCTCTCTCCTCTGCCTCAGCTTGATCTCGATTATTAAATACCCCCAAAGACCACCTCTAAGAGTTGGGACACCAGGGTTTGTGAGCCTAATTGTAACTTTTGGGGTTTCCGCCTAATATCAGGGGCATACTGGCTGATAAAATCAAAATGTAAATGAAACACCAACCACAAGGCAAAACAAAACCACAAGAGCAAAAAAAAAGGGACCTGAAAAGGCCTTGGTGAGAGAGGCTTAGGTGAGGTAGGGCTTTAGGTGGGGGTGAGGTGTAGGGGTGGGGCCTAAGCTCAGGACCCACACAGCCAGAAAATGCCCTTGGGGGCATGGGGGATGGAGCTTAGGCTCAGCATGTATGGAGGGTGACCCAGAGGGCTGAGGTTTAGGCCCGGGACCCCAGGAGGCTTGCAGGGGCTCCAGCAGGTGGGGGAAATGCTGGCTTCATTCCCCTCTGATCTCCCAATCCCCTGATACCCTGAAGGTCTCTCCACATGCCTGCTAATCCCTGCTCCATGGGTGGGCCTCTCTGAGCATGGGAACCCCTGCCCTCCCACAGCTGCCCCTCAGGGGTGCTGGTCCCATCCTGCCTTCACTTTTCCTCCCCTCCTCCTTCCCCCATGTCCTACCCAGTCACTTGGGGATCCTTCCCATCCCTTTAGGTGTCCAAGGGCCCCCACCAGCACGTGGTAGCTGCCTTAGTTGTGAGGAGATGTGAACTCCATGTCTTCCTGCTCCATGATCTTGACTCGTCCTCTAACTCATAGATAAACTCTTAAAACATGGCCTCTTAGTCTATTGTCAGTCTCCATGCAATACACCTATTCTGCCATTTGTTAAGCCAAATGGGGAATATTGAATTGTACAAGACCTTAGAGCAGTAAATGATACAGTGGTCCCTATACATCCTCTCGTGGCCAATCCTTATAATATATTAGTCCAGATTCCTGGAGATGCCAAATGGTTTACTGTGCTTGACCTCAAGGATGCCTTCTTTTGCATCCCAAATCATCCCTCATCATCGTATCTGTTTGCCTTCGAGTGAACTAACCCCCACTCAGGCCAAATACAACAATATACCTGGACAGTATTGCCTCAGGGGTTTTGCGACAGCCCACACTTGTTCTCCCGGGCCCTAGGAAAAGAACTAAGGGAAATACACCTGAAAGAAGGGGCCAGTCTACAGTATGTAGATGATATATTAATATGTAGTCCCACCATGGAGGCCTCAGATCAAAATACCATTGAAGTCCTTAATTTCCTTGGGGGCTGAGGTTACAGGATCTCCCAGAAAAAAACACAAGTGTCAAAGCAAGTTAAATATCTGGGATATATTATAAACCCTGGAAGTAGATAGTTACCTCCAGATAGAAAATAGCTATATTAGGCCTAAGTGCCCCAAAGACAAAAAAAAAAATTCGTACTTTCTTAGGCATGGCAGGATTTTGCAGAATTTGGATTCCAGGATTTGGACTAATGGCTAAGCCTCTATATGAAGCCACTAAAGGTCCAGATACATAAACATTACTTTGGACTGGGGAAAAAGAAAAGGCTTTTAATGATATCAACCAGGCCCTCACCAGAGCTCCTGCTCTGGGTCTCCCCAGAGACCCCAGACACTTATCTTGAATGTAGCAGAAAAACAGGGGACAGCTCTGGGGATCCTTGTATAACAGCTAGGAGAAATTCCTCAGCCTATAGGCTATTTTTCCAAACAACAAGGTTCTGTGGCCTGTGGTTGGCCTGTGGCCTACAGGTGGTAGCTGCCACCACTTTATTAGTGGAAGAAGCTAACAAGTTTAACTTTGGAGAGCCACTGGAAGTCCAGACCCCTCATCAAGTACAAGGGATTCTGGAGATTAAAGGCTACCATTGGCTAACTGGAGGCTGCCTTAATAAATACCAGGCTTTACTCCTTGACTTCCCAGAGGTAACCCTCAAAACTTGCCACACCCTCAACCTGACTACACTAATGCCTCCTGAAGGCTCAGAACTAACATATTCCTGCCTTGAAACCCTTGACCTGTAGTCCTGACCTAATAGACCAGGCCATAGAAAACCTGGAGGAAGAATGGTTTACTAATGGCAGTAGTTTCATTAAAGTTAGAATCAGGAGGGTATCCTATTGTGAGCACTTATAATGTTATAGAAGCAAAACCTTTGCCACCTAACACTTCAACCCATAGGGCTGAACTAATAGCCCTAACTCAAGCCTTAACCTTGGAAAAGGTTTCCTTGGAAGGAAATTTATACATCCAGACTCAAAATATGCCTTCCTTGTTTTACATGCCCATGCAGCTATCTGAAAAGAAAGAGGACATTTCAGTGCAAAAAATTCCCCTGTAAAATATGGAGCTGAGATTTTACATCTCATAGAAGTGGCTCAAAAACCAAAACTAGAAGCAGTCATTCACTGCCATGGGCACAAAAAGGAAAATTCTCAGATTACCCAAAGGAACAACAGGGCAGATTGGCAACCAAAGAAAGCAGCCCTGATGCCCATACCAGGTAGAAACCAACATTGAGAAAATTCAACAAGCCACTTCGCTTCAGCAGCCAATTAACCAGCAATCCTAGCTATTCAGTATAGGCAGGGAAATTGAAAACTGGTTCTCTCATTTGTTCTCTTGGATCCCACAAGGTATAAAAAACTTTCTGGCAGGAGGTTTTCATTTTCTTATAATCCTTTTCTTTTCAGTCATACTGATTTATGACATATATCACCTAGTGCTTCCTGTCCAGCAGGAAGAAATTTCAGAAGAAGAGACCTTCAGCCACTTACCACTTAAGAATAAAGGTGTAGAGTCTCTCAGGGGAGAATGAGACCAGCTGGGACCTGGGATGCTTTGCTACACTGCTGCAATGCTTGCACCTGGACAAATGTCTCCTCAAGCAACAAAATACAAAGAAACTATATGGGAATACAAATAACTACATGCATGGGCAGTTGGGGCAAATTCTGGACAAAAGATACAGAGAAACCATAAAAACCATCTGCCAGTTTTGAAGAGCCCGGAGCAAAAGCAGGGTACTGCACATGCCTCCTGCACACAACACTACCTAGTGGGTGGGCAAACCAGTTAAGGCACCCCTCCGGTCCCCTTGGACACACCCTTACCCTCACGCCATATAAGGAACAAGCTTGCCCCCCCCCCAGGAAGCAAGCAAGCAAGGGAACCTGTTGTTTGTACTTGTTCCCTCTGATGAAGCAGGGGCCCCAATAAAACCTTGCCTGAAAAAAAAGAAGACACATTAGACCAGATTACTTAATTGATCTGTATATATAGCATTCCATCCAAAAGCAGCAGAATACACATTTCAAGTGCCTATGGAACATTCTTCAGGGTAGATCATATGCTAGGCCACAAAACAAGTCTCAGTAAATTAAAGAAAATTGAAATCATATCAAGCATCTTTTCTGACCACAACACTATGAGACTAGAAATCAACTACAAGAGACAAACTGCAAAAAACCCCACAAACACGTGGAAATTAAACAATATACTACTAAACAACCAATGGATCACTGAAGAAATCAAAGAAGAAATTTTAAAAAATACATGGAGACAAATGAAAATGAAAACACAATGATCCAAAATCTATGGGACACAGCAGAAGCAGTTCTAAAAGGAAAGTTTAAAGTGATACAAGCTTACCTCAGGAAACAAGAACAATCTAAAATAAACAATCTAACTTTGCAAGGAACAAGAGAAAGAACAATAACAACAACAACAAAAAACCCCAAAGTAAGTAGAAGGAAAAAAATCATAAAAATCAGAACAGAAATAAATGAAATAGAGACTAAAAAAACAATAGAAAAAAGCTAAGAAACTAAAAGCTGGTTCTTTGAAAAGAAAAACAAATTGATAAACCTTTAGAAAGACTCACAAAGAAAAAAAGGGAGAGGGTCCAAATCAGTAAATCAAAAATGAAAAAAGAAGTTACAAGCAACATGACAGAAATACAAATGACCATAAGAGACTACTGTGAACAACTATTATGCCAATAAAATGGACAACACAGAAGAAATGGAAAAATTCTTAGAAAGGTACAATCTCCCAAGACAGAACCAGGAAGAAATAGAAAATAGGAACAGGCCAATTACCAGTAATGAATTGAATCAGTAATCAAAAAACTCCCCCAAAACAAAAGTCCAGGAGCAGAAGGTTTCACAGGGGAATTCTACCAAACATTTAGAGAAGAGTTAATACCTATCCTTCTCAAACCATTCCAACTAATGGCAGAGAAAGGAATGCTTCCAAACTCATTCTATGAGGCCAGCATCACCCTGATACTAAAAGCTGACAAAGATACCACAAAAAAAGAGAATTATAGTCCAATATCACTGACAAACATAGATGCAAAAATCCTCAACAAAATATTAGCAAACCAAATCCAACAATACATTGAAAAGATGTATATCATAATCAAGCAGGATTTATCTCAGGGATGCAAGGATTTTTCAATATCTGCAAATCAATCAATATGATACACCACATTAGCAAACTGAAGAATAAAAACCATATGATCATCTTGATAGATGAAGAAGAACATTTTGACAAATTCAATATCCATTTATAATTAAAAAGTGGGCATAGAGGGGACACACCTCAACACAATAAAGACCATATATGACGAACCCACAGCTAACAACATACTCAATGGTGAAAAGCTGAAAGCATTTCCTCTAAGATCAGGAACAAGACAAGGATATCCACTGTCACCTTTTTTATTTAACATAGTGTTGGAAGTCCTAGCTACAGCAAACAGACAAGAAGAAATACATATAAAAGGCATCCAAATTTTGAAAGGGAAGAAGTAAAACTGTTACTGTTTGCAAATAACATAATAATATACATAGAAAATCCTAAAGACATCCCTAGAAAGCTGCTAGAGCTTGTGAATGAATTTGGTAAAGTTGCAGGACACAAAATTAACATATTGAAATCTGTTGCATTTCTATACACTAACAACAAATTATCAGAAAGAGAAATTAAGGAAACACTCCCATTTACCATTGCATCAAAAAGAATAAAATATCTAGGAATAAACCTACCTAAGGAGGTTAAAGACCTGTACTAGGAAAACTATAAGACACTGATGAGAGAAATTGAAGATAACACAAACAAATGAAAAGATATACTGTGTTCTTGAATTGGAAGAATTAATATTGTTAAAATGACCATGTTATCCAAGGCAATCTACAGATTCAATGTAATCCCTATCAAAATACCAACAGTATTTTTCACAGAACTAAAACAAATAATCTTAAAATTTGTGTGGAAACCCAAAAGACCTGGAATAGCATAAACAATTTTGAGAAAGAAGAACAGAGCTGGAGGAATCATGCTCCTTGATTTCATACTATACTACAAAGCTACAGTAATCAAAACAGTATGGTACTGGCACAAAAGCAGAAATGTAGAGCAGTGGAACAGGATATAAAGCCCAGAAATAAAACCAGGCACCTATGGTCAATCAATCTACAACAAACGAAGCAAGAATATATAACATAGAAAAGATAGTCTCTTCAAAAAGTGGTGCTGGGAAAACTGGACAGCTACATGTAAAATAATGAAATTAGAACATTCTCTAACACCATACTCAAAAATAAACTCAAAATGGATTAACGACCTAAATGTAAAACCAGATACTATAAAACTCCTAGAGGAAAACACAGGCAGAACACTCTGACATAAATTATAGCAATATCTTTTTCGGTCTGTCTCCTAGAGTAATGGAAATAAAAACAAAAATTAAAAAATGGACCTAATTAAACTTAAAAGTTTTTACACCGTCAAGGAAAACATAAACAAAACAAAAAGACAGCCTACAGAATGAGAGAAAATATCTGCAAATGATGCGACCAACAAGGGATTAATCTCCAAAATATACAAAGAGCTCCTATAGCTCAATATCATAAAAACAAACAACCCAATCAAAAAATGGGCAGCTTCATGTAAAAGAATGAAATTAGAACATTTTCTCACACCATACACAAAAATAAACTCAAAATGGATTAATGACCTAAATATAAGACCAGAAACCATAAAACATCTAGAAGAAAACATAGTCAGAATACTCTTTGACATAAATCATAGCAATATTTTTTTTGATCTGTTGCCTAAGGCAAAGAAAACAAAAGCAAAAATAAACAGATAGACCTAATTAAACTTAAAAGATTTGCACAGCAAAGGAAACCATTGACAAAACAAAAAGACACCCTACTGAATAGGAGAAAATATTTGCAAGTGATATGACAAATAAGGGGTTAATATCCAACATATATAAATAGCTCAAGCAACTCAATATCAAAAAGAAAAAAAACAGACAACTCAATTAAAAAGTGGGCAGAAGACCTGAATAGACATTTTTCCAGAGAGGAAATGCAGATGGCCAACAGGTACATTAAAAGATGCTCAACATTACTAATCATCAGAGAAATGCAAATCAAAACTAAAATGAGATATCACCTCACATCTGTCATAATGGCTATTATCAAAAAGACCATAAATAACAAGTCTTGATGAGGATGTGGAGAAAAAAGAACCCTCATACACTGTTGGTGGGAATGTAAGTTGGTGCAGCCACTGTGGAAAAGAGTATGGAGGTTCCTCAAAAAACTAAAATGAACTACCATGTGATCCAGCAATTGCACTACTGGGTAAATATCCAAAGGAAACAAAAACACTAATTCTAAAAGATACATGTACCCCAATGTTCATAGCAGCATTATTTACAATAGCCAAGATACAGAAACAACCTAAGTGTCCATCGACAGATGAATGGATATGAAGATGTGGTATATACAGACAATGGAATACTACTCAGCCATAGACAAAGAATGAATTTTGCCTTTTGCAGCAACATGGATGGATTTGGAGGGTATTATGCTAAGTGGAATAAGTCAGACGGAGAAAGACAAATATTGTATGATATCACGTATATGTGAAATCTAAAATATAAAACAAACTAGTGAACATAACAAGAAAGAAGCAGACTCACAGATACAGAGAACAAACCAGTGGTTACCAGTGGTGAGAGGGAAGAGGGAAGGGACAATATAGGGGTAGGGGATTAAGATGTACAAAATATTATGTATAAAATAAGCAACAAGGATACAACATAGGAAATACAGTCAGTATTTTATGGTTATTATAAATGGAGTATAACCTTTAAAAATTGTGAATCACTATATTATATACCTGTAACTTATATAATATTGTACAAATTAAAAAGTAAGAGAAATTGATACAAGAACAAAACTCTAAAGTTCCAGCCATTTTAGGCCCAATTCTCACAGGTTTTAAGAATTGGTACCTGAAACTAACACGATATTGTAAACCAACTATACTTCAATTTTTAAAAATGGAAAATTAAAAAAAAATAACGTATACATTCTAATGGTAAAAAGAAAAAAAGAGTTTGTGTTTATGTGTTCCCTTTCATGCAGAAGTGGGATGCTTACAGAGGCACTAAGCTCTTCATATTTGGAATCTGTACCCTAAAAAGGCTGTTCTGGGACTGATTCACAGACCACCGTAAGTGAGAGGGCTCATCTAGTGCCGAGTCAGCCAACATTGAACACAATCCATGAGCACTGTCTACTCTTCCTCCCAGAGATCATGGCAGACACTAGGAGCAGATCCCTGTCCTCTCTCCCTGGAGCCCAGATAGAACTGAAGGTTCACTAACAAAATCAGATGTGGCACATGACATAGAAGCTATTTGACACTCACGTGTCCCACCCATGTCCCACCCTTCCCACTCAGGCCCATAGATGAACAGGAGGAGGCCCACGCATGACAGCCCAGTTCATGGATACCAGACACAGGGCTGCATGTGGATGCCACTTCTCCTCTCTCTCCTCATTTGTAAACATCTACCAATAAATAATATAAATAATCCCACACCTATAAAATTGTCAGCTGGAAATGATGGACACTTTAAAAGTTGCTGGTCATCTAATCCTAGACAAAGTCAAACTCCCGGATGAGGGAGAATTGATCTCACCAGTGCCTCCCACTGCAATGGGCTCCATCCTCCTCCCTGCTCTGTATTTTTACTGATTTTGTGGTTGCCTGCTCCCATCCAGGAAACCCACATAGTCAACCTAGTAAGTAATCTTTCCAAAAGGTTTCCCACATTCATATAAATCTATACAAAAATATTAAAATGGAAGATGCTTATCATAAAATATTAAGTCATCATTAGACATAATTAAGTATACACATAACATGGGTGGATCTCACAATATAAAAAATACAAGTAAAACATGCAATTCTAGTAGGATGACAAAGTGCTCTGAACTAAATGACATCCTAAATCAATTATCAGGGCTTACACAAGCATAAATATTTATAAATATTTCCACCATCATTTATCAATGACATTTCATAAAAATTACTCCAGTTTTACGGAAAAGTTGTAGAAGTCTACAATTTCTGCATATATCAGATGATAGTGGTCTTTCAAGTATTGGTCAAGTACCGGCTGTTTCATCTAGGCTGGTGTCCAATCATGTGTCCCTTTCCAGAAGAAAAGGTAAAGTAGGGAAGCTGTAGTTTCATAAAGAGATTCTTTTAGACTCAGGACACAGCAGAGCCTGCTTCACCATCTTCATAGACATACATTCCCGACTCCAGCAGGTGGTCCTGAATTTTCTGCTTTGCCAATATCTGCCCCAGCTTTTCCAAGGCATCCAGCAGGGTGTTGACTGAGGCCTCCCGTCCCTTGTTGCTGACCCAGGTCTCTAGCATTTCATACAAGGCATCCCGAGGGACCCGGACCCCTTCTCTGGCCAGAAAGATCTCATTTCGCGTGAGGCCCAACTGCCTCAGGAGCGAATCCCAGGAGTCACACGGCACGATGGTTGCAAAGTAATCGAAGAACAGCCTCAGGCCTAAGTTGGGGGAAAGTCACAGAGGCAGAGTTGGGACAGGCTTCAGAAAGGGCAGAGGACCCTCAGTCAGGCCTAGACCCCAGGGTGGGACCTGAGGAGCGCCCCCTGCTGGTGAACCTGCTGCTCTGCGTCCCTGACACGCTTCCCATCAGCAGAGGATCAGGCCACACTGCATGGGCCTCACCTGTGCCCAAGGCACCGCAGGGAGTCCAGGTCACCAGAGAGTCCTGCCCTAAGCGGGGAATGAGGGCCCACCAGGGAGGGGAGATGGGCGTCATGGAGGGAGAAGGCAGTCTGTGGTAGGAGACAGAGGGCGGGACACAGTGGTGCAACAGACCTCAGAGGAGGGCACCTGCCGTTCTCACGAGAGTGAGGTGCCCCGGCTGCCACCTCAGCACTGCGGACAGAGCAAGGGCCTGGAGGGAGGAAGGTCTCTGACCTCACGCCCAGCTCGGCCTCGCTGACTAACGCTGTGGCAGAGCCAGATGGGGACAGACTCGCAGCAGGAATTTAACCCATAAAATGGAGCAAACACCACCCACCTCGCGGGACTACTGGGGACTCAGTGAGATGTGTGTGAAATGCAGTGCACACCGCCGTCCATAGGCACGTAAGGTGGGCACCGAATACAAATTTGTATTTTCTCACAGCTACACTGAAAAAAGTAACAAGTAATAACTAATTTTCATAAAATATGGCACTAACTCAATAGATTCTAAAAATCTTCATTTCAACATGTAATCAGTATACAACAAACTGTTCATGAGACATATTACCGTCCTTTTTCCTGCCAGTTCTTTGCACTACAGTATCGAGTTATACTACAGCTCATCAGATTTGGCCACAGGTCAGGCGCTCCACAGCCTCCTGCGGCCACTGGGTGCCCTGCTGGACAGCACAGCCCCTTAGATGCCTCAGGGTGGACCAACCAGGCCCTGAGCAACAAGGGAGGAGGGGGGATGGAGGGAGGGAAGGACAGGGAGGTGTTAGGGGACACTGTTAGGGGACAGAGGCGTGCAGGGTGGGGAGAAGAAGAGGGGGCAGAGAGGGAATCAGAGTCCCGAAGGTCCAGTGACAAGCCATCCCCTGCTCTGAGTTGCCCTGACAGCTACGGGGACAGCAGTTAGGACACTGTCCCTCCTCGCTCCACTCCTGCTCCACTGCCCGGGGAAAGCACTCACTTTCAGTGGGGTCTGCACCGTTTGCTGGAACCAGCAGCCTTCTTCTCGTGTGAGACCCTTCAGCTTCTGCTGGTTCCTGTAAAACACAGTGGAGAACAGCCTCGGTCTTAATCAGGGGTCCTGGGTTCCAGAACTGAGCCCGGCAACCAGCCCGCTGTGTGACATGGGCAGCCACCTTCCCTCCCGGGTCTCTGTGGAGATGGAGAGGAACCTCCCACCCTGAGCAGTTCACAGGCTCATGTACTCATGGGGGGACATGTTCCCTGCAGTAATGCTCACTTCGTAAGTATCTGCTCCAGCTTTGACAACTGTATACAGCTGAGTAGCCATCACCCAATCAAAACACAGAACATTCCCAGCACCCATGCAGTCCCTTCTGGCCTTCTAGCCCTTTCCCACCCACCTCGGCAGGAGACAAGCACTCCATCCCAGCCTTCTTGTGACTCAAATGAAGGGTATTTACAAGGGCATTTTGGAAAATCTAAAGTAAGTGTCAATAAATAAATAAATAAATAGTCTATTCCATGTACATGAAGGTGCTTTGATCAGTAATAATGTACCATATCAATAGCCTAAATAAGGGAATGAAAGCATCTGATAGCCTCCATGGAGACTGGAAAGGCATTTGGTAGACATAAACATGAATTCTGACTTTTTAAAAATACCTAAAAATAGGAGGCTGCATCCACCATGCTAAAATTTTCTATATGGACACAAGAGTCAACATCATTCCTAATGGTAAAATATTGGAGGCATTCCCAGTGAAATCAAATCAAGACCTAAATACCTGCCTTCTCTAAGCATCTTTGAACATAAGTTCTGGACTATGCAGCAAGCAAGATGTGAAGCAAAAATGAGGCAAGACTAGGGGAAGGGGGCAGAAAAAATAACTATTATTTTAATATGGCTGTATATTTTAAAAACCCTAAGGTTTAAGCTACAGTACTTAAAAATGAGTGCATGTCTTGATGAATGTTAAAAACATAGCAGAAACAACATATTAGAAAATGAGATTATAAGAGGATCCAATCATTAAGAGTAATAAAGAAACAGCTTTGACAAGAAATAGGCATAATTTATCTGAAGAACTCAAATCTTATTGAGTCCTAATAAAAACCCTTGACTTGAAATGCTATCTCCTTTTTAAAATATATTTTTTTCATTGAGTTATAGTTGATTTACAATATTATATTAGTACCAGATGTACAGTGCAGATTCAAAATTTTTAGAGATTATACTCCATTTAAAGTTATTATAAAATATTGGCTAGGGCTTCCCTGGTGGCGCAGTGGTTGAGAGTCCGCCTGCCGATGCAGGGGACATGGGTTTGTGCCCCGGTCCGGGAAGATCCCACATGCCGCGGAGCGGCTGGGCCCGTGAGCCATGGCCGCTGAGCCTGCGCGTCCGGAGCCTGTGCTCCACAACGGGAGAGGCCACGACAGTGAGAGGCCCGCGTACCGCAAAAAAAAAAAAAAAAAAATTTAAAAACTCTAAGAAATTAAACAATTTCATCTTATGTTGTGGGGAATGACTTTCCAGCCTTATGAAGAATAAGAAATGTTTGCACAGGTTGACTACTCAATGTCAAAACTGATGAACAGATATGAACCCAAACTGGATGTGCATGTGTGTATGTAGACAGTAGAAAAGCACTTCTACAAGTTGACCCCAAAATTCTACTTCTTCTAAGAAGCCACTATACAAATATGATCAACTATCTGGACTAAGATTTATTTTCATGTATGTTCAGTGTAATAATAATTTTGAAACAAATTTGAAATTCCTATTATTACGAGGAATGACTTACTATATTATTTTACAACTATGCAGTGGAATATTATGCAGCCCTCATTCAGTCATTCAACAAATATGGGAGTGCCCACTCTGTGTCTCCTTGTTTTAGACTGAGGAAACAGTGAGAACTGGACAGATAATAAATAGCATAATATTGCACAGAGCTGACAGTCTACCATATCAGGGTAGCAGGTTCCTTTCCCCTTCAGGGCCCTGATTTCCCTCTATCCCCCCTTCCCCATGGGACAGGAGATCTGACCAACATTGGTCTTTCCCTGTTTCTACTGCAGTACTGGGCAAGAAGAAAGCTCACCACACACTCACCAGTAAATGCTTTTCTTCCACCGGAGACTGTACCATGACACCTGTCAGCTTGTCCTGCTCCTGATCTTCTAGGTCCTTCTTGGCCACCAGAATGGACAGCAAATCTCTGTTGATCAGCATGTTGTTATGGGCATTATCCAGAGCCCCAGGACCTCTTGGGGGACATGAGCACCAGAAAAAGACCTTGGGAAGGCAAGGAGCTGACTCAGGAGTCCGTACCCACAGATCCCTGCAGCGTCTGGGGGAACACGGTGGGCTCTGCCTCTGCACCTACTCCCATTTGTCCCCCCCCCCGACGTAGGCACAGACTCAGCACATCCAGGGCTCTTTTGATGGCACCAGGACCCTAGTGCTGTGCTAAGGGGGGTTCAGCACCCTTGCCTGACACCCCCCATACCCCAAGGTGCATCCAGGGTTATGGGGTGAGGGTGCCTCACAAGCAGTAAGAGGGACAGGGCAAGCATTGCCAACCAGCCTTAGGTCTGCTCTCAACAGGCCAGTTGCTCTCCTACTGTCAGCCCAGAGCCCTCAGGCCACTTGAGAGAGCCAGGGACAACAGTATAGGACAAACTGGGGACCGTGTCCCCCCAGGGCCAAGCAGTTACTGAGGGCCTGACGCCACCAGGTCCTGGAGAAACCCACTCACCCTGTCCATGCACTTAGGGTCCACACGGTAACCTAGAAGAGAAGACGCACCCGCCTGAGCAGTGGGGAGGGCCCTCTTGCAGCACCTCCCTCCCCAGGGACAGTGCCAGGGCCAGGGTGTGGGCTGGGGGCTCAGACACTGAACAAGGAGCCCCAGGCCTGGTGACAGGGAGCGGGCCATTCCAAATCTGGAGAACCCTCGGGAAGGGAGAAGAGAAGGGGGAAAATGAAACCCATGTAAAATCTCTGTGGGGTTCTGCTGAACGACCCTCTCCCCTGACTCTGGTCACCCAGTCAAGGTGCTGACCACATCTCTGCCCCGGCCGGGGGTCCTAAAGGCATTAAGGACTGACCCTGCCCCCCGCTACACCAGACTCGGCCAGGGGGAAGAGGGGCCCATCAGCTGAGATGGGGGACTCATGTAGGAGCAGGTGAGGTGGGAGGTGGAGGGGGATCCCGGGGAACAAGATCAGAGCCAAGCCTGGAGGAACAGGAGGAGTGGGGAGATGGAGGAGGGTTCCAGAACCTCCCCTTCCCTCCCAGAACCTCACCTTTAATGAAGAAGCACCAGAAAACATATGCGATCACCGCCAGCACCAGAAGAACACAGGCAGCTACAATTGTGATCACCAGCTGTGAAGTGCCCGAGGAGGGAGAGGGAGTGGTGGGTGGTCTCCGGCGCATGGTCACTGTCTCTCCAGGAACCGGGGCCTCCCCACTGGCCTGGGTACCTGATTTTTGGTCCACACATTTGAGGTCGCTGAAGGGGCTACAGGGTGTGGCCACGATCATCCCATCAGGGCACCTGGGCAAGGACACAGGGAGGACATGGAGGGGACTCGTCAGGGAAAGCTGGCGAGGAGAAAGAAGGAACAATCTCTCACCCAGTGTTCCCCGCCAAGACAGTGGAGGAGGGACGGGCTCCTACTGTCTGCAGCGCAGGGTCCCTTCAGTCCCCCTTGTTGGGGGAGAAGGATCCGGGCTTGTGCACTCCAGCCCTCAGGGCTCCTGCTGAGTGTTCAGAGCTGCCCCTTAAGGAGCTGGGCCTCCTCTGCAAGGCCTGCACTGGCCTCCCTGGGCTGCAGGGGAAGCCCGTGTGAGGGGGCCTCTCATCCAAGTCAAGGGTCAGAAGGGTGTGGGCACAAGCCAAGCCTCATCCTCCAGTCAAGCTTTACTACAAGGACCCTCTTGTCCTGCACCTGTTGACTCGTCAGAGGAGAGCAAACTACTATTGGCCCCTAAGTCCCTATATAGGAAAGATTTATTCCCTCTTATTGAGGGAATGAGGGCTGGATGTGAGGTCAGCTGAGTCCGTTCAGGGCTTTAAAGGAACCTTGAAGGAGCTACAGGTTCAATCTTATTATGACCCGGCTGTGGGCATTTTTGTGCTCATGGGCCCTTTCCTGCATACAAAATATTAAAGATTCCATTTTATGACTGAATTGTTATAAAGGTGAATATAAGCCCGGCTGCATTCTACTCATTTTTTTCTCCTCTGATATCTTTTTAAAAGAAATTTAAACTTCTGTTGACTGCGTCATGGATCCTAATCAGTGGCCCCTTGTGTCCAATAGAAAAGCCGACCTGGCCAAAGGGAAGCGGTGCTAAGGAGGTGTGGGAAGGTGCAGGGAGCAGGGCAGGGACATGCATATGGACGAGGAGGGGCTGCTGCAGGCTCAAGAGACCCCACCAGCACAGGGAAGCCCTGGGGTAGAAGCGGGGCTCTGTGGGATTTCCCTTGAGCTATTGGGAACCACCTAGGTTCCCACGTCTTACCCAGTGCTGCACTTCTGGCAGAACTCAGGTGAGTCTTCTTCGTGGAAAGTTCCACGTCTGCACTGACACTGCGTGTCCTTAGTCGCCGTGCAAGGGGTCCTCTCTTCTTCACCTGAAGACAAAGGATGAGGTCTGGGGATATGCATCCCTCGCGTGACCCTCGACCCTTCTTCACCAACCCAAAACCCACCCACTCAGCTCTCCTCAGTTCACTGTAGCTTTGGGGGTCAAATTCTGCAGCAACACATGTGGGGCACATAAAGGGCAGCCCCTGTTCACCTGTCACCAATACCCAGAGGTATGAGAAAAGGACCATGATTCATTATTTAATGCATTAGGACAAGGAGGGAAATCTTATAGCTCACAGGGTCAGTAGGAAGGGCTGGGTATAATCTGAGAGACCCTGGATGGAGAGGAATCCTTGGGTGACTTCCCCAAACTTAGCCCTGCTGGAGAGGTGGAGGGGCCCTAAGTTGTAAAGGCTGAGAGAGGCCAAGTCTCTGGCAGGAGCACAGAGCACAGGGCTAAGAGGGGCCTGGCCCAGGACTAGACCCACGTCAAAGCTCAAACCTAGCACTCTTCCACTTGGCCAGGCCTTTTCTTATGCTGTGACTATACAGATCCCATCCCTCTCCCCCATCAAAGGACAGATTACTTTCCCACTGCTTTCACCTGATGATTTAAAAGATTTACATACCATGTGGCATGCATTATAAAAATAATTTCTATTTTTTGTATTGACCTAAGACATAATCATAAAACAGGTCCTGATTCCATGTTGGATACAATTCCCACCTCATCATGCCTGCACTTGCTATGGGTCCCCAAGTTCTGTACCTGATTTACAGATTGTACATGGCAAGCAGGAAGGGAGCATATTCCAGTGATTAGTAAAGTCCACTCCATTTGTACAGGATATACAGTTTTTTCCACCTTCTGATACATGGTATCCTGGGGAGGGAGAGAAAATCTGGTGAATGAATCCCACAGGATTCCCAGGGGCTGGCAGCGTGACGGGGAGACTCCTCTTTTGGCCATCAGCAGAATCCAAATGGGGAAATTCATTTTACCTGGCATCTGCCAGTTCATCAATTCTGCATCTACTACATACCCTTGACGAACATTGCAACATAAATATATTACAAGTCGATATAAAATTCAAATGTTATAGGAGCCACATTAAAAGAGCAGAAGGAAACAGGTCAACTTAATTTTAATAATGCATTTAACCAATATATTCAAAATAATACCACTTTAAGATGTAATAAACATAAAACATTCAAATATTTTACATTCGTTTTTCAAAGTATGTCTTAGAATCCAGGGATTATTTCTCCCTTACATCACTCACTATTCTGAGTGGCCATATTTCAAGTGCTCAATAGTCACATGGACCTAGTGACTGCTAAATTGGACAGCATCATCAGCTCCCTAGAGAGTCACAGAAGAAAGTCTTAGCCCCTGTCCTCAGTGAGTCCCAGGTCAGTGGAAGACACAAACAAGATCAGAAGTAATATGACAATCACAGACAAGCCTTTAGTTAAAGTTCACACCATCCTCCAAAAAAACGGAAGGAAAAATGGGTCCTGTATGTAAAGAGTCAAAGAAAGATCCAGAGAAAGTGTGGTGTTGTGCCTTGGAATACAGAGGCTTTCTCCAGGCACTGAGGTGAGACCTTGCAGGAGCTGTTGCTGCCTGGCAACGTATGTCCCAAATCATACAAAAATTGTTTTTGGCTTATTTCACATAGCACAGGTTTTTGAGGTTCATCCATGTTATAACATGTGTCAGAATTTCATTCTTTTTTCAGGCTGAATAATATTCCATTGCATGTGTATAAAACATTTAGTTTATCTATTCATCCATGAATGGACACTTGGGCTTCTTCTACTTCTTGGCTATGATGACTATTGCTATGAACATGGGTGTACTAACATCTCTTTGAGACCTCGTTTTTAATTCTTTTGGATATATAGCTCATCTCTCTGACTGTCACGTTTGTTCATCTGTCTGGGTACCATCCTAGCAGGAGTGTTCCAGGAGGGCGGGGGCCTCATGTCCTCCACTAGCACAGCGCCTGGAACACGGAAGACTTCCAGTAAATGACTGTGGAATAAGAACCAGGAACTGCAGGAATCAGAAGACCAGAAGGACATGAAGATAAGGGAGACAAGGGTCAGGTGAGGGTTGGAGATCAGTCTTAGAATTTACCTGGTGGACACAACTCCCAGAAGTTCTGCCTCCATCCCTGTGGGGCAGGTGGTTGCTGGTGAACTCCATCCTTCCCCGTGGGCATGGTTGAGGCAGCTGTGACCTATAGGGACAAAACAGGGACAGGCATGAGTGGCTTCCAGACTCTCACCCCTCCCAGAATCCATTCCACAATCCTTTCACCTCACCTCCAACACTAAGCAGACCTTACACCTTTCTCCCAGCTCCAGACTCTTAAATATTCTTCAGTATTTATGTTTGAACTTCCATGATTTGGGGCTACACGTAACATACACTTGAAAAACTCTTCTTTATCCTCTTCTCTTATAGAAGAAAACATGTTTATTCTAGAAACTATGAGCAGGTAAAATTTTTATAAGAATACAAAACCTATATATGATCCCTTCATCTTAGAAATAGCATCCATTAATGTTTTGTCTCATTTAGTTCCACTATTTCACCATATGTGTGAATATTCTCTTTCTCTTACAC
Organism: Kogia breviceps; assembly: GCF_026419965.1. Lineage (NCBI taxonomy): Eukaryota > Metazoa > Chordata > Mammalia > Artiodactyla > Physeteridae > Kogia > Kogia breviceps. Next base: position 103,787,174 of record NC_081317.1, read on the forward strand.
ACACACACACGCACATTTACAAATGAGGGTTATATAATATGCAAACTTTAAAAAATCAGGATACAGAATCAAACATTAAATAATTTTTTGTTCACCAAATGTTGATTAAATAACGAATTTCTGGTTTAAAAAGGTGCCTCAGACATCTAGACCAATAGAATAGAACAGATAGCCCAGAAATAGACTGTTGCATACATGGTCAAATGACTTGACATGGAGTACCAAAATCATTTAACGGAGAAAGGACAATCTTGGGAAAACTGGATATCCATGTGCAAAAATATGAACTTGGACCCTTACTTTACACCATATACAAAAATTAACTCAAAATGGATCAAAGATAGAAACATAAGACTTAAAGCTATAAAAAACTTAGGAGAAAATGTAGGGGCAGTTCTTCAGGAACTGGGATTTGGAAATGACTTCTTGGATATGACACCAAAATCACAGGCAACATGAAAAAAATAGATAAATTGTGCTAACGTCAAAAATTAAAACTTCTGTGCATCGAAAAAGCACAATTAACAGAGTGAAAGGGCAACCCACAGAATGGGAGAAATGTTTGCAAATCATATATCTGATAAAGGGTTAATATCCAGAATATATAAAGAACTCCTACAACACAACAACAACAATAATAATAATAAACAACCATTTTAAAAAAATAAGTAAAAGATTTGAATAGACGTTTTTCCAAAGAAGATATACAAATAGCCAATAAGCACATGAAAAGATGCTGAACATCACGAATCATCAGGGACATGCAAATCAAAACCACAATGAGGTACCATTGCACATCCATTAGGATGGCCACTATTTAAAAAAAAAAGAAAGAAAGAAAAAAAGAAACCCATAAACTACAAGTGTTGGCAAAGATGTGGAGAAATTGGAAGTCTTGTGCACTGTTGGTGGGAATGGAAAATGATGCAGCCCCTATGGAAAACAGTTTCCATAAAATTTGGGGCTTTCTCAAACAATTAAAAATAAAATTACTATATGATCTAGCAATTTCATCTCTGGGTATATACCCAAAAGAATTGAAAGCTAGGTCTCAAAGGGTTATTTGTACACCCACGTTCATAGCACCATTATTCACAATAGCCAAAAGATGGAAGTAACCCAAACGTCCATCAGTGGATGAATGGAGAAACAATGTGGTATATACATAAAATGGAATATTATTCACCTTAAAAAAGAAGGAAATTCTGGCACATGCTACAACACGGATGAACCTGAGGACACTATGCTAAGTGAAATAAGCCAATCACAAAAATACCGTATGATTCCACTTATGTGAGGTCCCTAGAGTAGCCAAATTCATAGAGAAAGTAGAATGGCCATTGCCAGAGTCTGGGTAGAGGGGAGAATTTGGACTTTGTTGTTTAACGAGTAGAGAGTTTCAGTTTTGCAAAATGAAAATAGCTCTAGAGATTGGTTGCACAACAATGAGAATATAGTTAATGCTAGTGAACTAGACACTGAAAAATGGTTAAGATGGTGAATTTTATGCGATGTATATTTTAGCACAATTTAAAAAAAAATTTTAAGGTGCCTGACAAGCTGTCCCTACTGGAACCTGTCAATGATCTATTAAATACCAGAGAGTCACAGAAAAGTGACAATTTGTGTCACAATCTCTGAGCTATAAATGACATAAGAACAATTGGAGAAATCTGAATGAGGTCCGAGAATTAGGTAGTAGTAATGTGTCGATGTTAATGTTCTGATTTGAAGGTTGTATTGTGGCTATGGGGGAGAATGTTCCTGTTTGTAGGGAGTACACACCAAAGTGTTCAGGAATGATATTCCTCATGTTAGCATCTAGCTTTCAGATGGTCAGGATAAAGGGTTTTGTACAATACATGCAAATTTTCTGTAATTTTGAGTGTTTTAATAAATTAAGAAAATATGTCAGAATAAAAATACAGCACCCTCCCCAGGACACAAAGGAGGTGAGCCTAGGATTGGCCTCAGCATCCTGCCTAAGGACAGTTTCCAGGCTGAAGCTCAGGAAGGGACCCGACGGAGACCCCGTGGCCAATGCGGAGGGGATAGAGAGGAGTTCCAGGAGGCTGAATGCAGGGCGAGAACTGGAGAAGAAAAGCTGCCCCGAGAGAGCTCTGGAGACGTGCAGAGGGGCCCATCCAGTGTGTGGGTGAGTGTGACCTGTGCACGTGCAGGAGGGACCCACCCCCGGCTGAGAAGAGACCACTGGAAATCAGTAGGCTGACAAGGATCGAGGCTCGCCCGGGGCTGGCATTGTTCATGCTCCCATTAACCAGAGTGGACAGACTGCATGATAGGGGTGCTGCCTAGATATCAGTGGTTAACTACTAAGTCCTTTGTAGTTAATGAATTTAATGCCCAAATAAGGCAAGTGTAGCCCAGGCATTGAACCTAAAAGCAAATATTGGAAGATCAAACTGATATTCAATTTTCTTTACTGTGACTGGAACAATATCCAGCCCTCTTTAAAAGAACACAACAAAAATGAATACCTAAGAAAACAAAATTCACAATTTATATCACTTGACAACGCATGAAGCAGGAAAACAGCACCATAAGTAGGAAAAATTCAATCAATAGAAATTGTAGAAAGTGACAGAGACCATTGAATTAATACACAAAGACTATAGAAACAGCTATTTGAATCTTATAAATATACTCAGGGACATAAAAGAAGAAAAGGAACACAATCAGGAGAGAGATGGATGATATATATAAAAAAAATTAAATGGAACTTCTAGAAATTTAAAAAATACCATATCTGTAATGACAAATATAGTGATTGGGACTGGAAGAACTAGATGTCCACATGCAAAAAACAAATAGAGATACAGACCTCAGGAAGAAAGGAATACCTGCCATCTAGCAGCCTTCACCTGCGGCCACCTGCGGCCTGAGGAAGCTCAGGATGTGAAAACCCGAGGAAACTCAGTATTTGAAAACACAGGATTCTGGCCCCAGACAGGTTAGGTGCATACTAAAGGAATGATTTCCATGAGACCCGACTCTTGCATCTTCCCATACATAGAAAGGTGCTAAATTTCTTAACTTGGGATATCTGGTTTTCTTTCATTAACAATAATCTTTTGATGTTTCCAACTACCTGCCCTTTGCTGCAAACTCCTATATATCCTAGATCCCCCTTCGCCTCCTCGGAGCATTTCTCTCAGGGTTACTGGAGATGCTGCCTCCCAGGCTTGAAGTCCTAAAAATTCCCACCGAGGGACTTCCCTGGCTGTCCAGTGGTTAAGACTCCATGCTTCCACTGCAGGGAGCGTGGGTTTGATACCTGGTCAGGGAACTAAGATCCCACATGCCATGTGGCATGGCCAAAAATAAATAAATAAATAAAAATTCCCACTGAATAAAACATAACTCTCAACTTTCAGGGTGTGAATATTTTTTAAGTCGACAGACCTTACACCCTTTACACAATTAACTCAAACTTAGCAAAACTAAATGTAAAACACAAAACTATAAAACTCCTAGAAGACAACATAGGAAAAAACCTAAATGAACTTAGCTCTGGTGATGACCTTTTTTAAAAATATATATTTATTTATTTATTTGGCTGCATTGGGTCTTAGTTGCGGCACGCGGGATCTTTTGTTGCGGTACACAGGCTCTTTGTTGCAGCATGCGGGCTTCCCTCTAATTTTGGCGTACAGGCTCTAGAGAACGCATACTCAGTAGTTGTGGTGTGTGGGCTCTAGAGCGCGTGGACTTAGTTGCCCTGTGGCAAGTGGGATCTTAGCTCCCAGACCAGGGATGGAACATGCGTCCCCTACATTGGAAGGCAGATTTTTAACCACTGGACCACCAGGGAAGTCCCTGGTGATGACTTTCTAGATACAACTACCAAAGGCATGATCCATGAAAGAAATAACCGATAAGCTGGATTTCATTAAAATTAAATTCTGCTTTGAAAAAGACAATATCAACGGAATGAGAAGTCAAGTAACAGACTGGGAGAAAGTACCTGCAAAAGATACATCTAAAAAGGACTGTTTTCCAAAACATACAAAGAACTTAAAAAAAACTCAACAATAAGAAAACAAACAACTCTGTTAAAAAAAAATGACAAAAGACCTTAACAGATACCTCGCCAAAGAAAATATACAGATGGCCAATAAGCATACAAAAAGTTGATCCACATCATATGTCATCACGGAAATACAAAGTAAAACACTAATGAGATGCTGTACACACCTATAAGAATGGCCAAAACCTGGGCACTGACAACACCAAATGCTGATGAAGAGGAGGAGCAACAGGAACTCTCAATCACTGCTGGTAGAAATGCAAATGGAAGAGCCACTTTGAAGATAGTTTTGTGGTTTCTTGCAAAACTAAACATACTCTTACCATATAATCCAGCAATTGTGCTCCTTTGTATTTACCCAAATGACTTGAAAATGTATGTCCACACAAAAACGTGAACACAGATGTTTATAGCAGCTTTTTTCACAATTGCCCAAACTTGGAAACAACCAAGGTTTCCTTCAGTAGGTGAATCAATAAACTGCGGTACATCCAGACAATGGAATGTTATTCAGGCCAGAAAAGGAATAAGCTATCAAGCCGTGAAAAGACATGGAGGAATCTCAAATGCATATCACTAAGTGAAAGAAGCCAATCTGAAAAAGCTACGGACTGTATGATTCCAATGACATGACATTCTGGAAAAGGCATAACTATGGAGACAGTAAAAAGATCAGTGGTTTCCAGTGGTTAGGGGCCAGGGAGGAATGAATAGGCAAAACACAGATGATTTTTAGGGCAGTGAAAATACTCTGTATGATACCGTAACAATGGTATACAGTTGTCCAAGCTCACAGAACTTACAACACCAAGAGTGAACCGTAATGTAAATTATGAACTTTGGGTGATTAGAATGTGTCAGTGTAGGTTCACCAATTATAACACATGTACCACTCTGGTGGGTATGTTGATAACGGAGGAGACCATGTATGTGTGGGGACAGGGGGTATATGGGAAATCTATGTATCTTCTTCTCAGTTTTATTTTGACTCTAAAACTGCTCTAAAAGAATAAAGTCTTAAAAACAAAACAAACAAACAAAACAAACAGCACGATAATACACACACACACACACACACACACACACACACACAAAGGAAAAAAATATACTGGATGGGAGTAACAGCAGATTAGGATGTGTAGAAAATCAATGAACTTGGAGAGAAAGCAATAGAAACTACTCAAAATGAGAGAGAAATAATGGAATAAAACAGATCCTAAGTTGACAGCATTCGGGCTCACCAGGCGTGAGGCCCTGCACTGCCATCCCTGACACCACCTGACGTTGGGCTCCTCTGAGTTCCTCCATGACCCACCCCCCCAGCACAGCACTCCACCCTGTGCTTCAGAAGCTCCTGCCCCACCCCAGGGAGCCCACACCACGGTGCCAATACATGCAGGTGGCAGTCACTGCAGGGCTGGGGGGTGGGAGACCACGTACCCTGTGGCCCTCCCAGCACCAGCGTGACCGACACCTGCCCTGAGGATGGGATTCGTCCTCCCACACAGCCTCACATAGCGCCCGCACAGCTCTCAGCAGCTTCCAGAGGGCCCTGCAGACGTTCACTTCCTCCCATTTTACAGCAGGAAGCAGGGGTATGCAGAGTCCCGGAGCTGGAAGGAGCAGAGCAGGCCTGCAGTCTCCAGATGCAGTCCCAAGACTCCTATGGCCTGACTGAGCTTCTGAGCCTCTGAACCTCACGTTTCCCACTTTGAAAGAGAGAGAAACCTGCAGTAGAAGACCTACAACAGAAATGGGGCCCCACCACATGTGCAGAACGGGCACCTGGGTGAGGACCAGGCTCAGCTCTGCAGCTCATCTCAAGTCATCCTTCCAAGAGCCCAAAGACATGGGCCTCATCTCATGACAGGCAGGGCTGGGGGCAGTAACTGGCCCTGGGTGGCACCATGCAAGTGCAGAGCTGGGACTGCTGTCCCCCTGCCCCCGCCCCTGCTGCCTAATCTTGGATCTCCTGGTCATCCACTCCCAGTCTCAGAAATCTCATGGATCCTTGAAAATCTCTACTGGCACCGAGGAATCAAAACCACAGCACTGTGGTACCCCATAGTTACCTCTTAGACTAGCAAAGAATTAAAGTTCAGTGTGGCAAGGGTGCAGGGAAACAGGCATACTTGTGGACTCCTGGTGTGAGTTAAAATGGTCCGGCCTTTTTTTTGAGGACAGTTTACCATTATATATAACGAAAGTATAAAATTACCTAACCCATTGACACAACAATTTCACTTCCACGGAGTTACCCAGTAGACAGTACACATGCATGTATGACACATACAAAGGTATATACTACAGTACAGTTGGAATTAGCAAAAAAAACAAAACAAAAAATACCAAACAAGGATATAATCTAAAAAGATATTCATGAAAGACAAGAATGAAATAAACTGGTTCACCCACATTTGCTTTACCTCTACAATAAAATATTATGCTGCTAAAAAGAATAGTATAAATCTGCATGTACTAACCTAAGACATCTAATGGAATTGGTTATTAACTCAGAATATAACAAAAGTGATCATGACTGTAAATGCATTTTTAAAAAAGCCATGAGAAGGGATGAGAACGGGAGTTTGGGATGTCAGAGGCCTAGGTCTCACATTCCCCAAACCATCAAGATCGTATTTTGACTGTGTCTACACCGGTATTCTCACATTCACCCGGAAAAACACCTGCCGTACTAAAGTGAGTCATTCATGCAACAGCCTTAAACATGGGTCTCATCTAGTAGACTAATTTTTTTAAAAATTAATTCTGGGGCTTCCCTGGTGGCGCAGTGGTTGAGAATCCGCCTGCCGATGCAGGAGACACGGGTTCGTGCCCTGGTCCGGGAAGATCCCACATGCCGCGGAGCAGCTAAGCCCGTGAGCCATGGCCGCTAGGCCTGCGCGTCCGGAGCCTGTGCTCCGCAACGGGAGAGGCCACAACAGTGAGAGGCCCGCGTACCGCAAAAAAAAAAAAAAAAATTAATTAATTCTGTAATCATTTTGTGATTATAAATATGTTATTGCATCTCTGAATTTTGAATTAATTTGTTAAATGAAAGTATTTAAAACTTCATGACACCTGTAATGTTGGTTTCACATTTAATTTTTTTTTTTTTTTACCATATAAGCAACCTGGAACATGCAGGGGTGGAGCCTTTCCACTTGGAGTGTCTTTAGGATGTGCATCACCATGGGTTTTCCTGTTTGCATCACCCACCTCTAAGGAAGGAGGGGCGGCTCCAGTTCCTGGCTGCCTGATGATCTTTTAAGGGCCGCCTCGAAGGCAATGTGACTAGAAGGAAGTGGGAACCTGCTTCCTCAAGGGTCAGAACAAAACGTGTGGAAGGCAGCCTTCTTCGTGGGCTGCTGTTTAATCAATTTGCCATGAGCACGTTTTAGAATTTAGACATAAGTGTAAAATAGTAAAAAGAAAGAAAGAAAAGACTGCCAATCTCTCTGTCGCTCCAGGCAGCTTGCCAGGGAGTTTCCAGCTTGACACTGCCCCCTCCAATGCCTGGAATACACTTCGGGAACCGCTCAGGAGGCCAGCAGGGCCACGGACCGGGAAGGGGATCGCGGGCTCTTCTCCCTCTGGGCCCGGGTCGGTCCTGCCGGGCCGTGACCCTGCTCCTTCCCCCGAATCTGCCCACTGTGGATCCTGCTCGGACACCCGCGGCCGCAGGTGACCCGGGCAGGCACCCAGCCATGTCCGCCTGCCCACTCCCCTCCCCCGCCCTCCCCCCGCTTCTGCCTTCCCCCGAGCCGGGACCCGCGGCGGGGACTCACCGACAGCAGGTCACCCAGGACGACAAAGATGAGAGCCAAGGGCCCCCGGAGCCGAGGCCTGGGACCGGGGAGGCGCCCTGCTCGGGAGCCCGAGGCGGCCGGTGGGCTCTGTCCCCGCTGCCCCGTGCTGTCGCGGGGCGCTCGCTGTCCCGGCCGCCGCGGGGTGACAGCCTGCGGAGCCATCAGGAAGCAACAGTGTCTTTCGTGGGGCTCTGGATCGTCCCTGCCGCCCGTGGGGTGTGCGGGGACTCACTCTTATCTCTCTCTCTACTCTCGGGAGGGTGGACCGTCCTGACTGTTGGTACTCTGGGCGGCGTTGAGTCACCGGGGCGGGGCGCCAGCAAGCAAATAGACACACCGTTGTTGAAGCACGTGATGTGTTGACAGAGAGGCTCTGAACCGAAGGCCGCCGCCTTCTAGGTACACCTCCGGAAGGTGAGGGGCTGGACATAGAACTAACTGTCTGGCTACCCTGGGCACGTGGTTTGTTTCTGGATCCTGTTCTTCCCAGGACAGGCACAGAAGGTGGTGGTGAGGAGTTTAGGGGGACGAAGTGGGAGCTGACCACTCCCAGAAGCTGTGCCCTCAGCTGTGACCAGGGTAGTGAACTTGAGTCCGAATCCAGGACCTGTCCTCATCCTGTCCCCTTTCCAGAGCCAAAGCCCCTCGTGTTTATAAACTCGGAACTAACCTGCGCTGACTTGGGCGGTCTCCTCACACTGCTACACCCTCCCCCCACCCCCACCCCCAAGAGTCTCACTGACTGAGTGGATATGTTTCACTTTGCAGCTCTGTCCCAGTGCGAAGCTTCTTGGTCAGGGGCTTGATCTTAGCATCTCTGTAGCCAGGTGTCTGGCTGGAGCAGACACTCAATGAACAGGCGAGTAGACAGAATGAAGCGATCACAGAGGCATTGATCGCTGGGTCTGAATTCAGGTCACCATTAGGCTTCCGACCTCCCCCATCACCACCTTGCATGTTCTGGTAATTTCAGATCCATCGTCTGGCTTTCACACTCAGGACTTCATGTTATCTTGTCTCACCCCTGCTGCTCCTGCAGTCAGGCGAGCTGGAGGAACCCATTTCAGCCTTTCTTCAGGATTTCCCTTCCCTGTAGATTCTATAAAGCCCTTGGGAAACAGAACTGCTGGAGACGAATTTGCACATTAAACCCAAAGGGCCAAGAGAGGGGGGGTTCCCTTTCAGCTGTCCCTATACCTCCAGCTCTGTGCCTGGCCTATTTTATCTTCATGACTCTCTGAACGTCCTTTGATGATAACAGGGCCCTGATTTCACAATCCAGGGACACCATCCACAGTGCGCAACGCTGTACTTCGGGCCATCAGGCTCAGAGACATCAGTCCAGGTCACTCTAGACTGTCCCATCTCTCTAGTTTGTCAGGACCAAGTAGTTACCAAACCTTCATCCACTCCTCAAGTTCCCATCATCTTCTGCTCTCCATCTCATCCTGGAATGTCTGGGCTGGGCCTCTGATACCTGTAGGCTGTTGCCAAGGTCTCCACTGTGCTGTTCTCAAGCCCACACTCCTCTCTTCTTCATGCCACGGAGGAAGTGGGACACCGACGGCTCCACTGAAAATAATTTGTCATTTGGCCCTGGGAGGAAGAGGCTGGCTCTGACACTGTGTGACTTGGTGGTCCTGGGCTCTCTATCCTATGGGAGGTGTGAACATATGATAATACAATAATAATAATAATAATAATAATACAAATGCTTCGTTAAAAAGCTCCATGGTAAGTTTGTTACAGTACATTTCAGACTTGAGGACACAAAAGAAAGAGAAAAGAACCCTTATTATGAAATGCTTCTCTATTAAAAGGGAAAATCTATAAGAAGGAGCCTGGTTCAGAGCAGGGTTGGTGGCTGTCTGGCTATGGTCCTCAGCTGGTGGCACCAAAATACGCTAAATGCATGGGTTCGGTGTCCTGGGTTCAATATGTAGAGGGGAGGGACAGTTGTCAAATAGCAGACCCTTTACAGTGATTCAGCAGGGAAAGGATGAAGTGCGCCCACAGGAATAGGGAAGAAAGAGGAAACCCTAGAAGCCACAGACAAGTAATGGAAGACCATAAAACCTGAATATGTACAGCCCAGGAAAAAGGGCAAAGATGGCTTGGGATTCAGGAAAGGGGTGGATGAAAATATACTATTGTAGTAATGGATTCAGAACACGTGCTAGAAATACCACGACTTGTCCAATCTCAAGATACTATGGGTTGTCAATAAAACTATATATATATATATATATATATATATAAACTATTTAATGAAATTTCATGTAGTGGGCATGTTACATCCAGGCAGTGAAGTGGTGTGCACCTGCTCTATCTTCTTTACTCCCTGGGACTAATTTTTGGCCTCTCCGATCCTCAGTTTTCTTCTTTAAATGGACATTGCTTTCTGTTTTAGAGTTAGAGCAGAAGTTGCTCCTGACATAATGGAACATCAGGCTGTCAAGAGTTCTAGCAGACTTCTCTGGATCCTGTGCCCACATTTTCAGAGGGAGCCTTGATAGCCATTCCATACCATACTCTCTTAGCAACTTTCAAATATACAATACAGTATTATTAATTATAGTATCCATGCTATACATGACATCTCTAGGACTTATTTACTTTATAACTGGAACTTTATACCTCGTTCTTAAAGGGAGTGTCCTATTTTATCTTCTCTACCATCATGATGGCATTTACCTTAAGGTTCATTCTTTATTCCATCTCATTCAAAAGATTTCTTCTTTCTTGGAAATGTAGTAGCTATTATCTCTCCTACTCACTTGACACAAACATGTATTACCTTCTATTTTATTTTCCGTTTGCAGACTGCATGTATTCTGACCAGAAAACTCTGTAAATATAATATCTTTCTTATTCCATCTCCCTATTTTTTACTTCAGATGTCTCTTTCATTTCCACATTGTGTCTTACATATGTTGTCTAATGCAGTTTGCTCACTGATCGTAGATCTTGATCTTATGGAGACATAAGCTTGGCCCAATACATTTTTTCTTTACTGGGACTATTTAAGCTTCCCATATGGCTGTTATTTCTTTTTTTAATATTTATTTTGTTTATTCATTTATTATTTATTTACTTTTTGGCTGCGTCAGGTCTTAGTTGCTGCATGCGGGATCTTCACTGAGGCACGCGGGATCTTTCGTTGTGGTGCACCGGCTGAGTGTTGTGGCACGCGGGCTCTTTGTTATGGCGCACACATTTTCTCTCTAGTTGTGGCGTGAGGGTCTTCTCTTCTCTAGTTGTGGTGCACCGGCTTCAGAGCACATGAGTTCTGTAGTTAGCAGCACGCAGGCTCTGCAGTTGAGGCGCCTGAGCTCAGTAGTTGTGGTGCATGGGCTTAGTTGCCCCGTGGCATGTGGGATCTTAGTTCCCTGACCAGGGATCGACCCTGGTCCCCTGCATTGGAAGGTGGATTCTTTACCACTGGACCATCAGGGAAGTCCCCATGGCTGTAATTTCTAATTAATAAGGTCCGTGATGAAGGTGGCCAGAGTGGTGGGTGGGGCAAATGGGAGTCAGGGGCTAGCTCATTCAAGAACAAGGTAGAATCATCAACTCCCTCTCAGTGTCTTTTCTTTCATCCACTTCCTTCCTCTGGTTCCTCTTTCAGGACATTTATATTTAATATATGCAAAACCTAACCAAGGAGGTGGCTGAGAACTGTAAAACATTGATAAAGGAAATTGAAGATGATCCAAAGAAATAGAAAGATATCCCATGCTCCTGGATTGGAAGAATTAATACTGTTAAAATGGCCATACTACCCAAAGCAGTCTACAGATTTAATGTGATCCCTATCAAGTTACCCATGACATTTTTCACAGAACTAGAACAAATAACCCTAACATTTATATGGAACCACAAAAGACCCAGAATTGCCAAGGCAATCCTGAGGAAAAAGAACAAAGGTGGAGGCATAACTTACACAGATTTCAGACAACACTACATAGCTACAGTAAGCAAAATTGTGGTATTGGCACAAAAACAGACATATAGATCAATGGAACTGAATAGAGAGCCCAGAAATAAACCCCCACACCTACAATCAATTAATCTTTGATAAATGAGGCAAGAATTATACAGTGGAGAAAGGAGAGTCTCTTTAGCAAGTGGTGCTGGGAAAACTGGAAAGCCTTATGTAACACTCCCTCACACCATACACAAAAGTAAACTCAAAATTGTTTAAAGACCTAAATATAAGACATGACACCATAAAACTCCTGGAAGAGAACATAGGCAAAACATTCTCTGACATAAATCATAGCAATGTTTTCTTAGATTAGTCTCCCAAAGCAAAAGAAATAAAAGCAAAAATAAACAAACTGGACCTAATCAAACTTAAAAGCTTTTACACAGCAAAAGAAACCATAACAAAATGAAAAGACAACCTACAGACTGTAAGAACAAATATGCAGCAATGTGACCGACAAGGGGTTACTTTCCAAAATAGAAAAACAGCTCGTACAACTCAATATATTAAAAAAAAGGAACAACCCAATTAAAAAATGGGTAGAAGACCTAAATAGACATTTCTCCAAAGAAGACATACAGGTGGCCAACTGGCATATGAAAAGATGCTCCACTTTGCTGATTATTAGAGAAATGCAAATCAAAACTACAAAGAGATATCACTTCACACCAGCCCGAATGACAATCATCAAAAAAGTCTACAAATCATAAATGCTGGAGAGGGTGTGGAGAAAAGGGAACCCTCTTCTACACTGTTGGTGGGAATGTAAACTGGTGCAGCCACTATGGAGAACAGTGTGAAGGTTCCTTTAAAAACAAAAAATACAGTTGCCATATGATCCTGCAATCCCATTCCTGGGCATGTATCTGGAGAAAACTCTAATTAAAAAAAATACATGCACCCCAATGTTCATAGCAGCACTGTTAAGTAGCCAAGATATGGAAGAAACAAATGTCCATCCACAGATGAAAAGATAAAGATGTCATCAGGGACTTCCCTGGTGGTCCAGCGGTTAAGACTCCTCACTTCCAATGCAGAGGATATGGGTTCAATCCCTGGTCTGGGAACTAAGATCCCAAACACTGTGCAGTGTGGTCAAAACAAAAACAAATACAAAACAAACAAAATAACTAGAGATAGCATATGATCCAACAATATATCTAGAAAAGAGATATATACTATATATATAGCACAGGGAACTATACTCAATATCTTACAATAACCTATAATGGAAAAGTTTTATATATATATCTGAATCACTTTGCTGTACACCTGAAACTAACACAATATTATAATGTTATAAATCAACTATACTTCGATTAAAAAAGTAGTCATGCAAAAATCGAGGGTGATCAACCCCATTACTAATTGTCAAAGTTTCCTAACTCTTATTGTTCTGTTCAAGAAAAGCTTTGATCATTTTATGACTGATTACTAAATTAGTAACCTAATGAGCTTTCCTGATAACCTGGTGGCCCAGATGAGGGCTAACAGGGGCTATCCAGAGCCTTTTCCTCTTGGCCACATCTGACTTGTATCAGATGGAAATCCCTTACACCTTCCCTCTTGTACATGGAAATGACGATGATGGTGCCACCACAGACAGGAATTAAGGGACTTGGAAAATGCAGAGATGGCATTGTTACCATCACCTTTCTGATCAGTTACCTTACATGGAGGGCTACAGCTTGAGGACCTGCTGTCAGGGCATCTGGATGGAGCAGGACAGCTCTGTTTTCACAATCAAAGAAAGTTCTCACAGTTTCCAGTGACACTGGATAGTGTCCAGGATCCCCTGTGGCACTGTATGTGTGTTTCTTAGGCATGTTTAAAATGTCAATGCTTAAAGAAAGATGAAATCAAAGAGTACTTGCCATACACTTAAGGGATACAGGTTTTATTGTGTGCCTAATATTTACATGACACTGATTTAGATGCTTTACATTTACTGTCAGTTTTTATAACAGTTCTGTGAGGAGTTATTAGCAGCCTATTTTTGCAGATGAGGAAAGCTGAGGCCATGAAAGACAATGTAACTTGCTCAGGTGAGGTTCCTGTCTTTAAATAATGGAGCTGCAATTTAAACCTCTCTTGTCTGATTCCAGATCCTGCTTTTCCTCTCCACTGGAGTGATTTGCTGAAAAGTTTGCCCAGAAGATGTGACCCAGACTGCACACATTTGCATAGGACTCTGTCTCCTCTGTGTGGGAGGTGCCCTATCTTGTGCCATTATCTTATTCACCAAGAGAACATTTCCTGGTGCCTGGTGTCAAAGCAGTCACTTGGTAAATATTGGCTGCACAAATGAATGAATGAAAGGACTAGATGAGGTCTGTTGCTCAGAACAGACAGGTAATAGATGTTCATTCCTTTTGTCCATTCTCCTGTCTTGGGCACTTTTATCAGCATCCTTTTTCCACCAGCCTTTTTTTTTTTTAAGATTTAATTTTATTTATTTTTGGCTGCGTTGAGTTTTCGTTGCTGTGCGCAGGCTTTCTCTAGTTGTGGCAAGTGGGGGCTACTCTTCGTCGTGGTGCGCGGGCTTCTCTTGTTGCAGAGCACAGGCTCTAGGCGCGGGGACTTCAGTAGTTGCTGCACGCGGGCTTAGTAGTTGTGGTGCACGGGCTTTGTTGCTCTGTGGCCTGTGGGATCTTCCCGGACCAGGGATCAAACCCTTGTCCCCTGCATTGGCCCGTGGATTCTGATTCACTGCACCACCGGGGAAGTCCCTCCACCAGGCTTCTACCTGCGGTGGTTCTAGGAGGATCACAAACAACATCTTAAATTCAGATTAATTAAATTCAGAGCAATGGCCATTTGCACAATTGTACCAATCAGAAGCAGTTTCATTTCTATCAAATACATAGAAGAATTGAGATATTTTCAATATTTTTCTTATCAAAGAAGATATTTCAAGTGCTTCATTATAATTCAGTTAAGATTTGTGACCTTCTTCAGATAAATTATTCCTATTTCTTATCAAGTAGGACTTTTTATAATGAAAAAGGGTCAATTCACCATGAAGTTATAACAATTATAAACACATATGCACTGAACATCAGAACTACTAAATGTATGAAGCAAACATTCACAGAACTGAAAAAAGAAATAGATCTACAATACCACCAGGAGACTCTTCAATATCCCAGTTTCAATAATGGATAAAACAACCAGACCAAATATCAATATGGAAATAGAAGACTTGAACAAAACTAGAGACTGATTGGACATAACAGATATATATATTGTACACCTCAGCAAACATTAGCAGAATACTCATTTTTCTCAAGTGTACATAGGATAACCTCCAGGATAGACCATAGTTAGGCCACAAAACAAGTGTTAATAAATTATAGAAATTGAAATCATACAAAGTATCTTTTCCAGTCACAATTGAATAAAATTAGAAATCAATATCAGAAAAAAGTATGCAAATGTATGGAAATAAAACAACTCTTAACCAATCATTCAAAGAAGAAATCACATGGGGAATAAGAAAATATGTTGAGACAATGGAAAATGAAAACACAACAAATCAATACCTACGGAATGCAGTGAAGGCAGTGCTAGGAGAAAATTTTATAGTTTTAAATATTTACATTAAAAAAGATCTCAAATCAACAGCCTAAAATTACACTTAAAGGAACTATAAAAAAACAAAAACCTAAACCCAAATCTAGCAAAAGGAAGGAAATAAAGACATAAGAGCATATATAAATAAGGAATAGAAAATAATAGAGAAAATCAGCAAAATATAATGTTTATTCCTAAATGTCCATCAACAGAGGAATTAAAGAAGAGGTGATACATGTATACAATGGAATATTACTCAGCCATTAAAAAAATGAAATAATGCCATTTTCAGCAACATGGATGGACCTAGAGATTGTCATATTGAGTGAAGTAAGTCAAACAGAGAAAGAGAAATACCATAGATATTGGGGCTTCCCTGGTGGCGCAGTGGTTGAGAGTCCGCCTGCCGGTGCAGGGGACATGGGTTCGAGCCCTGGTCTGCGGGGATCCCGCATGCCGCGGAGCAACTGGGCCCGTGAGCCACGATTACTGAGCCTGCGCGTCTGGAGCCTGTGCTCTGCAACAAGAGAGGCCGCGAGGCCGCGATAGTGAGAGGCCCGCGCACAGCGATGAAGAGCGGCCCCCGCTTGCCGCAACTGGAGAAAGCCCTCGCACAGAAACAAGGACCCAACACAGCCATAAATAAATAAAATTTACTAAAAAAAAAAAAGAAATACCATAGATATTGCTTATATGCAGAATCTTAAAACAATGCTACAAATGAATTTATTTACAAAACAGAAATAGACTCACAGACTTAGAGAATGAATTTTCGGTTACTGGGGGAAAGGGTGTGGGGGAGGGATAGACTGGGAGTTTGGGATTGATATTACACACTGCTATATTTAAAATAGATAACCAACAAGGACCTTCTGTATAGCACAGGGAACTCTGCTCAGTATTATGTAAAAACCTAATGGAAGTATATATAAGTCCATGCACTCTCTCACTTCTTCCCAGCTTACCCTTCCCCCTCCCCATGTCCTCAAGTCCGTTCTCTACATCTGCGACTTTATTCCTGTCCTGCCCCTAGGTTCTTCATAACCATTTTTTTTTTAGATTCCATATAGCTGATTCACTTTGTTATAAAGCAGAAACTAACACACCACTGTCAAGCAATTATACTCCAATAAAGACGTTAAAAAAAAAAACCTAATGGGAAAAGAATTTGAAAAAGAATAGATACATGTATATGTATAAATGAATCACTATGCTGTACATCTGAAACTAACACAACATTGCTAAACAACTATATTCCAATATAAAGTAAAATTTTTAAAAAGTTCATTCCTCAAAAAGATCAATAAAATTAGTAAAAATTTACCTAGATTAAATTAAAAAATAAAGAAGACCCAAATAACTAAAATCAGAAATGAAAGATGGGACATCACAAAAAATCTTACAGAAATAAAAGATTATAAGAAAGTACTATGAAAAATTGTATACCAAAAAATTGGATAATCTAGACAAAATGGAAGAAATCATAGAAATATACAACCTTCCAAGACTGAATCAGGAAGAATAGGAAACTGGAATAGACCTATAAGTATTAAGGACATTGGATCAATAATCAGAAATGTCTCAACAAAGGAAAGCCCTGACAGATAGCTTCAATAGTAAATTCTACCAAACATTTAAAGAATTAACACCAGTACTCCTCAAACTCTTCAAAAAATTTAAAGAAGGAATGTTGTCAAGCTCATTTTATGTGGCCAGCATTGCCCTCATACCAAAGCCAGACAAAGACACCATAAGAAAATAAATCTACAGGCCAATATCCCTCATGATTAAGGATGCAAAAAATTCTCAGAAAAAAGAAAAAACTAGCTCACAGAATTTAGCTAGAACCATTTGACCAAATGGTTCAAAATACCAACATCAATCAGTATAATACTCCAAGTTAACAGGATGAAGGTAAAAAAATGACCATCTCAATTGATGCAGGAAAAGGATTTGACAAAATTCAACACCCTTTCATAGGAAAAACACTCAACAACTAGGAATAGAAGGAAACGTCTCAACAATATAAAGGTCGTATATGAAAGACCCACTGCTAACATTGTACTCAGTGTGAAAAATGGAAAAAATTTCCCCTAAGATCAGAAGCAAGACAAAAATGCCCACTTTAGCCACTTCTATTTAACACAGTAGTGGAAGTCCTAGCCAGACCAATTAAGCAAGAAAAAGAAATAAAAGGCATTCAAATTGGAAAAGAAGAGGTAAAATTATCTCTCTTTGTAGAATTCATGAACTTATATCTAAAACCCATAATGATCACACACACACAACACACACACATCCCATTAGAAATAATAAATGAATTCAGTAAAGTTGCAGTATACAAGATCAACACATAAAAATTAGTTGTATTTCTATACATTAGCAGTGAATAATCTGAAAAGGAAATTAAGAAAACAATTCCATCCACAATAGCATCAAAAAGAATAAAATTCTTAGGAATGAACTTAACCACAGAGGTGAAAGACTTACACACTGAAAACTACAAAACTTTGCTGAAAGAAATAAAAGAAGACACATAAATGGAAAGACATCCCATGTTTATGATTGTTAGACTTAATATTGCTAAGACAGGACTTCCCTGGTGGTGCAGTGGTAAAGAATCTGCCTTCTAATGCAGGGGATGTGGGTTCAATCCCTGGTCAGGGTACTAGGATCCCACATGCCACGGGGCAACGAAGCCTCTCCCCACAACTACTGAGCTCGGGCGCCTCAACTACAGAGCCTGCATACACAAACTACAGAGCCCACACACCCTGGAGCCTGCACACCACAACTAGAGAGAGAAAACCCGTTCACCACATCTAGAGAGAAGCCTGCACATCACAACTAGAGAGCCTGCAATGAAGAGCCCGTGCACTGCCACGAAAAGAGCCCACATGCCTCAGTGAAGATCTCACATGCTGCAAGTAAGACCTGATGCAGCCAAAAATAAATAAGTAATAAAATAAATATTTAAAAATTATTGCTAAGACGATTGCAATCCCAATGGTGGTTTTTACAGAAATAGAAAAATCGACACTGAGCCTCCAGAAGCTCATCGATTACAGCTCAGGTTTTCCCACTTGGCACTAGTTCCCCCAGAGATTCCTAATCACAGGATTCTGCTCTGGAAAGTTGTGATTATCTGTATTTACCTGTAGGTCTCTCAAATGTGGGAGCAGCAGTTCTTTGACCTCACTTCAATAGATTTAAGAAGTGTTGTTTTAATTCATTTAACTTTTTCACTGTTTTTAGGACTGAATGGTGACTTCTGCCTCTTACATGTCAGAACAGTAACAGGAAGCTTATTTAAAACCTTTTAACAAAGAAAACTGCAGCCCCAGATGTTTTACTGGTGAATTCTACAGATATTTATGGAAGAAATAACACGAATGTTACACATATTCTTTCAGAAAATATGAGAGGAGGGAACACTTCTTAACTGTTTTATGAAACCAGCATAAACCTGATTTTAAAAAACTGACAAAGACATCACACACACACAGAAAAAAAGCTGGTCAATATCCCTCACAAATATCACTGAAGAAATCCTTAAACAACACCTAACTGAATAAAAAAATATTTGAAGAAGGCAATATATCATGACTAAGTGGAAATAAGCTCAGGAATACATGTTAGATTATATCTGAAATCCATGTGTTGTTCACTATATTGATAGTGTGAAAGAGAAAAAATACATGAACATCTTAATAGATGTAAAAAAAGGCATTTGACAACATTTAACACCCTTTCATGATAAAAGCTCTCATTATAATAGGAACAAAAGAGAATTTCCTCCATCTGATAAAGAGTACGTATTTAAAAAGCTACAGTTAACATCATTGAAAATGGTAAAATTCCCCTAAGTTTGGGAATAATACCTAGGGTTTTAGCTCATTACATCTATTCAACATTGTACTCAGGGTCCTAGCCAGTGCAATAAGGAAGGCAGAAAGACACAAGGATTTGAAAGAAAGAAAAAAAACTATATTCATTTGCAGATATCAGCTACTGGTTTTAAGTGTATCTGGCAGGTTGACATACAAACATCAATTGCAGTTCTATGTACTAGCATCAAACAGTTGGGAAATCAAATGTTAAAATCTTGTTTAAAAGAGCATCAAAAAGCATAACATATAAAGTTTAGAATTTTAATTTAAAATAGTGTCAGAAACAAAATTGTAAACATGCAGACTTCTAGAGAGAAAACTGCAATGCATTGCTGAGAGAAGTTAATGAAGACCTAAATTATGGAAATTCATGGATTGGAAGACTCCGTTTTGTTAATTTTCCACAAAATGATGTATAAATTCAATGCAATTATTATAAAATCCCAATTCTTCCAGGTTTTAAAAATAGAAATTGGCAAGCTGATTCTAAAATTAATATGGAAACACAAAGGTCCTAGAATATCCAAAACAATACTGAAAAGAAAGAACATAATTAGACAACAGACACTATCTGACTTCAGGACATATTATAAAGCAACATTAATTAAAACAGTGTGGTACTGTCAAAAGTTTGGAAAATTAAATCAATGGAACAGAATAGACAGCTGTAAAATGGACTCAAACTTGTATGTTTCTTTAATTTTTAACCAATGTGTCAAAAAAATTCAATGGGGTAAGAAAAGTATTTTTAATAAATGGTGAAGGAACTATGGCTATCGATATGGGGAAAAAACGGCATAAGAACTCCTATGTTATACCATACTCAAAAATCAATTCGCAATAGATTTTATATTCTATTGCACCAATTGATATTCCCACCAACAGTGCATAAGTGTTCCAATTTCTCCACTTATTCACCAACACTTGTGTTTTTCCTTTTAGATAGTTGCCAGACTAACTGGTGTGAGGTGATATCTCATTGTGGTTTTGATTTGAATTTCCATAATTATTAGTGATATTGAGCATCTTTCCATATGCCTGTTGGCTATTTGTATATCCTCCTTAAGCATCCTTTTATATGCTTGTTGGCTATTTGCATATCCTCTTTGAAAAAATATCTAGTCAAGGGCATTTTTCAAACAGGTTGTTTTTTCATTGTTGAGTTGTAGGAATTCCTGATGTATTCTAGATATGAACCCCTTATCATCTGATTTGCAAATCATATCATCATATGATTTGAAGATACTTTCTCTCGTTCCATAGGTTGCTTTTTCACTCTGTTGATTGTGTCCTTTGATGCACAGAAATTTAAAGTTTTGATGTAGTCTAATTTATCCATGTTTTTTGTTGTTGCCTGCACTTTTGGTGTCATGTCCAAGGAACCATTGACAAATCCAACGTCATGAAGCTTTTTCTCTGTGTTTCATTCTAAGAGTTTTATAGTTTTAGTTCTTATGTTTAGATCTTTGATCCATTTTGAGTTAATTTTTAAATTTTATTTTACTGAAGTATAGTTGATTTACAATGTTGTATTAATTTCTACTATACAGCAAAAGTGATTCAGTTATTATTTATATATATATTATATATAAACACACACATTCTTTTTCATATTTTTTCCATTATGGTTTATTATAGGATATTGAATATACCTCCCCATGCTATACAGTAAGTCCTTGTTTTTTATCCATTCTATGTATAATAGATTGCATCTGCTAAGCCCAAACTCCCAATCCACCCCATCCCCACCCCTCCCCTTGGCAACCACAAATCTGTTCTCTACGTCTGTGAGTTTCTGTTTCATATATAAGTTCATTTCCATCATATTTTAGATTCCACATATAAGTGATGTCAGATGGTGTTTGTCTTTGTCTTTGTGGCTTACTTCACTTAGTATGATAATCTCTAGTTGCTGCAAATGACATTATTTCATTTGTTTTTATGGCTGAGTAAAACTCCATTGTATATATGTACCACATCTTCTTTATCCATTTATCTGTCAGTGGACATTTAGGTTGTTTCCATGTCTTGGCTATTGTAAGTAGTGCTGCCATGAACATTGGGGTGCGTGTATCTTTTCTAAATAGTTTTCTCCAGATATTGCCCAGGAGTGGGATTGCAGGATCATATGGCAACTCTATTTTTAGTTTTTTGAGGAACCTCCATACTGTATTCCATCGTGGCTGCACCAATTTACATTCCCACCAACAGTATAGGAGGGTTCTCTTTTCTCCACACCCTCTCCAGCATTTGTTATTGGTAGTTTGTCATAGTTTTAAACCTCTGCTTATCATGTGACACCAGATAGAAAAAAAATAGGCAAACTACAACCTGAGCTAAAAATATTTGCAAAACATATGTCTAAAAAAGAATTGTTGTCTAGAATATATAAAGAACCCTACAACTCATTAACAGCCACCCAGCACTTCACAAAGGAAGATATACAAATGACTAGTAAATGCAAGAAAAAGTGTTCAATACCATTAATCATGAGGAAAATGCATATTAAAACTTCATTGAGGTGCTTTAACACACCTACTATATTGGCTAAAATTAAAAAGACTAACATCACCAAATGTTGGTGAAGATGTAGAGCAACTGGAACTCTCATATGTTGGTAATGGGAGTGTAAAATGGTACAACCAATTATGCAAATATTCTGACAGTCTTCTAAAATTAAACACTCACCTGATCTTTGAACTAGAAATTCCACTCTTTTGTGTTTACCAAAGATGAATGAAAGCATAAGTCCACCAAAAAAACAAAAACTTGTAAAAGATTCTTCCATAACCATTTTAATCACAGTTGCCAAAAGCTGGAAAAGGACCAAGGGTCCATTCCAACAGAAGATAGATAAACACATGGTGGAATTGAGATATATTTATACAAGGAAATACTATTTATCAATAAAAGGGAACAAAATATTAATACCTAAAGCAACATAGACAAATCTCAAAAACAATATGCTGAGTGAAAAAGAAGTCTCACACAGATGCACTTATTTAAAATTCCAGGGCTTTCCTGGTGGCGCAGTGGTTGAGAGTCCGCCTGCCGATGCAGGGGATACAGGTTCGTGCCCCGGTTCGGGAAGATCCCACATGCCGCGGAGCGGCTGGGCCCGTAAGCCACGGCCGCTGAACCTGTGCGTCCGGAGCCTGTGCTCCACAACGGGAGAGGCCACAACAGTGAGAGGCCCACGTACAGAAAACAAACAAAAATTAAAAAATAAAAAATAAAATAAAATAAAATTCCATTGTTGACAAAACTAACCCATGGTAGAAAAAGTAATTGCCTCTAAGAGTGGTGTTGCAGAGTAGAATTATCTGGGAGGGGACACAAGGGAATATTCTGTGGTAATGCTAATGTTTTGTGATCTAGATAGAGGATTTGGGTTACACAAATGTGTGTATTTATTAAAACTCATTAAATAGTACACTTAAAAATCATGCATTCCATGTTTCTAAATTATACCATTAAAAAACTGTATACAAATACTGAACTCTAGTGACCTTACATAATATATCCTTCAAATCATGATATTAACACCAACACATTACTATCTAATCCTCCGACACCATACAGTTTTTTTGTGGGGGACAGCTTGTCAGGCACCTTTTAAAACCAGAAAATCATTACTTAAAGTGTGATCCTGTGTCCTGAGATTTTAAAAGTATGCAAATATACAACCTTTATTTGTAAAAAAGTGAGAGAGAGAACTCATACATATGTTCAAATAGTTGAACTAAGTAAGATAAAATATTAATGATGCTATCTCTAGTTGAGGAAATCTACATTCTCATTTTTAAAACTTTCATTTCCGGGGCTTCCCTGGTGGTGCAGTGGTTGAGAGTCCACCTGCCGATGCAGGGGACACGGGTTCGTGCCCCGGTCTGGGAAGATCCCACATGCTGCGGAGCGGCTGGGCCCGTGAGCCATGGCTGCTGAGCCTGCACGTCAGGAGCCTGTGCTCCGCAACGGGAGAGGTCACAACAGTGAGAGGCCCGCGTACCGCCAAAAACCAAAAACCAAAAAACAAGCAAACAAAAAAACAAAAAAACTTTCATTGCCTAATTGTCACCTAATTTACGACAAAGGAGGCAAGCATATACAATGGAGAAAAGACAGTCTCTTCAATAAGTGGTGCTGGGAAAACTGGAAAGCTACATGTAAAAGGATGAAATTAGAACACTCCCTAACACCATACACAAAAATAAACTCAAAATGGATTAGAGACCTAAATGTAAGACCAGGCACTATAAAACTCTTCGAGGAAAACATAGGATGAACACTCTTTGACATAAATCACAGCAAAGTCTTTTCAGACCCACCTCCTAGAGTAATGGAAATAAAAACAAAAATAAACAAATAGGACCTAATGAAACTTAAAAGCTTTTGCACAGCAAAGGAAACTATAAACAGGACAAAAAGACAACCCTCAGAATGGGAGAAAATATTTGCAATGAATCAACAAAGGATTAATCTCCAAAATATATAAAGAGCTCATGCAGCTCAATATTAGAAAAAACAAACACCTCAATCCAAAAATGGGCAGAAGACCTAAATAGAAGAAGGCTAGTAGGGTAGAGCAAAATGGTCATTAGTGTGAGAAAGGTTTTGGTGACCCAGAGAAATGGGTCACCATTTCTCTGGGTCATCAAAGAAGACATACAGATGGCCAGGAAGCACATGAAAAGCCGTTCAACATCACTAGTTATTAGAGAAATGCAAATCAAAACTACAGTGAGGTATCAAATCGCATCATTTAGAATGGGCATCATCCGAAAATCTACAAACAACAAATGCTGGAGAGGGTGTGGAGAAAAGGGAACCCTCTTGCACTGTTGGTGGGAATGTAAATTGATACAGCCACTATGGAGAAACAGTATGGAGGTTCCTTAAAAATCTAAAAATAGAATTACCATATGACCCAGCAATCCAACTACTGGGCATATTCCCAGAGAACACCATAATTCAAAAACACACATGCACCCCAATGTTCATTGCCGACTATTTACAATAGCTGGGACATGGAAGTAACCTAAATGCCCATTAACAGATAAATGGATAAAGAAGATGTGGTGCACATATGCAATGGAATATTACTCAGCCATAAAAAGGAATGAAATTGGGTCATTTGTAGGGATGTAGATGGACCTAGAGACTGTCATACAGAGTGAAGTAAGTCAGGAAGACAAAAACAAATCATGTATTAACGCATGTATGTGGAACCTATAAAAATGGTACAGATGAACCGGTTTGCAAGGCAGAAATAGAGACACAGGTGTAGAGAACAAACGTATGGACACCAAGGGGGGAAGAGGGGGGTGGGTGGTGGTGGTGGGATGAATTGGGAGATTGGGATTGACATATATACACTAATATATATAAACTAGATAACTAATAGGAACCTGCTGTATAAAAAATAAATAAAATAAAATTCTAATAAATAAATAAAAATAACAAATCACTTCCCAGGATTGCTAACCCTCTCCATGCCTCCTAGAGAGTGTTCAGGCAATGCCATGTCAGGTGGATCTTGCCCCATTTCTCTGGGTCACCAAAACATTTCTCACACTAATGACCATTTTGCTCTACCACTAGCCTAAAGAATTAACCTGAGGAAATAATCATAGATTATAAAAACATTTATGTAATGAAAATGTTTCTTGAAGCATTATGTAAAATATCAAGCACATTGCAAGAATCCCTAGAGGATTCTGGTTGAGTAAATGATAGTATATCCATACAGTGTAATATTAGAGAGTTATAAAATAATGTAGCAAGATAATTAATGACACACAGCATGATCAAAATATGGCAGGAGGAAAACAAGACAGGATTAAATAGAGTATATATTTTGTGGTTTTAGGAGAAGTTCAAAGTTTTTTTTAATCATTCTCTTCAAATGGTTCAGCTGAGCATAAGCTAAAATCAGTAACTTGCCTGTAATGAACAGGATACAACAGAAGTGGCAGTGTGTGACTCCTAAGACGAGATCATTAAAGGCATTGGGGTTTCCTCCTTCCCCTCTCTGTTGGATCACTCTCTCTGGGGAGGCCAACTGCCCTGACATGAGGATGTTCAAGCAGTCCTATGAAGAATTCCCTGCAGCAAGTGACTGAGTCCTCCTGCCAAGAGTCAGCAAGCAGTGGAGGCTTCTTCAGTAGCCATGTGATGAGTCATCTGGACAGTAGACCCTCCAGCCCTAGTCGGATAAATGCTTGTAGTTTTAAGCTTCAACATTTTCAGGAGATGTGTAGGCAGCAATAGATAACTATTACAGTGTACATGATGCAATGAGGACCAGATACCATTGAATCACTCAACCTCCCTCTTCCCTTCCCACCTCCGTCCCTCCCTTCTGTTTATTCATCTATGCCTAATGAAATGCACTAATATGCTGAGGCTGATATATCTAGATAATGGAAAAACAGTGAGATTTCTGTATATATGTATCATTTTAATCTTCCACAGCAAATATGTCTAACTTAAAATATAAATATTGTTTTTAAATATACAATGCTCTACCCTGTTTATAAGAGAAGTCTTTTTAGTATGATAGAATCTACTTTAATGTAATTATTTCTCCCAACAAACCAAATGCTTGTAAGCAAGCACTACCGTGAAAAATACTAAATTTTTTTAGACCTGAGACAACATTTTTGAAAGGGAAATTCCAGCCAGTTTCCTGAAGAGCCAGATGCTTGCCAACATCTAACAGTAATCACGGTGATTCAGCAGTAACAGAAAGCATTTACTGGATGGTACCATGTATTAAGCATCCAATATCATGATTTTAGAAAAATAATGATCTAGAAAAGTAATTAGTATGAAACTATTGCAATTTTAACCATCCCCTGAATGTGCCTTGCTTTGCTTTAGAAAAATAATTTCCAGATTTTCTGCTTTTGCTTATTAGAAGATAAGAATTACATAAGCATCCATCTTAAGCAGGCGGACCAAGAAATGCAGCCTGGACTAGGTCCCAGCTAGGATCTGGGGTTTGTGTGAGATGGGGTGAGAGGGTGGAGCTCTGCAGAGTCTCTGTGTGATTACAGCTTTATAGGGTAGAGTCACAGAGTTTGAGCAAGTTTGGCTTTCGGCCAAAGCACCTCAGTGATGTTTTTAACTATTAAAAGGAAGTAAAAGGTAATAAAATGTAGTGTTCTGCTGCTACATCCTGTATTTTAAAGCAGGAAATCCCTGATCATGCAGAGGATTTGAACAAAACAGAAAGTTTTTTGGGTTTTTTTTTTTTCCCTCCCATTTCTAGCCAAGAACAAAACAAATTCTTGGAAGAACTAGGTAAGGGGCTGGAGTCGAGGATTAATTGGTGTTAAATCCAGGAGGATTGGAGGAGGCCAGGAAGATGGAAGAGAAGGTGGGGTTGGACTGCAATCAAGAAAATCAGCACCATTCTCCTGCCTAGCACCCCTCTGAAGTGTAATCCATGGAAATATGTCTTTAATCTGTCCCTCCCACAGGGGCCCAGGCCCATCCAGTTAGCATGTTTTGGCAAAAGTAGCTGAGGCTCACAGCCCAACAAACACCAGTCTGGCTTCTGATTCCACGCTCACTCCTGATTGCATTTTCTTTCAAAGGAGAAAGGTTGTATAATAAAGATTTTTTTGTTTAAAAATTTTTTTACATTGTTAATTCTGAACCATGTTGATAATATCATCCCTGACATAGCAACAGAGTTTTTTTTTTTCCCTCACGCATTGTCTTCAAATCCTCTCACAGAGCCCAGGCACCGATTCTGCACTTTACTCAAGGCCAATGCCAAGTTCCTTTCAGTGAACCAAATGCCTCCCATGATTTTGTGCGGCTAGAGGAAGAGGAGAGGGACATGAGCTTGGGAACAGCACTGTGGAGTCCATGGCAACAGCCTACAGATATCAGAGTCCCAACCCAGATCCTGGTGGATGAGATGGAAAATAGAGGAAGATGCCTGGAATTTTGAAGAGAGGGATGGGGGTTTGGAAACAGCTTACTCCTGATCAACCAGAGATGGGGCGGTCTAGGGTGACCTGGACATATGTCTCTGAGCCTGGTGGCAGGAAGCACAGCCTTCCCCAATGTGGATAGTGACATGGAATTGTGAAATCAGGGCCCTGTTGCCATGGAGAGACATTCAGAGAGTCATGAAGACAAATAATACACAGCTTATTTATCTATAAAATAGTGTTTGAGCTCTGTAATCACATCCAGGCCACATACTTTCTTGTGGATCTCACTTGCATGCTGTAGTGTATATAGAAGTAGAAATATAATGCAGTACACATGAAACCTATATAATATTATACACTAGTGTTACTTCGATTCAAAAAAAAAAAGAAAGAAAAATAACTGTCTAACATGTCCAAAATATTCTATGATGTAGAGCTTTAAATTTATAAAATTATAGAGGCCAAAGTTAATTCACAATAGTAAAACACAGCCCTTTGCTCATACGTAAAATCATCTTAGCGATTCAACAGTAAATTGGTCATTACTTAACAAATAATTTTAAATGTCTATGGAAAAAAATTCCACTGGGGCCCCCAATAAGTCCTGCCATTTCTATGCATTTATATGTGGCATCGTTCTTGAAAATCTGAAGCCAATAACAAATTACATTAGATGTTTTTATAAGTATATTGATTTATCTTATTCTTTTAAATAATGGCAGAGTATTTTATTGTTTGAATGAACCACACTTTTACTCTCCCTTCCTCTGGAGGGTTGTTTCAACTATATCCTATTTATGTTTTTGCTAATTCCAACAGCATGGTAGTAAATACCCTTGTACATATCATACATCCATATAGACTTGTGTACCAGTCTATTGCATAACTCCTTAGAAGTGGAATTGTTTCATCAGTGGCATAAATGATTTTAGAATTTTTTAGATAACAACAAACTGTTCTCCAAAAGAAGGCTGGACCATTTTAACTCACATCAAGAGTCCACAAGTATGCCTGTTTCCCTGCACTCTTGCCACACTGAACTTTAATTCTTTGCTAGTCTAAGAAGTAACTATGGGATACCACAGTGCTGTGGTTTTGATTCCTCGGTGCCAGTAGAGATTTTCAAGGATCCATGAGATTTCTGAGACTGGGAGTGGATGACCAGGAGATCCAAGATTAGGCAGCAGGGGAGGGGGCAGGGGGACAGCAGTCCCAGCTCTGCACTTGAATGGTGCCACCCAGGGCCAGTTACTGCCCCCAGCCCTGCCTGTCATGAGATGAGGCCCATGTCTTTGGGCTCTTGGAAGGATGACATGAGATGAGCTGCAGAGCTGAGCCTGGTCCTCACCCAGGTGCCCGTTCTGCACATGTGGTGGGGCCCCATTTCTGTTGTAGGTCTTCTACCCCGGGTTTCTCTCTCTTTCAAAGTGGGAAATGTGAGGTTCAGAGGCTCAGAAGCTCAGTCAGGCCATAGGAGTCTTGGGACTGCATCTGGAGACTGCAGGCCTGCTCTGCTCCTTCCAGCTCCGGGACTCTGCATACCCCTGCTTCCTGCTGTAAAACGGGAGGAAGTGAACGTCTGCAGGGCCCTCTGGAAGCTGCTGAGAGCTGTGCGGGCGCTATGTGAGGCTGTGTGGGAGGACGAATCCCATCCTCAGGGCAGGTGTCGGTCACGCTGGTGCTGGGAGGGCCACAGGGTACGTGGTCTCCCACCCCCAGCCCTGCAGTGACTGCCACCTGCATGTATTGGCACCGTGGTGTGGGCTCCCTGGGGTGGGGCAGGAGCTTCTGAAGCACAGGGTGGAGTGCTGTGCTGGGGGTGGGGGTCATGGAGGAACTCAGAGGAGCCCAACGTCAGGTGGTGTCAGGGATGGCAGTGCAGGGCCTCACAGCTGGTGAGCCCGAATGCTCTCAGCTGTCCCTCTGGTGAGCTCCTTGCACAGGTGCAATTTGAAGGGTAAAGGTATCCATCCATGAGGCTGCACGTGGCTGGTCACCCCGGCCCCTGCTAAGAAGGCCTCAGTCCCTGTCCTTGGACCACTTCCCCTCAGCCAGGGATGGAGAGAGGCATGGCTCCAACCTTCTGTGTCAGGGCTGGAGGAGTAGGGCCAGTGACATGCACGGAGCATGTGCAGTTGGGCAGCTGTGTCCTGCACTCAACCAGGGATTGGGCATCCATTATTCAGTGTAACTTTCCTAACAACTCAGGGAGCTAGGGGTGGTTTTTAACCTGTGTTTAATATAGAGAAAACGAGATTCAGAAGGAATACATTTCTGATATTTCTGGCCTGACCATCTTTATAATAGCAGGTATATTTTGCCCTGGGAATAGCATCTCCTGCCGTTCCTCTTCAGGTATGTGTGAGACGGGGGAAAGGAAGAAAGGATCTACATTGTACTTAACACCCCAGTGTGCTAACACTTTAGACAACCACGTTGGACATTTAGGGGAGGTGAGATCATTCCAGTTTACAGATGAGAAGCTATAGCTCAGAGAGGAAACGTGTACTGGGTCTGAAGTCTCTAGAGAGGAAATGAGAGGGAGAGGGGGAAAATAGCAATGTTTATTTTTAAAAGTAAAATATAAAGACAATTTCAGTGTCAAGCTAGAAGAATTTCATTACTAAGTCATTGGAGTTTAGTTAATTATTAAGGGTTAGTCAATAGTTAACCACTGATATCTAGGCAGCACCCCTATTATGCAGTCTGTCCACTCTGGTTAATGGGAGCATGAACAATGCCAGCCCCGGGCGAGCCTCGATCCTTGTCAGCCTGCTGATTTCCAGTGGTCTCTTCTCAGCCGGGGGTGGGTCCCTCCCGCACGTGCACAGGTCACACTCACCCACACACTGGATGGGCCCCTCTGCACGTCTCCAGAGCTCTCTCGGGGCAGCTTTTCTTCTCCAGTTCTCGCCCTGCATTCAGCCTCCTGGAACTCCTCTCTGTCCCCTCCGCATTGGCCACGGGGTCTCCGTCGGGTCCCTTCCTGAGCTTCAGCCTGGAAACTGTCCTTAGGCAGGATGCTGAGGCCAACCCCAGGCTCACCTCCTTTGTGTCCTGGGGAGGGTGCTGTTATTCACCCACCAAGTATTGGGTTGGCCAAAAAGTTCATTTGAAGGTTAATGAACATGTTGTTCAATAAAGTTCTTGGTGAAAATGAAAAAATGTGTCTCATTTTTACTTAAAACTGAACGAACTTTTTGGTCAACCCAATACTTGATGAGCTCTTCATTCTGGGAAAGTCTGGGCCTCGGAGGAAGGAAACAAATGATTCCATGTTTCCCCTGCTCCTGGGAGCTCACAGTCTGTGGAGGAAGTGAGACCGGGGACTTAAATAAGCAAAAGAAAATGGCCTGAGATCCCTTCACCCTCGCCTCACCCCACCTCCAGAGAGCCTGTGATGTGATTTCTCTACAGATTTCCTCTGACAGAGGGGAAGCCCTGGGTTCTGATATTACTATTGGAGGATGTGGTTTTATTGTTTTTTTTTTTTTTGCGGTATGCGGGCCTCTCACTGCTGTGGCCTCTCCCGCTGCGGAGCATAGGCTCCGGACGCGCAGGCTCAGCGGCCATGGCTTCACGGGCCCAGCTGCTCCGCGGCATGTGGGATCTTCCCGGACCCGGGCACGAACCCGCGTCCTCTGCATCGGCAGGTGGACTCTCAACCACTGCGCCACCAGGGAAGCCCTGTTTTGGGGGTTTTTTAAAAAATTAAAATCAGCTTTGTGAGTAATGATTACACTACAGAGAGCTTGTACTGCAATACAGCTTTTAACACGGGCCAAGCTCTTTATACACATAGACACTCATTGAATTCTCACAAAAGCCCTGCTGGGTAAGATCTCTGATTATCCTTGTCCAGTGATCAATGTGAGACGAAGATAGGTAGGTGTGGACTGCTGGAGGTCCCTCAGCTCTTTGATGGAGGAGCAGGCAGGTCAGCAGCCCCAAGGTTGGGAACTGGGTCACCTGCTGACCACTCCTCAGGTGAACATTTGGTCTCTGAGGCGAGCAGTCAGGCAGCACAGGGCCACCACTGGAGGGTCCCTGAGAGGTCGTTTAGTCACTTCCTTTCCTCTCCAACCTCATATTTATCCTTATTCACATTTACCCTTATTTACCTGAATAAGGGTAAATGTGAGGTTGGAGAGGAAAAGAAGTGACTTCCCAGGATCGTGTAGCTGTTTAGTGTCCGGCTTTTTACACAGCTAAAAAGAAAACATAAACCTCAGAATCAGATCTCAAGCCACAGGAAGACCTTGAGGACAGATCTGAAGCTGATGTCAGTTTACCAAATGACAGCTTAATTTAAGATAAGCAAGGCAGTTTTAAGGGTTGTATGCTCTAGAGGGGATAAAGGAGATTGCTTGAGTTGATTCTTTTTTTTTTTTTTTTTTGTGGTACGCGGGCCTCTCACTGTTGTGGCCTCTCCCGTTGCGGAGCACAGGCTCCGGACGCACAGGCTCAGCGGCCATGGCTTCACGGGCCCAGCTGCTCCGCGGCACGTGGGATCTTGCCGGACCGGGGCACGAACCCGTATCCCCTGCATCGGCAGGCGGACTCTCAACCACTGCGCCACCAGGGAAGCCCTTGAGTTGATTCTTGATGCAACAAAACCAGCTAGAGTGAGGATCGAACTTGGTTCTAGAAGAGTCTAAAGCATGCATTGATTTGAGGCAAAAAAAAAAAAAAAAAAAGACAAGGAAATACCCAGCTGACACTCATCTCTGGGAAGAGCTAGGGTCCATGGAGTCTTATGCTGCCCAAGAACTGGAACACAGGGCCTCCTCTCTTCTCATCTTCCTTCTTTCCTTTAGCTCACCTCTGACATTTGGTTCTCTCTCTCTCTCTCTCTCTCTCTCTCTCACACACACACACACACACACACACACACACACACACACACATCCAAGGATGGACACATCCTGGATCCCTCAAGCAGAGACAGCTGACCTCAAACTAGGAAGCCTCCTCTTCCCTCACTTCACTCCTCTCCCCCATTACTTTGGCCTTGTTCTTATCTGTGATCCTGTCCGTGTGGACTTTCCCCTCCATGTCCACCTGTGTCCCTGCCACCCGTGGCATTGTCACCTCTGCTTCGCAGCCCCTCCAGGCTCTTTTCACCTTCGCAACCTTGGTGTGGGGGGGTGTCTCTGTGTCTCTGCCTCAGCTTCCTATGGCTGGAACTGTCCTGAGGAAAGGGAAGGCCATGCCTTGTCCCCGATGCCTCACAGGCCCTGCACAGGGCTGGTCAGCAAGCTCCAGACGTGCCTCCCCTGAATGGACATGGGTTCTAAGAATGTACCTGGGTTCTACATACTAACGCTAGTATGATGTTCTTGTCCTGTTCTAGAGGGTATTTACGTGGGTGGTGGGAAATATGACCGATGGTTTCAAGACAGGAAGGGGGCAGGGCACAGCCTTTAAAAGAATGACATAGCCCAAGGGCACAACATAAACTGATTAGAACCAAATAGGTCCAAGATGGCGGGCGAGTCCAGTACACGCTCATTGTAACACATCAGCACGCTAAATGACACACCCACAGGCTCCATGACGTTTCCAAGGCCAACCCTAAAGGTCAAAAAGTGGGCAGTGGCCCAATTCCGAGAAATCTGCACCCCTTCCCCCAAACAGCTGGAATATTTCCCGCACTTACCAGCCTATGAAATTACCCACCCCTGTAAAAACTGACAACCCCGTACCCTGGTGCCACATACTCTGTGGAGTGTGCATCTCCCTGAATAAACCTTCTTTCTCATTACTGCGGCTCACTCTTGAATTCTTTCCTGCTTGAGGCCAAGAACCCACACTTGGCAGCCGTCCCAGGGACTCGCCTGAGACCTGGGATGTGACCATCCTGTCACGCCCCACATTCTGTCTCCTGCAACAGTTTGGCAACGGAACAGAGTCAAGTGAATGTCACGCCCCAGAGCCAGTTTTCACTGTGTGGGCCCCGATCAAACCAGCACTAAGATAATTGTTGATAAAGACGAAATTGTGGGCTTCCCTGGTGGCGCAGTGGTTGAGAGTCCGCCTGCCGATGCAGGGGACGCGGGTTCGTGCCCCGGTCCGGGAAGATCCCACATGCCGCGGAGCGGCTGGGCCCGTGAGCCATGGCCGCTGAGCCTGCGTGTCCGGAGCCTGTGCTCCGCAACGGGAGAGGCCACAGCAGTGAGAGGCCCGCATACCGCAAAGAAAAAAAAAAGACGAAATTGTTTTCTCAGTGGATGGTGGACTAGATGTGTGAACTCAGACTTGGCCCGAGCAGTATTTGGCCTGTGTCCTCATGGTTACGTTGCACCAGTGAGAAAGAGGAAAGTGGGGGCAGATACGGATCTGAGAGAGATGATCACGATAACACTGGAGGTGATAAGATACATTTGGTAAGAGAGAGAAAGGGATTCTAGGTTTCCTAACCTGAGAGCTGGCTGAGTCATTAACAAAATCAGAGAGTAGGGAGTAAAGGGCTCTAAGATTTAGGTGTATGAGTGTGTTTGGAATCAGTATATCATTTTCCTTCTCTCTGAAGATCTTAATATTTCTTGCAATGCAAGTCTACTGGCAAAAAATTCCCTCAATTTTTCTTTGTCCCAGAATGTCTCTAGTTCTCTTTCATTTCTGAAGGATAATTTTATGGGGTACAGAATTCTAGTTTGGTAGGGTTTTTTTTCTCAACACATGAAGCATTTCACTCCACTCTCTTCTTGCTTGCGTGGGTTCTTAGAGGTCAGCTGTAATTCTTATCTTCTCTCTCCTATAGGTAAGGTTTTTTATTTTTCTCCTCTGGTTTTTTCCAGGATTTTTTCTTTATCTTTGATTATCTGTAGTTTAAATATGATATATCTAGGTATAGTTTTTGTCATTTATCCTGTTTGGTAGACTGTGAGCTTCTACATCTGTGGCTTGGTGTCTGACAATAATTTGGGAAAATCATCATTCATTATAGTCTCAAATATTTCTTCTGTTCCTTGCTCTTTCTTCTCTATTCCCATTATGCTTATGTTATACTGTTTAGCTATCCCTGTTCTTGGATAGTCTCTCCTGGGCTTTGTTTTGTTTTGTTTTTTTCAGTCTTTTTCTCTTTGCTTTTCAGTTTGGGGGTTTCTACTGAGGTAACCTGAAGCTCAGAGATTATTTCCTCAGCCATGTCCAGTCAACTAATAAGTCCACCGAAGGCATTCTTCATTTTTGTTAAAGTGTTTTTGTCTCTGGCATTTCTTTTGGGGTCTTTCGTAGAATTTCCATCTCTTGGCTTACACTGACCATCTGTTCTTTTGCACTGTGTACATTTTTTTTAAATTTATGAATTTTATTTTATTTATTTTTTATACAGCAGATTCTTATTAGTCATCCATTTTATACATATTAGTGTATACATGTCAATTCCAATCTCCCAATTCATACCACCACCACCACCCCTGACGCCACTTTCCCCCCTTTGTAGCCATACGTTTGTTCTCTACATCTGTGTCTCAATTTGGTTCATCTGGGACTCTAATGGTTCATCTGTACCATTTTTCTAGGTTCCACATATACGTGTTACTATACGATATTTGTTTTTCTCTTTCTGACTTACTTCACTCTGTGTGACAGTCTCTAGATCCATCCACGTCTCTACAAATGACCCAATTTTGTTCCTTTATTTTTATTTTTTTAGTAATCTGTAAAACTTTATTCAATGACATTAAGAAGTCCTAAGTTATACATAAAATATCAGTTTTGGATACAGACAAAATATCAGTTTTTAAGGCCATGGAGGTAGATATTTTCCTCATCCATTCACTGAATAGATATCGGTATTCTTTCACAATGCAAAGATGAGTAAGATTACTTTACTTAGTAACATGCAATATACTGAAGGTATAAATTATGATTTGAAGAGAACAGTATTTTCTTTTTCCTTTGAATTTCATTTTATTTCCTTTTTTATACAGCAGGTTCTTATTAGTTATCCATTTTATACATATTAGTGTATATATGTCAATCCCACTCTCCCAATTCATCACACCACCCCCGCCACTTTCCCCCCTTGGTGTCCATACATTTACTCTCTACATCTGTGTCTCTATTTCTGCTCTGCAAACCAGTTCATCTGTACCATTTTTCTAGGATCCACATATATGCATTAACATACAATATTTGTTTTTCTCTTTCTGACTTACTTCACTCTGTATGACAGTCTCTAGATCCATCCACATCTCTACAAATGACCCAGTTTCATTCCTTTTTATGGCTGAGTAATATTCCATGGTATATATGTACCACGTCTTCTTTATCCATTCATCTGTCGATGGGCATTTAGGTTGCTTCCATGACCTGGCTATTGTAAATAGAGCTGCAATGAACATTGGGGTGCATGTGTCTTTTTGAATTATGGTTTTCTCAGGGTGTATGCCCAGTAGTGGGATTGCTGGGTCATATGGTAGTTCTATTTTTAGTTTTTTAAGGAACCTCCATACTGTTCTCCATAGTGGCTGTATCAATTTGCATTCCCACCAACAGTGCAAGAGGGTTCCCTTTTCTCCACACCCTCTCCAGCATTTATTGTTTCTAGAGTTTTTGATAATGGTCATTCCTCAGTCTTTTAGTGAGCCTCCACATGTGGACTGTGCATTTCACACCTACTTCTCAGTTCCTTCTCCTCCTCACTTAGGTGGGACAGGATGACCAGCAGGATAGATTCGCATATTTCCATTCCCTGGGGTCAGTTAAGCTCTCATAAAACCCCAGCTGGTTAGGCTCTGGTTAAATAGTTTCTCCTGACAGCAGAACTTGTTATGGTGAACACAGTGCTATGGTGTATTTCAAAATGGTTGTTTTCCCCTCCTCCTGCTGGAAGCATTAGGGAGTTTTTCTCTGATATTCCTTGTGAGAATCTGATACAGCCCCCCTCCACCATACTGGAGTTTTTATCTCTCGATCTTGTCCACACTGAGCCTCCATCAATTCCTCAGTTATGGTTGAGATTTCCCTATCCAGTACTGGTTCCCATGGAGTTTGTTGCTGGCAGGTTTTTGCACAGTGAGTTGTGAATCTTTGTACCTGCCTGTCTGTCTCTTCAATTTTGGAGACAGTGGTTTGCCCTGTGACCTCATTTGTCTTACAGATCTAGGAAGGGTTGTTGATTTTTTGTTTTTAGTATGTTCATATTTTTACTTATTGTTAGGATTGAGTGGTGACTTCCAAGCTTCTTACATGCCATGACCAGAAACTGGAAGCCCGTTTAAAACCTTGTAATAAAGAAAACTGCAGGTCCAGGTGATCTCACTTGTGAATTCTATGCATAGTTATGGAAGAAATAACACCAATCTTATACATATTCTTTCAGAAAATAGGGAAGAAAGGAATACTTCTTCACTGTTTTATGAGGCCAACATAACCCTGATTGAAAAGCAAAGCAAAAAACCCCCAAAACTGACAAAGCCATTGTTCACACAAAAAGAAAAATGCTGATCAGTTTCCTCCAAAACATAGATGCAAAAATCCTTAGAAAAACAATACATAATTGAGTCAAACAGTAATTAAAGAAAACAATGTATCATTACCAAGTGGGAATAATCCCAGGAATACAAGTTAGATTACATCTGAAATTAATTAATGTTATGCACTATTTAACAGTGTGAAGCAGAACAGCTAGTCAACATCTTAATAGATGTAGAAGAAGCATTTGACAACATTTAACACCCTTTCATAATAA
Organism: Kogia breviceps; assembly: GCF_026419965.1. Taxonomy (NCBI): domain Eukaryota; kingdom Metazoa; phylum Chordata; class Mammalia; order Artiodactyla; family Physeteridae; genus Kogia; species Kogia breviceps. Next base: position 103,824,131 of record NC_081317.1, read on the forward strand.
AAACTCTCATATTAGGAACAGAAGGGCATTTTCTCCATCTGATAAAGGGTATGTATAAAAAAGCTACAGCTAACATCATTTATAATGGTAAGATACTGAACTTGTTCCCATGAAGTGTGGGAATAATACCCAAGGTGTTGGCTCATCACAAGTGTAGAAAGGCAGGGGAAAAGACAAAGATTGGAAAGAAGGAGAATTATCTTCATCTGCAGACAATGGATGCTGGATTTAGTAAGTGACTCTAGCATGTCACAGGACACACTGTCAACATACAGACATCAATTTTAGTTCTATGTACTAGAAGCAAACTGTGGGGAAAGCAAATTTTAAGTTTCTGTTTAAAAGAACATAAAAAACAAAGTATTGAAATTTAATTTGGAAGAATGTCAAAAACATAAATCATAAACATGCAGACCTCTAGAGAGAAAACTACAAAGCACTGCTGAGAGAAGTTAATGAAGATCTAAATTAATAGAAAGTCATTGATCAGAAGCTCTATCTTGTCGATTCTCCCCTAACTGATACATAAATTCAATGTAATCCCTTTACCAGTCCTAATACTACTAGAGATTTTTGGTAGCATTTGACATGCTGACTATAAAAATAATTTGGAAATACAAAGGTCCTAGCTAGCCAAAGTAATACTGAAAAGGAAGAAGAAAATTAGAGGACTGTCTCTATCTGACTTCAAGACGTTTTATAAAGTGACAGTAAATTAAAACAGCATGGTACTGTCATAAGATTGGAAAATTAAATCAATGCGACAGAGTAGACGGCTGTAAAATGGACCCAAACTTGTATGTTTCTTTAATTGGCAACCAAGGTGTCAAACAATTCGATGAGGAAAGAAAAGTATTTTAGCATATTTGATGGAACAGTGGATATCCACATGGGAAAAAAAGCATATCAGTCCTTCAATCATTCCATACTCAAAAATTAAACATAGATCATTACCTGTCTATAAAACCTAAGAGACTATAGTTGCAGCTTGAGATTAGTCAGAGTTCTAATGCAGAGCATGCAAAAAAAATTTAAAGAAAATTGATACTTGGGAGTCTGTCACAGTTTTAAACCTCTCCTTATCATATGATATCAGTAAGAAAATCAACGCAAGCTACAGCCTCAGACAAAATGTTTGCAAAACAGCTTCTGAAAAAGGTGTAAAGAACACCTGTAACTCATTGCCTTAAAACCCAGCCCCCCAGTGCAAAGTTGTTAAAGCTTTGAACAGGCATTTCTCAGAGGAAGACATAGAATATACTGGTAAGTGCAAGGAAAAATGAACAATATATCAACCATGAGGAAAATGCGTACTAAAACGTCAGTGAACTGCTTTTACAGACACGGTAGATGGGCTAAAATTAAAAAGACTAACAACAGCAAATGTTGGTGAAGAGCAAATGGAACTTTCCTATGTTGGTAATGGGAACATATAATCGTACAACTTCTTATGAAAATATTCTGACAGAGTCTTCTAAAATTAAATACTCACCTGACCTTTGAGCCAGCGATTCCTCTTACCTCAAATAAATGAAAACATATATTAATAAAACTTATAAAAGAACAATTCATATCAGTTTTAATCACAATAGCACAAAAATGGAAATAGCCTAGGGTATATCAACAAAAAAAATAGAAAAGCACTTGATGGAATTGGAGTATATTTATACAATGAAATACAATGGAGTATATTTATACAATTAAAGTTATCAATAGAAAAGAGCAAATTGCTTGTACATAAAACAGCATAGATGACTCTCAAAAACAATATTCTGGGCTTCCCTGGTGGCGCAGTGGTTGAGAGTCCGCCTGCCGATGCAGGGGACGCGGGTTCGTGCCCCGGTCCGGGAGGATCCCACGTGCCGCGGAGCGGCTGGGCCCGTGAGCCATGGCCGCTGCGCCTGCGCGTCCGGAGCCTGTGCTCCGCAACGGGAGAGGCCGCAACAGTGAGAGGCCCGCGTACCGCAAAAAAAAAAAAAAAAAAAAAAAAAAAAAACAATATTCTGAGTGACTGAAGGCTGACGTAGATGCACTTATTTATTTAAGATTTCAGTATTGGCAAAACTAATCCACGGTGGAAAGAATAATTGCCTCTTGGGCTGGCCTTGCAGATCACGATTACCTGGGAATGGACTCTCCTGGTGGCGCAGTGGTTAAGAATCCACCTGCCAGTGCAGGGGACATGGGTTCGAGTTCTGGTCCAGGAAGATCCCACATGCCACGGAGCAGCTAAACCCGTGAGCCACTACTGAGCCTGCGTGCCACAGCTAGTGAAGCCCAAGCGTCTAGAGCCCGTGCTCCACAAGAGAAGCCACCACAGTGAGAAGCCCACGCACCACAAAGAAGGGTAGCCCCTGCTCACTGCAACTAGAAGAAGCCCACGCGCAGCAACCGAGACCCAACAAAGCCAAAAATTAATTAATTAATTAATTTTAAAAAAAGGATTACCTGGGAAGGGGCAAGAGGGAATATTCTGTGGTAATGATAATGTTCTATGATAGTGTATTAGGGTTACATACATAGATGCATTATATCAAAACTCATTGAATAGTACACTTCAGAATTGTACATTTTACTATTTCTAAATTTCACCATTTAAAAAAAACCGAACACATTTTGAACTCTAGTTAGGAAATATGCTCTAAAGTATTAAGAGAAATGTACTGGTATCTGCAACTGATATTATAAACATGAGATAAACAGATGAATAGAGGCATGGAGAGAGAAATAAATATGTGCTAAAGCAAATATAGCAAAATATTAATTATAGAATCTAGGTGGTAAGTATACATATGGGAGTTCCTTGTACAGGTCTTTAAGTTTTATCAAGTGCTGAAAATGTTCATAATGAAATGTTGAAGGAAAAAACCCAAGAGAGGAAAACCAGGGAAGACAGGAGGGAATGGGATGGTGAGGTCAAAGAAAGGAGATTTGACTGACATTGAGTGGACTCAGGAAGACCAGCCTGGAAAAGGGAGGAGTTGAGAGACACACATGACCTAAGCTGTCCCCAAATACTTAACAAGCTTTTATAGAAGAGGACTGGATTTTAGATCTCTAGATCCAGGCACTTGAACTGGGCTCAACAAAAATTTTTATTTTAACATTTTTCTCTTGAAATTCAACTTTCTACTTTAAAACATTTTGAAATTAAAGTTGCAAAACCTTACAAAAAGGTTTTTCCTGAATCATTTGAAAAATAGCTGCTGAAAAGATAAACATTATGACTGAATATCCAGTGTGTACTTTCTACAAACAAGGACATTCTCCCCCATAACCACGAAGCAACCTTCAAAATCAGAAAATTAACATCCGTGTATGACTTCTGTCTCATAATGAGAGCTACTCAAAGTTCTCCAACTGTCTCCTTGCTGTCATTTATAGCACAAGATCCTGGTCTGAATCCATGCGTTGATGTATCACTTTTTCTGTGACTCTTTGGTATTTAGTGGGGCATTGACAGACTCCTTTGCGGGAAGCATATGAGGTTGCTCTCTAAACCAGAAATTCATTATTTAACATTCGATCTTGTAGCCTGACTTTTAAAAGTTTGCATAATGTTTACCTTCAGTTGTATAGGTGTGTGTGTGTGTGTGTGTGTGTGTGTGTGTGTCTGTGTATGAGAGAGACACACAGAGAGAGAGACTATTCATACATATGGTCAGATAGAACTAAAAGACGAAAAGAACCCAATGTTTCTTTGGGTTTATTTTTTCTTTTGAATAGGCTATACTTTGTTGTTTCTTTGTATACCTTGCGATTTTTTGTTGTTGTTGTTGAAAATTGGACACTTAAATCTTGTAATGTGGTAACTGGAGAGATCAGATTTCCCTCCTTCGCCAGGGTGTTCATTCTTGCTGTTGTTATCACAGGGGGTCTGTGTGCTGAGAGTTAAGCCGAGGTGTAGACTTAAGGTCTTTTCCAATCTTTTCTGAGCCTGCACCTTTCCCTGGACATGCGTAGTGACTTTCCAAATTCTGCACATATGTGGTTTTTGAATGTTCTACTCCTTAAATATGTGATTCCTAAAAGGGGAAGTAAAGAAAAATGAAAGTGGGGGATAGGGGGAGTAAAAGGCACAAGTCATTCAAAACCCCTGGAAGTTGCTTCGGCCAGAAAGGGAGAGGATTGCAACAACGATGGTGAGGGATGCAACAATGGCTTCAGTGAGCTTCTGGCTGGAATTCCTCTTTCAGGAATGGGTGTGTCTTGTGACCTAAGAAATTTATAGTAATTTTCTAGGTAGCGCTTATAAATATTTGATTTGTTGGGAGAAATATTTACATAAAAGTAAATTTTCTCATACTAAAGCTTCTTCAAGAAAAAGGGCAGGGGCTTCCCCGGTGGTGCAGTAGTTGAGAGTCCGCCTGCCAATGCAAGGGACCTGGGTTCGTGCCCCGGTTCGGGAAGATCCCACATGCCGCGGAGCGGCTGGGCCCGTGAGCCATGGCCGCTGGGTCTGCGCGTCCGGAGCCTGTGCGCCGCAACGGGAGAGGCCACAACAATGAGAGGCCCGCGTACCGCAAAAACAAAACAAAAAGGGCAGAACATTGTATATTTTAAATTAATAATTAAGTTAGACAAGTTTGCTGTAGAACATTAAAATGATACATGTATATTTTAAAGCCCCATTATTTCCCCATCGTCTAGATTTTTACTCTCAATTCATTGGTGCATTGCATTAGATGCAGACAGATGAACAGAAAGAAGGAAGGGAGGCAAGTGGGAGTGGATTTGGGATGATTCAGTGATGACTGGTCCTCAGTGTAACATGTATATTGTAATAGTATTTATTGCTGCCTATAAACTGCCTGAGAATGCTGCAGCGTAAAACCATAATTGTAATCCATTTATGTGCGTCAGGAATTAGGAGTGACTTAGACAGGTGGTTCTGGCTCAGGTGACCACGTGGTTGTCTTCAAGATGTCAGCTGGGCTGTAGTCATCATCCAAAGGACGGACTGGGGCTGGAGGGGCTATTGGATTGTGCCCAGACAGCACAATCACAGGTGGTTAATGAAGAAGCCTCGGCTCTCGGCTGGCTGTGGGCAGGAGGCCTCAGTTCCTCATCACAGGACTTCCCCATTGGACTGCTTGAATGTCCTCATGGCATGACAGCAGGCTTTCTCCCGAGAGGGATCCAAGAGAGAGAAGAAGGAGGAAGCCAGGATGCCTTTTATGATCTAGCCTCACAAGTCACATACTTCTACCTCTGCCATATCCTATTTATTAGAGGTGAGTCGCTAATTGCAGCCCATGTTCAGCTATATATCTTGAAAGAAAAATATCAAAGAATTTGTGCACCTGTCTTAAAACCACCGCATGTAAATACTATTAATAATCTTATATTTTCCACTTAACATATTTTGAACGTTTTTTTCATTTCATTAATTATTTTGCTACAGTATTACTTTTAATAACTCCCTAACATACTGCATGAGTGTTAACACCAGTAATTTAACCAGAATCCCACTGGGAACATTTTAATTATTTTGAAGTTTTTGACATTTGAATAATACTACAAGAAACATTTTGGTGTGCATATGTTTCTATAGTCCATGATTATTTAATTAGGCTAATAGGTAGATTAAAATGGTCATTAGTGTGGAAATGGTTTCAGCGACTCAGAGAATGGAGCAAAAGCCACTTAATAAGACATTGTTTGGACACTCTCCAGGGGGAGGCCTGGGGAGGGGTGGAAATCCTGGGAAGTGGTTTGGATCCGGAAGATTCCAGAGCTCCTACAGGATTATAAGGGTAAGTGGAGGAGAGAGACAGCTGTCCAAATGAAAGACCTTTTGCAGTGATTCAGCAGGGAGAGCATGAGGTGCACCCACAAGGACAGAGAAGAAAGAGGAAACCTGAGGAACAGCAGACAAGTGATGAGAGATGGTAAAACCTGGGTCTGAGGAATCCAAAAACGGCAAAGATGACTCAGGACACAGGAAAGGGGTGGGTGAAAAGTCACTTAATGCTTTTGTGGAAATCTATTTTTAAAAATGGGTTTTCTATTTTCTGTTTGTCCAATCTCAAGATATTGTGGGTTTAGAAGTTTATATGTATTTAATGAAATTCCAGAGTGAATGTTTAACATCCAGGCCGTGAGGCTGTGTGCACCCTGGTTATCTTCTTTACTACTTGGGATGAATTTCTGGCCTTTCATACTATTTGACATTTTTCAGATTTGCTTAAAGTTTAAGCTTTCTGAGCAAAGATTGTGGGCCACTTTGTTTAAAGGCTCTTTGAGTGGTAAACATGCCTTAGAAGGTAGAGATTGGCTACCTCCCTGGAGGGATTTAGAGGCTGTCCCCTCCCTGTCAGGGACATGTGCTCACATTCTAGGCTTCTCTCCTCCAAGAGACTTTGTTTCTATTGCAGAGTAAAATATATGATCTTTTTTACTGAGGAGGAGAGCAGGGGCAGATGTGTCAACCATCGATATAAGCTCTGAGTTTCATGATATGGGATTCCTCTCCAGTGGCATAAACCCCACTGCATGCTCAGTATGTCTGCCTCTACCCCCTCACTCCATGGGGACCTGGGGCTTGGGTAACCGGGGGTAAGTTTGCTTGGCAACTAAACAGTCTGATCCTTGATCCAGAAATTGCACGACGTGAGGGTGTGTGTATGGTCTGCTAGCATGTATGTTTGTGTACATACATATACACATGGATACATGGATACAAATACATACATGCTACCCAGGTCTACACAGACACACAAGGACTCATGTATATAACTGTGGCAAGGTAACTTGTTAACTCGCTAGGAGGATCTCAGACCTGTCAGAGTTTCAAACAAAATATTGAGAAATGGAACAGCTGAAGTGGCGGACGTCTCTTTCAAGATCAGGGTAGAAGGACGGTGACTTCAGTCACCCTGACACTCCCCCAGTCTCTCCCTGCTCTCTCGCTCTGACGAAAGAAGCTGCTATGTGGTGTGCAGCCCTATGGAGAGGCTCACAGCACAAAGACCAAGGGTAGTCTCCTGCCAACTGCCCCCAAGAACTGAATCCTGCCACCACCTTGGGTGTGAGCTTGGAAGCTTGTCCTTCCCCACTCAGGTCTTGCAGTTACCGCAGCCCCAGTCTTGTGAGACCCAGAATCAGAGAACCCAGCTACGCTGGGCCTGGATTCCTGATCCATAGAAATGGTGATGTAATAAAGGCTGTGTTTTTTAAAACACTAAGTTTTAGAGTAGTTTCTACGAATATGGGCTTGTACGTATCCTGCAGAACTGCTCAGGTTCTTCCTAAGTGGACTGTGAAATAAAGCCTCTTGACCACAGAATATCACCCCTGACACCTTCACCTTCTCACCCCGCAGGCTCCAGTAAAACTTTGACAGATGCAGAAACAGCTGGAGGCCCAATCAGACTGCCCAGTTCAAGCACAATTCAGATGATTTGAAACCAAGGGCCTCATACAGGCAAAATTTCTTTTCAAGAATTTATTTTCAAGTAATTATAAATTCACCTCTTACTCCTGATTTGTGATCTAAAATATTTTTCTTCCCAATCCCGATGTAATATGTAATAACTCACAGGCAGGGGCAAGGGCAGGAGGGGAGCCTCCAAGGTGTGGGTGCAGCTCTGCCCCCAGCATCTTCACTCTGGGGAAGGGGACAGGGGTGGGACCACGAGGCCTCCCGGGAACTCTAGGTGGGTGGGGGAGCCAGACCCTAAGGTTCAGGGGAAGGGAATTGGGGCTCCATGAGGTTACAGGGCTGAGCCACTGGGCCCACTGATGAGGATGCAGAAAGGCCAGTGGGGACAGAAAGGGAAGGTGGCTCAGGAGCTGCAGGAGGCCCCCAGGTGAGGGGGGTCACAGAATGACCCCAGCCAGCTGGGCCCCACCCCCAATTCCCAGCAGCTCTGTCAGAGCTGGTCTGCACCTCAAGGGAGCCCAGCAGGCCCAGGTGTGGCCCAGAGACATCACCTGCAGAGGCTGTGGGGAAGCCGGGCCAGGCTAGGGTCCCTCCCCCGGGGGAAGGGCAGGGAGGAGAGGGAGGGAGGAGGGGCTGGATTCCAGTCCTCCAAGAACCTGGCACCCGGAAATCCAGAGCTTGAGCCCGAGGCATAAAAGGGAGAAGGATGGAGCGGGTCACACAGCAAGAACACACACCCCTGTACCTGTCACTCAGCACTGTTCTAGAGGACAGGAGGATGGAGGAGAAAAGCACACATAAAATTATATAAAATTGCATATTTAATTTGGTCACAAATTCATAAAATTTCATATTTATATAAAATTATAAAATTTTTAATATAAAATTGCATAATTTGGTACGAATTCATAAACACATGAGTATTTTGTACCTAAGGATCTTTCTTGTATTGTTTGATATTTCTAACAAAATCTTCAAGAAGGGGTCCTCTCAATGAGAAAAGACCTGAGCCAGCATCAAACTTTCAAGTAAAACTTCAAAAGTAGCATATTTGCACTGGCATAAAGCAATACAGATGCAAGTTCGTGTTTCTTCAAGATTCTCATTGGTAAAACACACAGTAAACACGTGAACAAGTGAATATAGCTGAGAAACACTGACTTTAGATGGGCACTCAAGGAAGTCTTCTGAGAAAGGGACAAGTGACCCAACACTTGACTGACAAGAATTCATTTATATTTCCCTCTGAAGATGAAGGCAAAGTGTCCTGCACAGAAGGAACAGCAAAGGCAGGAAACACCTGACTTCCAGGAAAGGGAGGGACATCAGGGCCAGGGGCATATAGCACCAAGACCACAGGGTCGGCCCTTCTATAAACTCAAGTGGACTCCACATGCTATATCTTGATGGGCCTAAATTTCAGACAATTCCAGTTTGGGCTACATTAGTCACATCCACCCTAATTAGGGAAAACAACACACAAAGCTTTGAGATGGAATAGACCAAAAACCCCTGAGAATTGCTTCCGCCATTAAATTATCCTGCAGCAGCTGGAACACTGTGGAGGAGGGTTTAATGGAAGAAAGATATTTTTAAAAAGCAATAAAAGGAGCAAACCTTAATATAGCAGCCATTTTAGGTCAATTCTCACAGTATTTAAGAATTTTGTGTGAGTCTCTTCTGCAGAAGGCCAAAGCTTCCAAAGCGCCTGAGAGCCCTTATACAGCCAATTCAGATGAACAGGAGGAGGCCCAGGCATGACAGCCCAGTTCACGGACACCAGATATGGGATGCCACTTCTCCTCACTCTCTGCTCACTTGTAAACTCCTACCTATAAAAAATGTAAATATTCACACAGCTATAAAACTGACATGTTTAAAGTGGGCCCTGGAGAAGTCACCAGGCATCCAAAAGTGACCAAACTTCCTTTGAGGGAGAAGATGCTATCAGTGGTCTCCCCACAGTGGGCTTTTTCTCCTTCCTTTTTTTTCCTTTTGTTTTTTTTGTTGTTGTTGTTTTATGTTTGTTTTTGTTCTTTATGTTGCTGTTGTTTTGGGTTTTTTTGCCTCGCAGCTTTTGGTATCTTACTTCCCTGACCAGGGATTTAACTCGGGCCCTCAGCAGTGAAAACGCAGAGTCCTAACCACTGAACGGCCAGGGAATTTCCTCCTTTTGTATTTTTAATTGCCAGTTCTCATCCAGGTAACCCACATAAACAACCTAGAAACTATATTTCCAAAATGTTTTTTACACTTATATAAATATATATATAAACATAAAAGGACAAAGAGTCACAATATGTTTGCACTTTAATGATGTGTATTATGTTACACATCATTAAATGCATACTTATCAACATGAATGACAAATACAAATAAAAAATACAAATAAAAAGTGCAAGTCTATTAGGATAAAAAAGTGTCTTCAGCTGAAAGACTGAGGTCCTCAAACACTCAGGACACAGCAGAGCCTGCTTCGCCATCTTCATAGACATATATTCCCGACTCCAGCAGGTGGTCCTGAATTTTCTGCTTTGCCAATATCTGCCCCAGATTTTCCAAGGCATCCAGCAGGGTGTTGACTGAGGCCTCCCGTCCCTTGTTGCTGACCCAGGTCTCTAGCATTTCATACAAGGCATCCCGAGGGACCCGGACCCCTTCTCTGGCCAGAAGGATCTCATTTCGCGTGAGGCCCAACTGCCTCAGGAGCGAATCCCAGGAGTCACACGGCACGATGGTTGCAAAGTAATCGAAGAACAGCCTCAGGCCTAAGTTGGGGGAAAGTCACAGAGGCAGAGTTGGGACAGGCTTCAGAAAGGGCAGAGGACCCTCAGTCAGGCCTAGACCCCAGGGTGGGACCTGAGGAGCGCCCCCTGCTGGTGAACCTGCTGCTCTGCGTCCCTGACACGCTTCCCATCAGCAGAGAATCAGGCCACACTGCATGGGCCTCACCTGTGCCCAAGGCACCGCAGGGAGTCCAGGTCACCAGAGAGTCCTGCCCTAAGCGGGGAATGAGGGCCCACCAGGGAGGGGAGATGGGCGTCATGGAGGGAGAAGGCAGTCTGTGGTAGGAGACAGAGGGCGGGACACAGTGGTGCAACAGACCTCAGAGGAGGGCACCTGCCGTTCTCACGAGAGTGAGGTGCCCCGGCTGCCACCTCAGCACTGCGGACAGAGCAAGGGCCTGGAGGGAGGAAGGTCTCTGGCCTCACGCCCAGCTCGGCCTCGCTGACTGACACTGTGGCAGAGCCAGATGGGGACAGACTCGCAGCAGGAATTTAACCCATAAAATGGAGCAAACACCACCCACCTCGCGGGACTACTGGGGACTCAGTGAGATGTGTGTGAAATGCAGTGCACACCGCCGTCCATAGGCACGTAAGGTGGGCACCGAATACAAATTTGTATTTTCTCACAGCTACACTGAAAAAAGTAACAATAACTAATTTCCATAAAATATGGCACTAACTCAATAGATTCTAAAAATCTTCATTTCAACATGTAATCAGTATACAACAAACTGTTCATGAGACATATTACCGTCCTTTTTCCTGCCAGTTCTTTGCACTACAGTATCGAGTTATACTACAGCTCTTCAGATTTGGCCACAGGTCAGGCGCTCCACAGCCTCCTGCGGCCACTGGGTGCCCTGCTGGACAGCACAGCCCCTTAGATGCCTCAGGGTGGACCAACCAGGCCCTGAGCAACAAGGGAGGAGGGGGGATGGAGGGAGGGAAGGACAGGGAGGTGTTTGTTAGGGGACAGAGGCGTGCAGGGTGGGGAGAAGAAGAGGGGGCAGAGAGGGAATCAGAGTCCCGAAGGTCCAGTGACAAGCCATCCCCTGCTCTGAGTTGCCCTGACAGCTACGGGGACAGCAGTTAGGACACTGTCCCTCCTCGCTCCACTCCTGCTCCACTGCCCGGGGAAAGCACTCACTTTCAGTGGGGTCTGCACCGTTTGCTGGAACCAGCAGCCTTCTTCTCGTGTGAGACCCTTCAGCTTCTGCTGGTTCCTGTATAACACAGTGGAGAACAGCCTCGGTCTTAATCAGGGGTCCTGGGTTCCAGCACTGAGCCTAGCAAACATTGTTCTGAAATTCTGGCATATGCAGCCATAAGTGAAATAAAAACACAATGCAGGATATTTGAAGGGAGAAGACAAAATAGTCATTATTTGACATATGATTGTATTCTTTCAAAACTCTAATGGATGGGCTTCCCTGGTGGCGCAGTGGTTGAGAGTCCATCTGCTGATGCAGGGGACACGGGTTCGTGCCCTGGTCCGGAAAGATCCCACATGCCGCGGGGCAGCTAGGCCGGTGAGCCAAGGCCACTGAGCCTGCGCGTCCGGAGCCTGTGCTCCGCAACGGGAAAGGCCACAGCAGTGAGAGGCCCGCATACCAAAAAAAAGAAAAAAAAAAAAACTCTAATGGTTTAGCAACAATATTTAAATGTGAATGTATGGATGGATGAATGTTAAAAATTGTAGCAGACAATAAATTGTATAAGGAATTACAAGAGTCAGGTAAACTCATAAGGTTATAGAACACTTGTAGTACAAAGACACAGCCTCAACAAGAAATAGGAGAAATTTACCAAAAATACCCCACACATCTAGCTGAGGTATTATAAAACCCTTGACTTGAAAATGCTACCTCTCTTCATAAGAAAAATACAGAATATCTAAAAGATGTCAGTTCTTCCTAGATTAATTTATAAATTAAGGTAATACTCAAAAAATCAGCAGCTAAATCAAGTATAAGGAATGAGATGGTAACTCAGAACAATTCTGGGAGCTCCTCATGTCTTATTTATCACAAAATAAATTCCATTTTGCTTATTATTATTTTTTAATTTTTATTTATTTATTTTTGGCTGTGTTGGGTCTTCATTGATACACGCGGGCTTTCTCCAGTTGCTGCGAGCGGGGACTACTCTTAGTTGCGGTGCACAGGCTTCTCATTGCGGTGGCCTCTCTTGTTGCGGAGCACAGGCTCTAGTGCGTGGGCTTCAGTAGTTGTGGCACGTGGGCTCAGTAGTTGTGGCTCGTGGGCTCTAGAGCACAGGCTCAGTAGTGGCTCATGGGCTTAGTTGCTCCGTGGCATGTGGGATCTTCCCAGAACGGGGCTCGAACCTGTGTCCCCTGCATTGGCAGGCAGATTCTTTTTTTTTTTTTTTTTTGCGGTATGCGGGCCTCTCACTGTTGTGGCCTCTCCCGCTGCGGAGCACAGGCTCCGGACGCGCAGGCCTAGAGGCCATGGCCCACGGGCCCAGCCGCTCCGCGGCATGTGGGATCTTCCCGGACCGGGGCACGAACCCGCGTCTCCTGCATTGGCAGGCGGACTCTCAACCACTGCGCCACCAGGGAAGCCCTGGCAGGCAGATTCTTAACCACTGCACCACCAGGGAAGTCCCTCCATTTAGCTTATAAGCTCTATGCTATCAGTCACATTATTTTTAAAAAGCCTACCTAAGAAATTAGAGAATTTTATCTTATCTTCTGTTTGATGAAGGACTTTAAAAGCTCTGAGCAATGAAAAGTAAATGTATTGATAGATTTAATCAGTTAATATATAAAATTCTGCACATTAAAATACTAAACCAAGTGAAAAAACACACATGCATGTACTCATGGGCACAAGAGCATGTCTGCTTAGAAAGACTCTTAACAGACAAGACAACAATCATCTGAAATTAATCAAAACAAAAAAAATACAAGTTTAAGTCAGTTTTTTGCTTGTTACCAAAAAAGAAATATATTAATGTCATATCAAAACTATTGAAAGGATATGACCGCAAACGTCTGTGTGTGTGTGTACAGTGAAAAATACTTCTATACGTTGACAAAGAGATTCTACTTCTACTAGGAAGACACCCCACAAACATGTTTATTCATGGAGACAAATACTACTTTTCAAATAGACTCAACTTAATAATAATTTTGAAATAAATATGAACTTCCTAATGTGATGAGGAATGGCTTAAAAGCATGTAAAAATCACACAGAAAAATATCATGTAGCTTTAATTCCATCACAGAACAATCATGGGAGTGAGCACTCTGGCTGTTCTAGACACCAGGAATGTGGTGAGAACAAGACAGATGAGAAGTAGCATAAGAGCTGCCATTCGACCATAGCAGGGGGTGGGCTCCCTTCCGCTCCATGACCATGATCTCCCTCCATCACCACTTCCCCATGGGACGGGAGACCTGACCAGCATCAGCCTTTCCCTGTTTCTACTGCAGTCCTGGGCAAGCAGAAGGGCCAGGGCACCACACTCACCAGCAGACGCTTTGCTTCCCCCTGGGACTGGGCCACGACATCTGTTGGCTTCACCTGCTCTTCTACCTCCTGCTCAGGGACCAGATCAATCAGCGAATCTCTGTTGATCATCATATTGTTGTGGGCATTGTCCAGAGCACCAGGACCTCTGAAGGGATGTGAGTGCCGGAAGAAGACCTTTGGAAGGCAAGGAGCTGACTCAGGAGTTCATACCCACAGATCCGTGTAGTGTCTGTGGGGGACATTGTGGGTTTTGCCTCCCCACCTACTCCCATGCTGTGCCCCCCAGGTGGCTACAGACTCAGCACATCCAGGGCTCTGCTGATGGCACTTGGACCCTAGTTCTGTGCTAAGGGGGATTCAGCACCCTTGCCTGACACCCCCCATACCCCAGGGTGCATCCAGGGTTATGGGGTAAGGGTGCCTCACAAGCAGTAAGAGGGACAGGGCTAGCACTGCCAACCCGCCTTAGGTCTGCTCTCAACAGGCCAGTTGCTCTACTGTCAGCCCAGAGCCCTCAGGCCACTTGAGAGAGCCAGGGACAACAGTACAGGACAAACTGGGGACCGTGTCCCCCCAGGGCCAAGCAGTTACTGAGGGCCTGATGCCACCAGGTCCTGGAGAAACCCACTCACCTTCTCCATGCACTTAGGGTCCACACGGTAACCTAGAAGAGAAGACGCACCCGCCTGAGCAGTGGGGAGGGCCTTCTTGCAGCACCTCCCTCCCCAGGGACAGTGCCAGGGCCAGGGTGTGGGCTGGGGGCTCAGACACTGAACAAGGAGCCCCGGGCCTGGTGACAGGGAGCGGGCCATTCCAAATCTGGAGAACCCTCGGGAAGGGAGAAGAGAAGGGGGAAAATGAAACCCATGTAAAATCTCTGTGGGGTTCTGCTGAACGACCCTCTCCCCTGACTCTGGTCACCCAGTCAAGGTGCTGACCACCTCTCTGCCCCGGCTGGGGGTCCTAAAGGCATCAAGAACTGACCCTGCCCCCCGCTACACCAGACTCGGCCAGGGGGAAGAGGGGACCGTCAGCTGAGATGGGGGACTCATGTAGGAGCAGGTGAGGTGGGAGGTGGAGGGGGATCCCGGGGAACAAGATCAGAGCCAAGCCTGGAGGAACAGGAGGAGTGGGGAGATGGAGGAGGGTTCCAGAACCTCCCCTTCCCTCCCAGAACCTCACCTTTAATGAAGAAGCACCAGAAACCACATGCGATCACCGCCAGCACCAGAAGGACACACGCAGGTACAATTCTGATCACCAGCTGTGAAGTGCCTGAGGAGGGAGAGGCAGTGGTGGGTGGTCTCCGGCGCATGGTCACTGTCTCTCCAGGAACCGGGGCCTCCCCACTGGCCTGGGTACCTGATTTTTGGTCCACACATTTGAGGTCGCTGAAGGGGCTACAGGGTGTGGCCACGATCATCCCATCAGGGCACCTGGGCACAGACACAGGGAGGACGTGGAGGGGACTCGTCAGGGAAAGCTGGCCAAGTGAGGAGAAAGAGGGAGAAAACTCCCACCTGGGGTACACTGACAAGGCAGTGCAGGAGGGACGGGCTTCTCCTGTCTGCAGGGCTGGGTCCCCTCACTACCCTTTGTTGGGTGGGAGAGGGATCCGGGCTTGTGCACTTCAGGCCCCAGGGCTCCTGCTGAGTGTTCAGAGCTTCCCCTTCAGGAGCTGGGTCCCTGGGAGGGGGCATCTCATCCAAGTCAAGGGTCAGAAGGGTGTGGGCACAAGCCAAGCCTCACCCTCCAGTCAAGCTTTACTACAAGGACCCTCTTGTCCTGCACCCGTTAACTCTTCCTACCAATCACAGCCAGCACTGGAGCGTCAGAGGAGAGCTCATTGCTATTGGCCCCAAAGTCCCCAAATAGGAAAGATCCAGATCTTATTGGGGAACAAGGGCTGGATGTGAGGCCGGCTGAGTTGGCTCAGGTTTTATGGGAACCTTGAAGGAGCACACATATGGCCTCTTTATGACTTTTGTCTGTGGCAGACACTTGTCTTTCTAGGCTCCTTCTGAGGAGGTGTGGGAAGGGGGCCCTGGGGAAGGACACACGGAGGGATGAGGAGGGGCTGCTGCATGCTCAGGAGACCCCACAGGCACAACGGAGCCCTGAGGAGGTAGGAGGGGCTGCACGGAAACCGGAGAAAGGGGCACAAGGAAACTGGGGGTCTCTGTGGGTTGGGAGCCCCCTAGGCTCCCATGCCTCACCGGGTGCTGCACTTGTAGCAGAATTCAGGTGCATCTTCTCTACGGAAAGTGCCAGGTTTGCACTGACACTCAGTGTCCTTGGTTGTGGTGCACGGACTTTTCTCTTCCTCCCCTGGAGACCAAAGATAAGGTGTTGGGGGTGTGTTTCCCTCACGTGTCTCTCAGCCATTCTTCACCACCCAGATCCCCACCCACTCAGTTCTACTCAGTTCAGGAAGTAATTTGGGGGCCATTTCCTGCAGCAACACACACAGACCATCCAAAGGACAGCCACTGTTCACGTGTCGCCAATAGAGGCGTATAAAAGGGACCATGCGTCATTACAGATTACATCAGGATTGGGAAGAAAAAGGTTTTAGATCACAAATCAAGGGCAAGAGCCAGGGTGGGGTGAGGCGGGGTGTGAGATGAGACACTCTGGATGGAGAGGACCGCTTGGGTGACTTCCCAACACCTGGCCCTGCTGGTCATGAAGGCTGAGAGAGGCTGAGATCCCGGAGCAGAAGTCACAGGGCTCACAGGGGCCCGGCCCAGAACCAGATGCGCCACACAGCTCAAACCCAGCCCTGTCCCACTCACCCAGGCCTCCTGTGCTGTCACTAACCAGCCCCTCCGTCAAGGGACACATGACCCCACCCCGCTTCCAAATGATGCTCTGAAAGACTTCCCTACCAGGTGGCGTACGTCATACAAATAATTTCTGTTTTCATTTATTTTACTGACCTAAGACAGGGTAGGATAAAGACCTAGCTGGGCTGGAAATCAGGTTTCTGACCCCCTTTCCATTCAAATCCCATCTCATCACCCAGCTGTAGGCATGGGGACATGTTCTGTACCTGATTTGCAAATCCTACAGAGTAAGCAAGAAGAGAGGGTGTTTGAATAATTGGTGTAATCCACCTTATCCAAGCACGGTGTACAATCTCCACTGGCTTCATCCATATGGAACCCTGGGAAGGAAGGGAAAAGCTGGTGAGTAAATCCCCACAGGATTCCCGGAGGCTGAGTGTGGACAGGGCTGCCTCTTTCGGCCACCAGTGGAATCCACACGGGGAACTCTCCTTGACCTGGCTCTAATCTTTTGATTCTACATCTACCACATACCTTAGACGAGTACTGCCAACAGGAATATATTACAAGCCACACATAAAAGTCACATTCATAGTCGGCACGTTAAAGAATAAAAAGAAAGAGGCAATATCCAACATAGTGTCGTTTCAACATGTATCAATATACAACAGTGAGATTTTTACTTACTTTAATACCTCACTAAAAAAAGAAAACCCATGCTCCCTTCACAGTGTTCAGGGTCTGTGGCCTCCTCCCACCTGTCCCGGTAACCTCTCCACCCTCCACTCACCCCAGCTGCCCCCTAGCTTTGCTCAAACAAGCCCAGCCCTGCCCCCTGCGGTGACAGTTCCCCGGGGCCCTCTTAGGGGCACTCTACCTGGCTCTCTGCACCAAATTCACCATCCCCAGGAGGCCTCACCAACACCATCTCTGTCCCACCCATCACTCAATTATCCTCATGGCTCCTAGCTCATCTCTCTGACTGTCACGTCTGTCCATCTGTCTGGGTACCATCCTAGGAGGAGGGTTCCAGGAGGGCGGGGGCCTCGTGCCCTCCGCTGGCACAGCGCCTGGCCCATGGAAGACTCCCAGTAAATGCCTGTGGAATCAGAGCCAGGAACTGCTGGGATCGGAAGACCAGAAGGACTTGGAGACAAGGGTGGGGTAAGGGTTGGAGATCAGTCTTAGAACGTACCTGGTAGACACAACTCTGAGAGGCTGCGTTCCCATCCCTGCGGGGCAGTTAATTGCTGGTGAAATGTTTCCTGCCTTATGTGCATGGCTGAAGCAGGCACGATCTGTGGAGACAAAGCAGGGACAGGCATGAGTGGCTTCCAGACGCTCATCCCTCCCAGGATGCATCCCACAGTCCCTTGACCGCAGCCTGAAAAACAAAACAGAACCGGGGCCTTTCTTCCAGCTATCAACTCTCATTCTTTTCATGTTTGTTCCGTGGCCTTTTGTGCTACCAAGTAACTTACACTTAAATTTTTTTCCTGGTATTCCTTTCTCTTATAATAAAATCAAATATGTTTATTCCAGAAAGTATGGGCAAGGAAACATTTTTTATAAGAATACAGAAACCACAGGGATTCCCCCCAGTTAGAGAAAACATCCATTATTTTGTGTCTTTACTTCTTCTATTGGACCATATGTGTACTACTCTCGGGCTCCCTCTCTTTCTTTCTCACGTGGGCGTACGTGCACGCACACACACATTTTCACAAATGAGTCTTATACCATGCACACACTTTTTCAAAATCAGGATACAGAATCACAGTTGCGTAATGAACTTTGGGCTTTAACCGGACAAGCTGTCCTGGAAAGGAAGCTGTTAGCTTTCCACGTAATGAGTCACACAGAAGAAGAAGAAATAGCAATACCGGGTTTTGAGATGAGTCTCCATGCTAACAATGACACAATGGGGCCAGTCGAAAAAAATCTGAATGGAGTCTGAGGATTTGAGGATTAACGTGTTGATGTTAGTGTTCTGATGTTGAAGGCTGTGTTGTAGTTTTGGGGGAGAACGTTCTCATTTGTAGGAAATATACATTCAAGTATTCAGTCATGGGATCTATCATATCAGCAGCTATTTTTCACATGGTACAGGAAAAAAAGGGGGGGGGTTGTATAGTCTTTGCAACTTTGCTTTAACCTGGGAGTGACAAAATAGAAAGTGAAATTAAAGGGAAAAAAAAGAAAGAAAGAAAAACACAGTTAAGATGAAAACAGCTTACGTTGAGCCCAGTTCAACTGCCTGGATCTAAACAAGATCAAATGCAGCTCTCTTCCACAGAAAAGCCTGTCAAGTATGGCCTCTAAGTCATCCCTTCCCCAGCCTGGGCCTCCTGGGAGTCCCCACAAGTTGGTGGAATCGCCTTTCCCTGCCTTCACAGTTCTATTCCCTCCTTTCTTTCCTGGTTCTCCTCTCACAGGCTCTCCCCCTCAATGTTTTATTATGAACATTTTCATGCATCCAACAAAGTTTAAAGATCTGTACGGTAAACTCTCATATACTCACCACCTAGATTCTGTAACTAATATTTTGCTATATTTGCTTTATCACATATTTCTTTCTTTTTTAAAATTAATTTATTTAATTTTTATTTATTTTTGGCTGCGTTGGGTCTTCGTTGCTGTACGCAGGCTTTCTCTAGCTGTTGGCTCACGGGGTCTAGAGCGCAGGCTCAGTAGTTGTGGCGCATGGGCCCAGCCGCTCCGCGGCATGTGGGATCGTCCCGGACCAGGGCTTGAATCCGTGTCCCCTGCATCGGCAGGGGGACTCCCAACCACTGAGCCACCAGGGAAGCCCCATATTTCTTTCTTTACCCATCCCTCTGTCCATTCTCCTAAGTGTCTTATTTTTACGATGAAATTCACGTCTGCAACTCAGTACTTCAGCATTGTCAGTAACTTGAGCTCCATATTTCTTTACAGTTTTTTTCAGTGTTAAGATTTACAAAGAAGGAAATGCACAATTCTTAAGGGTACCATTCAAATAGTTTTTAAAAACACATACACTTGGGAAACCCAAACCCTTATCTAGATCCTGGAAATTAACATTACTACGGAACATTCCTTCACACCCCTTTCTAGGTTATCCTAATCTCCTATGTGACTCCAAGAGGAAGTGGCCTTCATCAGATGGAGGGCAGTCTCTTCTGCCCTGATATAATGAGAGGTTTTATCATGACAGGGAGGTTAAGTGTTGTCGAATGCTTTTTCTGCATCTGTTAAGCTGTTCATATAGTTTTTCTCCTTCACGGTGTTAGCATAGTGAAAAACTCTGATTCATTTTCAGATGTTATTCCTGTGATTAACCCCACTTGGTCATGGCATGTTTTCTTCTTTAAATATTCCTGAATCTAGTTTACTGTTAGTTTTGTTAAGGAATTTTGCCTCTGTTTTTAGGAAGGATGTTGAAAAGTATTAATATTTTTCTTCTTTTCAAATGTTTTTGTCAGGTTTCACATTTAGGGTTATACTGGGCTTAGAAACTACTAAAGAACTGTTACGTTGTCTGAAAGAATTTGTGTAAGATTTTTGTCAGTTCTTTTACTGTTTGTATTTTTGCCCCCTCCCCTGCTGCCTAATCTTGGATCTCCTGGTCATCCACTCCCAGTCTCAGAAATCTCATGGATCCTTGAAAATCTCTACTGGCACCGAGGAATCAAAACCACAGCACTGTGGTACCCCATTTTTACTTCTTAGACTAGCAAAGAATTAAAGTTCAGTGTGGCAAAGGTCGCAGGGAAACAGGCATACTTGTGGACTCTTGGTGTGAGGTAAAATGGTCCAGCCTTCTTTTGGAGGCCAGTTTATCCCTATCTAAACAAAAGTGTAAAATTATCTAACCTGCTGACAGCAATTCCACTTTCTAAGGAGTTACCTAACAGACAATGCACATGGCTACACGGATACATGACAAGTGTTCAACATGAGTCCTACCTATGATAAACTGATATTTTAAAAACTAATTCTATATTTTTTGTGAATACAAAACGTTATTTCTTTTCTGATTTTTAGTACTAATTTGTACAATGAAAAGTACACATTTTCATGATTCCTGTAACCTTGTTAGGCCCTTAATTTTTTTTTTTTCCTGTGAACATATAAGAAATTTCGAAAAGAGCCTCAAACAACCTGAGAAAGCAGTGGAAGTAGGCACATTTTTTTCCATAGTGCGTTTCTTTAGGATGCACACTGATACTGGTAAATAGCCCCCAGAGCCTCCAGCTCGCCTCCTAAAGAAGTGGTGAGAATCTGGTCCCAATTGTGAGTTGATTGATGGTTTCTACACAGCACCCATAAATTGCAACAGAGGAAGCAACGTTAAAGGTTGCTCCCCTCTCAAGGAAAAGGAAATTCAAAGGTGCTTAAGGCAGTGGTGGGGGAAGGCGGGGGCCTACACGGTTAATCGATTTACAAAGGACAACTTTTAAAAGTTAAACGGGGCTTCCCTGGTGGCGCAGTGGTTGAGAGTCCGCCTGCCGATGCAGGGGACGCGGGTTCGTGCCCCGGTCCGGGAAGATCCCACATGCCGCGGAGCGGCTGGGCCTGTGGGCCGTGGCCGCTGAGCCTGCGCGTCCGGAGCCTGTGCTCCGCAACGGGAGAAGCCACAGCAGTGAGAGGCCCGCGTACAAAAAAAAAAAAAAAAAGTTAAACGTAGTGCAAAATAAAGAGAGAGAGAAAGAGAGAAAAAGTGAGGAGGATCGTAGGAAGGAAAGGGGAAGAGAAAGAAAAGGCGATCTGTCTGTCACTCGCTGATGCTCGCCTGGGACCAATTTGGAGGCCAGACCCTCCAAGGACCCGGAGGCGGAGAGCGGGCTCTTCTCCTTCGGGGCCGCGGGTAGATGCTGCCAGCCCCGGAACGGCACCCCGCCACCCCCTCACTCCCTGTACTTGTTCTTCATCCGGGTGGGTGGGTGGGTAGGTGGGTCCTGCCAGGACATGCCCGGCCGTGTCCCGCCCCCCTCGCCCCCCGCCCTTTCCTGGCCATGGAGCGCGCCATCTGGAGCCGGGACTCGCGGCGGTGACTCACCGACAGCAGGACACCCAGGACGACGAAGATGAGAACCAAGGGGCCCCGCAGCCGAGGCCTGGGACCGGGGGCGCGCCCTGCCCTCGTGCTTGAGGCGGCCTGTGTGCTCTGTCCCCGCTGCCCCGTGCGGTCGCGGGGCGCTCGCTGTCCAGGTCGCCGCGGAGTGACAGCCGACAGAGCCATCAGGAATGAAAGTGCGCTTCGTGGGGCGCGGGATGTCTCTGCAGCCTGCGGGGTGCGCGGTGCAGGGCTATATGGTGTAATGACTCAGCCAGACCCTAGCTTTATACCCTGTCCTGGGGTTGCGTCACCCGCGGGGGCGAATGAGCTACGCCTTCCGTCGAGTTGACGTAAATTTTCACGACTTCTAGCCAATCGCGTGTGGCTCAGGAGAGAAGCCCAGCCACCTTGCGGGCACCTCTGTCTCAAAGAGGAAACTGCTTGCTTTGGCGGCTGATGCCCGGGGATGCGGTTTTTCATCAAGGGTCCGGTCTGCCTTTGGGAGGTGGGGACAGGGCACCTCCCACATGCTCTGTTGTGATCCGGGCTGTGAGATTCAGAATCTGCGTTCAAGGCGGGTCCTGACCCTGCCCCTTTGCAGGGCAAATGCCCCACCCGTTCATAAACCCTGAACCACCTGTCTTCTGACGACCACCTTCTGCCCACTCTCAGATTCTGCCCCTCCCCGGCCCCCCTCCATTGACCAGGGCCCCAAGGAGGCCAGAGAACAGGGACTCCCAAGAAGGAGACCCCCCCCCGAGAGTCTGCGGAGCGCCTCCAGCCCCGCTTGGCACAGAGTGGATGCCCTGCACGTATTGTAGGGGTGTGAACTAAGAAACCTTGAATTGTTAGAAAAATCAGTAGACTGCCAGACTCACTTGCACTTTCTGAGATTTAAGTGCTTAGAGAATGAGACAGACCTGGTGGGATTTTTTGCCCTGGGCCTATTCACGTAATTAATGTTAATGATCAATTTACTATCGAATTACAAATAAGCATTTATCTAAAGGCAAAGGATACACACTATATTTTCCTGTTGCGAACTCTACTTTTTAAGGACCTTAATTATCATTAGCATGGCTGTATAAATTTACTTTCATCACGTTTGTTTTATAAACCTGAAGTTTGGACCCTGGTGAATACCCCCTCAGGGTTCCCAGCATCTTCCTCTGCCCTCTCTCTCACCCTCCAGTGTCTGGATTGGGCCTCTGATACCTATGGGCTCTTGCCATGGACTCCATGGTGCTTGTTCCCAAGCCCGAGTCTGTCCCACATTCTTCACTGGCGCTGGGCTCTCTATCTTAGGGGGGTGTGAGCATTTATGACACAATATGCGGGTACAAATACTTTGTTTACAAAAAAATTTCCATCAAAGTCTGTTATGGCACCTTTCAGATATAATGATGCAAAATAAAGAGAAAGGAACCTTTATTATTGAAACCTCTTCCACTGAAAGGAATAATCTATTCACAGTGAGCCTGGTTCAAAGCAGAGTAAGTCATCCTCCTCTTCCCTCTATGCCTTTCCTTTCTTTCCTTCATCATTTTGCTCCACGGGCCTACTTCCTATTAGGATGTTGCAGATTGGGAACAAGGGTCCCTGTCCTGTGCTGCACGGTGGTAGTGGTGGGGCGAAGTGGAGGGGGGACCACAACTGGGAGGTGTTCTGGAAGCTGCCCCCTCAGAAGCCTGGTAGGGAAGTGCTTTTGTATTTGCTGTTTGTCACAGCAATGCCCCCAACTAGACCCTATATTTGATTTTGTTTTCTTTTGTTTAACTGCAGACCAGAATACCAATATGTCCACTGGAGACCTCTGGGTTCTAATCATCCCTGAGTCAATAAATCCCTGTGTGACTTGAGGAAAGTTTTTTTTAATGAAAAACATTTAAAAAATATTTTACACACTGCTCCTTGACCCCAGTGGCCTGAGGCATGTCTTCTAGTGACAGTCCAACTAGAGGAAGGGGAGTCTAAGCTGGTCCCGGGGAGGGGAGCTGCCAGAGAGAATCCAACGCAGATTGGATGGAACTGATGACTCAGGCTGGTGGAGGTCTTGGGTACCCCCAGCCTCATCACCTACCATGGCACTGAGAACCAAGAGGAAGCAAGAGACATTGGAACCAGCCAGAGGAAATCCTCCTCAGCCCCTGTGCTAAAGCCCACAGTCATGGAGCTGTCTCTGAGTCTCTTAACTCTGCGTTTGCATACAGTCCTTTTTTCTTTTCTTTTGGCCTTTTGAACCTCTTCACCCATTTCTCCACCCACCCCCAACCCGCCCCCCACCACCTCTGGCAACCATCAATCTGTTCTCTGTATCTGTGAACTTGATTTGGGGGTTTTGGGGGTTCTGTTTCTTGGTGTTTGTTTTTTTTTTTTTTTTTAAGATTTTATGTGTAAGAAAGATTATATTGTATTCTCTTTCTCTGTCTGGTTTATTTCACTTAGGATAATGCCCTCAAGGTCCATCCATGTTTTCACAAATGGCAGGATTTCATTCTTTTTATGGTTGAATAATAGTCCATTGTGTGTGTGTGTATATATATATATATAATATATATGCCACAATTTCTTTATCCATTCATCTATTGATGGACACTTAGGTTGTTTCCATATCTTGGCTATTGTAAATAATGCTGCTATGAACATGGGTGTGCAGATATCTTTTCCAGTTAGTGTTTTCATTTTTTTCAGATAAATACCCAGAAGTAGAATTGCTGGATCATATGGTAGTTTTATTTTTAATGTTCTGAGGAACCTCCATAATTTTTCATAGTGGCTGCCCCAATTTACCATCCTACCAAGAGTGTACAGGGGTTCCCTTTTCTCCTCTGCCTCACCAATACTTGTTATTTCCTGGGTTTTTTTGATAATAGCCATTCTAACAAATTTGAGGTGATATCTCATTGTGGTTTTGATTTGCATTTCCCTGATGATTAGCGATATTAAACATCTTTTCATGTACCTGTTGGCCATCTGTATGTCTTCTCTGGAAAAATATCTGTTCAGATCGTCTGCCAATTTTTTAATTGGATCGTTTGGTTTTTCTTATTGAGTTGTATGAGTTGCTTATATATTTTGGATATTAGCCCTTTATCAGATATGATTTGCAAACATTTCCTCCCATTCAGTATGTTGCCTTTTTGTTTAGTTGATGGTTTCCTTTGCTGTGCAGAAGCTTTTTAGTTTGATATAGTCCCACTTGTTTATATTTGCTTTTGCTGCTTTCGCTTTTGGTGTCAGATTCAAAAAATCATTGCCAGGACCAATGTCAAGGAGCTTACTGCCTATGTTTTCTTTCTAGGAGTCTTATGGTTTCAGTTCTTATGTTCAAATCTTTAATCCATTTTGAGTTAATTTTTGTGTATGGGGTAAGAGAGCGGTCCAGTTTCGTTCTTTTGCATGTGCCTTTCCAGTTTTCCCAACACCATTTATTGAACAGAAGTCCTTTCCCCATTGTATATTCTTGACTCCCTTGGCATAAATTAATTGACCATATATGCATGGGTTTATTTCTGGGCTCTCTATTCTATTCCATTGATCGACGTGTCTGTTTTTATGCCAATACCATACTGTTTAATTACAATAACTTGGAAATAGAGTTTGAAATCAGGAAGCAGGATGCCTCTAGCTATGTTCTTCTTTCTTAAGACTGTTTAGGCTATTCGGGGTCTTTGGTGGTTCCATACAAATTTAAGATTATTTAATTAATTAATTTATTTATTTAATTTTTTAATTTTTAATTGTTTTTATGTTAAAAAAATTCATTCCCCCTTTTTTTTTTTTTTTTTTTGTGGTATGCGGGCCTCTCACTGTTGTGGCCTCTCCCATTGCGGAGCACAGGCTCCGGACGCGCAGGCCCAGCGGCCATGGCTCACGGGCTTAGTTGCTCCGCGGCATGTGGGATCTTCCCGGACCGGGGCACGAACCCGTGTCTCCTGCATCGGCAGGCGGATTCTCAACCACTGCGCCACCAGGGAAGCCCCATTCCCATTTTTTATTTGATGTTTCCAAATATAAAAAAAGTCAAGATTCTTACACCAATTATCTCAAATGAGACCATGCAAAGCAATTTAAAGTGTATACAACAATTATTCCCCCTTCAGTTCTGCTGTTTTATACAACTGTGTGCTCAACAGAAAATTGAATGGCATGTGCCTGGTTGGAAAATTTCACCGGTTTACAAAAAACAAACAAACAGGGCTTCCCTGGTGGCGCAGTGGTTGAGAGTCCGCCTGCCGATGCAGGAGACACGGGTTCGTGCCCTGGTCCGGGAAGATCCCACATGCCGCGGAGCAACTAAGCCCGTGAGCCATGGCCGCTGAGCCTGTGCGTCCGGAGCCTGTGCTCCGCAACGGGAGAGGCCACAGCAGTGAGAGGCCCGCATACCGCAAAAAAAAAAAAACAACAAACATGCAAGATAGCTGCTACTTTGTGTCTGTGAATCAATTTACAAACTTTTTAACATTTAGGAGCCACACGGAACTGAAAATTTTAGCTGCCCAATTTTACCCAACTACCCCACAGAAAGCACAAGTGACAGTCCCAACACTGTAAACTTTGAAGAGTTGAGATAGTAGACACTATTTGTTATCTATAGTAGATTCAACTGTTGAGTCTGCAAATGTAGGCTTTTTTCTCTTAACAGAAATAAATCTCCTTAGGGCCTTTCCTCTAATTTTGCTAGGCTGGGTTCCAAAAGAATAGTGAAGAACGCCTCATGTGAAATTTAAAGTGTGACGACTGAAATATTCTGATGCATTATACAAATTTTTGCTAGTTGCATGGTAAAGACAGGTGGTTTGCTAAATGGCACTGAAGAAAACCCGACCCAGTGGCACTACTTAGTCCAAATGTTTCTGACCAAAGAAAATTATACAACAATATTTATAGGCTCACTTTTAAGAAATGGCTGACATTAATACTGTACATATTTTACATGTCAAATATATAGTCCAAGGGTTTATAAAATAAGTTCATGCATTATGACTTCTAATAATATCATATACAGGATACCCAGCCCTCCCCCCCACCCCCAGTACTTCTGACAACATTTCAGGTGGACAGTCTTATATACAAAAACAATCCAGTTTCTCTGCTGTGTTAAGTATATAATTTAAAGAAACTTCAGAGATCACTGAGAAAAAAACTCTTAGTCCATTGAAGATTGATATGAAGTGTCACTCTGTGGGATTTAAAATGTTTCCTTTTAAAAAAACACCCAGAATACACAACCTCTATACGAAGAAAAATATAAAAATTCTGGAAGATCATGTTTGGTCACACTACATAATTTAAAATGAAATATCATTGGTTAAAAGTTTTTCTACTTCACTCATTCCTTTGACAGCATTAATTTGTGAACTAATATTTATATTTAGATCAGCTGCATTTATGGCACAAGATCTCATTTTCAAAACAGTGGCACCAATTTTCCTTAAGTGTAACAGCACTCTATTTTAGCAGCAATTATATTTTTAAAGGTTAACAATTTATAGAACAAATGTATAACTATGCTTATTTTCTACTTTATATTCCACCAGTTACAATTATTTACAAGAAGCTAACAAATGTCTAGATACGGAATCATCTTTCACTTGCCCCACCTCATTTCTGACTTGGTCAGAGAAGTACAGGTGTTTCAGACAAGGTATTTGTGTGTTTTAGATGGGATTCTTGGATGTAAGTGAATATAAAGACAAGTGTAAGACAAAGTAATTCTTTTTTTTTTTTTTTTTTTTTGCGGTATGCGGGCCTCTCACTGTTGTGGCCTCTCCCGTTGCGGAGCACAGGCTCCGGACGCACAGGCTCAGCGGCCATGGCTCACGGGCTTAGTTGCTCCGCGGCATGTGGGATCTTCCCGGACCGGGGCACGAACCCGTGTCCCCTGCATCGGCAGGCGGATTCTCAACCACTGCGCCACCAGGGAAGCCCCAAAGTAATTCTTAATTCAGGTATGTTCCAGTGCCCCAATGTTTAGTTATATGATAAATAGTACCTACTAACCAGCTGTAAAAGATGAGATGTTCTAAGGTGCCTTAACAATCTAGGTCTGTAACAGCTGAACAAGAAGGGCATTTTACTCAATTGTGATGCAGTCAGCACTGGCTGGCATTTAAGGTGGTAACCAGCAAGTTAAACTGAAGAGATGTCACTAAATTTAAAAACTGGAAATACGTTTTTAAAAGAAATTTACATTGAGGGAGATACGGTTCTTATGTATTCTGTGTAAAGAGAGATTATGGATGAAGGGAATTGGCAGTGGAGCATGCTAACTCAAATTCCATGAATACAGTTTTCGTGATGTTATGTACTACATGCATTTTGCTTACGGTACCTGCCTGACAATCACCAGCTCTACAGAGTTAAACTTTGTGTTAGAGGACTACTGAGTTTTAGGGGAATTGGCCATATCAGGTAGTTAGGGACATAATACCCGTGTGAAAACTGAGACAAATGAGTTGACAAATTCCTGAAAATAGGGCCATATAGAAATAATCCAAATCTGGAATCTATGAATCAAAATTGTGATCCTATGAAACAAGTTTTTGGGTTGATGGACTGCTTTAATATCAAGAATTACTGTCGTAAATTCCCACAACAGAAGGATTTGTTGAATATGTTAATACTGTGAATGAGAAAACAATTTAGGGGGGAAATATACCCACGAATAAGCTGATCTGACAAAAACCACAGACGGACATCAGATGGACAAAATACTGAAAAAAAAAATGCTGTGAAAATGCCAACCAAAATAATAAGGTGGGTGGGCTGGGGGCACAGTTAAGGCATCTAAAAAAAAATCCACGTGGCTTTGGCTTATTAAAATATTTTACACTATTTTTTTTTTAAAAGAAGATTTGAAAGCACCTGAAAAACATGCAGATTGTTTGAAAATCCTGCATGGCAAATTCAGACAGTTTGCAAGCGTCATTCAGATGTTTGCCAAGGATAATAAAGCCTCTGCCCACGAGACTGTACATGGTGGAAGAGGTCCTT